>NC_141556.1:13518736-14143736 GCF_036417535.1 Chlamydotis macqueenii | reverse complement strand
CAAGATATTCTCCTGCAAAGTTTCATTCTAATGTTGTGCTCCTTCTGCCAAAGATTTCTGAAAACAAATCTGTGCTCTGAGGAAAAATGAGTCAGTAACACAGAACCGAGACCAACCATCTATCCTGGAAGTACTTACATTATTGCTTAGATTCTCTGTTACTCTGTTTTTTTTCAAGGCTGTGGTTATAAATCTCTTCATTAATACTTTACTTTAGGAGAAGGGGTTTTGGCATTTGATGTCCTTTTTAATAATGGGCTTAAAGAATTATTATCAACACAGCATCAAAAGGAGATATTATGGCAATGCAGCTTAGTGGGTAATTTATTTCTGAACAAGATAAATCATAGATTGTTTCCTAGTGAGAAACATGGGTTCAAACTCATTATTGTTGGAACAGTATATTATATGGGAGACTCCTGTCCAAATGAGTTGTAAATTGAGAGTATTTATATCTGTGTCAAGTGACTGACCAATTCAAGCTAAAATTCACACAGCAGTTTTTATTTAAAATAATCTTGATAACCCTAGCATTACTTTGTTATGCAAAAACATTCACATATACCGGAACTGTGAGTCTGGAGATGCTGCTGAGCAATGCGGCAAAAGGCGTAGCAGGGCTGTGTTAGTGTAGCTGACCCTGCTTTGAGCAGGAGGTTGGTCTGGAGATCTGAGATCCCTTCCATCCTGTGATCATCCTATCATCCTATGATCCTTTCGCGCTATGAAAAGGAGTCTGTGTGGGCAGGCCATGGTCTTCTGGGTGGAGGAAGAAAAAAGTCTGCCCGTGGCTCAGAAGCAGCTGAATTCACCCATTGTGGAGCTGGCAGCAGGGAGAAGGTGCTGGCTCAAGGGAGCAGAGTTCCCCCCTGCAGTAGAAGTGGAAGCCAGCACCAAGGGGTGTCAGGGCATTGCTAACACCCTGCAAGGAGAGCACGAGGGCTTTGCTAAGCCCCTAACTGCTGAAAGTTGCTGGTTTGGTACGTGGGGCTGGAGGACAGGACCTGTGGTGGAAGGACACAGAGAACGGATTGTTCTCTTTTAAATCTGTTTTCAATTGAGATAGGTTGGATATGATTTAGACAATTTGGATCTCTGAGTGTCTCTTAATCTGAACCTTAGGACAAGGACCTTACTGAAACGGGCATCTCTGAAACATCTTTGTTGAAGAAATGCCTAACTATGCTGTGAGCAGCAGGATCCATGAAGCTCAGTTTCCTACACCTTTGGGCAGTATGTCCCCTTAGCAGCCACACCACAGTACTCCCAGGTGCCCTCACACTACATCTCAGTGGCACCTGCAATACCTCCAGGGTCCCCAGACACCCTCCTACCTTTCCCCAGCACATCCAGCTCCTGTTTTTGATGCCAGGCCTCCTCACCATAATCTCTCCAGTTTTTGCCATGTACCTGATGTCATTCCACCTGTTTCTTCTGGCTGGAGTTCTGCAATACTTATCAAATCTGTCATTTATTTCAGTGGCTGATGGAATTAATTATTCTCTTAAGGCAATATTTCACCTGCCTATTTCTATTTCTGAGCTGGTATGGCCTTAAGGGATATACGTTTCCTTCCAACACATAAATCTGTCTGGAAATTAAAAACCGTGCAGGAGAAATATCTGTCCTTTGTATGATTAGTGACCCTGCATTTTTTTCAAGAGGTTCACCATATTCCCAGCATGCAGGAGGCAAGTGAGAATAACGAGAGAACAACAGTTTTTCAATAACAACTGTCGCAGGTTTTTCCTTAATTTGGTTTTTATCAATCTGTGAAAGGTTTGTGTACTTCATTTGTCTTGCAGACCTCCGAAAACATTTAGGACAGTGGGAAGAGTGCAAAGAAACATTACACAAGGAGCACAGTATTTCAGTGTTCAGTGAAGCCTTAGGAACGAAAACCGGTCCCATGTGCTCTGGGGTGCATTTTGATTTTTGATGGAACAGTTTCTAGCTTTAGACTGAAGAGGCAGGTGTTATCCTTCCCTTGTAAGCTGCTTCGCACATTGTACATGCACCAGTTGCATCTCTGTAATTAATGTTGAAATTAGTATTTCTTAAGAAACTGGGTTAATTTGACTATTTGAGGATTTCTATGTGTGGGTTGTAAAGCAAATACAGAGGATGAGATTCCAGATTCTCATAAGGTCCAGCTCAGCCACAGCTGCTGGCAATGTCCTTTGGGAACAGTGGGCAGCTAAAGCAGGTTAGACCTTAACTGAGAAGTGGGTAGCAATAGAAATTGCATGAGAGCAGTGAAGTGAAAAGGTGGCCTTAAAATCTTCCTTTTTTCCATTATTTAGGACCTTTGAAAACCAATGTTGTTTTCATGGTAGGATCTCATATGCTGTTTCAGATTTTACTCTTTTATATTTTAAATGTTTTTAGGTTTCCATTGTACTAGCTGAATATGTTACTTCTTATCAGCTTTGCTGTAAAAATGTTATCACACCAGAAAACCCCAGAGCATCAACTACCTGCAAACTCTCAATTTTCTGCAATCATGCAGAACCCTTGGCACTTCTGGTGGTTATCTTGAGGTAGAGAGCCATAAACTCATGGATAGGGAGAATCAGTATCACAGTATGTAAGCAAAGTGCTGGACATAATGAATTGGTTAGTTCTCCTGTGCTATGAAAAGCAGTTATCAAAACAAGTGTTAATTAATTGGATTAGATGCAAACCTTGCTTTAATTTCTTTGCTTTTGTCTCACGTGCAAAACCTTAGAATTACAGAATTGCGGGATAATGCAGGCTGGAAGGGACCTCAGGAGGTCTCTAGTCCAACACCGTGCTCAAAGCAGGGCAGACCAGGCTGCTCAGGGCTTTAATCCACCTGGGTCTTAAAAATCAGCAGCAATGGAGAGGAACTGCACAGTCTCCCTCAGACGACTGCTGTCAGGTCCCCACAAAGTCATCCCTTCTCCGGGCTGAATGAGCCCTGGTCCCTCAGCATCTCCTCGCAGGGCAGGTGCTCTGGCGTGGACCATCTAGGTGGCCTCTGCTGAACTCACTCTAGTTGATCAGCACTGTCAAACTTAATTAGTACATGTTGTTAAGAAAAGGATTGTACTCATTGTAGAAGCACATAGGAAATATCTATGTGCTACAAGTCCATTTACTTCATACCTTTATGTTCCCTTAAAGATGTCAAGTACTTTAAATCCACAGTAACTGTAGCATTTATTATTGTGATACAGCAATAGACAAAGATTTTTTTTGTTGTTCTTGAAGGTTTATTTAGGAGATTGAATGCTATCTTGATTGAATATAGGCTTTATAAGACTACACAAGAAAAATTTGGGGAAAACAGTATTTTTTATACCAAAAAGATGTCATATATTCATTAGCTTAGGGTTAAATATAGTTTTCAAATATTTATAAATACTCAATGCATTAAAATCCCCAAATCCATACAATAGATGTTTCACTAGACAATAAAGTACAATAGATTGCAAAACCTGAGACATGGACTGCAGCCTCTCCCAGACACTGAAAAAGGTGGAAAAGAGACCTAGTTGTTGGCACTGTGTCAGTAGAGAGACAATGGATGCTTGTTCTATTATTTATATGAGCTGACTGCTTGGCAGATGCCATTGCAATAACCCTTTATTTAAAATGTAGAAAAAAAAATAGAATTTGCTTTCCTTTATAATCACACAATGCAAAATAGTAATGAAAATGTTGGATTTCCTGTAGCTGAGAAGAAAGTATTGTCCTAATCTGCTTTCAGCTAGCAAGAAGCTCTAATCATTCCAGTCACATAAAACTAGATAGAATTTTAAAAAAACATATTTTCTTTCTGTGAAATACAAGGGAAAGAAGGATGAAAATGTTTACATACAGTTTTAAATGATAATTCTTACTTTTTTGCTCTTTCATAATGCTATTTACTGTTCTGTTGTATCCCTCTTTTGTATTCACACCTTGCAACCAAACAGAAATTTGGTGGTTTTTATGATTACAAAACAAAGTCCTTATAAATTATAAAGTGTAGGGACCAGCACTGCCTGTGCACCCTTCTGCTTCCAGTGCTGTAGCCTGAGATCCATTCTCTGTAATACAGGCTATAATTACATGTTAATCTCATTTATTTTTTTCTACTTGAGGATGTTTATTTCATTCAAATCTTAGTTAAAGAAAACCCTTAAATGTGTACTTAAATAAATTCCTGATTAGACCAGCATATCCTAATTGTAGACAGCCTAGCATAAGTTTCTATGTTAAACCATAAAAAATTAAATCTGTTTCAATTTCTACTGCTGTTACCATTTAACTACTGTATTCCTCCCCTTATATTTACAGCAAATCATCATATCATCCCTCAAGCATATAACATTGTTTGGTTTTTTTTAAATGCCAAAGAGCAACAACAAACTCTACCTTATGTCTTATAAGGGTCTTGTAAGTGTGCACTGGACCATATATAGTGTCGAAAATGTACACATCAGGTCAACACAGAGGAGTGTGCACGGACCACTGCACACTTTAAAAGAGGCTGAATTGTGGTTGAAGTTGTCGGTTTTAAAAATGCATGTTTTGCATGGGATGCACTGAATGAGATAAAACAGCTGGATGCAGGTTGGGTCTAGCAACACTGGAAGAGTTGCAGTTAGTTTTTCAGAGGGCATAGGTTGTGTGTGGGAGGGAGAAATATCCCACCTCAGCACATGGTGTGTTTTATCCCAACCCAGTGGGAGCTTCTGCCAGCCATTTCGATGTTTTGATGCGTGATTCGTTAATGGCAATGCGGTCTCAGGTAAAGGTAGTTGATATGGGTACACATTCACATACACATTCAGAAATGCTCATGTGTGGCTTTAAATGTTGGGTTAATACCAAAATCATTTACAAAAGGAGACTTTCATTTCTTTCCATGGTGTTTATTGCCTCTTACTGAGAAGGCTGACCTTTAAAGGTCCCTTCCAACCCTAACTATTCTGATTCTGTGATTCTATCATTTGTTCCTCATTTTCTGTCTCTTAGATGTTACTATTTTCCAACACTTTTTAAACAAAATTTTAATTTTAACAAAGGTACTCACTACACCCTTAGGCTGACTTTTGAGTCCTTTTCCCCACATGTGCAGTCCCCAGAGAAAAATTCAGAGACAAGAGAGAAATTGAAGTGGCTCTTGTTCCTTTTGTATTTACTCTATGTGAAGGCAAAGGAGTCTTAAACTCACCCATGAAATAAGTCATGAGCATAATTTATGAATGTGAAACACAGGCTTAATCTCAGGACAGCTGCCCCAAATGAAGTGACTGCTCTTTGCCCTCTAAAACATACCCTAGCTTTTTCTGGCCATTTTAATCCTTTCCCTCTGAAGAATTTTCACCTCTGAGCATGGCTCTTAGACCAAGTGTGCTACTTCCAGTCTCCTGAACAAATGTCTATGTAAGTAATTACATCTTACTTGCCAAATTCCCTGGCAGTTGCAGCTGAATATGGTCAGGACAGATGACTTTTTTAATAGCATCTCAGGGAAGAAAACATTAGGGATAGGGAGGGAAAGGCAGAGTCAAAAACACGCCTTTCAGAACACACAAATCTCGTTCCTGCTACTTTAATTAAACTGCTTGCATGTCAAGTGGAAACTGAAAAAACAGCTTAGAGGCATTTAACCAGTAGCTGAAAGCCTCCCACCCAAGCACCTTCGGAGCAGCAGCCACGAGTGCTCTGTGCATTTTCTCTGCTGACCTCAACACCAGCACCATCTCTGTGTCAGATTAACTATGTTGGTCTAGGCTGCTTTTAAAGAAATTGTTACTGAAGGTTTCAGCCATGGTGGGAGACAGGGGCTAAAATGTACACCAGCCCAGTCTCATCTCCTGCCACACACAGTAAATGGTCATTAAACCATCTTTGCGGGGCACTGCCAGAAAATGTTTCACACTCCCACCGAGAAGGCTGGACACAACTACCCCGTGTACTTAATCTCCAGAAGATCTGTTCTCTATCTTGCTTTTGAAGTTGTTATATTTGGAGATCTCTTAATTGGGCAGTATTGAGGGAGTGTATTTTTTTAAAAAAAAAAAGACAACAGCTAAAACAAGACAACTCTACAAGCAGAGATGGTAATGTAAATTTAACAAAGCATTAAAAATCAACCAGTTTATTTGCATAAAAAATGGCAAATACCTGCCCTGCCCTCTGGGCAGTGCTGCTGTGCATCCTTTCCACACACGAAGCTGGCAAATCCAGGCAGCACAGGCAGACTCCCTGCATGGCTCAGTCCCGTGTACCCTCCTGCCTGTGCTCTCCTCAGCTGAAATACTCTCTTTAAAATGCAACCTGTTTTAGCAATGCATGTGAATCCAATGTGAAATATGAGATACTTCAATATGAAATCATGACAGCAATTATTGGGTATGCATTACTTTGTTTTCCGTTCCAGCCCAGGCTCGTCAGATGCCCAGCTCTGACCGTCTCTCCTGCAGTGGCAGGCAGGGAGCACAGTTTGTGTTGTCTGTGGTTCAGATCTGATATGGGGGAACAGCACTGTGGTGTTTGGGAAGACCAATTGCAGCTTCGTATAGTCGGTCCCTAATTTTCCCGAAGCTGGTGTTGTGCGTGTCACCCTAAATTTCCCCCAGTGGAAGCCATCACAAACCACTGCATATACATATTGAATACAGCTGCTAGCAGTGCTCACAGGGTTAAAGTCTAGTAGTGCAGGTGAAAAAAAAACCCCTCATTTTCCTTGGTCCTGTGAAAACCTTTTTGGGGGTGTCGTGAGATTAGGTATTTTACAGTAGGAAACCTGAGTCTTTTCTTTCTTTCTCCTTCCCAAATGAATTTGTTCCAGTGCCTTCCCTCACCAGGGAAAGGTGCAGATGCCAAGCACCCCTGTAAGGGCAGACTGAGCACCAGGTGTGCAAGCCCCAGAGCATGACCAAATGGTGACAGCTTCAAGGGAAGGCCTGGGAAAGGTACTCTGCTCCTGGATACACAACTCAGCATGCTGCATCTAATCTACAGGAGGGATGTCTCTCTATCATAGAATCATAGCATCATAGAATGGTTAGAGTTGGAAGGGACCTTTAAAGGTCATCTAGTCAAACCCCCCTGCAAGGAGCAGGGACATCTCCAACCAGATCAGGTTGCTCAGAGCCCCGTCCAACCTGGCCTTGAATGTTTCCAGGGATGGGGCATCAACCATCTCTCTGGGCAACCTGTGCCAGTGTTCCACCACCCTCAGTGTAAAAAACTTCTTCCTTGTGTCCAATCTGAATCTGTTTCCTTTTAGTTTAAAACCATTACCCCTCGTCCTATCACAACAGACCCTGATGAAGAGTTTCTCCCCATCTTTCTTATAAGCCCCCTTTAAGTATTTAAAGGCTGCAATAAGGTCTCCCCAGAGCCTTCGCTTTTCCAGGCTGAACACCCCCAACTCTCTCAACCTGCCCTCATAGAAGTGCTCCAGCCCTCTGATCATCTTCATGGCCTCCTCTGGACGCTCTCCAACAGGTCCATGTCCTTCTTATGTTGGGGGCTCCAGAGCTGGATGCAGTACAGCAGGTGGGGTCTCATGAGAGCAGAATAGAGGGGGAGAATCACCTCCCTTGACCTGCTGGCCACACTTCCTTTGATGCAGCCCATCAAAAGAATCTATCTACAGCTTCAAGAGTCTTCGAATTTCTTTCTCCCAAATTGCCTGGAATGATTTATGTCATCACACAAAGGACAAATTGGTATTACTTAGGCTGTGTTCAGAGGAGCTGGCAATACTGCCCTCATATAAAGTGTTTTTAAGCTTGTTAGCACTTGAGCAGAGTGGCACTTCAGGTCCTATTTCACAGGTGACATGGACTATATATAGTTCAAGTAGAGAATCAGCAAGTCATATTTCTTTTTTTTTGCTTTTCAGTGGCAGACAATCTAAGAGCCTTTATTGGCACCCGATTTCAGCTTAAATAGTTGTGGTATAGGAAGTAAAATTCTTTACACAATTGCTGTAATTGAAGTGTGGGGTTAGTAATGCCTTGAACTGACAGTGAGCCTTGACACTTGATATAGTCTTCTTGTGTTCAGACCTCTTTCTTCCTCTGTCAGCAGTTTATCTCCTCTTGCTACTTTAAAAAACACATTTTCCTCTCTCTCTTTTGCATAGCCCCAAGCAGACAAATACATCTAGGCTAATGGAAATGTGAAGTTAATATAAAGAGGAACCTTATTACCTCTAAGTTGTTTTTCATTTGAAGCTCTTACTTAACATGTCATGATGTTCCTGTTCCCTCCCGTATTTCTTTTATTTCTCATTCCTTTGGAAAGATTCATTTGTAATGAGGAATTACCTCTGGGAACATGCGAAGCATGCATCTTGTCTTTTGGCTGACTGGCAGGTTAGATTTGATTAGTCACTTGCCCTTTAGCTGGAAACAAAGAGCATACAATGACAGAGTGGGACTATGGACTGGTGTGAAGTAAAGCCAGTAAGTACCCTTCACCTAAGCAATATTTAACTACATTAAAGACAGTATAAAAACTTTTGAAAAACAGCAAAAAAAAAATCAGTTCCTGAATATATATGTCAAGAAAACAAAACCCCATAATAATAGTTGAATAATTTTCTTTCTCTAGTTGAGTCTTTTTCAGCACTGCCAGTATTATTTCTATTATAACTACTATAAATATCATGTAGTTTTTAGACTTAAATGTGAACATAGGAATGGATATAGTTTTGGATATGTTATGTTTTTTTAAAAGAGGAAAATACAAATTCATGATCCTGTTTCATAAATCTCACCTGTCAGGTAGGAACATCACCAGCAAAGAAAGTTCAGTACAGAAAACATTTTGCACTTCATTCTAAAAGAAGCTTAGTTCATGCATAATTGCACAGCATTATCATCATTTGCTCCATGAATAAAGCATAAAAACAGAGAAAAACAAGCAGATAGCACCAGAAAACTGACAGAAGCAATACCCTTAATAAGTCTCTGAAGCTGCTCTGGCAGGTGCAGAACTCATGCATATGCCCATTGCAAAAGCAACGCTGATGTGAGCGTGTGTTGTGGGGAGCAGTGCCCTTACTGCGTGGCACTGTTGTCCCCAGGGTGCAGGTCGCTCCTGCTATGGGGCAGCAGTAATTGGCTCCTAGTGTGTATTATCAAGCAAGGGCTGATAGACACAGAAAGATGCAGATCATTCCACTGGCTGCTGGCTCTCTCCCCAAATCCCCTTTTTCTCACACGCATGCAGAGATCTGGTAAACAGTCCACAGTCTGTTATTATTGGTATTATTTGGCATTTGTTTGCATTCAGACACATACTCGAGCTCCCCTCTGCATGCGGTCCGTGTTTCGAGAGTTTGCTCCTATCTGCATCAGAAAGGAATTTTGTGGTTGCTCTCGTTGCATACATCCTGAATTGTATCCTAGGCTGTTGCACAAACACCATCTCTGAAGTCCCAATCTACTGCTAATGTAAGTTTTCTTTCTCACTCTCTGCAAAGAGCCCTCTCTGCCAGCCTAGGGCAGAGATAGAAATTTTGCACAAAATGCCTTCTGTGCCTTGGTTTGGCATTTTTTCCTATGTGCCCAGGAGCACTGTAAGCCAGGTTTTTCTGCTCAAAACATGGAATTCCCACAATGAAACATACTTGCAAAACATGTCAGTTCGTGCTGGGTTGGACCCAAACCTGGCTATGGGATGCCCTGCCATTTGAGCTGCTGGAGGAAGTCACCATATCTAGTGCTTTTGAAGAAGCCTGGGCACATGTTTGATTTTGGAGATTGGTTGGTCCCTCTCTGACTTTTGAGCCTGCATACACCTGTGAGGGAATTTGCAGAAACCTATGTAGTGATCATGGTTTCTTGCATATTCTTCATTACAAAGCTTTAAGAAATACTTCAGCTCATGCTTTTAAACAAGACCTAGAGTCTCAGCTTTCTTGCATTTCTTTAGGCACTGGAGCAATGGTTTGTTTTTATCTTACTTTGTACTCAGTATGGTCTCTGGTCATGACAGCAAATAAAGAAATGCTAATGAAGAGCTATGGCATGATGTTTTGCTGTGTTTTACAAAAGTGTTGGAAACCCTAAAATAGTTTTCATGATGCACATGGTAAGGGCTATGACCAAAACCTCACACTTGTAATGCCATCCCAGCACTGTGGCCAAAATACTGTCGCTACCAGGTGAGGTTAGGCTTCAGCTTTACATATGCCTTTGAAAGTCCGAGCAGATTGAAAAAGCGACACAGCTCTGCTTCCACAGGCAGGGGAAGGGAGAGTCCAAGACGCCCTAGGAGCATCAGGTGGCCAGAGTTTTGCATTTCTGGACACAGACGTTGGTGTAAATAAAGCTTTTCTAAATGAGCAGGAAGCAAATTAGATCCCAGAGAAGTTTTCATTTACTGCTGTTTGTAGTCTGACAGCTTGCAGATGTGTTTTACCTTGAGGAAAAATTATTAGCTGTGTTACTTTTGTTGTTCTTCCTTGTCAGTGTAACTGGCCTAGTAGCCAAGGAAAAAAATAAAAAACTTTGATTTTCCTTTTAGACTATTCCTTTATGCACCTTCTTGACATTTTTGTAAGCAAATGAGATGTGATCCATTAGAGAGGGCACACAGCTGGCTGAAGAACCACACTCATGAAGTAGTGTTCAATGTCTTACTATTAAGCAGGAGTACATATGGACCTATCTTGAGTCCATTAATGTTAATTACTTTCATTAGTGACTTGGAGAAAGGAGAAGAACACATATGAAGAGTGCATGTGAATGTAGACAGATATTGGAAGAACTTTGGCTGCAAGAAATCAGACTTCAAAGGCAACACTGGCAAATACTGAAAGGTTTTGAAATCTCTGAGATAAAACTGAAGTTGTGAAGTACTACACTTAGAAAAGAGGGAAGAAATGAGCAATTTGAAATAAAAAATAACCAGCACTATTAGCATGCCAGCTCTGTAAGAGGAAAACAGATCAAATTGCATTGTATCTCTAGCTGATTATGAGAAAACAAAATGACAAATCTTTCTCCATGGTACATTAGCTGATCTTTTAGCTGTTGGTCATTAATGGGAAATAATTACTCTTTAGACAAAACTGGTGAGGCCTCAAGTATAGAAACTCTATGTTCCTGGGAACAGACAGAGACCAGAGGACAGCAAGAAAACGGCACGTTGTTCAGAAAGAGAACAGTTAGAGGACAGGGAGTGTGAAAGTACCAGGCTTCTTGTTGTGAGGTAAAAAAAAGGAGAGAGAATTATGATGATTTAAAAGAAAAATTTAAAAGGAGAAGGTAATCCACTTTAGCTTGTCTGGACAATGAGGGAAATAGAAAGAAAGAACAACTCAACTGATGGCAAAACCCAAGGCAGCACACCAAAAAAATGTTGTAGGGTCTTCTTTTTGTGGAGATATTTGACAGAGGCCTGGGGTGGAGAGCTTACTTGTCTCTGCCTTTGTTTCTAGAGAAAATTTCTGGACACGTGTTCAAGCTCTACATTTCTATCAGTACCATATAAGAGTCCTGCCATTGCTATTGCCTATTGGATCTCACGACTGTTAATTTGACAGGGCAGCAGCTCTGGAATCGTTTCTTCTGTTCTGCCCTGAGACAGGTACTCTTTCTGAGGCAGAGCAATGGGCTTAGCATTGCGATATGCTTACTTTTACTCATGTCTTTCACTGAATCCCTGTGCCAGTGCTTTTTATTACCAACCTAGCCATTTTGGTTAAGGAACCTCTCTTTTGTTATGCACAGAAACAATCCCTACAAATTCTTCTATGAATTTAAAAGAGTGCAGAAAGAACACAGGATAAAAGTGAAGTAGGACTTCTGATTTGATTAATCATACATATAGATATATATGTATGCATATATAACTAAGTATACCACATTATTTATTATTGTCTTTTTTGTATTCACAGGGCTACAGCTACTCATAGGGGCCAAGTTATATTCAAGGATGCCTTAGCACAACAGCTGTGTGAACAGGGAGGTAAGAGCCACCATCATGTTAAAAATATCTGTCAAATGTGGTTTTCCATTGTAATTGCGTGTAAGTGTTATTCACCATGAAAGCTATTTCATAGAAAACTTAGTATCCGGATCTTATTTATATTCTTAAAACTGATACTTTCTTTGTCTTCAGACTTAGCATAGTGATTCAGGAAACCCTGCTGTCCTCTCTGCTAAACGCTGGGGAATATACAAAAGTTAAAGTAAATCCTATTGCATTATACACTTATCTAAAACCAGCCTGTATCAACCAACACTTTTTTTTTTTGTCAAAACCAGAAGCTGACTTTTAACTCTCACTGTATTAACTGCAAGCAAAACATGTGATATGCCTACAGCAAAAGCTTCATTTACCATCCAGCTTACACGTATCTTTGTGAAGAACCTGCCTTCCCATTTTGTGCTGATCCAGTTTTCTCTGCAAAATTCCAGTAATATTTCCATGTGAAAAGAGACAGGGAAACATGGGCCAACCAGTCTAAAATAAATATTTCAAAATTAGAAATTAACAAACAAGACAAAATCCCCCAAAATACCTCTTTTTGGGACTTCAGAGCTACAGGGTTTTTTTTTTTTTTCCTGTGAGTTTGGGAATATCTGTGCAATAGCTTTTGTAATAAGAAACTGTCGAACATTCTCTGTGAGGAGAATATATTGAGTTATTCATATAATGTATGAATAGTACCCCCATAATAACAAGGGAAAAAGATTTCATTTTTCAATTTCAGTATTTGAGTTTTCAGTATTTTAATACTTCAGTGGGAAACAGGAAGGTGGATTCAGAGAGGTGACTGAAGATGCCAGCTAACAAGCTAGGAAGTTACAGTTAGTTATATTTTGAATTATTTAGAAAAATGTAACACAGGTGCTAGCAATCAAAAGGGAGGGTTATAATAATTTGGCTGGAAGGTGATTGGGCCAGGTGTGCATCAGTATTTTTACTGTGTGGAAGGAAAAACATCTGGAGAAATTACCAGAATAAATTTAGTATTCAGAATGGGAGATAAATTGTACCTGCTTAAGGTGGGTGTGGAAGAGTAGTGTTTCAGTGACTAGTATAAGGGGATTTGGGAACAGAAGTCTTGGCAGGATCCCCATCTGGGATGTGCCGAGGAGGATGGTAAGGATATCTCACACAGGCTACTCACTGGATGGACACAAGTCAAGAGTGGAAAAATTAATATGCAGAGTCATCAACATAAAATGATGAAAAGCCTCATAAGCAGATGAAATTCCCCAAAGGAGGACTGCATAGTGAGTGCACCACGGCCAAAGGCAATCTGTGGTGGCCAGAACAGGGAATTAAAGGCGAAGGCAGTAAAAGACATACTGATGGCAGAGTGACAGAGAGCCAGAGAGCTGGCAGTGACCGGCACGATGAAAGCTACGTGAAGGCAAGCTGAAAAGAAATACATGACTATCAGTGTCAGAACTGGCAGCGTGGTCAAGGAGAATACAGGCAAAGCAAGAAGGTTTCTCCCTGCTAGAAGCAAATACCTTGATAAGCTGAGACTAGGGAGTAGAAATCCATCCGTACAGGCTTTGACAGTCCTTTCTTCAGACGTACTGCACCAGGAGGTTTTAGCAGGAGAGCTGTCAGCAAGAATTGTAATTCTTCCACTCTTCTCTGCTTTATGTTTCTCCAATTTTGGAGCATAACCTAACATCAAATCACCATTTTAGGAATGCTTATGTTGGTTAGAACAATAAGTTGTTACGATACTGTATGCTGTCCCCAAGTTCGCAGGGACTCTGCAGGACAAGGAGAAAATGGAATTTCTGTATTGGTGTGTGTAGAGAATAAAAGATCACAGAATCACAGAATCATAGAATGGTTTAGGTTGGAAGGGACTGTGAAGATCCATCTCCTTCCAACCTCCCTGCCATAAGCAGGAACATCTTCCACTCAGCCAGGTCACTCAAAGCCCCATCCAACCTGGCCTTCAGCACTTCCAGAGACGGGGCATCCACAGCTTCTCTGGGCAACCTTTTCCAGTGTATCACTACTCTCACCGTAAAGAATTTTTTCCTTATACCTAAAGAATTATTTCCTTATAATCTAAGTCTACTCTCTTTCAGTTTAAAGATGCTGAGGTGTGCCATCCCTGGGCCTTTACTAGCTGCTCAGCTGTGACAGTCCCTTTGCCTTCTCCTCCCACCCAGCCACAGATAGCCACGTCCTGCACTGCTTCCCTGAAAAGGCCTCCAGCTTCCTCACCTCATGACTTTTGTGTTTCCTATTATTTTCCCTTTGCTTTATACACAGTCATTTCAAAGACTTTCTGTATTTGTCTTTGCAAAATATTTGATGTCATTACAAACATCAGGTTTGACTGAGTCAAGGATCACCCAGAGGTACTGTTCTATGAGCAGTTCTCAGTGTATGACAGCCATGTAATCAGTCATCAAATTTCCCTGCAATACTGATATGCCAGCTTCTCAAAGGTTCTTTTGGTCATTCTCCCACATTTTTATCCTCACCAAGGCTTCTCTCCCCTTAGTTTCCCAGCTCAGACACAGTTTTTTTGACTCAGATGGTCAATCACCCCCTTTCCCACTGCCTTTCTTCCCATCTATTCCAGCACCAGGTTCTTCTCTGCTCTTTTGTTCTTATTTCTTCAGCAGACAATGTGCATTGCATTAGTCCTCCTAACCAGTGCATGCTATTATAACTCTTAGACTGTTCGGATTAGTTTTCCTATTCAAATAAAAGATGCTTTCTTTGAAGCAAACCTTGTTTCTTTTGTTCCATGAAGACAATTACAGTTTCATCAATACTATTAATGTAAACAAAGGATTCTTTCAGAAAAAAAATAGTGAATTTATTTAGATGTGAATATCATATTAAGATATATGAAAAACAGGAAAGTAGATTGACATAAATGAGGTTTTATGGTCTGTTTCTGGCCCTAAACATTACTATACTCTAGTGCTGTAGTGAATGATGTGACATATTAAGTAAAGAAAATAAAACCACAAGGCAACTTCATAGATTTATTACAGGATGTCTTTTTAATAAGTATGTTCACTGGAGGTGATATCAGGCTTCATAATAACTAGTACAAAGGATATATGCGAAGGAAAGAATCTCAGAAATCATGTTCACTGTGGCTGTCCGCCCTCAATGTGCATTAGTAAATCCTAATAGAGTTAATGGGATTTGTGCAGTGAAAGGGAAGTGTGGTTCTTATTTTGAAGAGAATTAAAGGATGATGAAGGGCAGCGTTAAGGGATGGCAATGCCAAATACGCAGCCCTATGTATAATGTAAATGGAATAACGAATGATGCCATGGGGAAAGACACCGAGGAAAGTAAAATAATCACTTGAAAAGCTGTGTATTCAGCATAAAATAAATATTTTAGGAAGCTAGAGAGATGTAAGCTTTAACGTTTATAAGAATTTTATCAGATCTTGAAGAAGAAAGGAGACAAAAATTATCAGATAAAGGAGTTAATCCAGCACAAATAGGCAAGAAAACAAAAAATGTATAAGCCAAAACAGAAAAGATAGATCTCTTATAAATACTTTTAAGGAGAAATAAGGATGTTAATGACTGATGATATCCTTGCCATTAATAATATATTTTATTAACAATGTATTTAACTTGTTAATCTACCGGCAAAACAAATGGAAAATAGGGTAAACTTCTTATTGTGCAGATTGATTCATATTTATTTCTGGCTAGAGTAGAACAGAAATCATACATTAATAAACAGTAGCATAATTTAAATGGAGTTGGAAAAACATCAGACCTGCCTGCATTGCACTGTAGAACTCAGAAGAGTTTAGGTCTGCATGAGAACAGTGAAGCTGCTGGGAGGAACAGCTCACGGTGCAGGGATGGAAGCAGCCGACATGCGTGTCACACAACCCCGCCTGCCTTTACCGCACCAAGTAGTGATAGAGGGTTAAGGAGGCCGTTTCTCCAGTACACTACATAACTTTGGCCCAGTAGCACCGTTCTTTGGAATAAGGACCATACTGGGAGATTTGTGAGTGTGTAATTTGGTTCCATCTGATAAGAGGAGAATCTTGGAACAGTAAAACCTCAGAGATGGAAAAGATGAAGGATGTTGTTCCCTCCTAGTGCAAAATCATTCCTTTCCGCACAGTTCCCAGAATTTTATACAAACTCATACCCAATGCCACAAATTTTAGGATTGAGATTCCTTTCTTAAGAAACCACTGTACAGTCTGACAAGTGTCTCTATGTGAAAGTAAATCCTGAGAATTGGCCCAGACTCTCTTTTATTTGATAGCTTTTGCCTTAATGTTTGTGGAAGACCTTTCAGGTGTGTTTTGTACCTTGTAAAATTTACGAACACTCTGAAAAACAAATGCAAAACAGATTGCAGGCTCTCATGCTTGACCAGAGCAGTATTTTACAGAACAGGAGACTGGAGTTTAGAGTTGACGTGTTGTTCCTTGGCAGAATAATGCAGCCCTCGGGCAACACGCTGACTCTCTCTAGGGGCACGTTCAGCCTCTATCATTCAATAGCAACTTTGTTTACCACTAGAGAGAAAGTATTGGCAGGAGTCTAAATAAAAGCATTAATTTCCTTTTTCATCTTCGTCCGGCTGTTAATGACAAGGAGATTAGACTTTTTTATAATCTGCAAAATAGAATATACTTCTCTCCACATCTCATTTGTGATGAATTGATGAGCAACAGCTAATGGCTGCTGGCTGATAAATTCTGAGCATAGTGTTTGTCTGGGAGCACTTGAGCATTTGCGTTTCTGTAATTCACTTTACCTTTATATTAAAAAAAAAATTTCAGGGTTCTGAGAAAAAAAAATAATTTAAAAAGTCTAATTTCCAGAGAGTTTTAAGAATATTTTCTTAAAACACACAGATCTCTGGAGTATGGGTGTCAGTAGCTCAAATTGATGTTGCTGGAACATGCTTTTAATTTGCATGATGCTAACTATCTTTATCTGAATGGAAACTAGTTTTCCTTGACAGTTAACCATTACTAACTTTACTGATTTTGGTTCTTATTTTTCCACTGGCATCAGGACCATCATCAAATCTTTTTTCCCTCCTGATATTCCAACTCCTCTATCTGAAGACAACATTCCCTTCCCGCTTCTCTCATATTTCCCTCCCTTCCAGTTTAACCAAAATAGGGCATATTTTTCTATTGGCTTAACCTTTCAGTAGCCTTACTTCATGCACAGAACATTTTAACCTTTTACTCCAAAAGATGCCTTCATTCCCCCTCATCCCCCTCATAGAGCCCCACAATGACCCTATTGACTTTTGAATTCCCCACTACTTTCCTCAAGTTTCTCACGCTTCCATTATGACTGTGGCCTTTCTCTCTCTGAATCACTTTGTATTGTGTACTTTCTTCTGTGCTTTTCCTTACCAAGGGATTGCCTTGTCTTACAAGGCAAGCATCCTACATTTCCTTACATTTTCGCATATCGTATTTGCTCGTGCCTCTTAGATGGTGAACTCTATTGAGCTCCATTTCCATTCTTTGCTTAGTACAATTTGCCTTTTGTAAAGCTCTGTATGTACCCAGGGTGCTAGTTAATATCAAATAATAAATTAATTAGCTTTACTTTTTAAAAAAATAAATTATATTCTCATTCAAGCTAAGATGCATTTTGGAGCCATAGAAACACTGATTCTACATTTAAAACCATCTAACCAAGTGCCTAAGGAACATCTGAGAAAGTGAATCATGGTGTAAAATATGAACTAAGTTGGCCATTTTTCCCCCTCTCAGTCTAAAGTATTGTGTAATTTTTTAACTGTAAATGTTTTATATCTCTGCCTTATATAGCTACTCTGCGCCATATCATTCTTTTCAGCTTTGTCATTTTATGCAAGGAAACTCCATTTGACTTCAGCCACACTGTAGGGACTGCTGTACAACCCATATTGTTTAAAAACAAATAGTTCCATAAATTGATAAAAAGATAGTTCCAAAAAATATTCTAAAGCTACTGCAGTTGGTTTTGTGTGATGTTCTAAATTCTATTATTTTAGGGACCTTAACTACAACACTTGAAAATCAACACAGCACTGCTTTGCAATGAAATAAAATGTAATGCAGAAATTATTCATAGGGAGATTAAAGTCTAGGTTTATCATTCTTTAAATGGTACTTTCACAGTCTTTTGTCATATTCAGCTCTGGAATTTGAATTACAAATTAGATGAAGGAATATCTGAGGCAAAAATACTTGGGCTTCTGAGATTCTGTGGAGATCTGGGAAACATAACCCTTCCTCAACATAAAGTCTTTATTTGTAAGAACAACCTTTTGGCCAACATTAAGTGTTTGCTTAACTCCACCTTTAGTTTTTTAAATGAGTGATCAGTAGCATTAGTATCTATCTGCATAATTTCCTTAATTTCAGTCCATTAGTAAGCAGCTTTGATGTGCAGTACACTACACATACAACTGAAGTGCTGTCTTAGGAAAAATTCTCAGGTCCAAATTTGGTATTCTTTAATCACATAAACAGCCAGTTATATCAAAAAAATGCTGAAGTCAAAGGAGTTTGCAAATTTAAAGATTCCAGATTTGAACTATAGCCGTGCCTTTTGGCTGAATGCTGAAATTTTTCATAATAACTTTAGAAAGTACCATTAGTGATTGTGTGTGTCCTGGACTGGACTGCCTTCCACAGAAAGCCTCTTCCCAAGAGTGATGACAAATGACCTGAGAAGAATTACAGTCTTGTCTTTTATTTTCATTTTCATGTCTGAATTGCTCTCATTGGAGAGGAAGGTCTCTTTCAATTGATCTACTCTCAAGGACTAATGAAATTTGCTTGGCCAACTAATGAGTCTGTCCATGACACGGCCTCCTCATAGATGAGCACTAGCAGAGTAGCTCTCAGCCACACCTGTCCGTGCAGTGGATCATCTAATGAAAAGGGGTAATGCAGAGCATCAGAGCCAGAGGTCTTATTTTAAGCTTGATGTCGTACAACATCAGGAGTATTTCAAATCCCATCCTGTAAAGTACTTCTTTTCCTACAGGCAAAATCCGGAACAGCCTGCATTGCTTGATATGGGAAGTAATTCAATTAATCCAGCTTAATCCATTTCTTCTGTGCAAAGAGTTTTTTTAAGTTTCTAGATAATTTTATATGTGCCTTGATGGAGAAAAACAATGCCTGGAACTGCAGGGGGAAAATGCAGTCTTTCCCTTTGTAGTACCCAGAAGTGCAGCCCAGTGTTATCCTGGAGGCAGCGCCAAGCTTAATGCACAATTTGAGTTACACTGCTCCAGATTTTGTACCATCATGATGAGAGGTCTTGGCCATTGCTAGAGTCATTATTGCCATTTCTACTAGGGAAGACAAGATGCCATGGATAAGTTTCTTGTATTAAAAACTGAGCAAGTTAGCTGCATAAAGAAAAAAATATTTCCTATTTCTGCATGTCTATGATTTCTATTCAGAATCAGACACTTAAGAATGCTTTGCTCTTTGCTCAGTAAAGCTGTCAGTGGTTCTGTGGTTGTTTTAAGCTTGTCTATATATATATAAGGTTACTGGGTAGAGTAAAACCTGTCAGTCTTCCAAGCTGTCAGTTAAATCAAAGATTTCTGTCTAAGCTAAATCCAGACTGCTTGCCATCCTTTTCGGTTCTGCAGATACCTCAGTTGTTTCTTGCTCAGTCTTCTTAATCACCAACTTCCCCGTGAACTGTTGCAATTTCATTACAGAATGTCACGCCTCCATGCAAACCCAGTGTTTAAGGAGAAAGCAGGAAGAGAAAAACAAAATTATTGAGATTTGTGTTAGACTTTCTATTCAAATGACTGTGTGTGAGGGCTCTCCACAGATTGCTGCATTCATTTTTATGTTTATTTTTAATCCATTTTTAATTTGTCAGATGTTATGACAGAAATTGCGGTACTTCAGTAATTTTTCTTCAAATATGCTGAAGAAATCAGGAGTACTGATACAATTTAGGTCAGTGCCCGATAAGAAACACAGAATCATCAAAAGAATCTTGGCTTCAAATATTCTCTTTTTTTGGTGTTCTATTTACCAAAGTACAAAATATAGCTAGAAATATAGCTGCATGGGTGAGGTATTGAGAGGCAAACAAGGTACCTGCACCCCAGGAGCTTGCTTGTATGCACACTCTTTGCCTTTGTGAAAGAGAAGTAATTTACTTTGGATTTGAGATCGTGTAATGCTATGGATGTAGTAGCTAACATGGAGTGTCTAACAAACTGTGTAGCCACCTTCTAGACTCCCCCATATTTTTAATGTAGCTGTGCCCTTACAGGTATATTCTATTTTAATTAGTGTAATTTTACACTGAGAATCCTGTTGCAAAGTATTAGGAGAAGACTACTTAATCAAGTTTTGTCATTTCACATACACCCTCACGTGCAGCGTGTCTTCATGATATTCTACTATTTCTCTGAAGACAAAGGCCTACTGGGGCATTGATTCAGCAATGCATGTAAAAATGTGCTTTAAAATAACTATTTGATTCAGTGATTTGCTGAGTCAATCCCTTACCTATTGCCCTAGAAATATTTCTTTTGGTTGGGATTTTTTCTCCCAACAGTATACCTAGTAAAATGTTGTCCAGTGCAGTATACAGAGTCAAGGTGAGGCATTTTTTACTCCCCTAGACTATTTATTTTATTCAGCCTAATTTCCATTCTCTTAGTCAATCACTGAATTGCTGAATCTTAATACAAATTATTTCTAATAATATCTCATAATCCTAGATTAAAAGTGATCTTTCTTACCTTGCTGTACAACCATTTCTGTCTTTCATTTATTATTGATGCTTATTTTAATTAGAGAATATTTTTTTTTTCTTTCCTGTTATGTTTTTATAACTTTCAGTGTGTATCACATCTCTCGTAATTAAACTGTGGGGATAGTTGACTTAAGAGAACATGAACTGTGCAATTTGTTTTATGTTGAATTGATTTTTAATGCTACAATTAAGCCCTGATCATAGGAGATATTCATGCATTGTGTGTCTTTGTTCTCCGCAGCCCCAACAGAAGCTCCCTTACATCCTCACCTAGGTAGGTGACTTGTCATTCTTATTACTAAAACTCAGAATCACTAACTTTGTTATAATAAACCGTCTGTGAGGTAGTATGAAACTAGCTCTAGGGAATTCAAATAAAAATGAGAGACGTATAAAATGAATTGAATTATGTCTAATTCTGATTAGTTGTTTTTTCATTGTGACTTTTATTGCTGTTTATTTATTGCTTTTGAGCCCTTGCAGCGTGGGTATGTCGTGCTGCCAAGCTTTTCTTCCTAGCTATGTAGTAGAGCATCTGTTTGCATGAGGACCTGCAACCCCCAGTGTGGGACAGCACTGTCACACCAGTGCTGGGTCACTGGGAGGAAGATTTCGCCCCAGTGCACCTCCAAGGTGCACCCAGCAGCAAGACACTTCTCCTGCTCTCCAAGCTAGGCACCGAGCGAGCAGCAGAGCTCCAGCTCTGCACTCACCAACCCACATGTTGCAAGTTGGTTAGTCCAGGACAGATTCTGGCATCTTTGCTCAGTTTGAATAGCAGGTGACCATCACTTGATTCATTTATTGGAGATATTTTTATAGAAAGGTCTGTCTAATACAAATACAGGTGCCAAAGTTTTGGAATTGGGGTTTCATCCTACATAAAAGATACAGCAAATCCAGGGGGATTTCAAAGCTTGCAGACCGATGGTTAGAAACATTTATGTAACATAACTCACAGTTCATATTCCTTAAATGAGCTGACCTTTACTGCCAGCTCCACTGATAGCAGCAGAGAAATTCCAATGAGCTCTGGGGTTTTTGCTTATGAGTTATCAGAATGAACCCCCTGACTAGTACACTCGTTAGGACATCTCATCACTCCTTGTGCCAGTGTTTCCAAAATATGAATTTTGAGGGATTTTTTTTTTCTGAATATTCAGAGCAGCCAACAGTTTTGAATATGAGTTCCTAAAACATTTAGTATATACTTGATGACTGCATCTTTTCATAGCCGTTGTGCTTTGGTGACAGAATGGGAGACTTCTTAATTTTATGTGGTACTATTATCCAGAGTAAGCAAAAAAAAAAACTGTAACTAAGAATACTCTGCTTTTATAACTAGCGTTCTTAAAAAATCTGATTTCCTCATTTTACAATGCATTACTTCAGCTCTAGATAAGGCAACATTTTGTCAGAACTAGAAAGCACTGGTTGATTAAACTGGATTTTTTCATATATTGCTTTCTTTTCTTTGTAGCTGAAATGCACAGTGACAGCATTATCCTACGAGATGACTTTGACTCTTACCATCAGCAAGGATTGAATCCTACCATGTGGTGAGTTTCAGACTTCTGCTTCCCTTCATACACATTTGAGCAAATTAAAACATTTTTATTATTATAGTGAAGTATTTGTATTACATTAATTCCTAGATGCCTCAGCTCACATTGGTGTGAGTTTATGTATGTCTTTGCTCCAATGGGACCTAAATACATCAGATTATTAATTAAATTATTAATGAGTGACTGAGAAATTCTAAGCCTGTTGAAGTGAGTGACAAATTTTCATTGACTTCAAATCTTGAATCAGTCAAAAAATAGAAAGGGGGAGCAGAGCTCAGCTCAGTTAATGTTTTTGTGTGAACATGTTGATTTCTTGAAATCAAAGCTTTTCATGGAAAAGGTGATGAATTTCAATAATTAAACTTTGCTGATTCAATTTTTTTTAATTTCTTGTTTATGTACACATTTCTGGTGAAGATAATGGTAGTAAGAAACTCCTTCTAAAGTGAAATTGAATGTTTCCGAATAATTCAAAATAAAAGATCAACTGGAATTAAATACTTCCATCTAATTTTGAGCTAGTGAAAATATTTAAGATTTTTTTTTTCTCTTTTTTTTTGGGAAGGCAAACATTTTCAAAACTTTTGTTTTGTATACGAAGGGAAAATCCTTCCCTTCCCAGCTCTACACAGCAACTCCCAATTCCTAGGTTTTTTTCATTCCACAGGTCTCCTGAGTAGAATCATTCATACTATCACAGTCTACATCTGAAAGAGCAAGCACAGGTTGTTATTATTCCTTACTTGGTAGATGCTGTTGCAGAGTCTTAGGACTCCAAGTGCATAATAAGGCAAGTACAATTTTGGACAGGTCAGACAGAAGCTTTATTAATTATGATCATAGTGAGAGAGCACTAAGCACCTCGCCCTCTGCTCCCTTGTTCTCTGCCAAGTGGTTGCAGAGACCCAGCCCATATTCTATTTCAGAAAACAAAGAAAGAGGTTAGGAAAAACAATAATTTCAATGCAAATAAAGCCAGGTATCCATCTCTGGCAGGGATGGACTCCTTAAGTCACTGCCACACTTCTAAGGAATCAAACATTAAATAACATGACAATATGGAGAGATGGCTGCTGGTGGAGCCTATAGGACTGGCAGATCCAGTGTTATCTTCACTCACAAGTGTGGAGTTGGAAACAATCGCAGACTGTTAGCTTTTAGTCAAAAGAAATGTTCTTTTAGCAAAGATAACTCTTAGCTAGACCTCTCAACCTTAAATATTAATAATTTTACCACTGCAATGATCACAGTGATAGAGTACCATTTCATAAGACATATGTACGTACATCACAAAAGAAGACGTTATAGGTCTCTTATAATACAAACCTGATCTTATTCTGTACGGTGAATGTATCTACCGGTCATACTATACCCAGATAAAACCAACTATCAGTCTTAACGTGAAGTTTTGAAGGTTGGCGTCCCCTTTTTTTATGTGACATTGTCTGAGGTTTCTATTCCTTCCAATCCTTTTTCATAAATATAACTAATTTGATTGATTTAATTCACACAAGACACAGTAATATTTTACTGGGTTAGTTTATCTTGTTCAAATAAATTATTGACAGGTATTTTAGCAGTTACCTGCATTTGTTAGTTAGGAATACATATGTTCTGTGAATTCTGACTTAATTATTCTTTTTATTAAGGCCTGTCAGTTTTCCATCTGTGCAGGTCTTTCACAGTTTCACCATCTTTAAAAAAAGACTGTTTTATGGAATTTTATGGGTATTTTTCTTTTCCACATACTTATTGTAATACTTTTTAATATGTACCTACTATTTTTCCTCCTTTTGTTCCTTTTGTATGATCCTTTAAATGTTTTTCTGGACAGATGCATTAGGGACCTGGAATACTATAATATAAAAAAAAAAAAAAACCCACCCTCTTTCTTTAAGGGAATGAATAGATCAAGGACTCTTAATGGGTTGCAGAATAGCTGCCAAGGTAGATAGCTTTAGCAGCAGTGTGTTAAATGGACCTGAGTGGAAAGAAATGAGAGGAGGCATTATTTCCCTGCAGATGCCTCATAACTCACAGAGGGCCTGTCTGTTGGGAGCCTCCATAATTTATTTATCTATTGCTTTCTTATCTTTAAATTCACCCTTGCTTTATAGAAGTCTCAACAGAGAAATTTCAGACTAAAAGAGCCCCCGGTCTTCTGCTCCTTTTATCCCTGAGATTTGGATTTGGTCCCCTTGGAATAACCTTGACCCACCTTGGTTGGTGGGTCAGTGCACAGATGTGTGTACTGAGAGAGCCCCAAAACTCACTGCAATCCTGAGACAGATTTTCCTGTAATAACACCAGGAAGTCAACATCTTCAGCAATGCTAAACAAAAGTGGAGCACAAGTAAAAGAAAGCTATAATGAGGTGTCACAAGCCTTTCTGCTCTGCCTCCAGTGAAGACCTGCTTGGTGGCAAAAAGTTTATTCTCATTTTATTGTCTAGTGGGAGTTAAATCAGGATTAACAGTTTATGCCATCCACCCTAAAATTGCATTTTCTCCCCTGGCAGCTGCTAAAATCTCATCTTTACCACAAACAACTGTGGTAACTACTAGAGCGGTGTTTCCAGCGCTGCTTGGTCCCTGGTCTGCTGTGCTGGGAGTGTGCGGTGGCAGCTGCCTTGTGTGCACCGATACTCCAGCGGTGCCGTGTCACCAGGGGCCAGTTAGGCTAAGCCACTCTAATAATTTCCGAAACCATTATTTGTGTAAAGATGAAAAGAGAAGCGTTTGTATTTTCCTATGATCTTTTCTTCCTACATCCTCCATAATGCTGGCTTGGATGTGATTAATATTGTCCCACTCCTCCTGATCCCTTTTTGGCATGTGTAGCTCTGGCGGAGGCACACAGTCCAAGTGCACAAACAAAGCGTTTTATAGCTTCTGTGTGTGTCTAATTTTATGAGTCCCAGCAGAGCCAGCATGTCACTCAGTCGCTGGGAGAGGCCTCACATCAAATAACTATTTTGCACAAGGGCACTGTATGATTTCGAGAATGACTGCCTGTTTTTTTATGGATTTCTGCTCTTTCAAATGCATTAAAAGATACATCCCACCCAGCAACCATCTGTTTCTTCAGAGGCTCGGGAGCAGGGAAGGAGTGGCTCCGAGTGTTTCTGGAGCTGCAAGAGGAGGAGAAAGGGAAGGTTGGGATGAGGCGCTCTGTTAACAGAAAAATCATGGCATCTGGGAATGGGATTCCAACCTAAATCACAGTTTGGTGATTGAGAGAAAACAGGAGAAACTGCTAAAGTGGGAAAGAATGAGGAGAGGAGGAGGCAGCAGGAGAGCACACGTAAGGAGAAGAAAGCAGGGAGGATTTCTGTGCTGGGAATGCACGAATGGGAGCATGTCTCATCTTTTTTCTTGGGACTCAACCACCACAAGGATTTTCTTGTGTGGTGTGCCCAAATAATTTTCATATTCTTTTCTTCCAGCATGCAATAATGTCAGAATACGATTATTTTCAAGGTCCCCAACCCATAGGCACAAGCCTGCTTCCTTAAGCAAAGATTTCCTCATTTCTTGGGTCTCATTTGTCACCACCTTCACAAAACTGTCTTTTGCTTGTGAAACAAATATGCTTCATGCATTTATAAATATCCAGAGTATTTTATGTCTAACATGTATTGGCTGTGGAAGTTAAAGTAGGTAAGTGACTCCCACTCGATGGTAAACATAGCACCAATGGCCATACGAAACGGTTCACAGCTGCTTTGCGGAACTAATTAGACAGTAATGTTTAATACATTTTTCAATGAAAAGTCTAATAGTACACGTGATTGGTCTATGAGACTTGCTGAAAACTGGCAGGGATATGTTAGTTTAGAAAACTCAGGAACCATGGAAGTAATTTATTTCCTCTATAGGGAAAGGAAATCTGCTCCATGTAGTACTTGCAAGGGAAAGACCAGGGAATGGATGGATGAGAAGAGGTCCAATATGGACAGTATCTGGAAGACAGTCTAGGTCATTGAGCACCTGTTTCTGTGACCATGTTGTCTGCAGGTAACTTCATAAAATTGCTGAGGAGAGTATAAAGAAGCTGCTATCTAAGAAATAAAAAAGACCAAACAAGAACCAATCTAGAAAAAAATATTATATTTATTCCCGTGATAAATGATTTAATGTTGAAACAGAAAGAGGGGGAAAAGAAGATGCATAAATTCATAAAGAAGAGATGCTGACATTAATGTATGTTTCTGTATAAAACAGTTTTAACGGTAGGGCTGTAGACAACAAGGGATTCAGTACATTTGAAGAAGAAAGACTCTGTACAGAAGCTTGTTACTGGCTAAACTCTCCTTCCCAACTTGATGCCATGTTTCATCTCAAAGCCTACCAGCATTCCAAGCAGCAATCACTTACAGAAGACATACTCTTCAAAGATGACATGAAGAAAAACTGAGCATGTAAAATCAATAAATAACAATCAGGTTCCATCCCTTTTTCATGGTGTATGAGAAATGAAGAGGTACAGTGATATTTCCAGTGACAAAGAGGTGGAGGAAAGCTTTGTGACAGGAGAGAGAAGTCCTAAAGTGGTTTCCAATTTGCACTAAAACTGTGGGATTAAACTTCAGAAAGATTTATGTTTAAAAATCTCTTGGCAGCTTGAGATGTTTATCTTCTTTATAGTCCAGACATCACAAAAGACATCACTCAATATAATGTCCACAAACTCAGGTATTTTAGAGGGAAATGAGATGACAAATAAGGATGAGGAAACAACAGATGTTTCCCCTTCAGCAAAGTGAAGAACAATAGCAGAGAGGTGGGACTCTCTAAGTCAGAGATGAGAGCAATGGCAAGTCTGCAGAGAAGACATCTAGATGAATATGACACATATCAACAGTGGCAGTGAGTACCAGCTGTGAAGAGAAAGCAGAAGTGATTTTAATGTGCTAAGATTTTAGACCAAGTAGGCGGGAAAGATAATATAAAAAGCCACACCCAGCCAGGACAATTAATACTGTCTCCTGTTTGTACAAAAGGAAAAGAAATTAACCTTCCTGTCTGCACCAGGAGAGAAGCAAATCGGATCGTTTCTAAAC
Source organism: Chlamydotis macqueenii (assembly GCF_036417535.1). NCBI lineage: Eukaryota > Metazoa > Chordata > Aves > Otidiformes > Otididae > Chlamydotis > Chlamydotis macqueenii. The sequence goes on along the minus strand of NC_141556.1, from coordinate 14,116,383 downwards.
ACGTAATACGATGACAATTATCTGAGGAACAGCAGATCAATTATCTTACTCTTCATGCATTCCTGTCAAGCCACTGAGCAATTTATTGTCACAGGGAACACCTTTCAAAGAGAGTACAAAGGTTTGAATCAGGATTACCAACAGCCATCCAGTTTCTTACGGGAGGAGTCATCCTGAAAAAGATAAGTGATGATGAAACAGCCATATTAGAAGGACGATGTTTCTGGATTTCCAGATAGTGTTTCGTAGACCACATTACAGAAGTAGAATAGATGGACAGCTGAATCACTTCCTATTCATTGAAATATGACAATTACAAAATTAAAATATCCCTTGCGTTACGTAGCCTGACCTTTTACGAGAGACTGAGTGTTCCTTACACAGTATTTACAGGCAAAGTTCTCCTGCCATACCTGCATCTCCCTGCACATATCAGGAGTTCAGGTAGATGCTCCACTCTAAAACCCCAAAATGTAGGGGCAGATAATGAAAATAATGCTCATCAACAGCCAGAATCCTACAGAATTTCAAGGATTCTGCTAATTCCCGTTTCTCTGTTCTTCAGTTATCAGAGTTTAGGAATCAAGTGAAATTTAGATAGTGACAAAACATGTCCTCTGTGAACTCTGTTTCTGTGCTTTCTCTTAAAGTACACCTTGGTTCACTCACACACTGTTCTTGCCTTATATTAAGAAATAAAATGATGGGCAAACTATGGCTTGTATAAGTAAATATTAACTCCTTGACGTCAATAGGAACTACATTACTTTATTAGAGGATTTAATTTTGCTATTTAAACCCAAAATACTAAATGCTATCAGTGTGAATTGCTGAATGACTTCATTTACATATTCATACAGAAAAAAAAAACCTCAAGGATTTTTTACACCTGACTTTGTTTTGGGAAGTGGAGCTGAAACTAACCTTTAATAAAGTCTCAGAATAGGGGAGAGATTTGGAAAGTGGGAAAGAGGCATTCATCTTTGATTTCTGTAATATTCTTGGGCATAAGAAAGCCAGTTCTGTGCTGAATTCACCCAGGACCAACTGAAGAGACTTAAAATAACAAATACAATCAATTATTCACCACATCTATGCATCTGAAAACCTAACATCTATCACTCAGCTTAGCACTCACAGACCTGCAGGGTATTGTGCAGGGTATTTGTACACTGCCCAGAAATAACCCATTCTGCAGAAGTTTCTCCCGCTTTGCAGCCCTGGGAAGGTCTCCTGGGAGCCAGGGGAGTGGTGAGGACGTAGCTCAGCTTAGTTAAATATATACTTTTAAAAAATCATTTAAACATTATTCCCAATCAATACCTGGGTTTGCAGTAGCCCATCCTCCCTTGTTCAGGAGGACATACGGCACCTGCGGAGAAAAGCTGTCCCAGCCCCAAGGGGTAGTTGACAACACTACCAGCCTCTTCCTGGCAATGGAGCTGGAGATTTCATTTGCCCCATCCAGGACCATGATGGATTGATGGTTTTCAGACACCCAGGAACAGAAAAATCCTGTTCCAAGCAGATTACAGAAAGACTTAGAGCTATTTAACACAAGACAAACAAGCAATATAAATCAGGAAAATAGGTGAAAAAAAAAACAAGGAAATTTTTATAGGAATCGACTGTGATCACTGAAAACTCTGTTGCGTATGTTGGCATCAAGTCCCTATCGACTTGGGACTTCTTCCTTTCCATCCGATTTCCCGTAAGATCTACCATCCAGAGAGAATGAAAAGACAGAAGAAAACCAAACCTTTGCATGCTACTAAACTATACCTGGGCTGTGTATATGAGAATGTGTATTTTGGTGGCATCAGAAAGGGTGGCCAGGTGTAAGGCACTCTGCGTGAGAGAAGAAAAAAAAGAAAAAAAAACTGCCTAAACACTCCTTGTGTGACTCCATTGCACTTAAAACTCTAAAAATACCAGTTATCAAAGCACAGACAAAAATCTGCAAGAAATAAGAAGGTTTGGAGTGAGTTCACCCTTGCTTACAATGGAGTTGCTCGAGGAGGAAATGTTCATCTGTAGGTTTGATGTCAGAGCTGAGCTTTGGATGCCCAAAGGCAATGTTGATCAGCGCTGTCAGAGGCAGTCTGTCAGCGGCTGGGAGCACCTCCGAGATTTTTTTTAAATCTACTGAGGCCTAGAGCCGACACCCTGATCTCAAAGATGAGGGTCCTTTCCCTCTGCTCCACAGTCGGGCAGTCGGGCTGCCTGCAAAGTCTTTCATATTAAACTAAGAAATACCAGGAGAGGAGCAGTTACTTAGCTCAGCAGCACACACTCTCTGAGATTTTCTTCATACTTTTTCCCCTAAAAGGTGAACAGAGTGGCAACTGTCTGTTACCATGAATATGGAACATAACAAATACAAATAGAAAGCAGCAGTAAGAACGGTGTTACAACAGTTGGGCTGTAGCAGCCTCTTGATGCCCCATTTTGGGTAGAGTCTGCAGCCTCAAGTCTGCCCTTCGGGTAAATAACCCTTCCTAAATAGGTTCTTGCAGAGGCGTTATCAGGAAACATTCTGCTACCAATTGGCTCAGCCCTGGGCAGCAGCGGGATCTGCTCTAGGCCTGGCCGAATTCACTGAACAAAGGGGAACAACTTCTAGCAGCTTCTTGCAGAAGCTGCCACCATAGCCCCTCTGACTAATTAAAATCAGGATAGCATTCAATTTGGTTTCCCACGGCATATTTTGCATTTGACAAGCAGAGACACTACTTTTCAGGGGGGACAGTGTGCAGAGAGTGAGTACTTATTCACCAGGGCCTTTCTTCAGAGGCAGCTCTAGTAAATCATATGTACAGTTACTCAACCTTTACATTCAGCACCATGACAACAAAATAGTCCAATTTCTGAGCACCAAAATATAACGATCTTATTTTACAGTATACAAGCTCGATGTGGCCTGCTATACATGCAGTTTTCCATTTTGAACATGGTGTGTTTTTCCTGCAGGTCTGAATGCAGTAACTGCGAGGTTGGAGAGCAGTGTGGTGTGATAATGCACGGCAACGCTGTTGCTTTCTGCGAGCCATATGGTCCCAGAGAGCTGGTAAGTGTGGGCTAGCTCATCTGCCAGGGCTGACACTGCAGACTGTGAATTGAGGTTGCCTCAGCCACAGAGATGTCAGTGTGCTTTGAGAGCTTGGTGTTCAACAGCGAGGCTTTTAAGCAAGACCATAGGGCCATAGAAGAACACCTCAGGAACATCTCAGTGTTGGGATGTTCCCATATAGATGCTAACCAAAGACTATTGCAATAGTTTACAAGGGAAAGTCTCTTGATCTGGTGTGCATCCAAGTTATTTAAAGTATCTATAAAATACTGGAAAGGCGAGGAAATAGAACTGTGTTGTCGAACTGGCATCATTCTCTTTTTATTTCTGATGATGAAAAAAAGACAAGGTTCATTTTTCTTCTCTTATTTTATTAGCTGTGTCCTATTTTTTCTTCTTGCTGTTGACAAATGTTAATTTGGTTGTAAAACATCACTTGTGAACAATGCATCCTACAGACTTAAATGCAGCCTGGGGCAAGCACCTGCCAGTCTCAGGGAAGTGCATGTAACAAATTGAGTCATGATGAAGGTGACAGAATTAATTTCATTGGGGATAGTTTGGTCATAAAATTGCTGTAAGAAACAACATGGTGCAATTTGCATTACCTTGGGATCATCTGGGTGTGGAAAATGAATTGAAAGATATGTAACCAATGCCCACACGCTGACGCTGGGCAGCTAGCTGCAACGATGTACACAGAATGGGAGTTTTGGAAAGGATTGAAAAATTTAAAGAGCAGTTCAAAGCCTCTGTAATTCAAAATTAATTTTCCTGTCTTCAACAGTCTTCTGAGTGGAAGGAGAGGCTCATTAGAGCTATTTGAAGAGTGTACATGGAAGAGGGCCATAAAACAGAAGTGGTTTTGGCCAGGCATCTTCTCTTCATTTAAGACACTGACAATTCTTTTAACAGGGATAATTTTACATCCTGGACTGAGACCAAAATCCACAAATGCAATGTAGATATTGCTGGGGTGGTGACTGAAAGTCATAAACACATGTAAAACTAGTTCCGAGTTTTTATGGATAAAGGAGAATTTCAGTCATTTTCCTCACAGCCAGCTCCAGCAGGGAAATCCTGACAGGGATACCCAATTGCTTCTCTCCTGCTTTGAATCCTATTTGAATGCTTCATTAACTCCTTGAGAAGAGATGCATTGTTTTATGTCCTGTGCAAAAATCAAGTCACACAACTGGGATATTTTCCCCAATTTTTAAACTAATTTTTTACTTGCAGTATTGAGCATAGGTAACACTCCTTGAAAAATAATCTATTTATGACATTTAGCAAACTCAGGGTCTCAGCTATGGGGGCTTTGAAAAGTCATTAATTAGCTGTCTTCCTGCTAGTATGTAATTTAGACTATCCTTAGTAATCATGAATTGGCTTCAAAATCCGGTGTTGGACTGTATTTGTCATATTACCATGTAGTAAAATAGCACAGGAATGTGGAAAAACCTATTATGATGCCAAAGTGATATGATTAAATAATCAGCTGAAAAAATCATCATGCTTATAAATAGTTAGCAGCCTAATAATGAAAGTGTTTATAAATATTACGGCAGTGTTGCAGGAAAATCAAATCCTTCTGAAGGAACATGCTAATGGCTTAACATTTTGGATGAGCACAGGACAGTGTTCATGCAGAAGGTCTTACTTTGATTTATTTTTGAGTATTGACATAGGTTTAAATCCCTATTTTCTTAGAATCAACTTGTTTCTGATTTGTAGTCACACTTCATCAATTTCACAATATATTTCTTCCTGTCACAGATTTTAAAGCCTGCTTTATTTCTCCAATCATTATGCATTTTTATTCTATCACCTTTACTATGTGAGTCTCATTGTGTTCCTTCTTGAAATGGCTCTTGAAATCTCTGCTCCTTTTCACGGCTCCCACTGCCACATCTTTGCTTTCAAATACTCAGTCAGGAACAGTTGACTTTGCAAATTGTATTATATCAACAGCTGTGACAGCTGCTGGTTTGCTTCCTTGACTTCCCTCACTTCTCCTGACGCCCAGCAGCTGCCTGTTACTGCAGGCAGAGGGGTTTTTAATGCCATTTCTTTATGTCTGTTGGTGACAATTTACCACTGGCAAAATCCTGAAAAGATGTATAGCATCAGAGATGTTGCAAGCAAAGAAAAATGGCTGCTAAAGGCTCCCTAGCAGCCTCTCTGTGGCATCTGAACTTCGTAGTCCTTTGCAGAACTTTGCAAAAAGTTTTTAGTAAGTCTAATGCTTTTTCTTCTAAAGCATTACTGAAATGATTCACAACATAGTCTCTTTTAAGTCTACGTGAATGCCTCTTCTGTGATAACTGATACATTTAATTTCTCGGTGGTATAAGCCACTGAACATTGATAAAGGGTTTTGTTTTCAAATTAGAACTTGCACAGTGTAATTAAATGAATGTAAACTAATATAATAGGTACTCATAACCCAAGTCAGAAAGCACTTTATTATTTGGCATGATAAATGTAATATCTAATACTGAATCAATCCTGACAGAATGGACTTAAATGGGGATGTGACTGATTTTTAAAGGACTTGTGCAAATGCACAATGCTTTCCTATTTGTGTTTAAAGCCAGAAATTACCTATTACGAATATTCCAAAGAGAGAAAAAACTGTATTTTAAGTAAATATTATGTACAGATAGTGCCAAATTTTCAAGTAGTTTTAAAAGTTGCTGTTTGAGATGATTGTGAAGCCTTTGGAATCTGTCCTGCTGAATCTGTCTTAGTTCACAGACCATTTATAGCTGTGATAAATTTCCTAGATTTCCAAGCACCCTCCTAAAGCACAGGTAGTCCTGTTATCAGCTAATCTTCAGTGCATTTCAGTAAGGATCTCAATTTTTAATATTTATAAGAAATTCCTCTACTTACGTAATATGTATTGGAAGAGAAACAAAACACACCAAAAACTCATGCCCACTCATCCAGGTCTCCATCCATTATTTTCAAAGGCATCATTTCATTAATACCTCAACTAAGTGCACAGCGGCACTGGAAGAAGTCCAGTCCCTTTTGCTCTTCTGCACCACCGCCTATCCCCTCCTGCCGCGGAAAGAGATGGTATTCGTACGAGCATTGGTGGGCTGCATGGCAAACCACACCAGAAAATTAATCCAGGTTAAAACTTACTTAAAAGGAAGACTATTAATTTAATAGATGTCAACTATTCAAGCTGATATAACATGTAGTTACTCAAAAGCTGATGTTACTACATGGAAGGGAATGCAGGGAGGTATCACCTATAATTTGTTAATCATATATGTTTGAATATGCATTCTGAATATACATTTCTAAAGATATGGAAATTTGTTTGAAAGTGTCCAAAGACAGAAAGGTCAATATGGGTGACTGAGAGATAACATTTGTTCTGTGTCAATAGAGTCCTAAAAACCAGTCAGAAAACATTTAGGACTAACTTTTGTTCAGTGTCATGCAGTGATGCACAGGGTAGTGAGGGACTTCAGACATGAGAGAGATCTCTCTCATCAGTTTTCATGTTTATCTGCATAGAGGATAATTAAAGAGTGTAGGAATACCTGATAATGGAAGAATCTCTGCTTTTGCCATGTGGCTCAGGGAAATGATGCAGAAATTTTACTGTTCATTATTACAAAATGATGATAAAATTGCCTTTGTAATACTACCATAGTTAACGAGGATTTGAAAGTATCTTCCAAGTCATTTAGTCTAATCTTTACTTGGGTGCTGGCTTTTTTAGAAAATGACAGTTTAGTGTCCATAAGCTCAAATGTTTGTCTATATTTTGCTGTTTACCACTTTTTTCATTCTTACCTACCAGTCAGTTTCCTCTACATTGCTCATACAAGCAAGGCAGGAGGATAATTCAAGTCTTCCGGATGCTCCACTTGGAGCTGCCTCCCTGCAGTTTTCCAGCTGAGCTCTGGTAGCCAAAGCCTGCTAGCCCCAGGACTCTACTTCTGGGGCTGAATTTGCTCAGAAGTTTGACTTGGTGCATGGATGCAGATCACAAGGAGCACATCCAATGGAAGAATCTATTGCTGCTGTTGTGGGAAATGACATGAATTATTAGTGCATAGCGTCTGACGTCGGAGGAGAGCGCCAAGGTCTTGAAATCTAGGATACAGACATTTCTGGCAAAAATATCAGATGAATTTATTTAGGGTGTTTGCTGTCCCTATTCTTCCAATTAGATGACTTCTTTTATGATTGTGTAAACTTACTGTCTGGCCAGGTCATACCTTTTTTCCTTGTCTCTTTTGATCTCATGTAGCCACTGTCTTTCAGCTTGTACATTTTTCTTTCTTCAGTGTAGCCTCTAAAATCTGTTTATAATGGCAAATTATATCTTTATTGGTCTTTCGCTAAAGTGAATGAACTAAACTTTGAGTCTCCTCTTTTGGTGGTGACTCTCCAGTTGGTCTTTCTGCCTGCTAACCAGTTGCAGTGATTTTTCAGCTCTTTGACAAAATAACTAGATCAGGCAGTGTTCTGAGGTAGTGCTTCTGCCTTGCTTGTTATGTAGCAGCATTGTTTACTCCAACTTTCAAAATGAGCTGAAAATAAATAGAAGTCCTTCATGACACTCTAGTGCTTTTTATTTTCAGGAAAATAGTCCTAATTTGAACTAGCAAAATATGGGGGCATTGAAAGAAGAGAGAAAGAAAGGAGTCAAAGGAGCGTGGTGTGCTGAATACAGAGCAAGCTGCTCGGTGTTTTCTGCGTGTTTCTAGGTCTTCGTTGGATGTCAACAGTGTGTAGATGCCACTACAAAATTTCGTTGTATATGTTAAGCAGTATCTCCAAGGTTTTGTTTGATTTGCTGTTGAAGACTTATATTTTGCTATTCCATCTTAATATTTCATTTTATTATTTTAGGTTTACTTAGTGTTATTTTTATTATTTATTTTTTGTTCTTTTTCTTTGCTGGGAGAAGTAAATGAAAACCATTCTGTGTATATAGATTTATACTAAGCTGAGCATAGGCCACAGTGTTCACTTTTTCAATCTTCTAAACCCTGGTCAAGTGCCAGTGTTTCAGATAAATGTGCTAAGTTTGTGGACATTAATATAGTAAAAGAAAAATATTCCAGCTTTGGCATATGATGAGATATCAATAATCAAAATGACATAACAGAAATGTCCATGATCACTCAAGCTGAAAGGGTTGGCAATTAATAGTTTTATGCACTGGAGATGTAGGTATCTAGAGAGTTTCTATGCTTTCAAAGAAAAACAAGTGATGAATGTATTGTTTTGCTGATCTAACACAACCTCTCTGCCGTTTGCTTTTCTTCTTGTAGATCACCACTGGCCTTAACACAACTACTGCATCCGTCCTTCAATTTTCTCTTGGTAAGTTTAACTCACTCTTTCACCTGAGAAAGTGTAAAAAGTCATTGCTGCAAAGGAAAATGGCCCTCAAGTTTCAGTCTTTTTTTTTTTTTTTTCTTTCTGGTCATGTTCCACTCAACGTGAGGGATTAAAAAAATCTTTTAAAACCTGCATCACATTTATTCATCTCCTAATCTAAACTTTGGAAAGGAGAAACTCCAGTGGATACCCTGATGATGGGAGGCATAGTCATGTTTGGGTTTGGGGTTTGTTGTATAACCTGGCCGATTACATTATAATTTCTTGCTCTTTCTCTGAAGTGTGATTACTGTTTCTAAAAAAGCCAAATTTGTTAACATTTTAAACTCTTGATATATGCCAAGTTATGGCTGAGTAGTCCTGTTTTTAACACATCTGTACAAATATAACAGGTAGTGCAGACTGAAACTAAGTGCTATTTAGTTCATATTATCGACAGCATGGTTGTATGCTGTATTACTTAGAATACCTGCTGTAAGTTATTGCACATTTTCACTGTGTAGTTGTGGCTATAAATTATGGCAGAAGTTGTGGCTTGGGCCGAGGGCAAATTGGGAACACACTTAATTCGTTAACTCATATCTCAGTGTTCAAAATATGAAGGAAAAATGTTTTTATGGTATAAATATTTCAATGAAAAAGCAAGCAGGAAATATAGCCTGCTTCCTCTGTGGACTTCTGGATATATGTTTCCAAATCATATTCCTATTTTTTAAAAAGTAATTCTCCAAAAGTATCTCAGCAGACGTGATTAAACTCTGGAAATCTCAGTTGGAAATAAGAGCTATCAGGTAGCTTGGCAAGCAGCTTGGTTTTTTTGATGGATTGGAAATAAAAATCCTAGAAGGCTCAGAAATATGTCATTTAAATTTGTTTTTACCTCAAGTTGTTCATTTGACTACTTGAGGTCATCATTACCTGTCACCCAGCAATTGACTGCAATGTTAATATTTCTAAGGACTGGAATCAATCCTCTTATTTTGAATTACTGTTTTTAAAAAGCCAGAAAAATGTTTCCATTCCTAAACTGAATTATGGCATAAGTATTGGGCACCTCCAACAAAAATCAGCCTGGAGCTACCCTGCATTTTCATTCAGCTCACTTGATCTCTAGGGTGTGTTGCTCACCCGCAGAAGCTTCCTTGGCTGTGCCCAAGGATAGGTGACTTTTATAATGCTGCAAGATTGTGATGATGGAGGAATTTTACTTTTCTGGAAAGTTTACAAAAATCTTCTGTGGATTATTCTTACAGTGACCCAGAGTGGTTAACATCAGTGTAAGCTGAATGGGTTGGTAGGTAAACGTTTGCTGTCACAGCTCGGTGGCTGGTGTCTGCTGCAGGTGACCTGCAGAAGGATGCAGGCTCCCAGAAGTTTCAAAATTAGACCTAAGATTTTACTAGTAGCCTTTGTTCCTGTCAGCTGGGGAAAGTCAAATAAAAAAAAAAGGATAAGAACAGACTGAGTAGGAAATACCCTATATGACAAGATTATCATGAATATATGGTGAGAATACCTTAACCTGTACCAGTAGGAACCAGTAACATCCCCAGTATGATGCAGCAGGAAAGGGGTGGATGCACATCAGAGTAAATCAAATTTCAGCCTAAAGTTCAAAATGTATCACATTTCCCCGTGTGCCTATGTTAGGCTTGAAATACAGTGCAGATTGGTTTTGTAACTGATAAAAACCGGCGTGAGCCAGGGGACTGCTGCTGAGCTCAGCAGTACTTGGCTTTGAAATCATAAATCTAAACTAGGCATTTGCCAGTTTCCAGCTTATTCCCAAATGTCCGATTTAATCATAACCCTATTTAGGGATTCGTCCAAGGGAATTGCTTTTTTTAAAAGAATGTTTAATACTTTCTATCGACCATGGAATAGCTTAAACTGTAATCTTTTGAGGGTATCTTTATATTAAATTTGTCACCTAGCTTTGGCCACATTAAAGTGCATGCCGTTTGATTTCCCTTACCACTAATTATCAGATGGAATTTTGTATTTGCAGGTATATAACCAGATCAGGACTGGGAAATGAAGCAAAAAAAAATGTCCTGATTTCACCATAAATCCCAGATCCTTTTTAAACTGTGTGGTCAGGAAGGATAACACTCTAGTGAATTTTTCATTACTTGATATTCTCTGCAGTTTCCTTCATGTACCACGTATTTGGTAGTCTTGTCCTTTAAAGGGCAATGGGGTTGAAAAGGCACACTTAAGATGAAGGCTTAGTTAGGATGAAAAGGTAATTAGTAAGGCCTGTTCAGCACACAGGACAGCATTAATATGCAGTATCCTTTCCAAGCGAGAGCAACTTGTCTGCCACATGGCATTAGCTTGGAGCCAGCCGAAGCTTGTGGCATTGCCTTTTGGTCCAGGGCTGGGGTGATGTTTACATTCATGCACTCTCTGCCCCAGTGTGCAGAAAATTTCAATTACTTTGGATGTCTTAATCATCCATGGCTACACTCCTCCAATACCAAACCCTGACATGCGAAAGATAAAATCCAGCAGTTTCCTTAATGTTCAGCGGGATTGTTAATTGAGATATTTAAAGCAATGCCTTTGGGCTCTCTCAGGCCAGAATATGTAATTCAACATTTTGGGATTGCGGGATATTGCACAAAAGCCTCCAGACTCAGCTGCCACACAGTGTTAAGTTGATTCATTGGCTGAAATATTCTCTATTTCTCACTCCTAAGCTCAGACTTTTCCCCTTAGCTACATCCCTGAACTTTTACAGGGATGAACATGATCTGTCATTCGTGTAGGCCACTATGATGGAAGGTGACTCATAGTACTGAGAGGTTAGCAACGGAACTAAACACAGGGAAAAAGAGACCCATGAAATCCCATAAGGAGAAGAGGAAAGGCTTTAAGGGAGTGATGCCAAAGCATGAGGTGTGCAAGTGGTTCTGCTCATGCGTCGTTCCTTGGGTGTCCTCTTCAAGCATATGCTCCCGTGGCTATGGTATATGTGGGCTACGCATGCTCTGTGTGGGACATTCAGCATTGGCAGGCTTTTCCCATCCCTCCTTCCTCCGCAGTGCCTCTGAGTCAAACACCAAGTTGAAGCCGAAAGTGCTGTGATGAGTACCAACACTCAGCTTGTCTGTCCCCCATGGCAAGTGCTCCTTGTAGTGATGTGTGTCACAATGGAAAAAATGTTAATGGAAAATATTACGTTACCTTGAAAAGTTTTGTTCCATAGCTCTCTCCTTATGTCTTAGTATTGCTAGATCATTTTTTTGCTGTTAAACAATATTTGAAAATGGGAATAACTTGATAAGGAAAGCCTGCACTCTTCAGTTTTGTTATCAAAAGTCTAGAATACTCCTCTGAGAACAGGATGACTTCGACAGTATCATGTACTAGATAAATGCATAATGTTTGTAAGGCAGGATCCTACTTTAAAATTACTTTCCCTTCAACTTTTATGCCATTATCACAAAGATCCTGTGTCATTATTACAGCAAAGTAGCAATTCTCCCTCCTCCTCCCATTTTCTAAAAAGATTGAATCCTCCTACTATTTTATATTAAACCAAAATTGATTTAGGGGAGAAAGGCTTTATTTTATCTTCTGAAAGGGAATATGTCTTCAAACATTTCAACCATTTGGCACTTCAGCTCCATTTTTTAAAGATCAAACCATTAGTCTTGCAAACAGAGAACTAGCCAAAGATTCAAAAGTTGTTTTGCTTTATTTGGAGAAAAAGCTTGGGCTTGGACTCTCTCTTCCAGAAAAACATTATAAAGAACTTCTGCAAAAGTTGGGTCCCAAACCTAGCAGATTTTACTCTGGGTCAGTCATTAATCCTTACTTTCAGTCAGCCCCAAAACTAACTTTCTATAGCAAATATATGACTTGCAATATTTTTTATTTGTTTCTAATCATAAACTATCTTTCCCTAATTGATTTTAGCTGAGTTATGGTCATAAAAGCATAGAATCATAGAGTGGTTTGGGTTGGAAGGGACCTTCAAAGGTCATCTAGTCCAACCGCCCTACAAGAAGCAGGGACATCCCCGACTAGATCAGGCTGCTCAGAGCCTCATCCAGCCTGGCCTTGAATGTTTCCAGGGATGGGGCATCCACCACCTCTCTGGGCAACCTGTTCCAGTGTTCCACCACCCTCAGTGTAAAAATTTTTTTTTAATATCTAGTCTGAATCTACCTCCTTATATCTTAAAATCATTACCCCTCGTCCTATCACAACAGGCCCTGCTGAAGAGTTTTTCCCCATCTTTCCTATAAGACCCCTTCAGGTACTGGAAGGCCACTATAAGGTCTCCCCAGAGGCTTCTCTTCTCCAGACTAAACAGCCCCAACTCTCTCAGCCTGTCCTCATAGGAGAGGGGCTCCAGATCTCTGATGATCTTCATGGCCCTCCTTTCATGGTCATTTCATTCGTGTAGCGTTGGCATTGGCTTAAGGCAAAAGGGAATTTGAAATGAAATGCAAAAGGTGCCATGTAATGTGGTACTAAAGCAGAAAAAAAAAAAACATAAATTCCTAGGAATGAAACATCTCAGCAGCTCATTGTTATCAGTTCTGCGCACTGCTGTCAGATATACAGAAGCAGCACATTTTGATAGAGATTATTTTCTTTCTTATTCATTGGGATCTTGTGGTGGAGTTACTACTTTTATATAAGCATCATTTAATTATCTTAAATTAACTTAAAAGAGAGCTAATTTAAAAAGGAAACCATAAAAGTATGTAAAATCTTATTTAGAAATCAAGAAATGTGAGGCAAAGCTTGAAATCCATCAGTGGCCATGCCCACACCATTTCAAGAAAAGTTAACTGTAATCTTTCTTTTGTTTTATGCTTAATGCAGTCTTTTGGAACACCTTTCTATTAGCTTAGTGGTGATCATGCCAGAATTCCTGGCATCCTGAGAAGTATATACAGAAAGTCTGTGACAACTACACATTTGCACAGAACTTGCCACTGGTTTTGTACTGCAGATTTAAAGTGGCAAGACCATGGCCTACTTGAAAAAGTTGAAGTATGTGTTCACCATGACAAATGAGACATCGTAAAAGAAACTCAATATGATGCAGAATAACTCTTCCTGCAATAAATAAAATAATAAAACCTGGTCCCTAAAGTTCTAGTGGGCACTGAGAGGACTACTGAGCTGGCAAAGAAGGTGCCACTCTCTAAGACCATTATTTGATGTTAACATGAAAGACTTGAAGATGCAGGATGCATGAGCAAAGGTGATCTTCAGTGCCTGGACAACCAACAGGCTTCACACTGGAAATTCCTTAGGTATCTTTGCTGCGTGGATCATATGCTTATCCCTGCTGTTGACAGAGAAAGGACATGACATGAAGCAAAACACACATCTAGCACGTCAGTCTTCATTAAAAACACAATTTTCAGTGTGGGGCTTTAGTAGTAGGTTTTAATCTGGGAGAGTGCTTTGTGATTTTGCCATATGGACTCTGTCCTTTCAGGAAAATCCCGGTAGGTATTATCCAAAAGATGGGTCACTCACGTTATGATCTGCACATTGGTCTGGAACCAGAAGTGTTTGGACCTTACTCACAGAGTAAGAATGGCCCTGGAGAAACCTGGGCTCTTTTCTCCTGCTTCTGGGGTATAATAGAACAGAACAGAACAATTTCAACTGGAAGGGACTGACAATGATCTAGTTCAATTGCCTGACCAAGTCAGGGCTGACCAAAAATTAAAGCATGTTGTTAACTTCTTTCACATCATCCAGTAAGTTCTCTGCCATCTGTTGCTATTGCCCTTTCCGTTGTTCCAACTTATTTTGTTTAAACATCTGTCAGACAACCAAGTTTATTGTTGATTACAATATTTGACAAGGATAAAACCTACAGGATTGCATATGGAAAAAATGAATTAGTTACAATCACTGTACCCCACAGCTTATAAAGGTCCCTTAATATCTTTCTAAGGGAACCCTTTAGCAAGGATAAATGTGTGTCTATTATTTTTAATATGGTTAAAATATTATTGAAGAAAGATTACTATTGATATTCAGCTATTCAGGAATTGAATTGTATGGACAAAACCCACTGACTCAGGGTACGGAGACATTACTTGGGTGGTCTTTGACTGGCAACTCCTTTGTCCTTATTTTCTATCTTCCCCCAAAGGAAATAAAATGTGAGACTTTCTGCTTTTACATACATAAATATTTCATTGAGAATCTTATCATATAATCACTAAAACCAGTAACAAAGCTAATAATTTCTCCAATCTTGTTCAAGACACTTTCCACTCTTGCAACTTTATTTTTTGGGTGAGTAATCACTCCATCTTCACTTCAGATTTCTTGAGCTTTTAAAATCCATCAGTCCATCAGCTGAACTTAACTGAAGAGTAATTGTACTACCTGTGATGACTTTATATTTGTACTATACTTATTTTTTTAAAGAGGTGAGGTGCATGTGCAATGCACGTGCCAAGAACTTCCATGTGGCTTTATTCACAGTCTGATTTTAATGCTGGCTAATTTCGCAGTCCTCTAGAAGTGTAATGGAAAAAAAAAAACTATTTAAAAGATGCTATTGATTGCTTTTGATTATCGTATGAGTAAGGGTCATTGATTTGTATGCAGATCTTTGACATAACGGTTCCTAAAGGGTTTTTATGTCATGTCCTCACCCTAAGACATCAGGTTAGTGAATCATTAACCAGCATCCTATATTACTCTCCCTGAACTACCAAGGTGACTAGGTTCTACATGAGAGTTGTTTTAGCCAGCAGATCCATGGGCTAAGTAAGGGTCTCAGTGATGTCTGTTGAAGACAAAGTACAAATAGTGTTTATCACCTTTAGTTAAAAAAAAAAAAAGCAATCTTTTTCAGGCTTAGGTTTTTTCCATCATTTTTTGTAGTGGCAATTTGCCTTTGTTACCAGTGTGTCTTTTTTGCCCTAATGCATATTCAAACTACAGATTATTATTATTAATAATAATAATACTCAGAATTGTTGAATGTCACTTTTGGATTAGTCCCTATCTGACAAGTTTCTATGCTTCAGAAAATGCATTTACTGCCCTATTAATCTCAGCAAATAGAAGACAAAAAATAATCTTACAAAAATTACATAATTGCATAAATACTGCAGCTGATTCACTGACCTCCATGTATGTCTGTGGAGGAAAGAGCGGTCTCTCCAGGCTGCATCTGGAGGGCTCTGCAGAGCGTCTCCGCAGGACGGTGATTCCTTCTCCTTCCCACCAGAAACATCCTGACTCCACTTTGGCTCAGCCGCGTCAACAACAATGGCTGCATTTGGCTCCATGTAGCCATCTGAAGACACTTCTCATTTATATTTTTATCATGTTTTAATTCAGTTCTGGTGACAGCTGTTACATTGACTGTACTGCTTTTATGTCATCTATTTATCCTCTGCTTGGATTCAGACCACTCGATAGAAATTCACACATCCAAATAAGTTTTGTTAAATAGGCCTTAGCTTTGGCTGAGAGAAACCGTTGCTGATCATTTTCTCTTAATTTCCAGTTTTGTTTAGTCAGTTTTACAATTAGCAGAAGCTATCAGATGACTGACAAATGCTGTAATAGCCATTTTATAAGGTAGCACTGGGCTTGCCCTCAGCAGAAATGGACAGAGATGAGCAATTTCCTTCAGAATCGCTCTGAAAATTCACTTATATGTCGCTAGAGAAATAAAAAAGTGAAAAATAAGCCCCTTCTGAATTCAGCATGGAAGAGTATTTGATCTTTTAAATCCCTCAATGTCTCATTAGCTGAACACAAAGAAACTCATGGAAGAGTTTGGCTGTGGTGCCAAATGGTTTGGGCATGTTGAGCCGCCTCCTTCACTTTAGTCACTTGCATGGATTATTTCCTTCAGTCACCCCAGTGCCTTCCAGGAAGCACCAGGTGTTCTGTGCGGGCATGGCACATCCATACAGTCGTGCTGATAGTGGTAACAGCAGGGAAGGGGCTGGCCAGTTCTGGTGGCCGCAGGACAGACTGTCTTGCATTAGGCAAATGTGGAACACTTTTGGGCTAGCATGAGGTTCTAGAAGATTTAATTGCAAATTGTCTCATAAAATTGTGTTGGAACCCCATCTGAACTGAACTTGAATAATGCATAAGCCCAGTTTTTACAATAGGTGATTTAAAGCACTAATGTCCAGAAGGAATTAAGATTATGAAATTAAGCTTGATTGTTGCTATATCCAGATTCAGACCCTTCTAAGCAACGAGGGCAGAGCATTGAGTATATCTGCACCCCCAGGTTGTTTTGTCCTAATTTCTTTCCTATACATTTGGGAAAAGCTTGAGAATTTGATATAATTCAATGCCAGTATTGGTGTCATTCACTATTCTGCATTTCTTCTGCTTGCTTCATTTCCCGCATTCCCCCTGATAAAACATTTTTAAGGTTTTTGACTCACCACCCAAATTGCCATTTGCTGTTGCCTGACATGAAACCTACTCGTTTCACCTTCCTGGTGAAGAAATCCTTTGTGTCGATGCATAGGTTACAAATTATATGTAATGGGAAAGAATGAAACAGGTAAGTAACATCATCTAGCACACTTCACATAGTACGTGGAAATGTTAGGTGGTGTTTATTGATTTTGCTGAGTTGTACAAGAGGGACTGCCTAGATAATACCTAGATTGAAACCAGGGTTTAGAGTTAATGCCGGATTTGAAAGACACTTTAATGGCCTTGGGGCAAAATGATTTGTGTTGTTTTGGCAAGCCCAAGGTTACAATGAAATACTATCTTTATTACTTCAGTACCAGGGCTTCTTTGCCACTGTCAGGAATTAAAATGTGAGCATTACAGATTTACTGTACAGAGAAAAGCAGGGACGATAAAGAGAGGCTCAGGATTCAGAGCCAGGGCAGGTGGCCGAGCTACCACCTTGCAGTCGAACGCGGGCCATTACAGAATTGGTTGCTGCAAATAATAAATGCTGGATTACAGGCTGACTTTCATCTTAATCCTGCTCATGTCATTGTATGGGGATAACGCTTTTGTATTATTTAAATTGTGCATTTTTAAATTAACTCAAACAACAAAGCATCTGTAATTCTTGGGGCGGAGGGGAGGAACAGAGAAGCCCCCAGCTCAGCAAAACGCTCCTGGGTCTCTCTCCTGTGGGGGAGGGAGGGGGTTTCCATGAAAGCAAAAGCAGATAAAAATAGAGAAGGCCATCAGGAGTTGCAGAAAAAAAGCTTTCACCAAACAAATTATTTACGCACATATAAAGTTAGAGGCAGGCCATCAGTTTTATATGGTTAGCTTGGGACTTGGCTTGAGAAAAAATATTTCCCGGATTTTCTTGGTGCCAGGGAATTTTGCTAAAGCAGACAAGCGAAGGCCTTTCAAATCTTTATATTCAAGATACTTGCTTTTACATAGCAGTTCTTGGGAGCAATGTGAGCTTTCTACTGTCTCTCTTGAATGGACTGGCTGTAGGCATCTAAACAAAACATTATTTACCTTTCTGCAGTATTTTAATAGCCTTATGAGCACCTTATGGTGCTCATTTTCCTGACTATTAACCTTCACAGCTGACCCAGGCTGCTATACAGAGGTAAACAAAACATCTATTTCTATTTATTGGTACATATTACTGTACTACTGAACTACTTTAAGTTTAAGATGGTATAATTTAAATTTTGCCCAGCTTCTTTGAAAGATCACCCTCTCATTTAGAGGTTGTCCACAAAATCTGACATTGAGCATTTAACAGCAATAATGTTGAAGCATGCAATATGGGTATACAAGTAGAAAAATCTTACTGAGCACAGGGCTTACTGCTTGGTCAGACATTCAAGAACTATTATCAGAGTATTTCTGGGGAGTTAATGATATTATTGTTTCAGTAGCTGTAATTACTGAGTGTCCATTACATGCAGGTCTTAACAAGTTCACTCATTCTGCCTTCAGCGAAGTACTCTAGACATATTAGTGCACTTAAGAATGTGGTTAAATTTAGAAGTGTCATTTAATTATTTATTTGGCAACAGACACATTACCCAAGCACATACCTGCTGGCTGTATCTCAGAAGGAGACGCTATAAATAGCTGAGCATCTTTACATCAGAATAAATTGGAAACTGGCGTAAGGGAAATACAGGTTTCTGCCTGGATTATTTTTCTCTCCTTAATGTTCTCAGCACAAAAAGCAATATGAATTGTGATCTGATCTTGTTAATTAGAAGAGAACAATTTTGTGTGAGCACAGGAAGCACATCTTATCTCTGAATATAAATAGACTAAGAGGAAGTTGAGCCAGATAAGTATTTCCTCAGACTTTACTTCTCATCCAAAGGAAATTAGCTGCATTAATTCACAAAACGTACATTTGCTGTTACTGGGAATCCTGGAAGGAGGTGGGTGGGAAGGGACCATGGGTGGGAAGGGACCATGGGAGGTCACCTGCTCCAGTGCTCCCCCCATGTTCTGACCAGGAGCACCCTCTGGATGAGGACAGCTCACCCAGGGCCCCATCTGCTTGGGGTTTGACCTCCAATTAATTTTTAGGACTTAATTTCTGAAGTCCTTCTGATTGATTTTTATCAAAATTAATATTTACTAATTATTATTCCCATCTTTTACAGTTTTATGGTGGAGGCTTTTAGCATGTTTTTCAAACCTTTTTATTCAGATATAAATACCCAGCATTTCCAAAATTGAGTAACAGCCTAAAGTTGCCAGTGGAACAAAAGTCAGCTGCTCTGTGAAACCTGCTGAAAATAAATAGTTGAGACTGCATTTCAAAATTCATAATTCCCACTAAAGCTAGAGTAAAACTGATTTTTACCAAAGGCAAACACCATTGACATTTTTGTTTTCTAGTGTCTGGTATTTATTTCAGATTGTTTTTCAGAACACGCACAGGCACAGAGATAATCAAAATACTCTTCTCACAAGGGATAAAAAAGTAGCCACCAATAAAAATACTTAATTCCTACCATGAAAATGTAGACTAAAATTACAACATAGAATGCAGTTCTTGCAGTTTTTAATTTGAAGACTTTTTTACACTTAAAATATTTCTTTGTACTGTGAAGTTGTTATATAAACAAAGACAAACTTTTAAAAATAGTCTAAAGATCTAAAATCTGTCATAATTTAAAATCACACTTGTAACTAAATTCAAATCTCTAGCTTGAAGGAAAAATCAAAATGCTCTTGCGACCTTCTCTTGAGGAAGTTTCCTGCAGCAGAATGGGACGAACAGAGAATTCTGCATTTTTGTACCAGTTCTGTTGGTATACCCAGCGCAAAATATTCCATCTTTTACCATGGTTAAAATCATTTAGTTCTTGATCAGAAGCCAATATAAACATACACCTAAAAAAATTAGGATCTGCAGAGTGTTCATTATACCAGACTATATGGTTCATTAATTTGGAAAAAAACTATTAGCAAGCCAGCCAAATTCGACCACTAGTAATTTATACTATCCAGTTTGGCTTAATTCAAGTGATATCAGCAAATCATAATCCTTAGCAAATGCTAATCATTATTCATCACATTAGCAAAATGAATCAAAGCAATTCTCTAGCATTAGATAAACGCGATTCTTTCCAGCTCCCTTTTGTTTTTCAGGCCACAGTCAGGACAAAATTCAAACCCTTTTACAGTTTTTCTGGGAATTTTTCTTGCACAGCTCCACATTAGACTCATGCCCCTTAAAGCCAGCATTAGATATCTCATCTGTTTATCCACGGAAGCACTCGCAGGAACTATCAAGAGGTTGTCAAGAGGCAGAGGACGTCACAATCTATAAGGAGTAAAATATTGCTTCCCTTGCAGATGGCACCCAGTTTTATCTCAGCAAAACACCAGCTTCTAATCAGTGTTAAGAAATCTTAGAGACCAATAGCCATATGATGTGGGTTTCTGTAAATCTGACACAGTTGGAGGCAAAGCCGTAGTGAGAATTAATTTTGCCTGCCATTGTCAGCCTGGATACAAATAACTGAATACCTGGATACAAATACCTCATATGAAGTGCCTTCATAACATTTCTCCTGAAATACTATGCTCTTAGTACTTCTACCTACATAATATTTTAAAAAAATAAGGTGTGTAAAATATTCACTAGTACTTTAGATGGTGTTAAAGGAAACCAAAATCAGCTTAACAAGGCTTCAAAAAAAAGGCAAAAAAGTCATGACCATCTCATGATCATGTTGCAGGTGGTCAGTCCTAGTCACGTCCTGGCTATGTGTTACCAGTCCTCTGAAACAAGCAGCAAAGCAATTGAGAAGCGTATTTTTGTTTCTCATTTGTGTTCTTTCCTGTTTGGTTTAGGTAGAATTAACAAAGCAGCAGTCAAGAGCTGCTTAGCATTCCCATGCTCTGTAATTCAAAACCCTCCCCTATTAGCCTCAGTGTCTGGATTCAACTTTGAGCAAATTTTATTTTATTAAAATTTGCCTTGGGGTAAAATCCAAGTGCATAAAGCACAAGCCAAATAAACCAGTGTTTCAGAATACTCAATATATGAAAATAGCTAGGTTTTATAACTGAAGCTGCTCATCATTTTTGGTAACAGACAAAATTGCTGTCTGAGCTTCAAATGCACCATTTAAAAGTAAACATCTTTGTCGGCGACATGGACAGTGGGATAGAGTGCACCCTCAGCAAGTTCACTGGTGACACCAAGCTGTGTGGTGCCGTCGACACGCTGGAATGGAGGGATGCCATCCAGAGGCACCTTGACAGGCTGGAGACGTGGGCCTGTGCCAACTTCATGAAGTTCAGCCAGGCCAAGTGCAAGGTCCTGCACCTGGGTCATGGCAATCCCAGGCACAAATACAGGCTGGGCGGGGAATGGATTGAGAGCAGCCCTGAGGAGAAGGACTTGGGAGTGCTGGTGGACGAGAAGCTCAACATGAGCAGGCAATGCGCCCTTGCGGCCCAGAAGGCCAACCGCATCCTGGGCTGCATCAAGAGAAGCGTGGCCAGCAGGTCGAGGGAGGTGATTCTCCCCCTCTACTCTGCCCTGGTGAGACCCCACCTGGAGTACTGTGTCCAGTTCTGGAGCCCCCAACATAAGAAGGACGTGAAGCTGTTGGAGAAGGTCCAGAGGAGGCCACGAAGATGATCAGAAGGCTGGAGCACCTTTCCTATGAGGACAGGCTGAGAGAGTTGGGGCTGTTCAGCCTGCAGAAGAGGAGGCTCTGGGGAGACCTGATAGCGGTCTTCCAGTACCTCAAGGGGGCCTATAAGAAAGATGGGGAGAGGTTGTTCAGTAGGGCCTGTTGTGATAGGATGAGGGGAAATGGTTTTAAAATAGAAGGAGGTAGATTCATATTGGATATTAGGAAAAAATTTTTTACAGTGAGAGTTGTAGAACACTGGAACAGGTTGCCCAGAGAGGTGGTGGATGCCCCATCCCTGTAAACGTTTAAGGCCAGGCTGGATGAGGCTCTGAGCAACCTGATCTAGTCAGGGATGTCCCTGCTCCTTGCAGGGGCACTGGACCAGATGACCTTTGAAGGTCCCTTCCAACCCTAACCATTCTATGATTCTATGATTCTAAATCCATGAAGGTTGTCTCTACTTTAGCTTTTTTTCCAAAAGTTTTAGAAGTGTGTGAACTTCAGCTAGAAGCCTATCAAAGGGAGTAAAATAACACCAAAGGAGAAAAATACTCTGTTCCTCAAACTCAAGGACAAGCTTGCCTATAGATATGTAGAAAAAAAAAATAGGCTGTTCTTGCTTGGGGGGTGGTTTAGTGTGTCCCCTCCCAATAAATATGTTGAAAGTATAATCCTAACTCTTAGTCAGATTTAGCTGGCACTAGCCTCACCACAGCATTGTTTTTTCTGTGACATACTCGGCTTAAGAAAAAAAAAGTAATTTTTCTCTAATACAATAACTTAGTACTGTAGACTTCTTTATGGTAATCATTGTGCATGTTTTGTTACCCATTTTCATGTCTAATTCAAAACCTGGGCATTCTTGATTTAAAACAAGCCTATTCTGATCTCATTCAAAAGGGTTTGTGTCATCTTGTGCAACTTTTTTCTTTGGAGGATGGAAGGGTATGAGGATTTACAACGTGACATCCTGGCCCTGCTGCTCTGCTCGGGGCTGACAAACTGTTTATCCCCATCTCTGGAAGCTGTGTGAAGGACTCCCTTCCTGGGTGAATTTGCCCTCAGTTCCTGCTATGTTACTACTTGAATTTTGGTCATCTGTTTGTTCACAAAGTCAGAGTATAGCTCTGCTGGTCCAGGTAGAGGCAAACATCCAAACTGCAGATTACTACAAAATTATTTAAATAATCCTAGTTTGGGATTACTGAAATAACAGTAATATGGAGTAATAGTAATGGTATTAATTAGTAGTAGTATTAAAAATTATATTGAAAGCCAGTGGCTTTCAGTACCGTCTCAGTGAACACTGTCCTGGAGTGTAGTTGCATGTTCATCTTTCCCCCCTTTTTTGGGGAAGAAACTCTTAATGTAAGCTAATATGAATATTGGTTTTGTAAAAGACACAAGAACCAGATCCATGTGCTTTTTGTATATTTAAAAAATATGGTTCAAATGGCGAAGTATAATGCCTGAACGTTGTTGATGATTTTTACAAATGGATGGATTTTATTCTTTTTTTTTTAATTGTCAGTTTGAGTTTTACAGCATTAGATACTTAAATGTTAAATAATCTTGCTCTCTTATGATTTTGAGTCAAGAACACAAAATCCCATTTCTCATCACAGCCAGTAACTGCTACTTACGTTGACCTTGCTGACTTTCCCAAACCAATTTTAATCTTAATGCAACCTGGTCTGCTTGTTAAAATAATTATAAACCCCAACACTTTTCTCCCCTCTTTTCATTGTGTCTCCATTGCTCCCTTTCCAATAACACAAGTGAAATACCACGTCCGCCTTGCAAAGTCCTTTTTCAGTGGCCCCCTTTATTTCAAGCAATAACTTTGATCTTCATTGCATAGTTTGAGGGTGTTCAGATTTAACAGAGAGCAGTTTTCATATTGATTGTACTGACAGGGAACACTCATTTCCTATCATCTTTATTGTTTGGGCAGCAAATGTGTCCTCCTTTTAGCAGCGTATTTGGACTTGGCTTTGTTTAAGAGTGCTGTACCAAAAGTTGATTGTAACACTAACAGAAATGGCATGTGTTATAAAGTCTGTATTGCTGGTTATTTTTACTGTTTATGTTCCTTTAATTTCTGTCTAACAGAAAACTCAGTATGTTGCTGTTTTGCCTCACAGCGCCTGGCCAGCCAAAGTGGTTAAACTGGCTGAAGTTCACTGATTTTTTAACTGAATTCCCCTGAAATAAAATGAACGAGTGTGATTAAAGGCTGGAACTCCTAAATGCCACACAAGTAGGAACCGGCAGCAGATGTCACTCCATAAAGTAGACCATCTGAGCAGATGGGCAAATATGAAACGCAAAGGCTTTTCCTGACATCATTTGGTTTTAATATGATAGAAATGAAATGCCTTGTCAGTAAAATATAACCATACAGTTGCTTTGTAGTCATTTTGGGTACATGGTTGGTAATTCAAAGTCCTGCTGCCTTTGCAGTATTAATTATTCTGTGCCTCGTTACAGCAAGAATACGTGTCAGACCAGCTGAACGTACCCCATGCAGCTGTAGTGGCTCGGAAGTGTCTGCTCCTCTATTTACATTTAACATCAGCAAAAGATAGGAGAAAGCAACTTTTCAAGTCATTTCCAGAATGTTAGTTGATGTATCAGGCAAAATGAGAGAAATAGGATGTGATCGCGTGTTTGGGGGTGGTTTTCCCCCCACAGAGGTATGCACTGTGTGTCTCCGTAGAGCAGCGGCTCCGTAGAGCTGCGAATGGGAACTGCCTCGGGGAAGTCGGGCCTGCAAGCAGCGTGCTTCATGACATATGTTCCCATTAAAAGGTGTAAGCCGTTCTCTTGTACAAGTGGTTAACACCTTTTTAATCGGGCCATTTATTTAATTACAAAAATAAACACCCCAAGTTGGAAAATTATAGTATTTTATGGTCACCAGTTTCCACATCTTGGTCTATACATATACATTTATACATATATAAAAATAAGTAACAACACAACTTTCAGTGTGACTGAATATACCTGAAGCACACCTAAACATAACATACTACTCATAGAACACACAATACAGACTCCTACTGTGAGCAAAGCTGTGGTACTCACTCAGTGATATCCTGATGCAATCAGAGGTGCTGTTTAATTGAGAGCTGCTTCTCTTAAATATGGAAGGTAGCTGGTGGCTGCTGCTTTTGAACCTCACATTTCAACATGCTTATAAGTAGAAATTTTAATCTTTGGAGCACAGGTCAGGATTTGTCTGTTTCACTGGGTGTTGAATTTTCCGAGATGGATGAATTACCTTGTGTCTAAGGAAAAACAGTATTTTTAGTGTATTTAATTACCGCTCAGGTTGTTTATCATGTTTTGTAGGTTGAGTTTTTCAATCCCAGTTTTTGTTATTTTGACTGTCCCCTTTATTAATTGTTAAGCTCATGTTTTGTGACAACACCCAGAAGGCACCCTTTTATAAATCAAAAGTAAATATATTACCCTGCCTTGCAGGGGTGCCATAAGGCTTAATTAGTTCATTTTTGTAAAGTGTTCTGAGATTCCCAGATCAACATCAGATGTTTATTATTAATTATAGGCTCTAGCGAGTATATCGGATGATTTCTTAATTTAATTCTCCTCAGGCATCCTTAAAATAACTACTTTTGTAACATCTTTATTCTTTTAACTTGGTGAAGCACATTTGCTCTTGGCTCAAGTAATTCTGTATGTATTTTCCTATCATTTATGGTATTTTTAGTTCTGGATTCTTTTTTCTATATAGTAATATGAAAAACAATCTTTTACTGTTTTCCCTATGAATTCTGCTATGTGGATTATTCTCTAATAAGCAGGTTTTTTTAAACATTGTATGGTGGGGTTTTTTTTCCTGCTGTGAGGGGTGTTGAGTAATTTACTTGGTTTCCCCTGGGAAATTTGCAGAGATTATATAGCACTGCTGTGATTTATCATTTTTACTTTATTTCTGACTCATAAAGTATGCATTATTTTGTGTTTACCTTCAGCAACAGATCACAGGAAACTTCATCATCAATCAAAGCGCTTTAAAATCGGGAGAAATGATGATGTGACAAAGGCACAGTCAGCAGCTGTGGTTATTGGAGGATCATTTATTGCTTCATTGTGTCGTAACACTTCTCATTTTATTGCTTTTTCCCAGGATCGGGTTCATGTCGCTTCAGTTACTCAGATCCTAGCATCACTGTGTCTTACAGTAAGAACAGTTCTGCAGATTGGACTCAGCTGGAGAAAATTAGGTTGGTTACAGCTTTTTAATCATTTTCATGCTTTCTGACTGAGCAGGTGGTATTTAAACCTGGCTCTTTTAAAACTTGTTTTACTTGTTAACTTTTCAGTTCTCGCTTGTTCATACACGTTAAAAGATGAGAGGCGAAATTATGGTCACTAAAGCCAGTTGCAGAATTACCACTGGGTTTGGTAAATCACAATTTCATCTGTTGATTATGTGGGAGGTAAGGAAAATAATTACTTTAGAGTTAAAATGCAGCTCCAATAACCAGCAGGCTCAGGTGCCTGAAAAACCAGAACTTCAAAGGCTTTTGCGTTTTAGCACTGTTTTTAATGTCAGCAATTACCATAATTTATAGTGTTACAAGTTTCTACTTTGGTAGGATAAATGTTCAGTAAAAATATTTTATATGAACACTTGGCTCCTAACACTCTTATGACAACAACATTATGAGGAATTATGTCTTGTTTTTTAAACAAATAGGTTTACATGAAAGTGCAAAGGATTATGGGCATTTTAAAAATCTTTTCTTGTAATATGCACACCTTTAAAGGCAGAATCAGTATTAGAGAGGGATTTTTTTCTAAGAGAGCAGAACTAACATTTTGTTAAATAATATTAGGAAAGGGATTCTGAGCATTGGCATATGTACATAGTTATACAAGTACAACTGGGAAAGAAAAAATGCTGTTTATATGCAGTTTCCTCATAGTGTCTCAATTTCCCTCCCTGCATTACCTTAGTGTCTGTGCTGCACCGACAATTTGCTTGAGCCTGTTTTCAGTCCATTGAGACAATTTGCAGAGCAAAAGGCTACTTAATTCCTGGTGAGTAAGCCAAACTCTAGCTGCAAGGCTGTGGATTTCAGTATGTCATCCTCCCACTCCTTGTGGGAGTGGGATTACTATTAAAATTTCATTGAAAAAGGCACAAATTATGAATAATTTTAGTTTAAAAAATGGTGCTAATTCTTATCTCAGAAAAATATAAAGCAAGAATAACTTCACTGCAGCTACTGGAGTTGCCTTAGAGTAACCACAGAATACCTTTTATTTTTCTCATATTGATGCAAAATGATACACCTATCCATAGCTTCAGTTCAGTTACCCTCATAGCTCTGCAAGCCAGGAAACTCAACAGTTGTGATGGTGCAAACACAAGCCCTTGAAACTCAAATTGTTTGAAGGTAATGCATACAAAGTTTGATCTGTGTTGCTTTAACTTGGACTGCTGGAGCCAGCAGCAGAAAATAGGTCAATAGAGCAATATCGTGCAAAGTCGAGTGGATGAATTATGAAAGGATGCTCCTTTCTCCTGGGGTCCATATGAATTACAGTGTTTATTTGAATATGCTTCAGTTGCTTTCACTGCACTATATGCAGCTCCAGGGAACAGTGGGAGAACTGGGGAGAGATGGGACAAGAGTGTGGCTGTGAAGGGAAGGTGGTGTGTCTGTGTGTGTTGTGTCGCTGGGATTTCAGCTCTGGACTCCCAGGAGGGAGCGGAAGGATCTCTCAGGGAAGGCAGGTGCTGTGTGTGGGCTCGGGGAGAAGTGAGGACATCTCAGAGCAGCGTTGCAGTGGAGGGTGCCAGACATAACATTTAGCAAGTGCAGGGTGATTTGTAGGGACAGATTCTGGGTGTGAAGATGGGACAAATACAGTTGCTTTTCAGCATTTCACTGCACTCTGATGCTTTGCTTTACAAAGAAAAGTTCCTCTATTTTCTGCTATATAATCAAGCTATTAGTGCCTTTTTTTTTCCCCTAAAAGCTCTGGATCGTCTCTGACAAACTATTACCCACCACAGCATCACTACCAAGACAGAAGCGAGGTTGAGTAGCTGACATCTTGCAAATCCCCGTTGCGTATTTCCTTGCAGCCTGAGCTTTGAATGTAGCCGATTCTCTTGCGGGTTATTAATAAAACAAAAATAATAATTCTCAGCCTCCCTTCCTTGCACACAGAGCTCAGTCCTTTCATTGCCACTAGCAATGTAGAGACGTTCACTCACTCAGAGATTGAGGTGAGCCTCAGTCCTTTCAGAGCTCAAGGCCCTGACCATTGCCTAATACTAATACTCCAGGTCTGCCTCTCCTCCCCACATTTTCCATTTTCAGCAGCAAGAGAGAGAATAAATTGATTGTTTCTTCTGTATTGTTCTTGATGCAGAACATGGAAAGAAAGGCAACCTGGCTTTCCCCATCCACAGAATTATCCTGACAGCAGGGGTGTGGGATTGGAAGGATGTGTTTGTCAGAGAAAATTCCCAGCTTTTCCCTCCAGCCATTCTGTTCCATCAAGAGCTATGAGGGACTGAGACACTAGAAGTTAGGAGTTTCTTTTGGTGAAAGCTCATGCAAAAATCACATTTTCGGAGGTCTGTTTTTGTGAAGTGCTTCCTTAACATTTCCTTTTGGCCACACATACAAAATGCTTGACAATGCCCAGTCTCACCTAGGAGCCGTGACCAGCATTGAGTATGAATGTCGCCCTGCTCTTTCTTCCTGTTCTCCAAACATCTGCATTGATCTGTTATTTACTGCCTTGCGCTTGCTTTGAAGCAAGGCCGTCTGTCTGGGCTGTTTGTGCACTGCATGGCACAGTGGGACTCTGCCTCAGGGCAGATACTTTCTGATCTCTGTAGAAGATTTATCAGCATACAAGGGATGTCAGCACAACTGTGTCACACCTAGTAAATGTGTTAAATAAGGGAAAAGTGTTCCTGGCTATGGCTTAAACTTGGTCTAATTCCATATCATTGTTTTTCAGTGCCCCTTCCAATGTCAGCACAATCATCCACATCTTGTACCTTCCTGAAGATGCTAAAGGGGAGAACATCCATTTTCAGTGGAAGCAGGATTATGTTCACTCTGGTGATGTGTATGAAGCCTGTTGGGCACTGGACAACATCCTGATCATAAATGCTGCTCACAAGAAAGTTGTGTTAGAAGATAATCTTGATCCTGTGGATACTGGCAACTGGCTCTTCTTTCCTGGGGCCACAGTTAAGGTTAGTCTGTTTTTCTATGACTTGATGGTATTATTACTCTTGTATGTAGACACACAATAATATCTAATGAAACTCTGACCACACACGGGTGTTTAGGCCACTCCATCTGCTTCTAGAATTGAGCTCTTTTTCACTCTGTTTTTACCTCTTCTCTGTCCCGCCAGGGCTTTCTAGAACAATGCAACTCCTCTGCCGTTACCAAAACCAAATGACAGTCTATACTGTCATGTCAAAGATCATGTAACAGAAAATGAGCAACAGCTTCCTTTTAGCAAAACTTCCTTTTTTGAAACAAATTCAAATCTCTCTGTTGGGTATTTTGAAACATACCTGTTTGTTTATCTTAATGATGTTTGGCTACCACTACTCCCTTCACCACAAACCATAACAAAAAACTATAGTTTCATACTTTTTCTGACTAAGAATATTACATCTCCATTGCATCATGCATTCAGGTAGTGGCTGCTCCTTAAAAGTCTCTTTTTCAGTAAGATCCTGTTTTGATATATGAGATCCAGCAATAAAAACTCTAAGGAGTCCTACAAGATCTCTGTGCACATAGTTCCTTCAAATACAGAGTTCTTCAACATCTGGAAATCAGTTGAATTCTTGCTTTCTAAGTCTCCAAGCAGCCAGAAGCTGAACAGCAGATGACTTTCTGTTTCTATCGTATTTTTCATTCACAAAAAAAAAAAAAGGCAGTTTTAACGTCAGGGTTCATTTATGATGCTGGTAATGGTTTTGGCAATTGCACAGGAAACAGATGTCGAATACTGAGGGCAGTAAGAGGTTGGTTATGGCCTCATCCTTTTCCCACAGAACCTAACGTGAATGGCCTCAGATTAATCTTTTTAGAAATAAATATTCCCACTAATCTCATAGTACCTGCATATTGACTTTTTTTTTACTTCAGTAAGACTATTTAAATGACAATGACAAAGTTTTTATATGAGATTTTAGAATCAAATACTGTCCTGCGTATTTAATGAAGTAATTTTCTGTGATCAGTTCACATTTGTTGTGTTGTCAGTCTTATCTCTGGATTTTAAAATCCAGCCCGCACATGTGAAGGTGTGAAAGCAAAGCAAGGATTAATGTGCCATAAGTGCCACAGTTATTTCTCAGCTGCTGAAGCCTAAACACTGCTTGCTCCTTCTGAAACATGCACAAACGACACCTAAACTTTAGCAAGTAAACATTTTTTTCTTTTTTTTTTTTTTTTTTTGTTTTTAAACTCAGCCAGTTAGTGTCAATACACATCTATGGTTACATGCAAGATGAGATACCTAAACACAGGGATCACTTAGTGTTTCTAGATGGAAATCCTTTTCAAGCTCAAAGCTTGTATGAGATGCGAGTGAGGATTCACCACCCTGCCGTTCCTCCAAGGTCATCTTCTGTTTCAGGGACAAGTCAAATGGGCATCTGCCTGTTCCTAGCTGACATTTGGCTATGTGTAGCCACTTACACTGGGTTAAGCCAATGTATAAGGCTGTGGAATAGCCACAGTGGATTAAGGCTTTGTGTGACACGGGCCTTTTATTCTTCATGGGACCCTGTAGTTATTTCAAATATTTTTTTTAGTTTATCGAGATTGTCAAGAGAGCACTCCTGTTCTCAAATTTCACTTTTAAGGTTTTTGCTCCAGATTTTGTCAAATTTTCAGGAACAATCTTGCCAAATATGATTTGAGCAGATTTTGCAATGTGAATTTCATGTTATGTTAAAAGTAAAACTATAAATTGGGTCAAGATTTACATCAGATTCAGCATAGACCCTGTCATAGCATTATAACACCAAGAACATTTTTTTGACACAAAATTTTTGTGCTTTTCAGGTTTAAAATGTTATATAAAACTTTAAAAAACTTTTAATACTTTCTTTAAAATATTTAGCATAGTTCTAATTTTAGTTCATCGCAAACATACTATTTTGTATAAACAGAAAGGTGAGAATCTTTGTACATTGTGCTAATGACATTACATCAGCTTTAAACGTAACCACAGCGGTCACCTCTGTTTCAAGCAGCATTTCACAGCATTCAGATTACTTGGCCAGTATAATGGCAGAACGACAGTGGCAATGGGTGGTACATCTTCACAGGATTCCCAATATAGATAATGCTCTCAGGCTGCAAGAGGCCATAGAAACTGAGGGAAGCTTTTAGGAGATTTCTTTGTCACATCCAAAGGCATTGGCCTTGACAAAACAATGTTGGAGAAACCCTGACAGTGCTACTTCTCTTTTTCTTAGAAGTCCTTTTGCTTCCCAGACATCTAAAACTTGCTAAATAATCCTGATGTTTGTACAGAAAGTCTATATAGCAATTTAAATTTTTTACTTACATTTTTACAATGGCATCAGCAAATTTCATTGCTATATTGTGCTACCTTTTCTAACCCTCACTTATGTGCTTTTTAAAGAAGTTCCCATACTCACAGGTATCACTGTGCCAAACTCCAGTTCAAGCTTTTCTCTGCCATCCAAGCCTATTTGTGCCATGAGGTTTCAATTAATATGCTTCTGTCCTTTGTCAATTAGTATTTTAGATAAACTGGCTTTAAAAATCTTTCTTGAAATTTGTGTTAACTTCTGTGCTGGCTTCCTTCAGTGCTTTTCCTTATGAGTTTCCTTGACGATGCCAATGAACAGTCACATTTCTGGATGTTGTTTGTTGTCTAACTCAGTTTTGATTAGTATATGCAAAACTGTAGGTCAATTATTTTCCTAAATTGTGCTGTAAAGATAAGTCATTTCATTGGACTAAAGGAATTAAATACTAAGAAAAACAAAAATAATCAAGAAAAATTATCTTTCTCAATTTCTTCCATTTACTGGGGTTATTTTCTGTATTCATCCTTTCTTGCTCACCACCTTTCACCACTCAGAATGACTGATACTGCATATTTCTCAAGTGGAAGTGCAATGCCAGTCTGTGCTTATCCAGCTGACAGTCAGAACTGAAAGAAGAAGAAAAAATACATACTTGTTTCTGGTAGAAAAAGGAGTAGAAACAGTCTTTCTCTGAGTGTTTACTTTTTCTCTAAGTGTTTACTTCTGGATTGCCCCAGCAGGCATTTCTTGGATGGTGGAACCTTCTCCTCAGAGGCTCAGTGGTACATCCAGGGTAGTGAATGAAGCAAACAAGGGTACAAACATGAGCCCATGATCTTGCACGCCTTAGCTGTTACAACACCCCCTTGCTTGGCTTTGGCTTGTGCAATCTCCCAGGCATTATCTTCAAGGGATGTACCCTCATGGATGGGCCAGGAACTGTTTCCAGTAGGCCACAGGGATAACAACACTCTTCTGGGAGGAAGCATTCTGCCCGGGTGGATGCAAACTCTGCTGTGTCATTTGCTGTTAAGGCCAGAGAATGGTCCTTGGCCTAATCCTGTTACCATTATTGTCCTAGAATGTTAGAACTGTTCACTCTGCCCATCCCTTCAGCCACCCCGAATGTTTTAAGAAAATTCTCATTAAATACCATTTTGTTGCCTTAGTGGGTTACTATGTTAGTAAAGATAGGCATTAAGATATGGTTTGTTGGTAGCATAGAATAAATGTTGCTGTTGCTCAGAACCTGAGCAAGTTCTTTCACAGTAGTTGCTCAGGAAGTGGCTTTTAAAATTGCCTGTTATACCTGGTACATGCTCTTGTTGGATGTTTATCAGGTTGCAAAGAAAGCATATTTTTTTCTTTAGAAAATTTACTTTGGGAGTACTTGAGGTCTACTGAAAGAAATAGGAAACAGCACAAATCCAGGAGTTTTGCTGGTAAAACTTCTCAGATTAATAGCTGTTTAGATTAGTAGATTAGAAGGGCAGCTGAAAACAAATGAAAGTACTACCATGAAAACTGCTGTCTGGGTCCTGAGTTAGGTTCTGTGATTCAGTCACTGGAGCGTACAGTGCAAGCACTGGTGATAGTTACGCACCAATGTGCTCACTACAGTTTCGTGGATTTGGGCCGTGTGTTCTCAATAAGCACTTCTGGGAACTTGCCTGTACCCAGCTTGGGAAGCAGTTTGTCCTCCTCTCCCAGTCTGCTTGAGCTTGGACCAGGAATTTTGTTACAGTCCTTGCTGCGCTCAGAAGCGGTTGCTACTCGTTTGAAAGCACATGGCTGGTTGCAGACGCAGCTGGAACTGGCTACTGAGAGAGGAAGCAAGCTGAGAGATAAGCCACTGAATTTGTGTGTTTTGGTTCCAAAGAAGACAGCAAAAGACAAGAAAGACACTGTTCGCGAGGCCAAGCAAACCTTAGGAGATTAATTGGATCCACTGGAATGTATTTATCTGTGTGGGACTGTGTGGAAGGGTGTTGAACAGGATAAATTCCTGACTGCATTTCAGTATTTCCAGTGACAGCTCTGAGCGTGAGCACAGCCTTGCCACTGAGCATGTTTAGGGTGTGGCATAGGTGGTTGAGACTGCAGAAACGCATGAAGCAGTGCTACGCTCTGAGAGCTGTTACATGTCTGTGAACCTCAAGACTTCATAGCTAATTGGAGGAAAAGATTAAATCTTCTTCCTTCAATAATGCTTCTTGGATCTCTACTCTTGCAGAATAGAAAAGTGATCTCATCTTTCAGTGGACGGTGGACACTTCATGTATCTTGTGTATTTGACCAGAAATTGTGTGTTTTGAGGTAAAACATTTGCCAAGTTTTTTGGTTTTCTCTGATTGCCTTCATCCAAGATTGGATATGCAAGCTCAAAAACAGATTGAGAAGGGAGACAACCTCAGCAGTCTTACAGTTCATGTCTCCACAGTGCTTTGATTATACAAACAGCATTAAAATCAAACCACCTGTCTCTGAAATTTTTCCACATCTGGAAAAAAAAGCAGTATAGATCATTATGGTGATGTATTTGGTCATGATGTGACCAAAGAAGTGTCACCTAGTGACACTTCTCAGCTTTGAGAAGAGTCAAGTTACAGAATGGCTGTCTCCAGGTAGCTGCAGGTGCTCTTCACTTGGTGGTTGAAGGCTGCAGTCCAGCCTGTCAGCTTGGTTTGTTTGGTGTGTAGGACTTGGGGACTACACCTGAGGCTGTCTGTGCTGAGCTGCAAGGATTCATCCTGGCATAAGCATGGGATGGGGACAAGTGGGGAAGGCCTGTGCCAACCTCACTGGGCAAGTTGGGTTTAAGACCAGGGAATGGTACCCATTGCATGTTATTCACTGTTGTGGACATGACCAATAAACTCAGAAAATGTCCCATCCCCAACATCCTGATACAGTAAGCCCCTTAAGTAACAGGTCAACACCATTCAGCTCATTTTAATTTCCCAGAAATACGTGCCAGCTTAGCAGGAGAGAAAGCTGCATAAGAAGAGAGTGGGAGAACTGAACACTCACACTCAGGAAAATATGCTGACAATTTGTCTGTAAAACTCAGTGACCTTCCACCGCACCCCGAGCACATCAGGGCTATGCACATCCTAGTTCCACAAGTCCTTCCTGAACCTCTGTTGTTGTGTGTCGCTGAGCAGGGAAGACACGCATGCAGGCCTAGGAGTTTGGCAAAAAGAAAGGCTGATTAAGCTGTTTCACACCCTCAGCTCCAGAGCAGATTTCCAAATCTCTGAATAGTCAGTTAATTAATGGGAATGGCATTGGACAGTCTTCTTTCAAAAGAAACATCCTGACATTCCATATATATCTTTGTCAATTGCAATTGTTTGTGTTGAAATAAACAATATTTTTTTCCTTTTTTTGGTTTTAAATTCTTGTTTCAAAAAGAGGTTGAGGTACCCATTGTATCAGATCAAACATATTTGTTTGCAGGAGAAAAAGTGATGCTCTAGCTATGCCTGTGTGAAAATGGCAGATTGAAATTCCTATAACCTTATATTGGACAAAATCACACAGATATAGATGCTTCTGACAAGACTCTTTTGTTTTTTTGAATAAGATATAGCAAGGCAACATTTGGTCTGTGGGCCAAACCCAGCCTCCTGCCAGCTGCTTTGCCTCGCAGGAGCCCTTATGCACCACATCTTCCTGAGAAGCGGCGAGCAGGCTTCCTGCTGCACCTCATCTGAGAGCCATTCCTGCTTCTCTGTGGGTGGAAGGAGGAGTGTGAGAAGGGAAGAGAGGAGAAGAAAGCAGAGCAGGGTGCACAAACCCTGTCAAACAGCTCCCTTTAGCGAGAGTGTGGGCACTGAGCTGTGCCCATGAGGAGGCATCTTTATACCCATTGGACTGGATCTAGCCCATGCATGGAATTGCTCTTGCCTTTTTTTTTTTTTGTTAATAATCAAACTTTTAATTTAAATAATAATACTTAGATACAATCCCTAGAGGGTCGTTGGAACTGATACGTGGTCGACTGTGGTTCAAGCATCTGAGAACTGCTGCCAGGCAACGATGCTGAACCTGCACCTTTCTCCATGCCAGTTCCCCATGGCTCGGAAGTGTGGTGGGGGGTGGCAGGGAGCCAGTGCTAGCTCTGAGCTGGCATCAAAGCACCAGGGGTCTTTCCTGCCTCCCAGAAGGAAATAATTTTGTCTTTGCAGGTCACTGTGAGATGCACATTAATAAAAACGACATGAATTGACCTGTTAGATGCCAAAGAGTAGAAACTACACTGGTCGACTCTAATTTTACAGTGGTGTAAATACACATCACTACTTTCAGAAGAACAGATGAGGTTTAATCACGCACACTGCAGAGTGCTAAAGACATCAATAGTTCCCAATAACATAGAGAAATAGTTCCATTCATGCCAGTTAAATGACTCATGAAGGAAATCAGTCATCGCCAGAATGATCGATGTTGTACAAACGTCATGAAATGTCTCAGAAAGTTAAGAACCATACGAATGATACAGATCACTCATAAACAAGCAAAGTGTTTTAAGCACCAGCCTTGAACTAACAGTCTATAATCGGAAATGATAAGTGGAAACACACTTTATAAACTGTTTGTTATTACATCACAGGACAAGTTTCATCCCATTGTTTTGGAAAGCAATGGTGCACTATAACCCTCCATGCACCTGGCCTGCTTGCGCAGCCAAGGTTTTCGTTCTGTAACCTATGTTAAATGATGTAAATATGTAGCACACAGGAAACATTAAATCCTTTTTCATCTCTTGGGAAAGCTTTCTAATCACATTGTGGTTTTTCCTTTGGTTAAATAAGGGACTTCAGGCCAGAAGTTAAAATAACCAAATCCACAAAATTTATAATTTGAAATTTAGAATTTATAATCTGTCCTAAATTCTGTCATCGTACCTTTACTGGCTAAGATATTGCATACAGCGTATGGTTGTATCAAGACTGAATCCATCCTTCTACCTGCTATCATGTCAATATCTAAAAATTTTTTAAAACTGCGTGACTCATTCCCAGAAAGATACAATATCTAATTTATGGCTTCATTGACAATGCTGCTTTAATTAATTTTCTTCATCTTTTTTCTTGTTCCTCTGCTTCTCATATCTCATCTGTTTGCATTGCCTAGATTTTAATTAAAAAAACCTCTCCTCTCTAAGGAGCAATCTGAAGTGGCAAAAATAATCACTTAAAATATTACAGTCATTAAAAAATTGGCTGCGGTTAAAGCCATGCATTTTCAATTTGCCGACAAACGATATTTTTGTTTCCTTTTAAAGTGCGTTTTGTATTTGAATAGCATACGCCAGCCAGCCTGGCTATCAGAGATGTTCCTCCAGCTGGGTGGGCTGTGTGACAACTCCTTAATGGGGGAAATTGATGGCCCTCTGCTCGTGTAGAGGTGAAGGCATACTGGGCAGATTTCTTTCCATCTGCTGTCAGCCCTTTGCAAGCTGGCACTGCCCAAATGCCCAACACATTCATTCCAATGCAAGAAATGTCGCCAAAAAATAAATTTTGAGGCTACAGCTGTCTGAAAGAATTATCGGGGCCATTAGGCCCAGGAGAGATATTATGAAAAGGTGCATCAGTGTTCGTCTCTGATAAAAACCTAATTAAATGATGGTAAAGATGACTGTGGATACTTTAAAACCACAGAGGTGAACAACATTTTCATAGGAGTGTGGGGGTGAGCCTCGGGAAGATGATATGCAGCACCTCAGCCAAAAATCTGTTACACTGAGGAATTTCACACTCGTGTTTCCTGTTGATGCTTCTCCGAATGGCACAGTTTTATCATTTAGTTGCCCTCTGTTGTGCTCTCCAAGTAAAGAATCCCATATTGTAAAGCCAAGAGGTATTTATTGATTTGCAAGTTTGGCTTGAACAACTGGGACAGAAGCTGCTTTGGATGAACTTCAGTGCTTCTGTTTACATTCCCAATCTTTGCCTTTGGAGCTTCTAAAAATCATCAGGGCTGTGTCCTTAGCTGTAACTGCGGCATAGGCTGGTCTAGTTGATCCTTGTGGTACTTCACATGGCAGGGTGAACTGGAGACCTCCAGAGGTCCCTCCCAGCCAAGAGGTCACACTGAGGGTAGCAGATGTCTCCTTATGTGGTGCTCTCATGCAAGTATTTAAAAATATGTAGATTATTCCGGCATGCTACGTGATGTAGGATCTCAGATCTTACTTGAGGCCTTTAATCCAATTAGGTGGTACAGAAAGTTGGTCAGTATTTATTTATGAAAACATAAATAGGTCCAGTTGGAAAGTACCTGCTTCACCAACTCTGATTTCCCTGCTTTTACTGACCAGTGGTTTTGAGCCGTCCTAATTTAAACTCTTCTGCATCTCAGATGATCAAGAGGCTTTCCTAAAAGCACCCAACAAAAAGAGGCAAAAGCTGTAGGCAGAAGACGTAAAATGCAAGGAGCATAGAGTAGGATAAAGAGAGTGACAGACTCTTGCCAAAAAAGTTTGATTTGGAAACCATGCACTACTTACTCCCATGGTCTGTGTCTTCGAATTATTAGCTAATGTACTCATAACATACAACAGGAAGCTCACCTGAATTAATAAGACTTACTGGCTCTCATAGGCAACTTGGCTAAGAACTGTACTCATAGAGTGTAAATATTCATAGATAACAGCAATTTTAGCATGAAAATATGTCTTTTGTAGTAGCGGTACCGTTTGTAGCATCAAAAACCCCTGAACAAGGAATGTACCCTGTTCAGGTGCAAACCAAAAAGATAGCCTGTGTCCCAGGAAATTGCCATCCATTTATAAAACAGGAGATAAGCTGGGACTGGGGAGATATGGGAGTAAAAGACAATATTGCAAGAGGAGAAGTGCTCATCCTGGTATGCAGTGCATTCTTCAGTGTAATCACTGAGAAGACTTGTTGAGGGAAGCGCTAAAGAAGTGTCTGAAGTGTAGTGGGCAGAATAAGCAGGAGCATGCAAGTTTGGTCACCTCACCAGCAGATGTAGTGGCAAGCAAGTCAAGGAAAAGTGAGCCACGAGATGGTACCTGTGGGAGATGGTGGAGGCAGGTGAGGATGAGCCATGCAGGGCCTTGAAAGCAGGGAAAAAACAGTGATACCATAACTATCCAGTAGACAAACTTTAGAAGCACAGAAAATTCAGAGTGAAGATTAGATGGAAAGCAAATCCAAACATGCTGAGATAAGGGAATGTATCCAGCCAATTTTCATTTTGCCCTCTTCATGCAAAGCAATAGCTTAACAATTGCAGCTAGTGAATAACAGCATTGGTAGTGCCAGATTCAATTAAACTGGATTTTTTTTTCCCCTTGGGATGACCACAGTCCCTGAACAGAACTTGACTTCTTTCCATCTGGCAACAGGCAGTGGTTGTTTATTTAGGAATACAGCAGTTTACTTATGGCAGGCTGATAGTTCCACTCCAGTTGCAAACAATGGGAAATAGCTGCTTTGTGAAGTGGCTCCATTCAAGTGCCTGCAAGTGTCCTATGTTCTATTATGTAGGTGATTTGGGAGAAAACTTTGTTTAATAAAGGTTATTAGATTTGTCAAAGGATTTATTCTCTAAATTAATTTTTCCTCACAAATTAGTTAACTTTTCAGTGTTGTAATTTGTGCAAGGACACACTAAATGTTTCACATGCCTGTAATTCCCTTTGAATAAAATTAAACTCTGCTTTAGTTCCAGACCTACAGCTGATGCTTCCATGGTAACAAGGAGAAATATCCTACAAGTTGCTCTCATTTGGCCTTTTTAGTTGCAAAATTTGCACAGCAAGCTAATTTGTTCCTATCTTATAAATCATTTAAGTGTAAATAAAAATGAGAACAAATTTGATCTTAAATTTGTAAAAGAGAACTCTAGGTTTACTTAGAGAGACCTGCAGAGTCTCCAGTTTAGGGAGAACTTAATCCAGTTAGTTTCAAAACACAATACATGCTAATTCCAGATTTTTTTGTCACTTCAGAATGATAAAAAAAAAGACCTGTAAAATTCAAGCCTTAAATACTGGAAGTATATAGACTACTACTGTATGTGTAAAGCCTTTAATTTGGGAAAGAGGCAACATAGTATGTAAATTGTACTTTAGTTCTTTGTTTCTAAAGACTTGAATTAAAATCCTGGGTTGAACTAAAAAAAAAAAATTAGTCTGATGGTTTCCATTCAGTCTCTAATCCATTCAAGCCCTATTACAAAACCACAAAATAATCCAACACAGTCAACAGCCTCCCAGATGTTGAACAAGACTGACAAGGAAGTTGGGAGTAATGCCAGTGAGGAACCACCTCCTGTGGAGCTTCTTTTCCTCCTGAAAAATTTGTGAGTGCTCTTTCAGCTTATTCACCCCTCAGCGGCCCATCAGATAGGAAAAAAAAAAAAAAGCAGTAGAAGCAGCGACAGATAGCAACTACTTGGAAAATCAAAAGAAAAATATGCTAAGTGTGAACTGGGTGTGATTGTTATCTAGGTGAGGGAAATGTGTTAGGTGGGAGAGGACAAGATCATGAGAAGAGGAGGCCTGGCCCTTGCATGGCTCATGCTAATGGGGCTCATCCTCATCTGCTTCTCCCATGGGCATGTGTCCAGGGTCCCAAATGGGGGCACTGGAGCAAAAACTTACCAGAAAATGATGGCACTCCCTCAGAACTTCTTTAAAAGCTGTACCTGTGTTTTGAGCATTTTTCTTACTCTCTTTAAAGGTAACAAGCTTCTATTACTGGTTTCATAGGTATATAGAGTAACAGAAGGAATTAAACCCCTATCTGAACGTCTCTTCTCCATAGCTGTTTCACATCAGATTAAAAGCTAACAGGAGCAGAGGGTGATTTGATCCATACGTTGTGTGGTTCATTAACACATAAAATATGCATAGAATACATATTCATAGATACTGTGTAGCTGTGTATAAAAGCATAAAGATAGTTTTATGGAACTAATGAAATAAATTATGCTTTTGAGCTTTCATAAAGGGTTGATCATACACTACTCTATAAATATTACATATTCACCCTTTTGCCAAAACTGCCCATTTATTTGTCTTGACAACCTAAATGGAAATTCTGTCAGATGTACTTCAGTAAATATTCTGTTAGACAGCAGAAGGACATACAAATGTTAAATGATAATTGGGTTGTGTCTGTTTTGTGTTTATTTTAATAGGTGGCTTTCATCAGGCAAGAGATTACTAATTATATACTCTACTATCAAGTATATCATATACTATGCTATATGTATATACTTACATATAACTTAGCACCTGAGAAATAAGTAAGGCTTATAAAGAATTTTCCAAAGCTTGTATGCAATTGTAATAACTAGCTCAGTAGGATCTATTTGTCTATTTGTTTGCTAAAGTATGAAGGGTTACATATAAATTTGAATTAATTTTTTAGCATGAATATTTATTTTTAGCATATTTACTTGACTGCCTGCAGATAATAGGAGTTTTGTGGCAGATTGATTGACAGATAAATGATACTTCATTTCTGTTCAGCAAATAAAGAAAATTCTGAAAAGCAAGAAGCAAAATAAACAAATTATTCCTAAAATTCTGATGTTAGCAATACCTGTGAGCATGAAGGCTAAAATCAGTGAACAAGAGCCATTTCTCAGTCAATTATAAATAACTGCATAGTAAAAAGAGTGTTTTTCAAGAGAAGTAAGATATAAAAGTGTTTCATTAATTTCTGCTAGTTATAAAATATTTTATATGTAAATTATTCTGCCTTTGCAGTGGCAGCAGCTGCATATATGGTGCACTGTGTATATGGTGCGTTAATAGAGCAAGGACACTTGTGACAAAATCTGTTTAATTTCTGTGATAAATTATCAACACTTTAGGATCTTTCTATTGCTTTGATCTTTCTTTGGAAGAAAACCACCTTAAAAGCAATTTGTTTATTTTAGCAGCTGAAACAGTCTTTGCATTTTTTATAGCATGTTTATTTCTTTAAGTGATATTTAGTCAGTATTGATAAACGTAGAGTTGTCATTCAACTATAGACCAGAAAACCTCTATACAAAAATTAGACTTCAAATACTCAGATTTTTTTCCTGACAATGTGTAGGCACCTCTAGAAACACCTCTAATCACAAATTACATTCCTAAATACAAATTAATTGCTAAGTGACTGGCAAGCATAATTGAAAATCGTCAACAAAATTGTTTCAATTATGTGTCTTTTTTGCGTTGATAAATGAAGGAAGAGTTACAGAATCTGACAAAATCTGTTGTTTTGTACTTTGCTCATAAAATCCCATAGGCAAAGACGTACTGGGCAGTTTTCATTTCTTGCCACATTGTTCTCTTTGTTAAAAATTTAATTATTCATGTATGTGGCACTACCATGACCTTTTTAAATGCAGAAGAAGTGATCATCACACTTTCTCATGGCGCATTATGGAGTTCAGAGACAAGAGGGCACTGTATAGACAACACAGAAAAGATGAATGCAATTTGGTATTATTGTATCTCTTTTTCTGCTATTGAACTGTGGTAAGAATGCAGAATTATTCTAATTAACCACTTTGTATTTCAGCTTTCACTTCTAATGCGACCAAGATTTCCCAAAAAAAAAAAAAGTCTTTGAGCTAATTATTACTTTTATCAGTATTTGTTTTAATACGAACAATTCAATAAAATGCCAAGTTCTTAAGGCCAGGGAGATCTTTAGAAGCTTCCCATATCTGTTTGAGCCACACAGATTTTGTAGATTTTTACCATTTTATCAGACACACAGAAGTAGGATGGGAGAAAGAAGAAAATCTGTACTGTAACACCCATGTGCTCTTCACAGGCAACTTCTTCCAAGTCAGTACATCCAGGACATTGTGGCAGTTGGGGCACCCTGGGGCAGACACGTGGCTTCATTTGATGCTGCTGAGGTGGTATATACAGAAATGCAATAGGAAAAGCAGATGTGTTTGGTTTGAGGGCAGCATCAGAACCACTGAGACTGCTGTATCACAAAAGCTGGTTGCCCACAGAGCTCTTTGTTATGCTATTCAAATTAAATATGGCAAATGTGGCCTTTTCACTTGCACACTCAACTATAAAGTCTACAATATGGCAATTCGTAGCAGTTTTACATGCAAATACCCCTGTTGGCCAAAATTCAGGCATGGAGATCTTGCATGTGTTTCACAGCATGAAACTCTTACACTGACAAAATATCCATGGCAATATTTGATACACTACTGAAGTAAG
The DNA here is from genome assembly GCF_036417535.1 of Chlamydotis macqueenii. Lineage (NCBI taxonomy): Eukaryota > Metazoa > Chordata > Aves > Otidiformes > Otididae > Chlamydotis > Chlamydotis macqueenii. The sequence continues at coordinate 14,074,027 of NC_141556.1, read as the reverse complement.
TGGTACACACAGTTGTGTGTACACATTTGTGTATGTGCCAGACATAATGGCAATACTTTAAAATAAAAATAAACACCCCAAAATATGGTATGTATCTTTTCCATCCAAACACAGTTTTACAGTGATCTGAAGTGCATTTGTAGGGAAGCAGGTACGAGATCGGAACACAATTATCATTGGGAGTCATTCAAGAGAGATAAAAAATGACCATCTGGTTTTTATTTTGTTTCAGACATTGGTGAATCATGAGGTACTAGGCAGCTTGCTCTGAGCTCTGACGTATGTGAGCAGGACAAGTGCCCTTGCGAACCCAATGTAACCTCACCTCCTTTTGTCTACAGCACAGCTGCCAGTCGGATGGAAACTCCATCTACTTCCACGGAACAGAAGGCAGTGAGTTCAATTTTGCCACAACCCGAGACGTGGACCTCTCCACAGAGGATGCCCAGGAGCAGTGGGCAGAAGAGTTTGAGAGCCAGCCCAAGGGGTGAGTAGGGCAGGCACAGGGCTGTAAGCAGGCGTGCAGCATCACTCCAGGCATCAGGAAACTGGATAAAGAGAGAATTGCATTTTGTCTTTGCTGTGTATTCAGGGAAGATTGTGACTAGAATAAATAGCAATATAGTAAATAAAAGGTGATTGTAGATTTAGGGAGGAACAAGTCCAGAAAGCCCAGGAGGAACAGTCTGTCTCCTGACCATTCTGTCACCACAACTTTTAATGATAAAGGATGTGCTTGTGAATTATATAGTCATTCCGAAGAAACATGAGATGCTGATCTGGTTTTTCATTCTGCCACTTTTGAGTGTTGTTAACAAACTCATATCTATATGAAATAAAATTCCTTGAAAAATTCATCCCCCTGTGGATCCCTGCTGTCGGCCACGCTTTGCCATGAGAGAGCCCCTGCTTGTGCAGAAGCCTGCAGGTGCCGGAGGAGGGGGTGGAGGCAGGACAGCTGAAGCAGCAGCCTGCTCCCACGTTCCAGCACCAAGGGCGTGGCCATGCCTGCTGTGCAAGAGCTGAGGATCTGGCTGATAATTTACTATTTTTACTTTAAATATGTACACTGGGATTCAAAGAGTACCTGTAAAGCCAGATTCAACAAGGGCACAGAAAGTAAAGAAACCATTTAGGACAGCAAAATTACCACTCTTGTCAAAATATGAGTGAGCTTTAAAAAAAACCAGTGTCCTGGTAGAGGAGTATATATGCTTCGGTGTATAAATTCTGAAAAAAAATAAAATAACCAAGAATGTGGTCCTAAATATATTTATTTTTAAGAAAAATAATTTCATTAGTTGCTGTAACCCCAGGACAGTTAGAAACATACACTTATTTAATTTATGGGTCTCTACTGAATGTTTATTTTAATCTACAAAGTACTTCAGATCATTAGCTGCTGATTCAAATGCTGCCTATGCTGTGCTGAAGGTAAAGAGCACCTTTTAAGAAATACATGCTAATGTGTCCTGTGGACACGTGGTTTATTTGGGCCTTACAGAAAAAAATACTCGCTGTGAACTCAGTCCCAGTTCGAATAATCAACACATGGTACAGCAGGTACTATTTCAGGCAAAGGAAAGAAAATGAGTATGTGTGTATTGTGTGTTAGGTGACCATGTGGAGTATGTTTGAGATGTTCTCTTAGTCTCTTCTCCACCTTGAAAAAACAAGATGGGAGAATTACCTGGGGACATCTGCCCTGTCTGCAGATCCTGCCTTTGCTGGACCGGGTTTAGTTGAGCTAAGTCAGGCCAGACTCCTCATCATCAGCTGTTCTAATCACAACACCTTCTTCTTAGATAATGAGTAAACTTTTAAGAATTAATTACAGTAGTAAATGCTGCAGTGAGTAGAAATATGGGAATAAAATGCTCACACTATACCCTGGTTAGCAAATGCACAATGTCTTCCAAATTAGAGATACTACATTTTCACTGTCACACAGTGTCTTGCTCCAATGCCTAGATGCCACCGCTCCAGCTAGGTGCGCAGCAGGGTGCCACCAGCAGATGCATTTTGCACTCTCATCCTGCATGCAGTCCCAGGAACCAGGTCCTGATCTGCCCCTCTGCGTGTAAAATCTTGCTGGTGCGGCAGCCTGCCCTGACAGGGAGGAACTGGTTTCCAAGGCACTAACTGGCCAGTCCAAGGCCTCATTTTTTTGCTTTTCAAATTTTACTCTATATTAGAAACTTCGTTATTTCAATTGTTGCTGTAAGAATGGAGGTTTCAATTGCATGCAGCCATGAATACGCACTGAACTTGGGTGATGTTACAACACCATTGTATAAAATTGTCACCACCACTGTCCTTCTTTGCAACACTTCTGTGGGGCTTTGCTTTGGAAGTTGTACACAACTGCAAATAAATCAGCTTCCTTAATCCCTTCTTAGAGAAATATTTTTTAATGCTATTCGAACTATATTTAAATACTGTTTTACTTTATTCAGATAGTCACAGAAACACTGTATACCTGAGACAGAGCTTGCAGGGAGTTCTCAGGCTTCCCTTTGTAACATCAGTCTGACAGCTCTCGAAGGAAAGGCAAAAGCATCCCTCATAAGGGAGAGCAGAAGGAAGCTCACATGTGGGGGTGACCACCACCTTCCTCTGCACCAAATGCTCTTGGAGGCGAGACATCTGAAAGAGCTCAACAGTGAGGGCAGAAGAGCTTATCGTTGTTTTTAATAAGCAATTGATTTGTATTTTTTGCATGTCCCACCTAAAGCAGTAGGCTACGTGGATAGGGGCTGCTGTTCTTAGTACCACGTCTCCCACCGTCATTCTGTTTCTCTTTATTGCATAAATTAGTGCCTGATCCTAAAAGTGGACAGATCCTCACATCAGGCTGCCTGTGGCCTCTCTAGCAGAGATATTGCAGCTTTGGACCTCTGTGCCCAGTATATCTAATTTAGATCCATATATCATTCTATCATCTGTTTTATAAAGAAGAATTTCAAGAGTCATGAGAGGGATAAATGAATCCAAATGTAATGTTTAATCAAGAATGTCTCTGTCGTGCCATCACTCAGGTTCCTTCTCTATCCTTACAGACAATGTTTTGATATATTTTTATTAAAGTGCCAGTTCTTTAAAATTGTAGAACTTTCTGGTTTTCATTTCTAATACTGCCTAAAAGGAGAGGATCCCTGGAAACATCCATGGTCTGCATCATTCATGACCCTGAGTTGTTTTGTGGGTCAGTACAGAGAGTGTTTTAATTGAGCTAAATAGAGCATAGAAAAGATCAATGGAGCATTGTGAGATTTTGTCATGTAAGTTAAAGTAGGCACAACTGTTTAATTCTGTACTTGCCTTCAGCCCAAGAGACCCATCTTCAGAATTGTATTTTGATGATATTGCATATTACCTTTAAAAAGTCTGCACTACAGAATTAGGGTTAGGTTAAACTGTGCTTTCATTAGAATATTTATATCATAAAGCTTTTCAGTGATGTTAAGCTCACTAATTCCCGTATAAATTACTGGAAGTTTTAAAGCAAGATTTCCAAACAGGCACATTGCTGGTCCATCACAGCGTAGGTCAGTAGGGAAACTAGTAGCTTTTAAAAAGATCCTAGAAATACATTTTGAAATAGTTGGAATGGTTAAACTAATAAATAAACTGTTAGGTTCTTGAAATTAGAGTTTTTGAAATTGTCATATGGCACATCGCTGCTAGAGATTGTTTCTGCTGGAATGGGACACGAGAAGGCTCTGCCTTCCCGCAAAGGTTCTGAACTTCAATGTTTTCTCATTTATCCTAAATGATTGGATTGTCAGTACTTAGTGATTCTAAATAATTTCATTGCTTTATCAGCCTTATAATTTTAAAATACTTTATTATTAATTAGTTAAGACTTCAACATGAATAATAATATATCAGAGCAAAATAATGTACAAGTTTTCAGCAGTTTTTAGTCTTTCAAAATATTTTAATCAAGTTTTGAAGAAACCAATGCTTTCATGATGAAAACATATTTTCAATAAAAAATATTTAATTGAAAATTCTGCAACAGCTCTTTTAATTATCACTGAATAAAAATAAGAGAAAATGTTGCACAGAAAAAACTGAGAAAGATCGTATCATCACATATTAAAAACACAGCAGTCTTTTTTCATACTCTGTTCATGTGTTAGTTAAAAACTGTTACCCTAAATGCTCAAAGAGATGAAAAGAGAGCATTTTCAGCCATTACTTACATATTTAATGACTGTATAGCAGATATGGTGGACATGTGCCTTTTCAAGTTTCATTGATCTATAAACCTTATATTGTATGAAATTAAACAGAATGCAATTATATTTTAAACATTTTTGTGCCAGAAAAATAATGAAGATGATAGAACAACCCTAAATATTTGGTAATAGCATTCATTAAAAGCCTCATTTTTTTAGTAATTCATGCTTTCCTGCCAATTTATTTTAAATATTTACATTTACTTTGCTTTATTTGAGTCAACTGAGTTTAAAAACTAGTATTGAATATGGAAGAAATGTAGGAATCGTATTTCAAATACTGCATTTTGTTGTAGCTGTAGCTGTAGCAACAGCTACTTTTGAACGTAGAAATGAACTCCTAGAACATGTTTTGTGTGAGTTTATAATTAAAGTGACTCTGCACATTCTCCACCCACTGTTGACTTCTCCAGGTGGGACATATTTGGAGCCGTCATTGGTACCGAGTGTGGGACACTGGAATCTGGCTCAGCTATGGTATTTCTCAGAGATGGAGAAAGAAAAATATGCACTCCATACATGGACACTACAGGTTACGGGAACTTAAGATTTTATTTCAGTATGGGTGAGTATATATTCCTAATGTAGTACAACACGTGGCGCGTATGAGATTTAAATTGTGCAATGTGCATATAACTATTTTAAATACTCCTTGGAAGAGGATAGCTCTCGTTCATGGATGTGATGCCCATGAGGATGTAAGACTGACCACTCTTGGTCAGACCGAAAGTCCACCCTTCTGGATGCCCACGCTGGTGTACAAACGTGGTGGGCATGTAAATAGGCCTCCCAAAAATATTATCCCAGATGGCACTCACTTGCAGATGCAAATCTTTCTAAACCTGTTAGGGCATTGTGGATTTAGTAACATTTATTCCATGGATTTGTCCAGTCATTTTTTTGGGTAATATAAACATTTAGCTCTAGGTTAAGAAGAGTGCGATGTAGAAGCTACATAAAGGTGTGTCCGTTTAAGGTCTGTGTCTAAACTTCCTTTACAGTTAAAGGAGATGTGATCAGTACAGTTGCTGGAAAAACCCATCAGCTCACCGTGAGATAGCTTTGCTACACCAGCTGAGCAGCTCCCTGGACTCCAGTGACTGCATGGGTTGGATCTCCCTTGATATACAGGAAGCTTAAGCCCCTGGTGCACACATAGGTGTGGATTCACTCTTGTTCAGTCCTCAGGCAGGACTCGTCACACAAACGCAGGTTGTTGTTGCCACTTGAGGTGTCCCAGCGTATCTGAGACTGTATCAACTATGGACCTTCCCTGCTGGGACAGAGTACAACCTCTGTGATTTACCGGGGCTAAGAAAGCAGCCAAGAACAAACCTGTCCTGGCAACTTCCCCTCCCCACTGTTGTTGTCAGTGCAACTGCATCAGTTTGATGTTGTAACAGACCAAATCCCTATAAACATCATGGTTATCATTCAGTACCTCACAATGTTTTCCCTGAACTTTTATTTTACACCTAAAGGAAATTGCATGAGGTTATTCTCTCAATACCATGTTTAGAGGAGATGAGGATTTTTGCTTAAAAGTAGAGAATAATAGAATAATAAAGAAGGAAGCAGAGACTAAACTTGTGACCTCCACAAGCAACCTTCTGAATCAACAAGAGAAATCACCCTTTATTTAATGAGTGGAGGACCTCTTGTTGTTGTCCTAAATTGTCACACATCTCTAGGTTACACAAGTTACCAATAAAGCACAGGAAAAAGAGGATGCTTTTTCCCAGTTCTTCCAGGCATTACAACACCTGCAAGAGAAACAGGAAAGACATTTGCTCAACCTTCTGAACTTAGGGGAGAAGTTGTCAGCACATGCAGGCACAAATTATAGTGGGATATCGCTTGAAAAATGTATTCTGTATGTACTTGGAAATTAAATAAATAATAGTTTAAACATTCAGGCAAGAAGAGGATTTGAAAGAGCACATGAAAGTTCCTTACTACAGTATAATACACAGCAAAGATGCACATCTTATTTAGCTCTCTGGGCTGCTTTGCCTATTCCATTTCAAGAACTGGCCATCTGTAGTGAAAAAGGCAGAGAAAGTATCTCATATATGCAACCTTTCTACTTTACAGACTTTTCAAAGAGGCTTCCTTATCCTGTTTTTTTTCTGATTTTGCTTTGGTTTTTGGGATTTTTTTTTAGTGCCTGCAGTACCCATAGTGTACAGGGAAATTATGTTTCCTGTTTCAGTTACAGATACTTTGTTTTAAAAGCTTTTTTTCCAGAACACCAAACTAATGTGATTATATCCATCTTGTAACCATGATGCAGAGCTTAATGCTCAAATTTGCCAATATGCCTGCTCTTTCAGAGAAGGTTAATAAGTGGTTTGGGTTCTACAAATATGAAGGTATTTCAAATACTATTCCATTCCAGTGAGGCAACCATGTCACACATTTTTTGTGATACAATAGATTCTATCCATCCCTTTTAGGATATGGTGTAGACAGTAGAAGCAGTAGCACAAAAAAAAAAAAGGTATACACAGTAGTCTCCCTTGTTTCCTACTAAGAACAAGTTCTCAGCTGACAAACCATTAGCTGAGCAGTTTTTAAGAGATCCTCACATACAATATGTGTGGCTGCATGAGTGTGAGTACTAAGTAACATTTTACTGATGAGAACTCAAAAAGCAGAGCATTTATATGTAAATATGATTTAAAGCATACAGATAGAAGTATTGCTTTGGGCACAGCATTTTCTATTAAAATTGTTTTGATAAGCTGATTAAGGGAGTTACTTGAGGTTTTCATAATTGTCAACCCTCTTGAGCTCTGACATGGTGTATCTGATCAAACAGTTCTTATACACTATGCCCTTAGGGCTGGTGTTCTCTTGTTTCGTATCCTAAGTTAAATATCATCTGGTTGTAATTATTTCTGTAATTATAGCTGCATAATATCATTCCACTTTCCAATAACAAGGGCTTCAATTAATTCCTTTCTCCCTCAAATATCTGTTGTACAGGGGGAACTTGTGATTCTGGAGAATCTCATGAAAATGATGTCATACTTTATGCCAAAATTGAAGGCAGGAGGGAACACATACCTCTTGATACTCTGACCTATGCTGCTTATAAGGTAAATGGTCTTAAACAAAGTAAGTGGATGAGACGGACAGATCAATTTATTTTCAAGCCATCATGACAATGTTGTATGTTGAATTCCAACAGGAGCAGTTCAAACATGACATTCCCAAGCACATAAATCGCGTGTGGATTGCACAGTGACAGGATACCTTTGCAGCACAGCTCTACAGTTATTGCTGATTACTCCACCCCAGAGCCAGGCTGTGGGCCTGGCTAGTGCTTGTATAACAGGGAAATGGTCAGGAGGCAAAATTTGATGTTAACATCTACCCACAAATAATTACTTCCTGCTCTCCACTCAAGCTCCTGCCAGCCACAATGTGATACTCAGGAGCTGTGTCCTGAGAGGGTCAATCATGGTGAGATCAGTGGCTGGGAGGAGTGTAACTGGGAAATGCCTGCATGTCTTTCCTGCGCCTGGTACAGGAAATTTCACGTTTTTTCTTTACGTTTTAAATAGAGTTGTATGCCCTCTTAGAGGGTCCGCAGTGATGCGGGCATGAACCCAGCAATAGGATGTCGTTGCTGGCAGCATGCATAGGCATCTTCTCTGCTGATAGCGCAGCCTCCTTCCGACCATGTCCACCACCCAGGCAGGACAGTAAGAACCTCGAGGTTGCTGTCAGAATCCTTCCTGTCTAGGGCAAGGAAACATTTAGACTACCCTGAGTAACCCAGCCCTGAGGTGTCCTTACTCTGCTACTGTAAAAAAAAAAAAAAACATCAAAAATAGATATAGGATACATATACATGTGTATGCTTATACAGTGTGTAGGAAATTTGGTGGTAAAGGTGCAGCTGATTTCAAGCACTGGTCTGTGTGCATTTTCACTGTAACTCTAGCACTCAGAGAGCAAATGTTTACAGTAGAGTTTGGCCTGAGTTTGGTTGAGTCACTAGCATTGTTTCATTGTGCATGGCTTCCCTCCTCGCCTGCTTCTGTGTGAAAGACGGGGTAGAACTTTTTTAAAACTAAGGAAGCTGTAATTGTAAAATAATAAAAAATTAATTGGGGAACTCAGGGAGAGATAGGATCTGAAATTACACTGAATTCATTGTGGAGGTTTTTTTTAAACAAGCAGTTTTAAAGCTGACATCCTCTTTTGACATAATAAAGGTCTAATTACGTTGCCTTAGGACAAAGGCTGAGCTTTGTAAAGCAGTGCTTTCATTTATTTCAACAACATAACATCCTCCCTACACACGCCTGTGAACTCAAGCTGTTATTCCATTCTCACGTATTCAGACGAGACATGCCATTACCCTGCGTTTGCTTTTGTGAGCTGAAAGGCTGCAGGACAAATATCATCTTCCATTATCAACTGAGCACTGACAAAATAAAGTACTATTTTTCAGAACACACAAGGTACAGTCTTTTCCACAGTGTCTTTGCAACCAAACAATCTGATTCCACTGAGGTGATAAGAGCACTGATATCCAGAGTGTTAATAGCTATGCACATAATATAAAATGTTTTTATTTGGAGTCTTCTGTGGAAAAAGGTAGCTAAAAAAGTTAACAGAAATTAAGCAAAGAGAGAGCCTATGTTTGGTTCAGCGCATTTGAAGTTACTTTTCTATTTTAAATAGTACCTTGTGAGCTTTTTTACATATTATTTAAGCCTGATTTAATTTCTTTTAAAGGTTCCATCTTTGGTTTCTGTTGTCATTAGTCCGGACCTGCAGACTCCAGCAACCAAGTTTTGCCTGAAGCAAAAGAGTCACCAAGGCCACAACAGGAATGTCTGGGCTGTGGATTACTTCCACGTTCTTCCAGTGCTCCCTTCCACGGTGACTCACATGATCCAGTTTTCTATCAACTTGGGTTGTGGAACTTATCAGCCTGGTAACAGGTACAACAGGAGAGTTTTCTCTTTTGATTATCAGCTTTCCAGCACATTTTGGTTTGTAGCATCTATATGAGTATTTGGGATTTTTTTCTCAGAAAGAATGAAGACAATTAATAACAACTAATATAAGCTGCTCAAAAGCTAATGTTTCTCTTGATCTCCACAGGCCCAGGTTTATATACCTCATATGCAATAAAGAGTCTATCAAATAGCTTTCCAGGTCAAAACTTACTTTTTTTAGTCCCTTCCACTGAAATATGCTCATCATTTCAGAGCAAATTTTGCTCCAGTTTCTAATGCATGTGCGAGTTACCTCTTAATACTGTGTAAGGGGGAAAGCGTTAAAGGCAGTGGCAGAACCCTGCCCTGCTGACCTCCCAGAGATTACTGATGCCAAGAATATCTAATTCTTGTACAACTGTGATAAATAGCCCTCATCCTGATGACCATCAGCATGAGGACCTCACTGCCTGTATATTGACCACAAAACTCTTTTGCTGGCTGCACTTCATTGTGACATTCAACATGATTTTTTCCATGGATTTAAGGGAGAGGGAAAGGGAAAGAAGGGAGTAATTTGCTACTCCATATTTTGTAGAATATTAGAAATGTTGGTTGGAAGGAACCTTCACAGATCATCTGGGGAAATGTGCTGCTGCAGGTGGGATTGTTACCTGCATGGGTAAGGTCAGCCATGGCTTTGCCTGTCCGTGACTTGAAAACCAGTGTCACGGTTGGACATTGTGCTACCTCTCTGGGTGCCCTGCTCAAGAGGAAAAGTGTTTCCTAATGTCCAGTCCAAAACTCTGAAGCTGTGTCTTTATGGCCATTGCCCTTTCTACTGTGCCTGCCAGTACTGAGGAGAGTTTGGCTCTGCCTCCCTTGTGAGTGCCCTCTGCACCATCACAGGCTGCTGCAGCTCACCTGCAGCTCACCTGAGCAAGCCGGCTCCCCAGCCCCTCCTCGCTTGGTGCTCAAGGCCATGAATATCTTGATTATCATCTGCTCTACCTCTCCAGTTTCTTAACATCCTCCTTCAAATAGAAGACCCAAAACCAAACTGTCCACTGTCCCTCTTTCCTTAGGTACGTGTGAGACTGTTTATCCTGACATTTTTTTAGGATTAAGTTACTTTATATTTTTCCAGAGTAAAGAGTTTAAAGTTAGAGACTGTAAATGCTTTCACATCCATGTCCCATGGCATCCATTTCCAACTGGAAAGATCTGCATTAGCACTGAGAGTCCTAGCAGCCATGGAGGGCAGCAGATTTCAAGGGGCAGCAAAAATCAAGACATTTAACTTATATTTGATAGGAAGGGAAGGCAGCAACATTTTTCTACATGGAAAGCGGAAACTTTACCTGTAAACACTCCTGGCCTGTAAACATGTGTTATATAAGGTCTCTATCTCAGTCTGCTATCTGATGGCAATTAGTATATGTTTTGAAAGCTTAATATTCTTCCTTTGTGTAAACTATTTCTGAAGCAGAATTGAGCTTCTTCATAGCAAAAGAAGCACTAGGTCCTCATTACCCCTATCTGTATTTCCCAAATATGGCAGCATTTCCCACCTCCTGGTCTACAGCATTATTCATAATGCTTTTATTACTGCAAATGTGAGAGACTTGCCCTGAATATATGCAGTAAATATGACTCTCCAAGGTATCGGTACAATTAAATCTGAAATAAATTAGTCAAAACCTCCATAAACCGTTTTAATACACACTTAAAATATCACAGTGATGGTACACTTAAATAAAGTAATATTGTCAGCAAATTATAATGCAGAGGAAAAGTTATAATCCAGCAATTTAGTACTGAGGTGATGAATTACAACTTTTATAATGTTCCACTGACATTACTTAAAATAAAACAGTATATTTCAAGCTAATTATATGGAGGAAATTACAAGAGTATTTCAATAAAATACAAAATCCATAACAAACAAGCACCTTCTATATTACTTTTTCAAGGTCTTCAGAATGTAAGACATCTAAGGATTTTCTTACATTCCTAGATTGTAAAGAATGTTTGGGTTTTTTTAAAGAACAAGGAAGGAAAAAAATTCTAGTAATAGCTTTTTGAAAATTGAATTTGTCAATGAACTTCTGGGAGAATGGGATTAATAACGTCATAGACTCAGTGGACGGTCTCAGAGAGTTTTCAGTTGTCAAATGACACTATCTGCACATGGATGGTTTGGTTTACTACTAGTCTATGAAACTAGAGAACAGCAGCCTTTTTACAAGCAAATCTGGAGGTTTTGCATACGATTGTGTCAAAAAATTCACCAGTAAGCGCTCCAGGCTCTGTGAGGTGAGAGGAAGCCTCCAAAAACCACTGTGGCTGGGCAGCGCAGAGGGTCCCACAGCTCCCAGGGGCTCTGTCTGCTATGGGGGCTCTCTGAAGGGTGCCTTTCCCCAGCTCCCCTCCACTTTTTGCACTCCTTAGTGGGGGCTGGCTGTTTTCACTGTTCCATAGTGCTTTTCTGATCTCCAGTTAGGCACAATGGGTGGAGGAGACAGATGACTGAGGAGTCCAGTGAAGTCAATATTTGGTGGCAAGGGAAGGGAAGAATCACTAGTGGTCTTTTGCCACCTTCTGAAGATGCAATGCTTAGCAGCTGGCAGTTGTAAGTGTCCTGTGCTCACATGATGCTGTCTAGCTCTGATTAATCCAATTTTTCTCCTTATTATTTTTGAAACTATTTCTAGGTAAAATACATTAAATGCATCAGCTCATTTAACAGCAGCAGCATAAAAACACTAGCTAGATGGTAGCCAGATAAGGACTAGGTGTTTAGACAATCCTCAGTCTATAGGCTACCCTTTTAGTTTTTAAACAATCATATTTGTCTCCTGTTTGTAGTCTCAGGATTTTTTTTTGTGTTCAAAATCTGCTTAAATTATTTCACGTTTCAGCATCAGTTATCAAGAATAGTCGATTTGGTGGTTTCTCGGTGTTGGTACTTCTCCGTTTATATCTATGCCAGGTAGGCTCATGATGTCTTTCTCCTTTCTTTCCTTCACTGTTATCAGCGTCAGCTTGGAGTTTTCAACCAACCATGGGCGCTCTTGGTCTCTGCTCCACACCGAGTGTTTGCCTGAGATATGTGCTGGGCCCCACCTCCCTCACAGCACCGTCTATGCCTCTGAAAATTACAGCGGGTGAGACTGTTCTCTGCAAAGCTAACTGAGATGCAAGATTAGAAAAGTGAATTATAGGTGACAGAAGAAAGCAGCAAAGCACACAACCCCATGTCATATTTCATTTTTTGACTGGATGAGGACAGCAAGGAAAGAGTATTCTGGTCTCCCTGACTGCCCAGTAATGAAATCTGAAATATATGGGGCTGCTTCTGTAGTATGATATTATTTTTCTGATGCTAAAGATAAATTACAAAAAAAAAACCTCTGGGGACAGCATGCTGGTAATTAGAAGAAAAGTTATGCCTTGTCAAAGCCACAGAAGTTTTCTTCTTAGTCAGAGACCAACGGTCAAAGCCGTATTTACATCCTCAGACACCTTTACTCACTTGGAATCCCAATATTGAATTACAATGAAGATTACAATCTCTACATCTGCAGATGGAGGTGGTTGTTAGTGTGACTTTCTTGTATCAGCCCTTCTCTTTATTAAGTCTCTTTGGTACTATTCTGACCATAAAATGAAATGTGACATTTTGTTGCGTACTGCAAATCCCATGACTGTGTATCCTTCTGTTTTCCAACTTCAACAGACAATTCAGAGCAGCAGATATGACTATGAGAAGAAAGTGTAGTTGAAGCATTGCTATGATCTGGTGACCCCCCCATTCCCGTACCATTTTCATAGGAACCGTTACCCTTGGTGTGTGTAGGAAGTGTAGCCCCCATGCATGGTACAAGAATGGTGGCCTAGATCACAGCAACCCAAATCCTCTGTGCTCCTCTTCTCACCCCCAAGGGTTTCCACCAGACAAAGCTCAGTCATACTGGAAGGTTTTATTCAGTATGCAATTTAGGAGATATTAATTGTGATGGAGAAGTTGCTACAGTGAAGCAGGTTAAGGTCTTTGCTAACTTCATGCACCATTGTCATCTTTGCTGACTTTCATACAGGGAGAAAAAATTAATGGGTTTTATAATGTAATAATTAACATTCATATATTGTATGAAAATATCATGGGCCATATTCTTTTTTCAAATTTGTATTTTCTAAAGCTGCAGTAACACCATTGCTTCATTTGAGTAGATTTTAAAATTAAAAATTCTCACAAAGCTTCCAGTATAATCAGTGTAAAATGCTAGTGCTTGTGTTGTATGTATTTCAGGTGGAACCGAATAACTATTCCCCTTCCCAATGCTGCGTTAACAAGTGACACCAGGATTCGATGGAGACAAACAGGACCAATCCTTGGAAATATGTGGGCAATCGATAACAGTTAGTATTCTTATCCATGATCATGATACATCAGAAGAGGAAATTTTTATATGCTGCTCCAAGTAAACATATTTTCCACAATCAGAAGTCAAAGGATTTTCAGTTTGTTAAATTCCTTTTCTTCTTATCTGCACTTGGTAACAGGTGCATTTTGAAGCTAGAGTGGAATTCTGACATTTGAAAAGCCAGTAGCCTAGTAGATTACTCTTTTTTTTTTTCTTTTAATTGATGCCTTGCAGGAAAATGCATTGGAGGCAAGGGCTTAATATAACATTTTCTCTGACTGCTTAGTCCTAATTACATAAATAGGTACTACGCTGTGCTATTAAGGACACGTACTGCGCAAGCGTAAGAAACAGTTAAAGCATCTGGAACATATTTTTTCCTTCTGGACATAGAAGACCTTCATAAAGCAATGCTGCTACCAAAACACTAACAAAACTGTTACACTGTTTACAGTATCTTCAGGGGAAAAGTACCATCTGTTTCAGGAACCTATTCCTCTTTTAGGAAATTATTGTTCACCTACCTGTTCTTTAAACGGATGGAGGACTGGGAGGAGCTTATGTTGACTCATTGTCTTGAAAGGAAATACTTTAAAGCACAGAAAAAGTGTTTAGGAACACTGGATAAAATAGAGACAATGTATGAAATGCAGAAATAAGCATAATTGAAAGGGCTAACTATGAGAAGGTGTGAATTTTCTAGCTTGCTTATTAGCCTTAAATGATTTGGCACTAAGTAAAGTACATCCAGAATTTGTTTTGTTAAGAGGTGTGAAGTATGAAATTTAAGGATTTATGATGATGTACAATAGCCCATGAGATTTTTTAGTCATTCCCAGTAAAGTTTGATATGGTGCCTGGGAATGGTATGTAGTTACATTTTGCAAAAATCTTAAAATAGACTAATGCCTAGTATTGAAAAGAAAATCCTTAAAAATGATGACGTGATGCCACAAATGAAAGTTTCTTCACAAAAAAAAAATAATCAAAATTATTATCTTAATCTTATTAATGGGAACTCTTCTGGATAGAGTATTAATGCTTGTCTTTAGAGATCAAAAAGAAAGTAAAATGAAGGGAACATTTAGGTATATAAATATAAGATGTCTGTGAGTGTCTGCAAAGATGAGTTTCTACCTAACAAAATGCAAACTGTAAGTGTTGGAGACGCTCATAGATGTTCACAGAAACGAGAAAAAGATGAAATGAAACCAAGGATCCAAGTTATTTACAACAGAACAAAATAACCAGATTTTGAAAATCAATGGTCAATTCATCTATCTGAACTACCTTTGCTTATAGAACAAAATACAATTCCATTAAAGGAGGCTGCATGCTCCAGTGTGTACCATCTCACAAGAAGTTTTACCAACCATCTGCCTAAAAATTATCTGCTCTGAAATTTTTTTGAGGTGTAGAACCAGTATATGGGAATCAAGTCTTGAAGATGGACATGTTTCTGGGGTTTTGCATGCCTCCTTTGTTAGATACTAGTGAAACTGAAGCTGTACACTGTATTGTAGGAAAAAACTTATAAATATTGACAAGCCACTCAAATTCTTGAAGAGAGGAAGATTTTCAAGGATTCAGCACTCTGACTTTCAGCTTCATAACTGTTTCTTATGTGAATTAAGTTTTAAATGAAATCTGGAAGCTGGCCATCTTTTAGAAACACTGGAAAACTGCCAATTTCCATAAAGCTTTTTTTCGTTTTGAATGACATCTTTACATCTTTAACCCTTCTACTTTTACCACCCCCTCAAAAAGACCTCAAAAGAGAAAAATAAATTGAACAGGCAGAACAGAATTTTTGCACCCTGAAAAGTGAGAAAATCTAGAGATCACATGAAAATCTGATGGGGAGTTAGTTGCAGGGAGTAGCTAACAGGGATTTAGAGTGCGTCTGCTAGGGAGTACTGACACACTGCTATGATGGGCAGCATCATAAAACTCAAAGAGGGAATAAGTACTGCTTGTTATAGATGATTTCAAATTGGTGGCTATTTGGATGACATTCCAAAAGTGACGGTGCAAGTGGATAGCTCCAAGTAATAGGCACTCTTCAACAGAAAAGACTGTTAAGGCTAATAAATTTTCATATTGTATTGAAAGAACATTGCCCACAAGTTATCGCTTTGGGCTACACCCAGATTAGTGCATTTGGTCTATATCCAGATTAATGCTTCTTTATAGTAGTGCAATGAGATGTAGATTGTATTTAGATTTGCTCATCTTTCCATCCGTCATATTTTTCATAAAATACCAACCACACTGTCGATGAGGAGTCATTGGAGGAAGATGAAGTAAAAGAGTAAAACGAGTCTGGAGTGTTTTTGAGTGTATAGGATTTGGAGTTTTATTCCATTTGAAAGAATCAGTGAAAGTGTATGATATTTAATAGTTACTTAAGACATATCAGGGCAGGTTCTAATTCAAATAAGTCCAGTGAAGTTAAGTATGTGGATTTCAGTGAGAGAAGCAGTGGCACAGTTTTAAAATCTGCAAGATAGTTATTGGAATGTACAAACATATATATTGGATTACATCTCTGAAATAAAATTAAGAAAACAGAAGGCATGAAATTGGTCAATGCATAGCAAATCATCTGATCTCATTCATAGTATTAGAAAAAAACAGGTACCTTAATGAAAACATCACTAGTGTCTCAAGCCACAGATAGACATTACCCATAATAATAAATTATCTCTGGCTATCCTTGACACAGTCAAAGGTGTTTTATCTTTTTGTAGACCTCTTCCAGCTATTGGAATTAAGATAAATACAATAACTGTATACTTTCTTGTATTCATTATATTCTGTTTACCGCATAACATAACCCTTCATTTAACTGATTTCTTTTCTCCACAGTTTATATTGGTCCATCTTGCCTCAAATTCTGCTCAGGGAGAGGACAGTGTACCAGAAATGGCTGCAAGTAAGAGTTATAATTCAGTATTTGTATTCAATTTCTGTCACATGGTTTACTTGATATCTGAAAGTTGAAGTGATTTTCATTTCAGCCCTTGCTTTCTGAGATTACTAAATGTAAAACTAGCATAGGCCCCAGAATGCATAAAGCTCACTGGAGAGCTAAAGATCAATCTTTCTAAACAGCACCATATTTAATATTTTTTTAATCGTTTCTTTTGGGAGAGAGTCAAACTTCTAGTTCACCTTAAAATGTGCTACAGAGCATACTGAAATGTCAGTGATGCATGCTTTATACTGGTTTTAGAGGTGATTTGAGACTGTATCACATTTATATTAAATTTTGGGAAAGAATTGCAATTTTCATACTCCTAATATCCTATAGCCTGACAGACCTCAAGGACAGAAGGTCAGCACTCGACTTTTTTTCTGAAACTCTGGCTTGTTAAGAGGCTCCAGTTTCAAAAGTAAAGGTACTTACACAAACCCAGTAAGCACATTCAAAATATTGCTGTAAATATTTTTAGATAGTAACAACAGCATGAGGCATTCTGTTCTGTTACTCCGTTTCTTGTAATCACATCTCACATGCTGCAGATAAAAGCAAATTAATCATTTGTGGTGGATTATGTATTTTATGTATGAACAACTGTAAATTATGTCGGCAGTATTTTTGTTCCAAAAATGAATATTTCTGTGTTGTGTGTTAGATGTAATTGGTGAGGTTTTCATAACTATGTATGATTTTTATAAATTGGAAAAGTAAGTACTAGCTAAAAGAAAGTCATCGGCTGTGCATACTTAAATAAATTTTAAAGAGATTCTTACTCCTTAGATTTTAGATGGACTTTGTAGGCATCTTCAGTTCACAAACAACTGCAACCACTATGTTGGTTTGCCAACCAACTACAGGAGAAGACGAGTCATTGATTATGCTGTTCAATCTTTCTCACCCTCAGGTGCGACCCTGGCTTTTCAGGGCCGGCATGTGAGATGGCATCTCAGACATTCCCCATGTTCATCTCAGAGAGCTTTGCTAGCTCCCGCCTCTCCTCCTACCACAACTTTTACTCCATCCGGGGGGCTGAGGTCAGCTTCGGCTGCGGGGTCCTGGCCAGCGGCAAGGCTCTGGTCTTCAACAAGGATGGGAGACGCCAGCTTATCACCTCCTTCCTTGACAGCTCACAGTCCAGGTAAGAGCAAAAGAGCAGTAATGTGAGGCAAGGAAATTGGGGAACCTCTCCCCTTCCAGCTATGACCAATTGTATTATGTATTATTAAGCCAATTGTTTTAGCAGGAAGAATTTATTTTTTAAACTCCCTAGTTCCATATTTTAATGGTGATTTCATAGCCTTGCCTGTTTTCCTCCTACTTTGTAAACAACAGAGCCCAAAACAGACTGGAGAGAAGCTATTGTACAGCTTGGATGGAAAATATGAAATGTTAATATCAAACCTGAGTGTCAAAGCCAAGTGCTAATTAATTATTTATAAGGTTGTGTTTATTTGACAGCTTGTGGCAGCTGATTAGATCCATTCACTATCTCTCCCTCCCCTTCAGTGCCTAATAAATAATTAAATGCTATAATGATTGGCATTTTTTAACTATATTTGCCACATTGCATTACTTAACAGTAAAAACAAATTGTGTGTACAAAAACTCATAACTGATATTTATCAAAATTTGTCTAGATTGAAAAGATCTGAAAACAACCTGATTGGGAAAAAAAAATAAAACAAAACAACAAAAAAAACCCCACTATGCAAATAGTACTCTGTAAATATTTGTGTAATTCTGATCCAGGTTTCTGCAGTTCACACTACGCCTGGGCAGCAAGTCAGTGCTGAGTACCTGCAAAGCACCCGACCAGCCTGGGGAAGGAGTGCTGCTGCATTACTCCTACGACAACGGGATTACCTGGAAACTACTGGAACACTATTCTTACCTCAACTACCACGAGCCAAGGTAGATGCGTAAATGTTATGAGTCTTATCCCCATGCAGTTAATGCTGGTAGTGGTAGTCATTGCAATGCGGAGAGTAAATACATCTGCCCACATGGTTTGAGAGTGAGTGGAGTGAAGACCTTCTACTGCACGCTGAAAGTTACTACTTTTACTTAAAATTTTGCAGCTGTTCTAAACACTTCCCATTTTTGCCTGCTTCTGTAAAAATTAACACATGGATTTAACAGCATCGAATCTCAGGTGATGAGATAAAACAAGCTGAGGCAGGATGAGCGGGAAGAAATATACTTGTGGGAAGCAGGGGCATGTCTCTCCCCATGGAAGCAGCCACTTGTAAAGATAGATTAACATAAATTATTTGTAGCTTTGAAGCCATAGATACCTTCACTGCGCCATCCTCTGGGATTAGGAGTTTGCAGACAGCGCAGGACAGCTGAGACAAAATCTGACTGTGAGGGTCTTTCCAGGTCAGCAGGAAAATTGCACCTGCTGCCGTTATGAAGGGGATTACACAATTTTGTGCCTGTGCCTCTGGGTTGGACTTGATGCCCTGGGAGGTCCTGTCAGTGACCATGCCTGGAAATTGTGCAAATCACAAAGAAGCTGAACGAAGAGCTCATCTCATCTAGCAGCACCTATGTTTGGCATCAGATTAAAGAGGAATGTATCTGGTGTATTTAGAGAAGAAGGTATTCTTTACTGTTACATTTGTGCGACCATCCACCAATTTTAATAACGCAATGCAAACTCAGGAGTCTCCATGAGCACACCCGCACCCCAAGCCCAGAACAATCTGAGCTGGCTCTGTGCAAACCCACTCAAACCTGGAAGCATCCACCTTTATGGGGTGCTGCAGCAGAGCCAATAAATCCCAATGAAAGGAGCTGCATTGCAACGGGGCACATGGGAGGCAGAGCCGACAGTGGGATCACAGGTCCCATCCCAGTTGGTCCGTTCCTAGCCCACAGTGGCTTTGCACTGGGTATTGCCCTGTACCCTTGTCATAGAATCATAGAATCATAGAATGGTTAGAGTTGGAAGGGACCTTCAAAGGTCATCTAGTCCAACCCCCCTGCAAGGAGCAGGGACATCCCCAACTAGATCAGGTTGCTCAGAGCCTCATCCAGCCTGGCCTTGAACGTTTCCAGGGATGGGGCCTCCACCACCTTTCTGGGCAACCTGTTCCAGTGTTCTATAACTCGCATCGTAAAAATTTTTTTCCTAATTTCCAATCTAAATCTACCTCCCTCTATTTTAAAACCATTACCCCTCATCCTATTGCAACAGGCCCTACTAAACAGCCTTTCCCCATCTTTCTTGTAGGCCCCCTTGAGGTACTGGAAGACCGCTATCAGGTCTCCCCAGAGCCTCCTCTTCTGCAGGCTGAACAGCCCCAACTCTCTCAGCCTGTCCTCATAAGAGAGGTGCTCCAGCCCTTTTATCATCTTCGTGGCCCTCCTCTGGACCTTCTCCAACTGGTCCATGTCCTTTTTGTGTTGGGGGCTCCAGAACTGGACACAGTACTCCAGGTGGGGTCTCACCAGGGCAGAGTAGAGGGGGAGAATCACCTCCCTCGACCTGCTGGCCACGCTTCTCTTGATGCAGCCCAGGATGCAGTTGGCCTTCTGGGCTGCAAGGGCGCATTGCCTGCTCATGTTAACTTTCTCATCCACCAGCACTCCCAAGTCCTTCTCCTCAGGGCTGCTCTCAATCCATTCCCCGCCCAGCCTGTATTTGTGCCTGGGATTGCCATGACCCAGGTGCAGGACCTTGCGCTTGGCCTGGTTGAACTTCATGAGGTTGGCACGGGCCCACCTCTCCAGCCTGTCAAGGTCCCTCTGGATGGCATCCCTCCCTTCCAGCGTGTCAATGGCACCACATAACTTGGTGTCATCGGCGAACTTACTGAGGGTGCACTCTATCCCACTGTCCATGTCGCCGACAAAGATGTTGAACAGGGCCGGGCCCAGCATGGACCCCTGAGGGACGCCACTCGTGACCGGTCTCTCTCCCCCTCCACCCAGTTCCAGGATGAGGCCCGAGTCAACCCCAGGGATGGGACCATGGCTGCAAATGACTTTAGATATGTGTAACTTTCATTATTTAGGATCGCAGAATCATATAATAGTTTGGGTTGGAAGGGACCTTAAAGACCATCTAGTACAACCCCCTGCAAGAAGCAGGGACATCTCCAACCAGATCAGGTTGCTCAGAGCCCCATCCAACCTGGCCTTGAACTTTTACAGGGATGGGGCATCAACCACCTCTCTGAGCAACCCGTTCCAGCATTCTACCACCCTCATTGTAAGCAATTTTTCCTAATATCTAATCTGAATCTACCTCCCTCTATTTTAAAACCATTACCCCTCGTCCTATTGCAACAGGCCCTACTGAAGAGTTTCTCCCCATCTTCCGCTACCCCCTTGAGGTACTGGAAGGCCGCTATAAGGTCTCCCCTGAGTCTCCTCTTCTCCAGGCTGAACAGTCCCAACTCTCCCAGCCTGTCCTCAGAGGAGAGGTGCTCCAGCCCTCTGATCATCTTCCTGGCCTTCTCTGGACTTGCTCCAACAGGTCCATGTCCTTCTTGTGTTGGGGGCTCCAGAGCTGGATGCAGCACTCCAGGTGGGGTCTCACCAGAGCAGAATAGAGGGGCAGAATCGCCTCCCTCGACCTGCTGGCCATGCTTCTTTTGATGGATGTGGTTGTCTTTCTGGGCTGCAAGCATGCATTGCTGGCTCATGTTGAGCTTCTTATCCACCAGTACCCCCAAGTCCTTCTCCTCAGGGCTGCTCTCAATCCATTCTCTGCTCAGCCTGTGTTTGTGCCTGGGATTGCCCCGACCCATGTGCAGGACCTTGCACTTGGCCTTGTTAATGCATGGGCGCACCTCTCCAGCCTGTCAAGATCCCTCTGCACTGCATCCCTTCCCTCCAGCGTGGCAATAGCACCACTGTTGGTGAACTTGCTGAGGGTGCACTCTATCCCACTGGCACGTATTTATATATATTGAGCTCAGATAAACTCATTAAAAAAAAATAAGATTTCCTCATCTTGTTAATAACTCAGTACAAAATTACAATATACAAAAGGTATTTAAGAATATTCTAATGGGAAAAAAAAAAAAACTTGTAACATTAAATGTCTTTCCTGGGAGCTACAACAAAGACTCAAAAATCTGAGATAAGTAGCTGTATTTGTTAGAAGTATATTGAATGCGGGCTTTCAATTCTGAAGTTTTAAATGTTTCCAAAGGAAAGATCCTATGAACTGGAAAACTCATAAGCCTTCTTCAAAATTTCCTTTCCTGTCCTTTATGATAGTCACGTATATATTTTATATAGCCCTGTTTCTAATTCTTAGATTCGAGATTACAGCTGTAGGAATTATATTTCCCTAAAGGTTTTTAATATATAGCACTATTAAATTTTTATAACAAAAAGGAAAATACACATTCCGGTGACTGATTTTAATGACGTTTAAGATATAAATGTAGTAAATTATATTGATGCCAGAGACTTTTTTTGCTTTTTGGGATAAAGTATGAAACACAATTTCTGTTGTTCTGACAGGGGAAAAGAGCTAAGCACAACATACACAGGTAGAAAGGTTTTGCCATGGGGTATGTCATAGTCAACTGTGGATAGATAGAAAAACGACAGACATACAAACCTGAAGATAATGCTGGTAATAATTATAATGAAAAACATGAAGAAAGCTTCACCTTTTCATATTATGTTGTCTGAAAATATCAGCATTTTTGGTAATATAGATGGACTTCTGCAAAGTTTGGCCATCAGTCTGTATCCAGAAATTTAATTAATCTTCAGTCATACAAAAAATGATTACACATTTAATGTTCTGCTGAAAAGGTGCATTTAATCTGCTAACATTTGACAGCTGCATTTTTCTTCTGAGCAGAACAGCAGTGGCTTTTCAATATTAGGTATGCGCATAGCTTGAAAGAATGAGAACAGAGCAAAGGTCTCCCAGCTGGTTTTTAAGAAATCTAATGGTAGCTGGTAATGTTAGTAGGAACACTTCTCTTCTCTGCAGCAGAAAAGTCATTAGCAAGAATCCCCCTCCCTCTCCATCTATCTCCAACAAATCAAAGCCAGACAGGAGAAGCTGTTACAACTGGAGATGCAGTCAGGTTCTGCATACTAACATATGTACCATGTACGGTGGTTTACACCAAGGTTTTAAAATTGTGTTTGCTTAATCCTCAGGGATGAGAAGTTTATTTCAACATGTGTTAAATATTTTAACATCCGATAGGTGTATCAGTGGTGTATGTCATGATTTAGGATTTTCTGTAAATTACTGTCAGTGAGAATTAGAGTTCATGTGGGCAAGCTTATGAGAATTAAGAGTGAAAGGGAAGATGCAAGCATCAGAGATAGCCACCAGCAGAGAAATATGCCCAGGATTATAGCACAGCATTACCTCACACAAGTGCCAAATGCTTCACGGTGGAAGTTTGGTACAGTGCCCTCCTAGCCAGGATACTGGCTTTCTTCAGGTTTGCCCTACTGAACTATGGAAGATAAAACCATTGACTTCTTTTAGCATCAGTAGTGATTTACTGTCCTTTGTGCCTTTAAAAATTGACCCCAAAAGTCATAGAGTTGCTGCTTATTAGGGAACCATTGGTAGAAAGAAAGTCTTTGTTTATTCACATGCCAGAGTAATGGGGCTTGGTCTTTCTGTTAGAAGGGAATGAAGTCGTTCAAGCATGTTTATTTGAGCAGCAAAAGAAATGTAACCAGCACACATAAAGTGTGTGCACTGCTGGTCCTTTGCCATGTGGACACAGCAGCCATCACCTCTGGCTATCCCTCAATCCAGCTCTCTCCAGCCTATGACCAGCAAAAAGTGCCTCCTAGAAATGTCAGCCAGGACTTTTTGAGTGCTTCCCACCTGTTTAGCCAAGCCGTTTCATTTTTCTTGCTAATGGATTAATGTATTCTTCTTTAAAATCAATGTGACATTAAACAGCAGTATTACAAATTTACTCTTTACAAGGACAGTTTAGCAAGTGTTCTGGTTTTGTTAGTGAGGGGGGGCCTAAGGTGGTAGCTTCTGTAGGAAACTGCTAGAAGTTGCTCCCCTTTGTTCAGTGGACTCGGCCGGGCCTAGGGCGGACCTGCTGCTGGCCAAGGCCGAGCCAATTGGTAGCAGAATGTCCCGTGATAACGCCTCTGCGATAACGTATTTAAGTAGGGGAAAACAGGAAAAAGAGGAGGAGAGAGGAGAGGATGTGAAGCAGCTGAGCGGGGGGCAGAGAGGGGGAGGCGCGAGCCTCATGGGCCTTGCAGGCCTCACCCTCTGGCCTCCCGCCGGGCAGCCGACTGGGCCCAACTCGGCCTGGCCCGGCTGCAAGAAGTGGAGAGGAGATGAGAAGTGAATAAGATGTAAAAAGGATCCCGAGAGACGTCTGCCAGCCTGTTGTGAGGAACGGCTGCAGACGCCAAGGTCAGTTCAGAAGGAGGGAGAGGAGTAATATGGCTCCTGGCCAAGATTCCTCTGCAACTCGTGGTGAAGACCATGGTGGAGCGGGTTGTCCCCCTGTAGCCCATGGAGGTCCACGGAGGGGCAGAGATCCACCTGCAGCCCGTGGAGGACCCCACGCCGGAGCAGGTGGAGGCCTGAAGGAGGCTGTGGCCCGTGGAGGGCCCGCTGGGACAGCTGTTCTAGAGGGACTGCGCCCCGTGGAAGAGATGACCCACGCCGGAGCAGTTTCACGAAGGACTGTGGCCCGTGGGAGGGACCCCACGCTGAAGCAGAGGAGGAATGCGAGGAGTTCTTCCCCCGACGATGATACAGTGGCGTAAAACAACGCGTGATGAACTGACCGCGACCCCCATTCCCTTTCCCCGCCCCGTGCCGCTCGGGAGGGGAAGGTAGTAGAGATAATGTTAAGCCCGGGAAGAGGGAGGGGTGGGGGGAGGTTATCTTGTTCCCTGTCTCATTCTCCTGCTAATTTTAGAAATAAATGAATAGTTTTCCCCAAGTCGAGTCTGTTTTGCCCGTGACGGTAACTTTAAGGATTTCTCCCCGTCCTTATCTCAAACCTTGAGCCGTCTTTCTTGTATCATCTCCCCCTATTCTCTCGGAGGGTGGGGGGAGCGAGAGAGAGACTGCGTAGTCTGGTCCCGATCGGGGCTGAACTACGACAGCAAGTCATTTTTAAGAGTTTGTTTTTGCACTAAGAGCGCCAAAGGCACAAGACTGCTTCATAGACACAGAACAAAACATTACAACAGGCAGCTAAGAAAGCCTTAAAGCTGGAAAAAAAATTCATGCTGAAGTATAAAATAGTTTACTTGATTTGTCATTTTATCCACATTTCCTTGAAGAGAGAAAGAAAAATATCAGCTACACAATGAGCTTGCCGAAAACTCTTTTGCCAGCAAGTAATTGTACACCGATGGAGACAAATGTCCCTGTTGCCAGTCTGTTTCACAGCTCACGTGTATTGTGTGGGGCACCATGGTCCTGGTGATTTACGGAGCTTTCAAGAAGATGTCGCTGCTGTGGCAATTAATGCATGCTCCCTGCTGCTGTGTACGATAATTGCTCCTGGAAATTAGATATTACTCTTAATTTTCTTTACAGTTTGTCAATTATAGTTTTGTTGACATAGCTGCCATGACAAATCAGGTGACCTTGCATACCAGGAGAAGCGCCTGGGACTCACCTCCAGTTGCATCTCTATGCAACTGCAGAAGAAAAGTGTGTGCCATAAAAGACTACACATAATCATACTGTTTGACAAGATGAATCCTTTCTGCTTGAACATAGCAACTTAGAGGAATGGGTTCTTCTAGGACAAGAGCAATACAGGCATGACATCAGTGCTGCGCAGAAACAAGCAGAGATGTTAAGAAGATGGATCTCTTCAGATCAGGATAAAATCCACCGAGTCTGAGAAAGTGGAGCTGGAATTTGTAAATCTTTGTCAGCTGATCATCCCTTTGGCGGTCTACGTCCCTGGCCTAGCTGGATTTGAGATGGAGGGCATTCAGATTTCTTCTGGCAAGCAGGAGTAACTATAAAATTCACAGAGCGCTCCACAGTAGCAGCAAAAATTACAAAATTGTTGGCTTTTACACATGACTGTCTTTCAATAAATGCATTGACTACCAAAAAAATTAACAATTCCACTGTCTCTGGTAGAATCTACATCAGTAGATACTAAGGAATTTGTAGTCTGAATTTAACCCATGATTTTTAGGGTCAATAAGAAAAAATAGCTGTAAAATACATCCCCATGGAATTATTACAAACAGCAAAACTTTCAATAATAATTTTGGTTTGTTTTTTTTTTCCAGAATAATTTCAGTGGAGCTGCCTGAAGATGCAAGACAGATTGGCATTCAGTTCAGATGGTGGCAACCGTATCATTCTTCTCAAGGCGAAGATGTGTGGGCGATTGATGAAATCATCATGACCTCTGTGCTTTTCAATAGCATCAGTCTGGACTTCACCAACCTGGTTGAAGTCACACAGTCTCTGGGATTCTACCTGGGAAATGTTCAGCCCTACTGTGGACATGACTGGACTCTTTGGTGAGAAACACATATTCATTTCTGTTCTACTTTTCTTTGTCTATTTATCCTACTAAGAACCAAGTGATTTCTGCAAATTAGTCTTCCTGGCAGTTATTCAGAGTAATTGTGTCTTATCCTCACATTATGGACGAAAATACAGTTGCTAATCTAATTGCAATTAGCAGTAAATTTTTATACCCCATTGCACAGACAGTTATGTTTGATGGAAACCCTGAAAATAGCATTCTTTCCCCACAAAATATTTAAATATCCTAATAGGAACAATTTAGAAAATTTTCACTTAAAATCCAGTCAGGTTAATATGTGTATGTAGGTTATGAAATAATCTGTTAAGTATAGACTCTGAATATTTTGTAAATTATGTTTATATCTGTTTATGTAGCCATTACATTATGCTCCTAAAAGGAAAGGCAGCAGAATGTTGGTAGAGTAACGTTAGTTATTTGTAGTTATTTTATCTGGTATTATATCCATTTAGTCATTTACACCGTGATCAGCATTATGACATATTGCAGTTATGCCTAAAATGTGCTGTATGTTTAGAAACAAGAGCAAGAAAACATCACCTGCCCCAAAGCAAAAACAAAAGGCAAGAAAAGAAAAAGAAGT
The DNA here is from genome assembly GCF_036417535.1 of Chlamydotis macqueenii. Classification (NCBI taxonomy): domain Eukaryota; kingdom Metazoa; phylum Chordata; class Aves; order Otidiformes; family Otididae; genus Chlamydotis; species Chlamydotis macqueenii. Next base: position 14,047,323 of record NC_141556.1, on the reverse strand, counting down.
GAAAAACAAAGAAATGAAAATTCTGTTAGGATTGTGTAAATATAAGCTTTTTTAGTAAAACATTAACCTGCTTCACAAAAATTAAATTCTGGAGTACATAAGTGTAAAATTTGGAACTGTACAAGAGAAGCTCAATTTAATCTCTATGCTTTGATTAAAACCAAATAACAGTTTCATGCCAGTCTGATCAACATATAAATCCAGTATGGCTTTAATTGGCATAGATATATTTATTTGGAGAAAGTACAATCAGAGTAATTATAGAAAACCTGAAGAAAATATAAATAATTTTAGCATCCCCACGGACACTTAGAGAAACACTGTTGGAATTTTATTAACAAGTATCTCTGAGCAATCTGATTTGACTTTCTGATCATCTGTCAAACTAAAAGGAGTTGGCTTAGCAGTAGGAACAACACCGAATGTGTTCTAGCGGTGATAATGAGGCAGTAGAAGCACCATTAACCACTTTAATAAGGACAAGGACTGTACTCGCTGCTCATTAAAATGAGACAACATGTTAGGGCTCAAACTGTTTGCATCTTCTTCATCAAAGACTTGGAATGAAAGCCCCTTAATGACATTGTTTTCCCTCTGTTCTTGTAAGACCAGTTTGTCATGGGGAGAGAGGTAGATTATTTAAGATAGCAGAAGTTCCTCTGTTTTCCTCTATGACTCTAAATCAGAATCAAAATAATAAACACTAAGCTAAATTCTCCATCCCATATATTGACTAAGATTTGTAATGCTCGGTCGTAGAGGAAATGTTGAACTTTCTGTGCATCAAATAAAGAATTAAAGCCTTTGCAATATTTCCTTACTATTTACGTGTAAGTATTCTTCATTATCACTGGAAGACATGAACTCTATCCTTCACTGACCTTGTTTCTCTCAAGGGAAATTTTTAAACTTACACAAAGACTGTGCAAATGGCTGCTAGTTAAATTAATTATTGTTGGCTTTTCCCAGCTGTGGGTCCATTTGGTTCTCATTTTCTAACTCATGACTTTCTATGAGCAGACTTTGCGGTACCACTGACACCATCCTCCTGAGAAAAGTCTGACAAGTGCTTTTTCATTAGTAGAACTATGGTAAAAATGCTATAAATCATTTTACAGGGTATCATCCCCAGGCCCATTTTTGCTGAATTGCCTTTAATTGTCTATTAGGCCTCCATTTCTGCCTCAGAATCTGTACATCTGAAATATTTATCCTTAAATTGGGGGAAACAGGAGGGGGATTTTTATTTTTATTGACAAGGGAGGTTATTATTTTCAATATCTGGCTTCATTTAGAAAAGAGGGGTTTCTTGATATACATATGTTTTGAACAAAGGTAATTTTTTAGTGTTTTATAATGGTCTACATCTGGAAGAATCACTTTATTTGATTATAATTGTCAACATTTAGTTTCAGATTGGTTCTCAGACTTTATTACAGCACGTGCATTGAGTATACTGAAAGGACTCCAGAACACTTTTTAAATTAAATGTTTGATGATGTACATTAATTCATCCCTTCTCCAAAATGCTCATACACAGGCAAGGTTTTGACCCAAATGCCTCTGGACTGTTACAGAATATTTACAGCCATTTGCTGAAATGTATTTAAGTATTGATAAGGATTTTTTTTTTAAATATTCATCTGGACACAAATAAAATAGCATTCTCTAAATAAACTGTCTTCGGTCAAATTACGACATTATGATTTAACTTAATGTAACAGACAATAGAGTGTCCCACTGTCCCTGGAGCAGCCTGGGGGAAGACTGTAAATTTGGCTCGTAATGAAGTATCTTTATGAAGCAACGTCAAACAGTCGCCCTACATCAACTTGATAATTTACCTGTGTTTATAAAATGTTGTTTCTTTTAGATTAATTATTACTCTGTAACATGCAGAAAGTTTCTTTCGGGTAATTGACTTAATTAAAATAGATTAATACATTTAGGAATTATTAGGTACGATGTGATGTAAAAAGACATCAACGTCTCCTGCCTTTGATGGAATCGGAGCTGCGGCTGGCATGAGCGTTTGGCCATCACGTCAATATTCTCGGTCAGTGCAGCTTTACAAAACCAGCTGCATGCATGTGGCTTTTCAGTATTCCTGAAAGTACTGGCCTTGAAAATGTGGTAACTCTGGGGATCCCAGAGCAGTTTGGAGCAGCACAGATTGGCTGACATTGGCTGTGATATCATTCCCAGAAGTACCAATTAGTTGGCAGTGCTTGGAGGGAGAGCGATTGTTCTGAGGGCACCTATGGGTATTGTGTTCCTGTGCCTCCACAGGTCTAATTATATACGCGCTAGAAACCAACTCGCAGCTACAGATTTATTAAAAGATGTAGCCTTTGTATTCTTATTTCTGAAGATTTTTTTTAGTTAATTATTGTTATGCCACAGACATTAGTCTGCCTTTTATAAAATCTGGAAACTTATTCTAGCTGCGTGACTCTCAGAACAAACAAAGAAAACATTTGGTATTCCAGCAGAAGAGCATACCCTTAACCACATACTGGGGAGAGATGGAGAGCGAAGAAGCAGCAAGTAAGGCAGAGCCCCCACCTTTAATGCTACTGTTGTTCAGCTGGAGGCAATTTGTGGATGATAAAAGACGTTGTGAACCCATAATGTGATTTCCTCCCCATAAAAGAGCTTCTTATGGGGCATCACAGATTGTCTTCCTCTCCTTGCTAGCTTCCTTTTTCACATTTTTTAACATCCATTTTAAAGAGCTGTTTTGACTTTAAAACAATGCTTACTTAATATACTGTGCACAAATATCCAGTGGGTGAGTTACTGCATGAAAATTAGTACTGAACTTAAAGGGTTTTAATCGTAATGTGAATGCCACCAGTAAAAGAAATCAGAATTTAAGATTTTTTTTCTACTTTTACACCAGTAGTAGTGAATACAGGGAATTTTTGTGGAGACAAAGACAACACGAAACATTTAATTCTTTGCACCTATGCTGAGCACCAGTCCTTCACTTTTCTTCCGTCACTTTGGCTAAGACAGCTTCTGGGCAGATGCTTCATCAAACTGTTCAGTTTCAACTTCTTTATTTTGTTCAGATGAGCTTTAGGTAAATGTGATGTGTTGTGCTCAGGTTTATGTGTGCAATGCCAAATCATTTTTTAAATTATTGCTACATATAACTTTCAGAGGATTACACCGCACATGGCTGACTGATACCTGAAGAGCCTGGTTGTACTGGCACAGATTTCGCAAGAGGGTTTCAGTAAAACTTTGATTTCCCACATCAGCCATGAAATTTCAAGCTGCATTGTAGAAATTAAAACTATGTCAGACTAATTTAGCTTTAACTTTTAAATCTGCAGGATTTGTCATTTTGAAAAGTACAAGATAAAATTTGGAAGAAAAATAAATTCAGGCACTATCCAAACAAATTCTTCTGAGATGCATTCAGTTCTAACAATGAAGCCACAAACCATAGATTGCCAGCTGGACCCCTGACAAGTGTACATTATAGCCTCTACTCAACTTAAAATTATCCTTCCCATTGAGAAGAAAAACACTGGCAACAGTGACTGAAAGAGTAAACAGTTGAGATATAGTTTTCCAAGGCAAATTACCGCCTTCCGGTCCAGTTGCCCATGACAGTGCCCCAGCAGTGAAGGGAATGTCCATTCACAGTCGATTTGTGGTGCTAATCGATGAAGACTGGGTAGTTTCATATGGTGCCATGAGTTGGATCGTGGCAGTAGGAAATGAAGCCAAGAGAGCAAGGTCAGAGAGCAAAAAGGAGCCTGGATCTTAACTTATGCCATGTAACAGCAATTTGATAATGACAAAACTAATGTCAGCTTTCAGTAATTTTTTCTAAAGCTTTAAGGTAGGATGCTGACATTTATGGCTTAACTGCTGTCTCTGGAAAGGACACTACAGAAAACAGTGTGGGTCAGTGAATTAATTTAGAAGATTGCTAAGTAACACTGACTTATATTTCTAGTCCTTACACTGACTTCATTGTGACCTTGAATTTTACAGGGCTAGAAGCTAATATGTTTTTGTACGGTATTGAAAGATTAGGATTTCTTATTTAAGATGACAAACTGTAACTTACTCGACCATAAGGGCAACCTTGAACTACATTATTCTCTTCATCACCACTGTACTGAATGTAGCTTTTTATTTTTGCATGATGATTCGGAGTGATTTTCTTTAAAAAGATGCAATCTCCATCCTAAATTGTTCACATTAAAGAATAGTCTTAGAAAATGTTGAAGCTGAAAGGACTACAGTACTTCTGAAGACACCAACTAAACATCTCAAACTAAGGAGAGGGAGACAATTTTCATTCTACATGAACTTTCTTAAAAACATTCTCTTTTGAAGTCTAGTGTGCAGGATTCAAAGTTTAAGTTGTTATTACTTCCCCCTTACACCTCTTTTGAATTTGTTTTTTTTTCCTTTTGAATACTGCATAGAAGAAAAACCTGCAATTATATTGAAATAACCTTGTAATTTCAAACTATATATTGTGTTACCATGTGTGTGATAACTAGGTACCTTATATCATATATGAGGCTTGGTGTGTTCCAAACATTACTCCTGACAAAATTATTCTCTCCAATCCACTGGATAATATAGCTCTTATATCAGCACCTCCTGCAGAAAAGAAGCTGAGGACAGGTGATACTAATTGTGAAACACAGTCGAAAGTCAGTGAATGTATTGCATACAGAATCACTTGAAAATCAATGGAATAAAAATTCTGTATAATAATATTTCAAACTAAATGCAGTGTATATTTAGTGCCCAGCATTTGAATGAAATTACAGCTGTGGTGTGACATGACCTTAGGCAATGGACACTCCTGGGGAATGAACTTTCTTTTTGTTGTTTTTTCTGTGTGTTATCCTTTGCTTGATCCTAACTTGATCCTTAATACAAAGAGCATATAGTAAGAACTAGCAGAATAATTCAGTGTTTAACACTCTGGGATTCTTCAAGGCCTTCCTGATAATTTGCAGAAGTACCCACGGAAAGATAATTCTGTGCGCAGCCTCATCCATTGTGCCAATCTGCTGAACAAAGAAAGAAGCATCACTGTATTTAAACCAGAACCATTCACAATGTTTCCTTCTGAATTATTTTGGGATGTATCCTGATTCTTTCCTTACATTTCTCAGTTTTACAGGAGATTCGAAGTTAGCTTCTAGCATGCGCTACGTGGAGACCCAGTCTATGCAGATTGGAGCTTCGTATATGATACAGTTCAACTTAGTGATGGGCTGCGGTCAGGCATTTACACCTCATATGGACAACCAGGTGAAACTGGACTACTCCACCAACCATGGCCTCACGTGGCATCTTGTTCAGGAGGTGAGGCTGGCAGCAAGGACCTTTGTCTTTCATAAACTCTGCTTATACAAAGATCACCTGAAATATACTTGTGGCATTGAACAAAGGAGGATGCTTTTCTCTTTCCCCGTTCTATAAAGAAATTCTGAGTTGGAATCAGTCAAGATGACTAATAGAAGTATTAAACTGCTTTTTGTGATATTTGGAGAAAAGGTATCTGAGAGCCTGAAACACAAAATTGTGACAGGAATGGACAAGTCTGAGAAAAGAACTGGAGCACAGTTAGACAGATCTACAGAGTAATGGCCAAGATCTTTCCTGTGCTATTGCTTTGTTTTTCAAAGCAAAATGCATCTACTGTTTCCTGGCATTTAAATGGATAGAAATTCTTTCTGCCTTGTGCACAGCCATTTCGTAAATGGAAAGTGTATTCCTTCAGGGGATTGTAATATAGAGCCTTTCATCTCCCATCCCTGGTTCAAACACAGTCCAGGGCCGTAATGACCAGCTGTTTTCCAGCACCCCTCTCTCTGCTAGAAGTGCAAATAGCAGTGTTAGCTGCTGTTTCCCCGTGTGGCTCAGCCCTGTCTGAGCAGAAATGTGAATAGTGCATTTGGCCATAATTTGTGCTTTTGTTTTCCCTCTTAGATGGCAAGCTGGACTTTCCCTGGCCTCAGGGTGAACTAACCAAGGTCCTTCGGCTGCCTCAGAGCACATTCAGAGGGTGTCAGGGAACTTGTCCTGGTGCCTTTTCACTGCCAGCTGTGTAGGTTCACAAAGGGATTTGAACGTCCAGTCTCCCATCTTCTATGAGCAATGAAATCATTGTCCTGTTACCTTTTGCCATGTTGTGTTTCGCCATGTTTACTTTGGCGGGCAGAGTAGAGAAATGACAGTAACTGAATTTTTAAACTTTGCTGTTGTAGTTTAGCCTTGCTTGGAAACAGACTACGCAGTCTCTCTCTCTCACTCCCTCCACCCCCCGAGAGAACAGAGAGAGATAATATAAGAAAAAAAAAGGCTCGAGGTTTGAGTTAAGGACAGAGAGAGATCCTTAAAGTTATCATTACAGGCAAAACAGACTCGACTTGGGGAAAACTATTTGTTTATTATTAAAACCTAAGCAGGATAATGAGAAAGAGAACAAGATAACTTCCCCGCCCACACTCCCTCTTCCCGAGCTTAACATTATCTCTACCACCTTCCCCTCCCTGAGCGGCACAGGGCAGAAGAGGGAATGGAGGTGATGGTCAGTTCATCACACATCATTTTACGCTGCTGCTTTGTTGTCGAAGGAAGAACTCCTCGCATTCCTCCCCTGCTCCATCGTGACATCCCTCCCACAGGCTACAGTCCTTCATGAAACTGCTCCGGCATGGATCATCTCTTCCACAGGGTGCAGTCCCTCCAGAACAGCTGCCCCAGCGGGCCCTCCACGGGCCACAGCCTCCTTCAGGCATCCGCCTGCCCCAGCGTGGGGTCCTCCACGGGCTGCAGGTGGATCTCTGCTCCTCTGTGGACCTCCACGGGCTGCAGAGGGACAGCCTGCTCCACCATGGTCGTCACCACAGGCTGCAGGGGAATCTTGGCCAGGAGCCGCATTACTCCTTCTGAACTGACCTTGGCATCTGCAGCCGTTTCTCTCACAAGAAATTCTTCACAACAGGCTGGCAGAGGCTTCTCAGGATCTTTTTACATCTCATTCACATCTCATCTCATCTCCTCTCCACTTCTTGCAGCCAGGCTGGGCAGAGTCAGGCCCAGACGGCCGCCCAGTGGGAGGCCAGAGAGCAAGGGCCGCAAGGCCCACAAGGCTCGCGCCTCCCCCTCTGTGCCCTCGCTCAGCTTCTTCACATCATCTTCTCTTTTTTTTTTTTTTATATTTTTCCCCTTCTTAAATACGTTATCACAGAGGTGTTATCATGGAACATTCTGCTACCAATTGGCTCAGCCTTGGCCAGCAGCGGGGTCTGCTCTAGGCCCAGCTGAGTCCACTGTACAACGGGGAAACTTCTAGCAGCTTCTTACAGAAGCTACCACCGTAGCCCTTCCCTCACTAAACAAAACCAACAGATTTGCAAATCCAAGTAATGCCTTCTTACCTTAAACAGAATTCAAAGGAAAGCTATAAATACTGTATTTCAAACAATGTTCATGTCTTTTATGCCTAGCAGGCATCATCGTGGTGTCCAAGAATAGTTCTTAGTGGTGGGTGTTTGGGGTTTGTCCTTGCCATCAATGGAAGATTAGTTGCCTTCAGATTTTAGTGCTCCTTTCCTCTCTTAGTGGAGCTGAGTTCAGAAAGAAGAACTTGCAGCGCAGTCATTTTTCTCACAGCACCCATGTTGCTGTGCTAAAAGAGTAACAGAGAAGGCTATTTGTAGTATATTTCAAGGATTAATCTGGCGAATACACAAAACACTAATTAATTAAAATGTTTGAAAGTTTTGTTTGCTTTGCACACACTGATCAGATCCTATTTTATAAGATCTTTTAGAGGAGATGAATCAATGAAAAATGTTTGAAAACTGCTGGAAAGGAAATTAAGCCTTTAGAAAATCTACTAAAAAAATGGAATAAGCTATCAGATTTTCATTTAATACTCTTAGATATTTGAGCAATACATTTCTCTGTAAAATAATATATTCTGCCCTTCTTCATATTTAATATATAGCTTTTACTATATAATTTAACTATATTAATATTCTTAATTGTTGTAACTACTGTAGAATGTAGAGTATCAATGCTTTATTATTAATTTAATAGAAGTCAAAATAGGCTACTTGCATAGGCAAGTCTCTGTCCCAAATGTCTCCTCTGTGCCTGACACTCTACATGGGGACGAGCACAGCAGTGAACATTGAAAGACTCTTGGAGAGGTGGGGATGGTCAGGAGGAGCTGCGCTGGGGCAGCAGTGGCAGAAGGAGCTCTCTGAGTGGGTAGCTAGAAAAGCTTTACTAGTACTTCATCAAAACCATAGCACAAAAGTTTTCTAGCAATATAGAAATAAATGAATGGAATATTGCAGAAAAATGGAGTAACATGGGAAGGGCAGGTCTGGAAAACTGTAAGAGGCTGGGAAAAGGGACTTATATTTAATATAAAAATGTTATAATGATCAGATTTTCTGAAAAGAAAAAAATAAAATTTTGAGCTAAATACAGGAAGAATCACAGAAGCAGGAAGGAAGAATTTACACCACTTGCTGTAGGTGTCCAACTTAATACAGCTGCAGAGCATGGTATGGGCCTCTGGAGGCAACTTAGTAGACTGCGTTTGGGTGCTCCCATGTGGCTCTGGCCATTCCTACCATTGCTCCCCACTGCAGATGGAGGGAGTGGAGGGAGCCAGCATCCTCAGGCCTCACAAGTAGTTCTCTAAAATGACTGGTCTGGAGGTCACTTTCGTAGAGTTATTCGTCAGTGGCCTTGTAGACTCACTCCATAGTCAGTGCTAGATGCTGGAGTGAGAACAGTAAAAAAAAATGAGCTAGACATCCTTACAGAGAAAAACAAAAATTTACTAGTCATTAATACCAAACATACCTCTTTGAGGCATGTTTTTTTCCTATCACTAAATTGTACTACTGTTAGTTTTCTGAGAAATTTTTTTGATCATGCCAGGATTTTTCTTCTGGATCTTTTACTGCAACATCTGGACCCAGACAAGCTCCTGGTTCCATGTATGTTTAATCCTTGCTTCTGTTCCCAATTCCACCTCAACATTAAATCTGGTTTTGCAATATTTTACTTCAAGGAATGTCTTCCCAGTATGCCAAGCTGTCAGGAGTTTACATCAGCAAGTATTTACCACTCCAGTGAATTTACTCAATGGAGGAGAATCACTGTCCTTTTACCACAGAAGACTTGGTGAGCATTTCTTTCTCTTTTTTTTTTTTTTTTTTTTTTTTTTGGTGGGGGGGGAGGGTACAGATAGTTCATCTGCTTTGATATTGGTGTGACAGAGATCAAGTCCTCTGTAGATCATACTCAAGCTGGTGAGTGCAACTGCCATGGTACCAGGGCTGACGCAGTTGCAGGTGCTTAACATAAAATGCCTTCCTTACGTAATTAGAGAGTGAAATGTTGGTGAAGTCACCAGAAACTATTGTTTAAGACTGTTTTTAATACATACTGTGACTCTTCTAATAAAGTTCAGATCTTTTAAAAAATAGTGGTGCTTGTCTGTAAATGGCCCACTGGAGGAAGGCTTTATTTAGATTGTTAATTTCTATTTTACACATTCTTTATTGTTTATGTCTTCAGACCAAAGCCTTGTATAAACAATAACTAATGATTCATTTCTGGGAATTTTTTACCTCTCATTTCTTTTTATAGCGTGTCTTCAAAAATAACATTCTCTTCTGAAAAAAACAGCAACAAAAATTATCAAAGCCCTACCCTGTTCATCTTATTGTAACCAAACTTGGTTTGCCTGCCCTAATATATTTATTTATTTAACTAGATGATTTCTTCCATTGTTTATTTTAAAAGCTTTAGTGTAACATAAAAAAAAAAGTTGTCATAAATCTCAATAATCTTAAGGGCTTCCTTCATTTGATAATTAAATTATTCCAATTAGAGTTCCACCTTGCTTATGTTTGACCTGAATCCATCACAGCAATTGCAATGAGAGCTTGCTCAGATTAAGTGATCTTTATATTTCCCTGTCCTTCATCATTTTTCTGCACTCTCCACGGCCTCAACACAACTTATTTCTATTAACCACTCCACAATGATACCTTCTTTCAACGTACTGACCATTTTTACTGTACAGACAATATTCAGAATTTCATATTTCCAGACAAATATTTCCAGGGGCAAATCCTTAAAGTGTATCAGGTCAGATAACTCCAAGGAAGTCTGTGAACAGCTGCTTTGTAGTTAGATTATAATGTACTAAATCTTACATGCCCTTATATGCCACCAGCTGTGAAAACTGTGGCTTGCATACACAGGAGTTTAAAAAGTGTCTACCATTTTGCAGGATATATTCCAAAGTAGGCTGTTATTTTAAAATTTATTTGTAAGTTATGTACTGTACACAAAGTTATTATTATATACTGTATAGTCAATATTAATACAAATGTTGTGGGCTTTTTTTTCGTTAGGATCTAATACTTTTCCTCAGCATATGAGGTGACAGAAGCAAATAATTCCATTTTAATTTAGGAGACTGTGGGGAGAAATTATGATGAAATAATAGCCAGGTTCCTATTCTATGCTGCACACAAATCATAAATATTTCACACTGTATCTTGTATCTGAAGAGGTTCCCGTCTGTTAGCAGAGTTTTGTTTGTAATTAAGGTACAAATTACCACTGAACATTATTTTGCTCTTCATAAAACACTTTTTCCGTATGACTGTTGTGCTGCAGAGTAATCAGGGTGAAGAGGAAGGATGGCTGCATGCTCCCACAAAAAGCAATCCAACACACCAGACACATCTCAGCCCCTTTCTCTCTTTTTTCCTTCCTTTCCACTGGCATGGAGCAGACTGAGGGCTCAGTTGCTCCTTTAGGCTGAGATTGGGGTGGGGGTTTTTTTTCTCATTTTCAAAGCACATGTACTAACAGTGGACAAGTTTCTGCTTTTACAAACCTGGGGGTTACTGGTGAACATCTGAAGTGCAGAGCTACTCCACCAGCCCAGCCACACAGAGGCCATCATCCCAGAGGCCTGTTTGCGAATATGCTTCATAGGGCTCTTCTTTGGGTCACCCCCCTCCCTCTATTCTCCCTTCCCCACCAACAGTCCACTCATTTTCACCCTCGCTTTCCATGGGTGAGAATTTAGTAATGGCTAGAAAAACCAGTGCAGAGGGTGAGAGGCAGGTCTTCTGCCTTTCCAAAACCAGGGCGAGGGGAAGAGGGCTCTGGGACCCTTCCTTCTGGCTCGGCCCCACAAGACAAGGGCTGCCAAATACACAGCCTGCCTTGTGCTTACTGCTCAGGAAAACAAACCACCTAAATGAGGACTTGGGACTGGGGCCTGAGGTCCTCTTAGCCTTGCTCTGGCCCTCGCTAGCCTCAACATGCCCTCACCCCTGCTAGGACTGCCAGAGCTTTTATCCCTGCATCCACAGCTCTTTGTTGAGGGTTTGCCCCTTGGGTGCATAGGTAGCATCCGGCTGGGGTACTGCACTCATGCAGCCAGAAAATTGTTCATAACAGCTCCTATTTCTCTTGGAAGACTTTCTGGGTGTGTTGGTATTTCTGCACATCTGTAGATGTTCTGCATCTGACAAGCCTTCGTAGACAAGGTCCCTGTGTTATCCGAGATTTGGGGTTTTAGGAAATCCGCTGCAAGAGTGAGACTTGTATTGGAGAACTGAAATGTATGCACCTGCTTGCTGAAATTGCATTGTACTTGAACGGAACATTTCTAACACTGATGAAAATTAATTTCAGTTTTATGGGAGGCATTTACATATGAACATGCTTTAATGAGATACAAGCAGCTGTCAGTTGCTGACTTCATAAACAAATCAACACCTAATGACTGAATGAGAGTTTCAGGATAATTGGGTAAATGTAATTATGGTAACTCAAAAGGTAGCAAATATAATTTTATCAGCTAAAAATTTGCATTAGATTGTTAGGTTTTTTAACATCAGGAGAGAAGACAATGATTTTATTTTAAATCACGTATGTGAAAAATTTTATAACAGAAAGAACATGATTTCACTCGCAGTACATCTGGGACTCACCATAATTTCCTTGTGCTTATGTAAAATGTCACACAACAACAGTGACTTTTATTTGACATCAACCTGACTTAGATATAATGTCATCAGAAAGCCAGATTGCCTTCCAGTAGCGTCAAAACAACTGGGAAGAAATACAAGGAACTGGGGAGGTTTATTGTACTTGTAATAAAAGGCTTTCATAACTCCTCGACACTGCACTTCCCATTTGAATAGGTGTCCGAATGGTGACTGTCCAGAAAGCCAGTATTTTATCACTGAGAATGCAGCTGACACTCAGCTCCTTATTCTCTTTTCTTAATTAACATGGCTTTTTTAAATTGTTGATTACCATTTTTAACAGCATAATCCTCTTAAGCTGTTGTTACCTTGAGGTGTAGAGCAGCCTTGGAAAGCTTTCAAAAACAGTGAGTAGGACTGGCTTTTCAGCAGCATTGCTTTTGCAATTGCGAATTCAGCCTAACATGTTATCCCTCTCCCAGAGAGGAATCTGAATCCGTGGGAGCTTCTGCTGCCCACAGTCGTGTGACAGTGGCCTCGCTTTCCAGAGGCCCCCCGTGACCACCTGGCTGGGTGGGAAGGTGAGGGCAACCCCTTGCCACGGGATTCCCATAGCAGCAAAGCTGCCCCCAGGAGAGAGATTTCTTTGTCTGCAGCTAAAAATAACCCTGCCTGCTAGAATGTGGCTCCCCAGGGACAGTCCCCAGTCGTCCGGCTGATGCACACACCTCTGTTTCAGCCACATGTTCATCTCCAGGCAGCAACGCGACTCCTCCCTTCCTCCCCTCCCCTTAAATGAGGGAAACAAATCTCCTGTCATCATTGCATTCATCTGGGAGAGCTTATAATTAACAAGCAGAGCTGAGCTCACCCTTAGCTTGATGTGCAGCCAACATCTGGGACCCAGAGAGGAAGATGGAGCCGCCCCGGCAGCATGTGGCCCTATGCTCTGTGCCATGCAGGGCAGCAGTTCCCAATGGCTGGGCAGCTCCCTGCAGCAGGAGTGGGATAATGAGCTTGTCCAGGGAAACATTTTGCTCAGGTGAAACCCACACAAGGCCCAGCACGGGCTGTCGGCCCTGGTGTCAGCTCTGCGCCCTGCGGTTAGAGGCCAGCCCTTGGAGCAGCCCCACAGTGGTGCTGCGCAGGGGTCTTCTCAGTAGGGTTTCAGGTGCGGTGCTCTCCTGGGCACAGAGCTGTACCATGAGTTGGCTCTCCCCACTGTTTCTGTAGGGTAGGCATGAGCCTGGTGCCCCAAAACTAGCTGTGATGCACCCAACAGCCACTCTGCAGGGACATTTGCACCTGGCAGTGGCTGGCGAGTGGCTGGAGAAATGCCATTGACTCCACACCAAGCAGCACTGGGAACTGTGCTCTGGGGGCACCACCACTTGTTGGGCACCAAGGGACTTCCATGGGATGTCCAAATTGCCCCCCTATCGTGGTAAATCCCCGAGTTTGCTGCAAACACCCCTGGAGCTGCAGAGTCGTGCACCCCACCTCTACCCACACACTTTCACTAATGAAAACAAGAGAAGCCCAACTGCAATGTTCTCCCTCCTGTCACCTGGACAAACAACATGACACAATTTTATTGTGCTGGGACATCATGGAGGGGGGGGAGTTTGGCTTCTTTGGTTTCACCATTGTTATTTTCCTCAGTGCGCATGAGAGTTAACACCAGTCATTCCCGTTCTTCTGAAGCACATAATCTCTGTCAGGGTTCTCTGCAGTGCCATTAATGCTCTCTAGTGAACATGAACACCACTGCCAAGGTGATGTGCTGACTTCAGAGCACTCAGAAAATAAACAGTAAATAATTGTGGTGAATATTGACTGTCCATTGTGCCTATGCAGGCTTAGGAAGTCCTTCGTGTGCAGATTACTGGCATTGTGCACTTTTAATGGATAATTCATAGCTCTTGTAATGTAACCCATCAATACATTATATCCTGAGGGAATATTTAATCGGCAGATCTGCCCCTGCAGATTAACTCTGCATGCTGTAAAAATGCTTACAGTATTCTCAATATCAATCAGATACTTAAAACAGACAACAAGGGTCATTTCAATTAAAAATCAAGCCCTTAGGCAGCTTCACCTGTTTTTAAAATAAATTTAAAAGTGCCATTCTAAAAATTTCTCAAAGTATGTACTAAAATAATCTTGATGTGCTTGTACTGTGCAACTGGATGGTTAACTGCTCTGCTGCACTGTCCACTTTACCTGCACAGGCCACCTCTGTATGTTTTTCCACTTCCATACACGCGAGCAGGTGGCTCAGCCACCTTTACAATATTCATTTTAACGGGTGATTCTACACAATTTTTTGGTGGGGAGGGAGGTTTTTTTCCTTAAATTAAAATAATAGCATTATATCCCACGCCATCATGCCATGGCCATACGGCTCAGAAACAAGCTAGGAAAGAAGCTCCTACTTCTTGTAGCAACGTCCTGCTTCTTGTCCTTAGTCTACCCAGTCGGCCCTTGGCCAGGCACAGGTCTGTCCCAGTCAATGTCTGATTTTTAATTCCCTGCAATCAGCCTTGCTTTCCCTGTCCATGCCCTTCACAGATCTGCCGCCCAGCCTCAGCACCCATGTTGCCCCCACCACCCCCTTATTCCCAGACCTGTCATGTAGCCCCTTTTGCTCCAGCACGATGAATGATTTCCCATCTTTGTTTCACTTCACGTGCAGTATTTTTTTCTTAATCTCATTCTGACATGAGCATGGAGATTCCCTGTGCCCACCAGTGGGAGCTGGTTCTAGCCAGTGCCTAGGGTGGTGGATGTCAGGCTGGGTTTCAGGAGTCACTCAGCATGGAAAATGTCAATATCACATTGGACAATCTCCTAGAGGGCCAGCGTCAAGCACTTTTTAAATAGATTATGTTACCTGACTCCACTGTAATAAGGAAAAATAAAGTTGTTGAAGAGAAACTATTTAACTAGAAAGGAGAAACTACAGCAAGTTTTTCTGCTTGAAGAATATTACAAATATTCAGAGCTTAGTCATATAAAGGCAAGTGATCTAATCCATTATTCCCTACTATAAACCTTGGTTGTTACAGATTCTGTCTAAGTAGTTGACCAAGAGAAATTTTGAAATGTGGAAAAAAAAAAAAAAGTGCTATGAAAAAGGATCTTTGTCAAAAACTGGTGACTGTAATGTCACCAGTGATATGCAGGCACAGCCCAGTTTAGAATCATCCTGACAAAAATAAATTTCTGTATCAAATAAAAACCAGATAACTGTTGTTGAATGGGGATAGCCAATATTCACAGGAGAGAAATGCTTTTCATAGAACTTTTTTATTGTAAATATCAGAATAAAGGTTTTTACACAACTTAGCCTATTAACTGTGACCAAAAATATAAAAATCAAAGTCAATCCTTAGACCCATCTTTCTAGTTTTGCATCCTGACATCTTCACAGAATGGCACCAACAAAAAAAAAGATAATATTCATTATAGACTTATCTTAAAATAATGTGCAAAGTCCCTATAATACCTCTGCAGCCTTCCTCAGAAATGTCATTGATGACTGAAAAGTCTGTTCTATAGCCCTGCACAGCAAGCGGCATCATCTAGAAACTTCATTTACAAAATTCTGTCTTTGGTTGTGCCAATCTTTGCAGGCCAGGCTGCGATGGTGATATCAACTTACTTTATTTTTCATAGATGCATTTCATCTTTTTTCCTACAGTTCTGTAAAGAATCGCAAATTAAAGCACTGTTATTGGTTTTAAGGTCCAGCGCCACACGTTTCCGCTGGAGTCAGTGCTACTACACAGCCCAAGATGAATGGGCCTTAGACAACATCTACATCGGACAGCAGTGTCCCAACATGTGCAGCGGACATGGCTGGTGCGACCACGGCATTTGCAGGTATAAAACTTTTGCCAGGTCCTCTTAAAAATAGTCTCCTGATACTTAAGGTATCGTATTATTTTGCATACTTTTTTTTTTCTATTGTTCTTATTTTTAGATTAAACATTAGAAAATAAAAGTGCTGTGGGGGGTTATAGCATTCAAGAAGCATTAAGAGCTGGTTGCTCCTCACCTCTGTGTCAGAGAATCCATACCCTTGGCAGATCCAGGCACTGGAAGAGCTGCCAAAGGCTGCCCTGCTTCAGGTGTCCTGGTGGCCTGTCCAGCCCTTTGCACAAGGACACAAGGGACCAGCTCACTGCTGGAGCTCTATCGCTGGGTCAGAAGGATGGCAGGGACCAGCTCAGCACTGCGTGGCAGCTGCTGTCAGATCAGGTGTGATACCAAGGGCACTGCCTGCCAGCTTCAGACCTTCTGGACACCACAGGGCTTTTTTTAGAATAAGATATAGCTTTTTTTCCATTATCCAGGTATTCTAGTTTATTTCCAGGACTCAAAATTCCAATCCCAGGATGATTTTTTTATTTCACATGTAATTTTAAAAGGTCAATGCACTACCTTAAGTAATTATCAGTGTCAAATAAAGTCTTTAAAAGCTTGTTACATTTATGCTTCCTTCCAGGTGTGACTCAGGATTTCGGGGTACTGAATGTCAGCCTGAAAATCCCCTTCCTTCCACCATCATGTCTGATTTTGAGAACGCAGACAGCCTGACGACAGAGTGGCAAGAAATTATTGGGGGAGAGATCGTCAAGCCTGAAGGCGGCTGTGGGGTCATCTCATCTGGCTCCTCACTCTACTTCAACAAGGTACTAATGAGGGATGGGAGACTGAGAAAGGCACATAATGTGGGTTTGAATTGCGCTTGATGTGGTTACATGGCAAAGAAAAGGAAGGTGGCAGAAGGCAGCACGCAGTATGAGAAGTGCATTAAACAGCGCAGCTGTGCTCCACAGGTAGAGAACAGAGCAATCAAAAGAGATAGGGAGGGACACGTGCATTATGTATCCAAGAAACACCAGCTGTAATGGAAGGAAGTAAATCGCCAGCGTGCTGAGAGGCATGTACATTCATACTGTCTTAGTTGTGCGTTTTCTGTTTTGAGACTCAGCAATCCCCAGCTCTCATGTGTTTCTTCTATAGTGTTCTGGGCGAGGGATGGAGAACAGTCAGCCTTCCAGGGGACAAGCAGCTTAATTTGAGGTCACAGGACCAAAACTAGTGAAAAAAAAAAACCGTCCAGACTTTTAGAATGTGGTTAGCCTGTAGGAGGACACTCTTTTGTATAATTTGGATGCTTTGCAGACAAAAATAATAGAGCAGGAAAGAGATACAGGGAATTCTGCTAATTAATAGCAATTATAACTAAAATTAAAAGAGATCTTTATGATCAGGTGTAAGATCATGGTTTGTAATCACAGATAATTTTTTTTATTGTTGCTTCTCAGGTCTAGTACTGGGTTTTGTTTTGTTCTTAATTGAAAAGAAGGGTACAAGTGCAGCTATGTGCTTCCCTTTCAAAGGTTTGATCAAACTGCCATTGCTGTCATGAGAGCCAGATTAGTCCCAGAAGAATAACCCAGTATGCAATGCTCTGTAATTGTGTGGTTTTTACCTCATTACAAAAATCTAACCCATCAAATAATTTTCAGCGCTCCTACATAGTCTCACATTCAGCTCCCCGGGAAATGCAGCTCTGCGCTGAAAATTTCATAATAGACCAATCAGTATAACTAGCTAATTGTGATAATTTGATTTTTTTATATAATTGTCTTCTCTGTTAGATGTTTTTCCTTCTGGCTCAGTTCTTTATGCCAAGTTTCTCAAAGTAGTTTGCTAAATTAGAATTAACCTGCTATGATCTTTCTTCTGATTCCTGCTAAGGAGGAGTGAAAAACTCATTTAGAAATTCTTGGCTTGTTTCTATTGATCTCTAAGGGTTAGGTTATCATTCATTTCTTGAGTAGTAGCAGTCTGCGTGCCATCAACAGAAGGTGGTTTATTTAACTTCTGGTTAGATCTTTTTCAAGACATCTAGTGGCTATGCTGGTAGAAAGTAAAAAAATATTTTTATAGTTACCCAACAGTTCGGTATTGTTTTGGGAGCTTATATTCGCAGGCTCCATTTCTTTGCATTTGCCCAAATAGCCACTTTTTATTTGAATGTTTAATGTTTACTGCCATAATCAATTACTGCTGCCAGAATTAATGTTGGCTTTGTTCTACTGACTCTCTGTCTTTTGGTTTACAACTCATTTTAATCAACTGTAGATGTGTTTGCAATACAGAGCTCTTTCAATTAGCCCCTGCAATTCCTCTGTGGGTTTATATCACTGGTGCCCTTTCTCAGTTAACCTGGTTCTGTAGTTAACACTTCAGCAGGCAGAGCTGCTGTGGGGTGTAGGTACGGAAAACCTACCCGCAATTGTTTTACAGCCAGAGCTCCATCCACTGCGGTTCAGTAGGCTGGGTGTCCTCAGCCAGCCAGGATGCAACTGCCCATGGGACGGCAAGGGTGTTTACATCTTTATTATCCGTTACTAGTTTGATTTGGTTATGATAATTTCAAATTCCCGTGAGTCCCCAAAAGAAGCTGTAAAAACAAACTACCAAGAGATTATCGGTGTCACTTTGGTCAGTATTAGCCATGTGGGGCTGCACTGGGGAGCTCAGGGCTGCACCCAAGAGTGAGCCCATCTCACTCTCACAGCACCATCCAGGAGGTCTGTACCTAGCTGGGGATAAAACAACAAATAAACCAAAACAGCAGGCATAGTTCAATATGACTGCATCCTAAGTGAGTTTTTGAAGAGTCAAAGGATTCTTCACAGGTTTTAGTTGTCATTGGTGGTGTTAGATAACAGTTTCAAAAACACAAACATTCAGCTTCCAGAAATTAGTCTTGCAGTGTGATATGGCCTATCTAATAGAGTCTACAAATGAGCTACGGACCCAGGCTGTAACACCAGCAAGGCAGAATGTTCTGAGAAGGAAAGCAATAGACATTTATCTGTGCTGAGTTTACCCTGAACTGGGTAGGAGGAGGAAAGAGGTGAGGAGTGGAACAGGATTTAAAATCACCTATCATCTTACTAAAAAACAGAGATGATATTTTAAATCTCAGGTCCTAAATCTTGTTACTTATGTCCAGCTAGATCATGCCACTTGCTTATCTCAAATTTATCTGGAAATTTGTCAGGAGGATCATGGACATACAAATGAGAAAAATAGGGATGTATAGGGAAAAACATTAATTTTACTTGAAACATAAGCATCATTTTATAACTTAGCCCAGGTTTTCCTTTTTGATATCTTTTTGTGCGTGGAGATGGACAGGAACCCACGATTTTTTAGAGAATTAAAACCAGTAGGCATGTTGCCAGTTCTGCTCCATTTTGGGGGGCAGTGCCAGGTTGCATCTACTTTTAATAAATGCAGAAATATGATTCCTATGTCTCCTCTCCAGCTGCACACATTTGGCTTTGCCCTAGCTATAACAGCTTGTGGCAGCAGGACGCTGTGCTGGGGCAGGGCTGTGCCAGGCTTGGGGCACGCAGGTCACATCTGCAGGGACACCGCTCTCGCCCATGTCCTGCCTCGCCACAGGCAGCTTCATATCAGATATCAGCCTCTTGTAGGCTTGTTGCTGAGCAAGCCCACAAGCTCAGCCTCAAGCAGCAGGGTACAAGGGGAAGAGGAGAACAGGATCATTCCATTTACAATACCTTAAAGCTTTTTTTAGATGAATATGCTCCGTCTTCCCTTGCCAAGATGCATGGAGTGACCATGTTACGGTCAGTGTCAATGTCCAAAAGCTGTTTGCTGCTAGAACTCATAAACATCCTTGGAAAAGCTGTTCACTAAATTTTATGAGGCTATTTTTCCTCTCAGCTATGCTCAGGCAAACCTGAAGCCAAATCCACAGGTTTTAGTCGAGAGACTCCTGATTTACAACACTTGCTAGGTAAAGAGCATAGTTTTGTGTAGGAACAAATTCTACTCAGGTGAGGCATGAAGAAAAATTGCCTTCAAGAAAATGGGCATCAAGCAACAGGTATTATAGGGGCTATAATTTCAGATGATCGGGCAACCCTACACATGGGAAATAAGACATCAGAAACGTCTTTTTACTGCTTTCTGCTTTATCATTAAAAAACGGAACACTTAAAAACTTAGCCTCAGTTCGTTCAGGATACCGAGGATCTGCTCTTTGACTTCCAAAGGTACTTGGCACCTTGAAGGAAAGAGATGAAATAGTTGTGTTGAAATTGTGTTGTGAAGTTGCGTTATGTGTTGAAATGTAATAATAATCACAATAACGTAATCACCAGCATGATTAAGACATAAAGGATGGCCAAGCACAATTATTGTCTGAAAGACAAAAAAAAAAGTCTTGTTAACACAAAATTTGCTGTGCTCCATCTTGTGCTTGACTTTAAATATGTCTATTAATAGTGAAGGAGTCATATTTAATATTATTTAGCCCCCTCTGTTCTTTGTATTGTAGGCTGGAAAAAGGCAGTTGGTAAGCTGGGATTTGGACACTACTTGGGTGGATTTTGTCCAGTTTTACATCCAGATAGGAGGAGACACTTCTTCATGCAATAAACCAGACAGCAGAGAAGAAGGTGTGCTGCTGCAGTACAGCAATAATGGCGGTATCAACTGGCAGCTACTAGCAGAAATGTATTTCTCTGACTTCAGCAAACCCAGGTATAATTTTGGTCTAAATTAAATCCATACTGCATCAGCTCTTTTTTAAAAAAACCTATTTCTAAGTTTATGGAAACATGAATAATAATTCCAAGTTATAATGTTTAAAAGCTATCATTATATGGAAGCTTTTCCAGGCTGACACAGTAAATTCCTGTCACTAGGAAGGAAAAATGTAATGAAAGTGGGCCTTAAAAAAACTAAAGTAAAATATAAAGTTTCCAATCACTCACCTCCCATGTGAAACATGACTAAAATGTTAATATGTGCAAAAGATTAGCAAGCAAATACAGAACTTGCCCAAAAGAGGTGTAGAAATCTGCCATTTCCTCTGATTCTGGTTTCAGATCTAATGCACATGTATTAATGTCACAAAAACTCCTTTAAAGAAATTTTTAAGGAGTAGAAGAAATCATGTTCACCATTTCAAAGTTGTGGTAAGATGGCTTGTCAGTGAAAATTTTAATTGCATTTTTCTGCATAGATATTAATATGATTTCTGTTACCTATAGTTCATGTCTTTCAATATGTAAGTAATTTTAGCTTCCCATCTTGTCATTTTGCATTGCAATGAAAAACATTTTCAGAAGGACTTCTGTAGTTCAGCAAACTGTCCTTTTCTAAAGGTGATCTAGGCACTTGGAAGTATAAAACTATTGAACTTCGTTTAATCTCTACTTTGTCAAAATTGCAGGGCACATCCAACAAAGAAGCTATATACTGAAACCTTAATCACTGGACCATCCAATACCTTATTTTTAGATTAAACATTTGCCCCTTTGAGTAACCAAGAGTGATAGTCCTTACTGGATATAGCTATGCATACTTATTTTTCAGCTGCTTCAAATGTGGTCCTGATCTTATTTTCCCATTCCTTATTTTCCAACACATAAATCTAGGAATTCTCTGGAAAAGAAGGTTCTCTGTAGCCCTAAATAATTTCTTCACCTCTCTGCCTAACCAGCAAGTGAAGCAGGGTCCATCATACAAAGTAACATGTGGTATAAAGAAAGGTTACAGAAAGGAATATATGCATAAATGTATACATGTAAGGTGTCTGAAATAGGACTGAAAAAGTAACTAATTTTTGTACTTTTTAACATGAGTATGCTTAGATTTGAAACTTTAACTTTTATGTAACATTATTTTTGTAAGGTGTTTCCTAAATTGGACATAAAGCAAACTATCCGAGAAGACCTAAAGATCTTTTATGAAGATTCATATATAAGAGGGCTGAAATATTTTTATTCACAGCAGAAAACATTGTTATGTAATCTATGGCATTGTAATAGAAGGATGCTTTTGTCTGCAAATAGGACCAACCAGCAGAAGAGGATGAGAAATGAATTTTGCCAGCGTATTTCACTATTACTCGCTGGCACCAGAAGAACATTAAGACTTTCTAAACATGGATCAGCTGAACAGTTCGATTCAAAGCTGAAGAGTTCAAATCAGTTCCTTATTGTGCTAGGCAATATAGTAATAGAGAGTAAAAAATAGCAATTGTCTTAAAGATTTTACATTCTCCTCAAACAAGAAGGACAAAGAAGGCTTATTGATATGCACTTATAAAAAGATATCCAGATACATAGAGGATTTCTGAGGACTTCTACATGTAAGATAGATACTGGTTTTCCAGCTTCTTTTCCCTCTTCAGTGGTCTTTCTCCCATTTCTCTATAAACCATGTTCCCTAAAGTTCTGAATTTCTGTTCTCCAGGTTTGTCTATCTGGAGCTGCCAGCTGCAGCCAAGACGCCTTGCACAAGGTTTCGCTGGTGGCAGCCTGTGTTTTCAGGGGAAGGGTATGATCAGTGGGCCATCGATGACATCATCATTTTGTCAGAGAAGCAGAAGCACATCATTCCTGTTGTTAATCCCACTTTACCACAGGTAATAGGCAAGAGCAGGCTGTGAGCAGCCCCTCAAAACAGGAGCCATCCTCGCTATTAGTAGACTTTTTGTATTTAAAGAAACAGCTGTCGTGTTTGCAGCTGTGTCTCTCTGTGTGGGAATAATCCGGGTCTTTTCGCAAAACCAGCAGGCTCCTAATCTTTGTGATAGACAATGTAATTATGTATGTCCTCAGAAAGTCAAGACAGAAATTTTGGAAATCAATTTTTTTAAAAAAATGACAGAAAATACAAATTGCAAAATTTGAAAGTTCATCATTTTGGAAATTATTCTGAAGTCACACTGCAAGGTGATAGTACTTGTTTTTCTTTTAATTTCTAACAGAACTTTTATGAAAAGCCAGCATTTGATTACCCTATGAACCAGCTGAGCGTCTGGTTAATGTTGGCCAATGAAGGGATGACCAAAAATGAAAGTTTCTGCTCTGCCACTCCCTCTGCCATGCTCTTTGGTAAATCAGATGGAGACCGATTTGCAGTAACTCGAGATTTGACTCTGAAGCCTGGATATGTCCTGCAGTTCAAGGTATTCCTTAAACATAAATCCCTAAAACTGCACTTATTCAATACTTGCAAGATGTCACTGGTGCCATAGTTCAAAACAAAGTGATAAGTTATACCACTGCATAAAAAGATGCGAAGACCACAGGTGTGAATTCATACAGTATAAAATATCATGCTGGTTTGGAAAAGAATAGCCAAAACCTTGATACAGGAGAGCTTTTCTGCCCCTTTGGAGAAATTTTAAAGCTTATTGTTCTTCAACACATTTCAGAAGTGGGTTGAAGTGACTGTCATTGTATTTGAGTCAGTACTAGGAAATACTACTGCACTGTCAAGGGAAAAAGGATTTATCCCATCTGGGGCTCCGTGACTACAAAAGCTCCAATATAGTTTGTGTACTTTATTTGTATTTTAAACTGTTTAAGGACTTACAAGCTGCTCTGTACTCCAGTGTGGGTTTTTCATATAATTTACTTTTATTGTGTCAATGAATATAGGCTCCAATTAGCATTCTCTTCTTTAAAAGGCTTACAAAAATTTCAGTGGTCTGACAATACATCAGGATATGGGCTCCAAAGAAAGTGTATTTGCTTTGACAAGCTCTTGTTTCTGAACCCTAATCAAAATTTTATTGAGTTTATAATGAAATCCCATTGGTGAATTCTGGAGGTTGGTTGCAATGCAATTTTAATGAGCTCACCACAAATACATGGTCCTTACATAATTGGTGGATACAGACATTGAATAATTTACAAGTGGAATTATTAAAGAGATCAGATGTTTACAGGCAGCTCTTCAAATATAATTCCCACAGTTCTATAAATAGGAAAGTTAGTTAGAAATAATGGGATTTGTAAATAATCTCATTTCATCGAAAAGTTATGCTAATGAAATGCTATACAAACTGAGGGATTGCAGTACAATTTCTGAGTGAGTATTGCTTGTCGTTTTATACCTTAAGCTGTCTAAAACCCCCAAATGCTTCAAAATATAATTGTCATTTAGCCTGGAAAGGATGCTATTTGGCTCTTGACCGCTTTCTTCTACTTCAGTAGCTAAGTCTTCTTTCTGTAGGTTTGATGATCAACAGCAATTCAAAAATGGTGTAGTCTAAAAAAGCAATACTTCAAAATATTTCCTACGCCTTCCATCTCTGAAACCCTTGGCAATGTAACATAAATATACAAAACATAAATAACACGTATCAGAGAACAGTGAGTTCTACTTCATAAAGTCTATTATTTAAGGCCTGAATTTATACTCCTCTCTTTTTTGGAAAGCTTTTAAACTGGCCTGCACATAAATGTGCTAGTCCTATTTGCATACTTTAATTTTAAACATATATTAAATGCTTTCCTGAGTTTGTGAAAGTTCCATTTTAAATAGCTGCCTGGAATAATTTTGCTTTGATAAAGACAGTAATTTGTAAAAATTATTTCATTTTACATGAATGATTTTGTTTCACATTTTACATTCTACAGCTGAAGTAGAATTTCTGCAGTAAAATAATGAAAACTAATATTTTTTCTGATAGCTTGAAAAATGAAACTGAAAACTTCAAGTCAGCAGTTGATTTCTGCCTTGGTTACATTCTCATTTCACATTTTAATATGCATTTTTCTACTTCATGCAGTTTTGGTCTATTCTAGGGGGCCAAACTGCAGTGCCAGACATTTCTGTGAGGTCAGTGACGAGACAGTGGTCAGGGCTCACAGCCCAGAGCAGGGAGGACCTGGGAGTCAGGCTGAGCCTCTGGGCACACCGAGTGGACTGCAGGTGGGATGGGTCTCAGAGGATATAGCTCTTCCCACTCCTCCCAGGCATTAAGGTGCCTAGGCACAGTTTGCTGTCTGTGGCCTGCTATCCACCAGGACTGCTGAAAAGTTCTTTGCATGTTTTGGTGTGCTGAACCCAGCAACTTTAATGAAAGGTTAGTGGAATTTTTACTAAGAAATGAGAAACAGACTCCAAGCATCAGTCACTGTTTGCCAGCAGGATTCAAAGCAAGTGTTCAGAGTGCTAAGGCTCGCAAATCAAAAAGGCAAAAGTGGTTTGCAGCCATTAAATATCAATAAAAGCACGGATTTCCTCAGTTCATATCTGTTGCTCTGCTTTTTTTTGCAGCTGAACATTGGTTGCACCAATCAGTACAGCAGCTCTGCTCCCGTTCTGCTTCAGTACTCTCATGATGCTGGGCTCTTCTGGTCGCTTGTGAAGGAGGGCTGCTACCCTGCATCTCCAGGCACGAAGGGATGTGAGGGAAGCTCCCGGGAGCTGAGCGAGCCAACCGTGTATCACACAGGAGACTTTGAGGACTGGACAAGAATTACTATTGTTATCCCCAGGTCGCTTGCAGCCAGGTACAGTCCATTGTAAGCCAGTGATGCCAGTGATACCCGTGAATTAGCTGCTACTTCTTTTATGCTACATTAGGAAAAAGTTGCAAGCTGTGAATAAAAAGTGTTAAAATTCAGTACATCTAGGAAAAATATGCTGTGCTTTCCGAAACAGGGAAAAGCTTTCCATTATAAAAGTGTCTCAAGTGTCTAAAAAATTAAATTACAAACCAACTCAGAACAATTTAATTTGACATTAGTCTCTTCATCATGGTGCCGTCTGTTTACACATATTAGTTAGGTCAGAGACACCAGCAAGAGAGTGATAAGTCACTTGAATCAAATAAGCCATTTCAATAGGATTAATTTTACAAATAGTTATCACTGGGCAAAGAAACCCTACAAGGATATTTAAGCTGCTGCATAATGTGCTGTGTCATTGAAGGTGGCTGGGGCAGCTGAAGTCAAAGGAGGGAGGAATGACAGGTGTGCTCACCTCCAAGCGCGACCTCAGCATTGTGTTAATACAGAAGACAAAACATCACATGGTGGAAGACACAAATAAGCCTTGAAATCAGAAGGCTTTTCTTGCCCTTACTTGAATTTCGCTGAATTTTGTTGCACCCTTTGCTGGCTTTCTTACCCCATCAGTAAACTGCCCTGGTCTGATTTGCTGCCTTCAGCAGGTGCTGCCAGCGCAGCCGGTAGCCATCCCCCTGCGCCCCTGGCCGTCCCCCAGTGCCTCCTGCCTCTCTTCCCCCAGGCAGTTGCTTTAGTGCTGCCGCTGGGTTTCAGCCCCATCCTCCTGCCCCAGCTGGGCTCCTCATCCTCCAGCCCTGGCACAGATTTTGCGTATGTGGCATATTGTGTAGCAGTGGAGCCAGTGCCTTTGCCGCAAGGAGCTGAAATAACAGCGTGTACCATAACAAGTTTGTCTTCTCTTCAGTAATTAGCCAATAAAAGCAGGTGCCAAATTGCACAGATCTGACACAAGCTGATTTGATTCACCCAAAACAAGCAGTGCAGAATCAATAGCAGCAATCTGTTTGGCATTATGCTCAGTAATGTGATCAGGAATAAGAAGCTCAAGCTAATATATTAAAAATGTAAGTATTGCAAGTATGATGAGGGCCTCGGCATGTTGAAAACTGAATCTGTTGTTGGTCACTTTGGAAATCATGGTTCATCATCTGGAGAGCATCCTATTTCATCAGCTGGTACAAAGCACTAGCACAATGATCACCGACTTACCAAATCCCAGTGCATAGCAGAAAAAAAGCAATAGGTTTATTACAAGGGGGACCTTCGTTAATCCATTGGAATGGCAATTACATTTTCAATCTGTTCCCCTCTCTGGAGCTCCTATAAAATGATTTGGCTAAAAATTAAAGACTGAAAATTAAAAACCAAAATATTTTTTCTTCAACATATTTCCTGTGCTATGGGTCAGCTGGAGTAACTCAGTATAGGCTCACTGAAGTCCCCAGAGCAGTTTCAGTTATACAAGCTAAGGATTAGAGCACTGTTTTCTGGGAATTTCTTGTTATCATCCAAGAATAAGAACTATATTTCTGTCCATATGTCCTGTAGGACACATTATTTGCCGTTCTTTTTATAAAGTGGATGATTTCTTTGGTATCCAAATTACTTGAAGGTTTTTTACTCAAAATTATGTGATCCTGTGTCCTGGTTCTGACTAGGATAGAGTTAATATTTACCTGAGCTGGGTGGAGAACTGAAGCTGGTGGCCCCTATGGCTGGGATAGTTAACTAATTAGCTAACAGCTGGGGTTAATTTACCCAAATTAGCCAAAGGGCTATTCCATCCCGTCTGACATCATGCTCAGTATATAAGTGAGGAGGGTGGTGAAGGGAGTCTCCCTGCTACTTGGAAGAAACTAGGTGTGGAGATTTGTTGTAAGCCATTATACTGTATTTGTTTTCCATCACTCTATTGTTTTCTTCTGTCATTACTGTTAAATTTACTTTTTGTTCAATCTCAACCCATGTATTTGGGTTTTTCCCTGGTTTTCTTTTGTTTACCAAATCTCCCCCTGTTCTCTCGGATGGTGGGGGGGGGGGAGTGAGAGAGAGACTGCGTAGTCTGGTTCCGATCAGTGCTGAACTACGACATCCTGTAATAAACTCTACATCGCTGCCATTACTGAGTTCTTTTCATAAGTACCATAAGAAATAGAGTTCCAGGATTTTAAAATATGATTAGCCGTTTGAGTTGAACTGAGTAGCGAAAGGCATCTTCAGAGTCACTTCTAATCATTCACTCTTGTTGATAAAACCATGTATGTGTTATTTGCATCCCACTGGGGATGCAGGCCAGACAACTCAAAATACATTAAAAAAAAAAATCTGGAAAAAATATCCATAAGTGAAGCTGCATAAACTGTAGGATATCAGAAATATTTTCTAGGCATCCATTTGCATCTTATTT
This sequence comes from Chlamydotis macqueenii, assembly GCF_036417535.1. Lineage (NCBI taxonomy): Eukaryota > Metazoa > Chordata > Aves > Otidiformes > Otididae > Chlamydotis > Chlamydotis macqueenii. Next base: position 14,019,484 of record NC_141556.1, on the reverse strand, counting down.
GCAAATGGCTGATTTAGGAAAAGCTGCTTTTCCTCTTAAACAAAGAGCACATAAAGTATGCAGTAGGAACTGAAGCTGGGAATAGTAATACCTTGCCTTTCATCGTTTTTTTTCTCTACAGTAAGACTCGATTCCGCTGGATCCAGGAGAGCAGCTCCCACAAGAGCATACCTCCTTTCGGCTTAGATGGTGTTTACATTTCTGAGCCTTGCCCCAACTACTGCAATGGTCACGGGGATTGCGTCTCAGGGGTCTGCTTCTGTGACCTGGGTTACACAGGTAAAACAACTCTTTTTAGGTGGTATTACAGTAAGAACTGGCTGGATTAAAGCTGTAAATCTAACATCTTGGTTTTCCTCTCTGATATTCTGAAAAAATATATGATGACATAAATTTCATGGGCCGCCAGTATGAATCTTTTCATTTTGTTAAATAAAATTCAGCACAGGCAAAATAGATCTGCTCAAGGCAATGGACATTGGTGATGTTTCTGGCAACTACAATCTTTGAACATCACCATCTGTATGAATGGGAAGGGACTAGAAATAAAAGAAAAAAAAAATAATAAACTAAATAGTCTGCTTAATAGCCTTTGGATCATCTTCAAAAGAATTGCTGCTGCTTTTGAGTCCCCTGGCCATCAGATGGCATGGGACCAGGAGAGAACATATGTTCTGACAGGCCCTTCTGTGGAAAATTCTGCTCACTTGTGGTTTCAGGGGCTTTTATGCTGAAATAAAAAAAAAAAAAAAAAAAACAACCCAAGCCCAATGAAAAAAAACAGTGACTGACACAACCAGTTGCATGCTGCACTCTTTCCAACCCTCTATACCAACAAAGCAGTAAGCTAACATCTTTTGTTCAATTTGTTTAAAATGAAATAAAAGGATAATATTTTTCTGTTTACATAAAATGCCTTATCAACATAAAGCCCAGCTATTTTTCACCTAGTGAAATAAGCCATCTTAGGATTTAGAGGAAGAAGAAGACTTATTCTGCCTGCAGAAATTTCTAAAAAGGATTTTAAAAGGTACAATCCTGTTGTCAGGGCATTTTCATAGAAAAGCCCAGTACTTTCTCATGTGTGGATGCAACAGAACTCTCTGCCAGGGTACTGTATCTAACCTTTACTCTGCACAGTTTTACCAAACATCTCTCTTTTTTTGTTTGTTTGTTGTTTTTTTTTCTTGAAGCTTCGCATGGAACCTGTGTGTCTAATGTGCCTAATCACAGTGAGATGTTCGACAGGTTTGAGAGGAAGCTAAGCCCTCTCTGGTACAAGATAACAGGAGGTCAGGTTGGGACAGGCTGTGGCGTGCTCAGTGACGGAAAATCTCTGTACTTCAATGGACCTGGCAAAAGGGAGGCAAGGACTGTTCCCCTGGACACCACAAATATCAGGTCAATCCTCAGTGCTGCTCCTCACAATTGTCTGTGTATTCATGTTGTCTCCTCTCCGCTATTACAAGTGTAGATGTGAGGTGTGAATTGTTTTTCTTATATAAGAAATCTTAAAGCCCAAGAAATCACTTTTTTTTTCATTCTGGTGTACTAGTTCCTTCTCTTGAGAGGGAAAACTTGGGTTAGAAATGGAATGGAATAGCAGCATAGAAATATGAACTATGAACTGTTTATCCTGGCTGGATAAGAAGATGGTTTGCATTGGATTCTAGATGGACAGGCAGATGTGGTCTTGAGACTGCACAAAAACTAAGACTCTGCCCATAGCTAGACAGACAAACTCCCTTTCCACTGACTGCATGGAACTGCAGGCATGCCAACGGCGTAGCAATGAGCTGTTGTTTACTTGCCAGATGTTGTGAATCAGTCCACTTGTCAGAAGTGCAAAAAAACAGACTGTGAATTATTTCTGCGTAGTCAAGAGGCTAACAAGCCTTCACCTCTCTCCCGGCCACCACTGAATCCTGCTCTGCTGGTAGCAGTTACCCTTTTTCTCTCAAATTATCTAATTGATTAATGTAATTAGGATAAACAAAGGGCTGTTAATTCTAACCATTATTTAGCCTGGAGTGTGCTGCTGCTTTGTCCAGTCTCATGGGGGATCAGGCACCTGAAACCTTGCCCACCCTTTAATTATATCAGTTATTTTAATAAAGGGTATTTCTCCTGACAAATACTGCTCCAAGAGTAAGTAATGCTGTGATTTGCTGCATTATTTAATTTGTGGGATCATTCAGCAAACCTTGGCCACAAATTACTGCTGCCACCCTCCAGCTCAGACAAGTGGTGCTCCTTAGGGCAGCATGGCTGCTGTGGGTTTTGGGACATCCTTTGCTGCTCAGTGCTGGGCAGCAGCTCAACACCACCTGCCTTTCTGCTGTTCCCTGCACGTCTGAAGAATTCTTCTCTGACAAATATGTGAATTATTTATATAATCATGTAGATTACTTAATAATTTAATTAATTAATTGCTTGACAAATACTCTTTGGACAAGTACTTGTTTGCACTGGAACTCTGGGAGGATCTGAACACTTATTTTCTGTTCCACTGTCTTTTTAAATCTCATATTATTAATCCCGTGAAGTATAATATTGGAAGTAACCACATCATCAAGAAGCCTGTGTTCAAATGGTATTTTTGAGTTCCTCCTTCTTTCCTGGAGAAATCTTTTGATAAAAGAAAAGGATTTTCTTTAGCTTTAAGATTACTTTGAAACCACTTTAATGTCAAATATACATATTTATAGCTTTCCATTTTTATAGAGTTTGAACCATTTAAAAAGCCAAAAGAAGTTTTAAAATACTGAGCAATTCTCTTTCTTGACTTTTTAAATCTGTCACTACTTGTGTTTTGCATGAGAACACGGTCATCTGATGTCTCAAAACTGCCCCAAGAATGTAAATGGCCAGAGGGACACCTCCTAAGAGCAACTAAGATCCCTCTGAGCACATGCTCACTGCGTGAGCTGCTCTCCTGCTGTGACTGATCATTTTGTCAAAATAAACCAGCACTGAGGTTTTTCATAAGCATCACAGTGAGCCATTCAACTTCTTTGAACAAGTCAAGTTTGACGCCACATCCCTGTGCTGTTTCTAGACAGAACAAAAGCACCAGTCATGTCAAACACAAATGGGACTATCGTGAATTTTTCAGTTTCTTCAGCCACATGTCTGCTAAAGGGTAGGATTCTTCTCACACAGCTTGACCAGAATATGGACTCATTGGACTACAGCAATTATGCCAGGCTGCTTTTTATGCTCAAAGGAAAGAAATCACTCCTTCAAAAGGGCAATGCAACTCATCCTAAAATAAGGCTAGCTAAGACCAGTGCTTTGTCTTCTGGAAGCATGTATTTTTGTCATTTGTTATAAGGGAATCTGGGTCGATCATAATCGTGTGAGACTTAGACATCCAGCCTTCAGACACCTTGCTTAGAACAGGTGCATCCCATTTTAATGTTTGAGACCTATTAACTGGATCTTTTTCCTAGAAGCAAAGGGAGATGCAGTTTATGACAGTGTGAAGGGTTAACTGAAAGACTCATACCCTAAACAGAAAATAATTCCTCAGTCAAGAATTCTTTTTCTGTTATTGGAGCTAAAATTAATGTCACTTGAAAGAGGAGATTAGAGGGAAGTACTTTTTCCCATTTTGGTATTACTTTTTGCATTCAGTAATGCTTTGCATAGAATTCTGTTATCTTATTAGGGGTCATCTTAGTCCCTGCACAGTTATCTTTTATTTGTGCATGGGTTTTTTGGTTAGAGTGGGGGTTGTTAACTGAGTAAACAGCAGGAAAATATGCCTTGAAAAACGTGCCATTAGATATGTGGATTGAGGGTAGTGAATAGGAAGATTGAAACTCCTGCAGTATAATTTTAAGCTTCTCATTTTTCAAGTTAATAGTGTTTTCCCAGACCTTTTAAGATCTTATTTCATTAAATCAGGCATGGAAGAGAAAAAAAAAATTGAAAAATATTGCAAGACATTGAAGTTTTATTTTAATTCTGAATTCCTGCAGATCTACCTATGCATATTCCCTAGCATTTTGTTTCAGTTACAGCGTTTTGTATGTAAAGTGTAAACTTTAAGTAAGGAATGTAAAGAATTTTTGTTCCTTTTTGTAAGCAGTACGAGGATACTTCTCCTCCTCACCCTTGCCTTTGCAGAGGAGCAGGGTCCACAGCGGCTCAGTGCTTCCCTGCTCCAGAGGGGTTGGGATTTGCCAGCCCGAGGTGCGTGGTGCTGCCCAGGGAAGCAGTCCAACAGGGCACCGCCAAACTCCTGTTTCATGCTCAGAGCATTTAAAACTAAAGCTTGCTCCCTGAAGACAATGATTGTAAACAAGTCCTTGATGTTTAGTATATACATTAAGTGCTATCATAATCTTAGCTTTGTTTGTCCTATTGTCTCCTTATTCCTTTATATGATTGGCTACACTTTCTTCACAGATACTAGGAGAATGTCCCGTAACACTAAGACAGCCTTAAGTGTCAAAAATCATTTCACCCAGACCATTGTTTGCCCTAGACTATAGAAAGCCCCTGGAGTTTCTCCATCCCTTCCCTCTTGTATGGCCCAGTGCACCAAAGGCACAATTTCACCAGCAATATTTCCATCCTCCTGACTGACAATACAATACCTACCTGGATGCATTTTGGTTCCTGATGAACTATTGCCTACCATTTTGATAGGCTGTCCTGTATGATACTCTTCACTATCTGTCTAAGTGAGAGCATTTGCACACAGTGCCTACCTGGCAGCCAGATAAAAACCCTGGAATTTATTTTTTTTTCCAAGCAGTGACATCTGGCTTGTTAGCTGACTTGGCTCCCACCTGCGTTACAGACTCCCTTGCTAGTAACTGTGCAACCATCCCAGCGAGCTGTTCTGGGTCAAACGTTTACAGATCAGATGGGATGATTCACTCTTCTGTAGAAAGGGGGGGGGGGGTTGTCTTTTATTTCTGCTTTTTACCAATATTCATATTTGGCAGGCGTAAAAGAGAATTTCATCATAGGACTGTAAATCTTTTCACCTCTGAGATAGCAGTGTAGTGTTTTATTGTCCAAGTACTGTCTCAGACAACAGAGCTGCAGCTAACAATAGGACCTACCTGGCTAAATATTGTGATACCATCAGCCTGTCTGTTCTTGAGCTGTCTGTGGGGTTATATTATGAATGAGACTGATGGGTGTATTCTGGCTTGTCCTAGTCCCTATGGATATACAAAACATCTCGGATAGGAGATACCAATTTCAGTAACAGAACTGGAGTATGGTTGGTTTAGAATCAGAGGAGGATCGTGTCATTGTGTATATAGTGGTGGGTGAGGGAAATTGGAGTCCTGTCTGCATCATACTGGCTCTGGCTGTAGTCCCTGTGGCTTGTCTGTGATTTCACTGATGTCACTACAAATTAGGACCCCTAAAGTAAAAAGAATTATCCTTATGGGGAGTTATTTGAGTGATAAATCAAGCCTTCCTCCTTCACACAGAGACACAAATTCGCCTCAAAAGTAAGTATTTAAAATAAAGAAGTTCTCTACAAGCAGTAGAATTATGAAGCCTGGCTTCCTTTAGATTTGTTTTCTTTTTTCCTCCAAAACCTCTGCTTGGCAATGACCCCGTCTCTCCCTATGCAGTGCATGAGGACACCCTTAGCACAAGGGACAAGCAGTTGCTTCCCAAAACCATCACATCAGTGAGTACTCCGATAGTTATAACACAACAAGAAGGCATCATCCTAAGTCAAAATCTGGCTAGGAAACAAGGAGAATGGCACTGCCAGCTTTCAGCTTGCAAAAGCTCAGCGTGGGGACGAGGCCGGGTTCCCTGCTCTGTTCAGGCACTGTTTTGGGTATGCAACGCAGACAACAGTCTTTTCGTTAGTTATGACCAGATAAGACTGAGACAAATGTCAGAGACGTGAAATGAAATTTGGCGAGTGAGCACCAGAACATTAATTAAAACAAATTGTTATATAGCACAACAGTACACATCTAAGAGGAAATATAAACTACTCTGATATCACAAAATCACAATTAAAACTATAATTTCAGCAAGGATACCAGGGCACCGATGTAAATTGACCAAAAAAAAATGACAGTTTTGGAGCAGAAGGATAGGATAATTATTAATTCAAATATAGCCACAGAGCAATGTTCCAGGCTTAGCCAAAGTTCTGTCAATAAAGCCAGTGACACTGTCTCAAAGGGATGTTGCAGCTTTAGAAGAGTTGCAGAAAATGGTTATGGGAAAAATCAATGAGATGGAAAAACTTTCATGCAGAGAGACAGATGAAAAGGTTGCCATGGTTTAACATAGAAAGGAGAAGGAGAAGGTAGGGAAATGATAAAAGCACCAGCTACAGGGAAGGCTGTAAGAAAGGCAGATTAGGAATGTTTTTTTCCCCCATCTCATGATGTGGGAACAAGAGTATGTTCAATGAAATCAAACTATACAGGTTCAAAATCAAAGCGTCTACTTCACAAAATGTCATATGAACTTTTTTCACTGAAAATAGTTCATATCAAGAATTTAAGGACCAAAAAGGGATTTTAAAGCTTAAACAAATTTCCAGTTACAAGAGGCCAAGGTCAGATCTAATGTAAGGAGCAAATCTGCCTGCTTTGGAGTCTTTGTGTGACAGGGAACTGCTAAAATCTGCTACTCTGTCCAACAATACATTTACTAGGATCAATAAACCACATCACCTTCTTCTGTCTTGAGTCCTCCACTGTTTACTACGGCAATGCTTGATTTCACTGCGAACATTACCTGATCAATAACTCTGGAATAATGACCTAACTGAAAATACCACATTAGTTAAGAAAGGAGAGTTATCCTGGCTGATCTTGTGCTATCAGAAGATAATTACCCTTCTCTTCTACCCTGATTTTTTTAACAGGCTAGTTCAATTTTATGTACAAATTGGAAGCAAGGCTATTGGTAACTCCTGCAACAGACCAAGAGCCAGGAATGAAGGTAAAGCTTCTTTTCCTTATAATAAGCTTTTTATATTTTGGGTCTTCTACAGTGGTTTTGCTTTTTACTGCCTTTACAAAACCAAAGAGATCGCTTTATTTTTAACATAAATCTATTACCTCTTCAGTTTTCATAAATGGTGCAGAAAAATATTTACTTTTTTTCCACATTTGTATTTATACTTCTTTCCACCAAACCTAAATGGTGATCTGTCAATAGGACTAAATTTGTTGGAGCTGTGACGGTTTAAGATAACATTTACACAAAGAGATGTAATAGCTTTTGTTAGAGCCATTGATAGTGTTGGAAAACAGGTACATTTACAAGTACAGAGGACATTCTTCAGGTCTAAAATAAAAGGAACAAAATTCAAGTTCAGGATAAAGTGAACAACCTTCATTTCTGACCTGAAGTAGAGCTCTGTGCCTGAAAATTTCTTCAGCTTCTCAAGTGCAGCAGTGGGTCTAACTAGAGATTGCCTTTCAACCCAAGCTCATGCATGATTTACCTGAAATGCACAATTGTAAAGCTGCAGCTGAAAATATATTTAGTCTAAATAAATTAATCTCTCCCAGCCGTCTCCTCTATTTATTTTACACACATACTTAGAGTTATTTGGGTAAGGGGCTGATATTTGTGTCTGGGAAGGACTGTCAGAGAATATCTCATTTTCCTCTCACTGTAACTCGTTTAACATCGGTGGACTGGTTCCTGAAGTATGACATTTCCTTTGATACTGACTCAGAACTGTCATCTTTCAGCACAGATTATACTGAGGGTTGGATTCTCCTTTCATTTGCGCCAGTGTAAGGCACAAGAAAATCTATTATCTTTGAATGTACTCCAGTGTAAAAGAGTTTTAAGAGAAAAAATACACATAATAAGTGTTTTTTCCTTCTATTATCCCCTGTGATGAGCTCATAAGTGACTTCACAATTCTGCTATGTCCTAGTATTTGCCATACTGTATGTAAGATATGAAGACCATTTTAAATTACCTAAATATTACAATAATGAACTTTTGAGGATACTGTGAGCTTGCACAGGTGGCATGAGCATTGTGAACCACCCATATTGGGAGCCCAGCTGTCAGAATTACAACTTAGTGTCCATACGGTCTGCAAGGATACCTAATATGAAATAAATACTGATTGTATTAAGAAAGTCACATTATTCCTATGGTTCCTCTGGCACAATCATTCGTTTCACTGAGGTTGTAAAAGATTTTATTCTTTGAGTTTGGTGAAGACAAGTAAGATAACACGTGGCAGCTGGTGAGCCCATGCCACCTTTGCAGTAGGACTTTATCCACAAAATGCTTCTGGAGCAGGAGATGCTAAAAGGGTAGGGGAGATGCCAAAAGTGGCGTGCACTGGTCAGGGGTTGGCAGCTTCTGAGTACAGGCTGAAGAGTTGCCCCACTTTGCTCTGTACAGTCAGACTAACTGCCTTTCTTAATTTTAAATACAGGGCTTGTCGTTCAATACACAAACGATAATGGGATCACCTGGCTTTTGCTGCGAGAGCTGGACTTCATGTCATACCTGGAACCCCAGGTTGTTTCGATAGACTTACCTCGGGAGGCCAAAACCCCTGCCACTGCTTTCCGTTGGTGGCAGCCACAACATGGTAAGCAACGCCATCCTAAAAATTCATTAAACAGCTTTACACAACCCACATGTCCATCCCTCACAGTATGGACGTGTTCTGCAGAAAACTCAGTTTACCAAAAATACAGTATGGTGAAAAGTTTGGGTGCTGTAAGAGCATATTTAGGCTTTCCTGAGTCACACTGCAGACATTATTTTCTTCTATAGCACCAAGTGGAATTGTGGGCTTAAGAGTAAAAATTTTTAAGAGCTGAGTTTGAACCAAAGATGCTGGGAGATAACAGAGAGGAGGGAAAAAGAATATTACATAGAAAAGCCTAAATAAGATTAGAGGATTTAACTGAGTGTAGAGTGACCTGGGATGCAAAATAGCTTACACATTTTATTTCACTTTTTCTCTGTTTTGGAAGAGGAGGCATAACTTGGCCTTGAATCTGCCTGCCAGGTGGCTCCCATCTCACTATTTTAATATCTCCACACTCTAAAACAGAAACCCCATCCCCTGCCATTTCTGGTGTCCCAGTGCCCTACTCTCCTGCCTCGTGCCGCACCTCCAAAGTCCACTCAGCCACTTCCCACATCCTCAGCTGAAAGGAAAACCCTGGCACTGACTGAAACGTACAGCTGCTGTGAGAGCTCCCCGCCTTGTCCAGGGTCATGTTATCACTATTAAAAGCGTCCTGATTAAGTGTCTCGCCTTTGTGCAAGGCAACAGCTCCTGGATCCCTGCAGGAAATATAAGGTGATATTCAGAAAGATGGCAAAGTACATTTTAACAGCAATTCCCTGGGGAGAAAAGCACACAGCTTACATTCAGGTAATTATGGTATGCAGCTTCTTGGATATCATTTATCATTTTGATGGCTGGTTTTTATTCATACATTTTCTTACAATTTCTGTGCTAGAGTTAATTGTCCTCACTAGGCAAGAGAGTAGACAAGGCAAGAGGGATGTGATTTAGTTAAGAAGCCAATTCATTTGGGAAAAATGCTGAGCAGCAACTGATGCACCACAGACCATCATTCTGCCACGATCATTTGCACTGGTGAGTGGTGCAATGTCAGATCTGTTGCTCCCTATCTGTGTCCTGCCCATGGCCGCTTGCTCTGGGGGCACCTGGATGACATCTGTCTCTGCTGAGTGCAGTCGGTCAAAGACCACCTGATGGCAGCCCTCTGGCTCCCAGTAAGACAGAGAGTTTATGACTGGAGGTTGAAATACTGCCTTCTATACCAGTGTCCATAGGCGACAACCATTCCTCATTACAGATATTAGCTCCTTTTCATAGATTGTCCTCTGCCATAACTCAGTAAAGAGTGGCTCTATCAGCCATGACCCACATTCCTCATAGTGGCAAGACAAAAGTCCTGGCACATTGCTGTGAGCTCACAATTTATTGTCAAGACTTTCCTTCTTCTCCTGTGAGGGCAGTGATTTGTACAATAAGATGGCATTTTCAACATGCCAGTGGAAAGGTGAATTGAATGAAAGGCTGGAGATGATGGTGAACTGAAATGCCTGTAGGCTGGAGAGCAAGAGAAGAGAAGTTTCCAGGAAGGAGAAGGTGAAGAGCACTTCTATGAATATCATCTGTATCAAGAGCCTTCAGCATTTTCCTCTGTGTACTATTCTCTTCCATACAAAAGGTACTTTGGGAACTAGACAGAGGCCTTTCTGATTTAGTGTGGAATGACAGGAAGGTTGTGACCCATAAAATGAAAATCCCCACTCTAGAGGCTCAGGGAGTGTCTCATTCAAACACAGGGAGAGCATATGATGACAAAGGCAGTGAAGCTTGAGAAATGAAGAGGGAAATACCTGTGTTTATCTGAAATAGAAACATACTCTGGAGTCCAGGTTTATCCTTGAGCAGTGTTTTAGTCTTGTTTAACAGTGTTCAGTCTATGTGACTGAGCACTGCTCACTGGGTGAATGCAGGATACAGGCATAAAAAAACCTACCAGGAACTCCACTAATCTGCCTGTTCTGCTTTTTATAGGGAAGCATTCAGCTCAGTGGGCTTTGGATGATGTCCTTATAGGGATGAATGACAGCTCTCAGACTGGCTTCCAGGATAAATTTGATGGAACTGTGAATTTACAAGCAAGCTGGTACAGAATACAAGGAGGTCAAGTAGACATCGACTGCCTGTCTATGGATACAGCTCTGATGTTCAGTGAAAACATTGGTATGTGCCACCAAACACTGCTACATTTGTATGCGCCTGTTTTATAAATTAGGTATGGGTCAAGTTTTCACAAGATGGGAAGTATACACAAATTCAAGTATACGGTAATATACTTTGAATACTGCAGGGAAGAGAAGGCTGAAAAAAAGGCGAAAATACAAATAACAAATGTGAGTAACATATGCACAAGGTATACTTTTTCTTCTTTTTTTTTTTGTTATCTTTTATTAGGAAAACCTCGTTATGCAGAGACTTGGGACTTCCATGTATCAGCCTCCACTTTCTTGCAATTTGAGCTGAGCATGGGTTGCAGCAAGCCATACAGCAATTCCCATAGCATTCACCTGCAGTATTCTTTAAACAATGGGAGAGACTGGCACCTGGTGACAGAGGAGTGCGTCCCTCCAACCATCGGCTGTCAGCACTACACGGAGAGCTCCATCTACACTTCAGAAAGATTCCAAAACTGGAAGAGAATTATGGTCTACCTGCCACCCGCAACCAAGTGAGCACTGCTCTTCTGACTGTGTAGCATGATACAGATTTTGCTGATCTAATTTGAGCAAACATCCCCCAGCTTGGGAATTTTCTTCATGTCTTTTAAATTATTAAATGTGCATTGTCACGTCATCCGAATTTTAAATTTCACTTCAAAATATTTCATCAGATATATTGTGAACTGCAGGAACTTAAGGAAGTAACAACTTTGGATGAATGAATGCTTAGGTCTTGCCTATAATCTACATCAGCAAGAACAGGAATGCCAAACCAAGCTTTTCTAACATTTACTCAATAAGAAGCAAGAATTAACATCCTGATCAATCCTTTCATATGGAAGTATTTTATGTTATTGCATATACGTTGTCATCCAACATTTAGGCATGTTAGTCACGGCATTCAGCAAGTCAAAACATGTTACTGCGTGTGCCACCTTCACCCTTTTGACCGGGAGGAGAGTTCTGCCTGCCTCCTAGGGATATCACATTGTAAATGGAGGTGACAGATATGCTGGCATCCATCTCTCTGAATAAAACCATGCTCTAGTTTAGAAATAACTGTTGACAATAATATTGCTTACCATTATTCTGAGTATTTTTGTAATTCTTCAAGGCACCCTACACGTTACCTTTGTAAATTTCACCACCCAGAAAATTCAGTGGTAAAAATGGGCACACAGTAAATGAACTGGCACTGGGGTTCACATTTTGGTTTCTGATTCCATACTTTGCTCCAGAGGACCATGCATCTTCTTGCAAAGAATATTCTTCACAAATATAATGGTACCCTGATCCTGTCAGTCTGAGGGCAATTCTCTGTGCATTTTTCCAGGATCAGCACAGTACATTTCCTGCCTGAACAAATCCAAGATCATCTAACCCACAGCAGCTTGACAGATTTTTTTTCCAAAATACTTTCCTCCTCTGAGCATAACAAGGCAGTCAGCAATTACACCAGTGTGTATGCATGTGCATGTGTGTAGATACAGCCATACATTGTTATACATATATATACAAACATATGTAATCATTGTTTTTTCTTTACACAACACAGTATAATGAACTTCCATTACTTCTTAGTTTACTGAAGCAATTTTATTGTTTTAACTCTGCCAGCCACACATGGCATGGAGCTGTTGAATGCTAATGTAGCTAATAGTTTCTGCTCAGCCACTTTGCTGACCAGCAAGAGTTGCTGCAGTGTTGACTTTTGCATTTTTCACTTCAGGTATTTTCCTTTAAAGTCTGCTGGAATTTTGCCTGAAAACTAACCTGAGAAATTGAAACTTCCTGTTTCAAGTGGGATATGAATCTTTTCCAAATACAGAGAGTCATGCTTATTAATATGGTTTTCTTCACCTGAAGTCTGTGGGATTTTCTTTATTATTTAGCACTTCGTGGAGCAGATATTTTGAAGCCTGAAATATATTCACTCTGGTTTTTTTCTAGCTCTCCCAGAACACGGTTCAGATGGATTCAGTACAACTATGCTTCTGGTGTTGATTCTTGGGCTATTGATAACGTGGTCCTGGCTACAGGGTGCCCCTGGATGTGCTCAGGCCACGGCATCTGTGATGCAGGTCGTTGTGTGTAAGTAGCAACCTGCTTAACTTGCTTCATAGAAAGGATGCTGTGTTTTATCTAGGCCAGATGGATAACGCCTTTTCCTCCCAATTTGTTGCTAGGTGTGACAGAGGCTTTGGTGGTCCCTACTGTGTCCCTGTCATTCCTCTGCCGTCTGTCCTGAAGGATGATTTCAATGGTAACTTGCATCCAGACCTTTGGCCTGAGGTCTACGGTGCTGAGAGGGGAAACCTGAATGGTGACACCATCAAGTCTGGAACAGCTCTCATTTTTAAAGGGGTCAGAGATTACTTACATTGAAAAAAAAAGAATATAAACCAGTAGAGTTAAAAACAGAAAGTAATTTTTTTGTTGTTTCCCCCCATATGTTTATGTCAAAGTCTTTAGGCTAGAGTTTTACATTTTTGTTTTCCTGCCTTTTCCTACCCTAAATATGCACCATGTTTGTCACAGTTGTTTTTTATGAACAATTGGTTTCATCTGTTTATTGGCCATTACTTTCATTTGTGGTATAAACACCTCCTTAACCACCAAAGGAAAAGAATGAAACTCTATGGCCGAGATTCTTGAGGCCAAGTGAGTGATTTGGAAATATGGTACTCATTACAGTCAATTGGGTTTGTGTCTTGAAATCCCCTGATTGACTTTAGAGTATTTTGAATAATACAAGTTAGTCAGCACTGTAGTCTATGTAATCAATGTTTATGTAGTTTGCCTGTGTTTCACTTAATTCTATCATTTTGAAGTTTTCTAGCTTTTAAGGATTTTTTTTTTTTAATTTCAGGTTTTAAAAGGCCAGGAAATAGCATATTTTCTGAACTTCTCAGTTCTTCAACAAAACACACAATAGAAAGACTTTCATTCACATAAGCACACTAATTTTAAGTTCACACATGAGTCTTCATTTGACACTGTGAATTCAAGTGCTCCAAAAAAGCAAACTTTAATAACGTTTGGTATATAAATTAACTCTTTAGAAATACTTCTTTGCAAAACCTTGACTCCCGTTAACCGTTTCAGATCATTTAAATCACAAATCACAGATTGTGAATTGTCTAAAACTTGGATTGATTGTTCCTGCAGGTTTTTCCCCTGGGGGAATGGGTCTGAGACAGAGGGAAGCTCTGAGAGGTGGTTTGCCAGATCTCTGCAGAACGGGGACTGGCTTTGGCCCCAGGATCCACGCAACATTGAGCTCACCTATAGAGATGGACGGGACCTTAAGGGTCACTATGAGGTTTCCTGTCTGCTGCCTTTCCTTACTGCTCTAAGTCAAGAGGTTGACCCAGAAGACCATATTCGTACAAAATATTTTTTGAGGCACAGAAAAGAGCTCCTAGAGAGGAGTATTTCTGCCTGGAAATTAGGATGCTTGGCTCCTATACAATTTGCCAAAAAATGAGTATACTAGCTTGGACTTAATGTCAGTGCTTGCAGATCAGATCACATCCCAGTGGTTCAGAGCATGAACTGAATGAGCTGTACCTTTGTCTGCACCTGATCATGTAGCTGTGCCTGCGGTGGTGACACACATCCATACTTACCCCTTTCCATTACTATGGCTCACTTTGCCAGGGATATCACTGTCCCCATTTTCTACCTGGGAGAAGATGTGGAACAGAGAACTACCTCTCTCACTGCGACCAGCAATCAGTAACAGCCAACATCCAGACAATAGTAAGCTGCAGAGCGTCATCGATAATGGGAACCAAGATTCACACTGTATATTCTGTATTTGCAGGAAGGACTGAGAATGCTTGTTTCAAGAGATCTAGATTGCACTAATACCGTGTACATCCAGTTTTCATTTAAATTTATTGCCAAAGGTAAGATCATTGTTGATTTCCTATCACTTTTCTAGCTTTATCCATACATAGTAGCATCACAGAAAATAATATGGATTTACATTTTCGACTTCAGTGTACATGCTCATCAGTTTATGGTAGATAATATGGGAACTTGTTTGAGATTCTGCATCATCCCTACCTTGCTACCAGTCTACATGGCCCTCTGTGCAATTCCTAAGAAAAAAGTAAACTGTAGTGGTGTCAAAACCAGCACAGCTAGTACAGTCTTTGAGCAGAAGAGAAACAAAATAGCTCAAGATTTTTTAGACATTTTGCAGTATGATGGGGAAAAAAAAGAAATTATCCATTTTTAAAGTCATAAAATGATGGCTACAGTAGATTACTTAAGGGATTAATAAGGAACTACAGAGTTTTTAATTTTTAAGCTTCAGTCCACTGCATTAAAAGTCAAAATGAAGATGTCCCTGCTCCTTGCAAAGAGGTTGGACTAGATGACCTTTAAAGCTCCCTTCCAACCCAAACTATTCTATGATTCTGATTCTATGATTCTAAATTACAATTTGACTTCCTAGAAGGTATCTTAAGACGACAAACTCCATAATTCTATTTAATTTTGTATGAAGAATAGTCAGACTTTGCAAGTCAAGTTTACATGTTGGTGCAACAAGCTTGACACAGCTTCTCTAGTACAAGTATTTTCAAGACAATGATTCAGTCCTACCCTGCTCCAAGCCCCAGCCGCCTCTGGCTTTGCAAAATAATTTTATCCAAGTTAGGAGTGACATGGTGGAGAATCACTAATATGGTTGAGGGTTTGAGTCACTCCCATGCAATTTCAGAGGTTTTTACCAGCCTTACTTGTAGAACCAGCACTTCCAGGCTGAACTCTCAACATCCAAAAACTCCTCTCCCTTTGGTGGAAGGTGTTCATAGCTTCTGCGGGAAGGTCAGCAGTCTGGAACTGGACCCTTACTGACTCGTCATTTGACAAAGGATAGCATGAAAATAGTTTTGAATGACCTCTTTCTTCCTAAATTAATATCTTAGCCAAATCTCTGTATGTAGCTCTTTCTGAATTAAGTTGATTCCCTTTAATAAGCATTTAATCATATATATTTGGCTATTTATTACTCTTCTTTAAGTACTTTATGGAAAAGAGAGAAAACAATAACAGCCAAAAACATAATATGCCCCAAAACAACAAGAGGCCAAATATTTTGTGTTTAAAAGCAAAATCTTTCTGAAAACTTATTTTACAAAACTATGCCTTGGAAATATTTCTACATAGGATCCTTGCCAAAATATTAAAAAATATAATGAGTAAAAATATCATTCTGAAAGGCAGGAATAGCCAAAGGCTCAAGGCTGGATTTTGATGCTTGACCCACATGAGGTAAAGCAGTGAAACTCCAGGAGAAATCTTTTCTTATTAAGCCTGTATGGCTTGCTAGCCCTAGGCCTGGATCCAGAACCTAGTCTCAACAAGCTCCCTGATGCTGAATGCAAATTAATATAGCTGGGCATATCTCTCAGCTGTAAGTGTTAAGAGCAGTGTGTTGCTTACTGTTAATTGCCACAGATAAGTTGAAATCAGCTCCTGAGTGCAAAAGTCTCCTCCCTGCTCTGTTCTGCATGTGGTGGTTGAAGAGTGACTTTGCACTGGAGCAGAGTGGAGCAAGAACGTGCACATCAGGCACTTTGGCTTCAGCAAATTTGGTTAATTTAGGAACGGAACATGGGAAAAACTTTTACAGTAACAGAGTGAGACGGGGATGAAGAAACTGTCCCTTAGTCTTTTTCTGCTGCTAGTTCCTGCTCTCAGACTGAGATCTGGGGACGTGCCATCATTGTGCCACACCATAAAGGGAGTGGATAGCATCAGCTCATAGATACCATCACTCAGATGCTGATGTTGCTAGTCAACAAGTCAGGCATGGGGCCAAACGTACACTGGGGACTGAGCTTGTGCAGGGTAACCAGAACCAAGTGTGAGTGCTGGGCTATAATCAGTATATGTTAATACCTAGGGCTGTAAAGAGTCTTTATTGACTCCTTAAAGCTTTAAGTAAAAAAGGAGGAAATTTTGCTCTCAGTTCCAGTACTGATTTTTAGGCCCAGCTTAAAGCACAGAATATTGCTTTTTTGTTGTTGTTAAAACATGCTAATAAAGATCCTCAGCGCTTTCCATCAATTGTATTATTTCTGGGCATGAATATTCTTGTATCAGTATCTGCAGTTGGAGCAATAGACTATGAATCCGTGAGGATAAGGGGGTGTGGGTGCTACAGATGGTGATGATAACGTCTCGTACCTGGGAAAAACAAGCAAATAAATATTGAATCAGTGAAAAATATCTGTGGTAAAAGGAGCTGGTTTGTTCTAATCTAAAAAATTATAACACTGAGATAGCTTCTCATCTAAGTAATTAACTGTGACTGCACATATAATGAACAGCGATTCAAATTAGCCTCTAATTCATTGGGGCAATTCAAATTTAGCCCCTAATTCATTGGCATTTTGCAGACAGACAAGCAAGGGAAAATACAGGAAGATGTATATGTACAGCACACAAAATGTCTCAACAGCGTAAGTTGTTGTTAAAGGAAGCCCATACTCTGTAATAGATGTCAGAGTAACCTAATTGTGCTTATACTTGAAGAAGTTTTTTTGAGCTAGTGCTTTTCAAAACAGGATTATAATGAATGTAAATGAATGTTCTCTCTGCTCCAGGCACCCCTGAGAGGTCTCATTCCATCCTGCTGCAATATTCTGTCAATGGTGGCATCACTTGGCACCTGATAGATGAGTTTTACTTCACGCAGACTACAGATGTCCTCTTTATTAATGTTCCTCTGCCCTATGCAGCCCAAAGCAATGCAACACGGTTCAGGCTTTGGCAACCTTACAACAATGGTAAGGAAGAGACACTTGTGGGACTCCAGGTCCACACTTGCACAGCTCAGCATCTGTAAGAGGCTAGATTTTCAAACTTAACAATAATAGAGACTCTTAAATAATGGGGTTTTTTATGTTTGAACTCCTTCAGTTAAAATTAGTGCAGGATTATGTTTACTGTTCTTATAAAGTTGCTGTATGCTTTAAAGGGAAAGTACCTTAACCTGATAACCTTGACTGTGTGCAGAAGACTATCAGCTTTGGTCCCGGAGAGACTGGGAGATCAAGCAACACCAATAAAGTTAACTTCACTCTGGTTCTTCTCGTTATTTTTAATGGATCTGATTCTCGTTTACACTGAGGCCCCATTACAATGCTCCAATTATACAAAAGCATCCCAAGTGTAAATGAGAACTAGGCCTACCTTGCTCAGAATTAACTAGGCATTAAAAAGCCATTTAGAAAGAGTATGTAGTGAGCAGTTAATCTTCTGATTAAATTGTAAAGGACTGCAGAAAACCACAAGAGGAGCACAGCTCATTCCTCCTGATTACAGGAGATGTGCCAGCTGAAGTTAGCTCTCCTCTGCTCTCAGTTACTCTGAGCGCATCTCTTAGCAGGAGCTGACATTAAGGGCTCTAAAGAATTCCAGCAATCATTTAGACATGGTGATACAGCAGCGATTTATTCCATACAAGCAAATGCCCAGCGCACCTCTAACAAAAAAAAAAAAAAAAAAGCAAATTAAAATCCAATCCTAAGAATCCAGTTCCACTTCGTTCTTCTGATGGGTCCTGTCTAAAACATTTAACTAAACTTTTCTTGCAGATTTTATCCTTAAGTAGGTATTTTATTTAAAAGAAGAGTTTTAACTTTCTCTGGTCAACATATAGGCTTTTAGATAGATGAAAAAAACAAGTTACACAAAATATCTGGCAATCTAATCCTTCCCCTCCAGTTTGAAAGCACTAATTTTCTGACATACTTGAATTCATAATCCACTGAAGAGAAGATCACTCAGAGTTTTCCCTCTATCTCAAAGAGCTCTTGCCAGGCAAACACAAGCTGCTGAGTGCAAGGGAAAAGGTGTAGAATGAAATCATCCTTTAAGGCTGCTTGTGCTCTATAGCAACTGCTTATTTAGATGATTCTTAATTAAAGAAGACATTGACGCTAGAGTTTCAAAGTAAATGTGGTTTAAACAGAATTTTTGCTCTTCAATTTGCTGTGACTTCTATACATTTTAGAGGAATAAATGTTAATTCTGTAGGGTCTGGCTGCAGAGCACTATGGCAACTGTTTTCATGGAAAATGAAAATTTTCCATCTTCCATTTCCATTTTCCTGGAAAATGAAAATAGTGAAGCCACACTTTTAGCACCCTTTTCTCCATGTAATCCATAAATGCTGGCCACTCTTCAGCAATATAATAGTAGTAGTATTAGCTCATAATAGGAATGTTTCTTTATAGGCAAAAAAGAAGAAATCTGGATTATTGATGACTTCATTATTGATGGAAATAACCTGAAGAATCCCATGATCCTTTTGGATACGTTCGACTTCGGCCCCAAAGAGGACAACTGGTTTTTCTATCCCGGTGGAAACATTGGGCTTTATTGCCCATATTCATCTAAAGGAGCCCCGTAAGCATCTCTCAGCAATAAATTAGAAAGAAGTGACTGTATAAAAAACTGAGTCTAAAGTACTCTTTCCTTTTCTTACAGGGAAGAAGATTCAGCTATGGTATTTGTTTCAAATGAAGTTGGAGAACACTCCATTACAACAAGGGACCTGAGTGTAAATGAAAACACTATAATCCAATTTGAGGTACTTGTCCTCAGAAAGTTATTTTGCCTTTTGCTTAGAGAGTTCTGTTCTTTTACATTCTGCTCTTTGATTTGTCCAGCAGTTACGATGGCCAAGGAGAGAAGCCTGTCTATTTTCCTCTGTAATTGCTTTGATATTACTTTCCCTCGTGTAGGTGTATGATGAAGCTTTTAATACATAGATAAGGGAAATTCTTGCCTCAAAGTCTTCTACTTGCCTAAATTACTACTTTGTTCATGCCTATATACTTGCACTGATAGCATCAAAGTCTATGTCATATAAGTTGGAGAGTCACCACTGGCAGACAAGATGGTGAGCAAAATATAATGAGGGTCCAG
This sequence comes from Chlamydotis macqueenii, assembly GCF_036417535.1. NCBI lineage: Eukaryota > Metazoa > Chordata > Aves > Otidiformes > Otididae > Chlamydotis > Chlamydotis macqueenii. The sequence goes on along the minus strand of NC_141556.1, from coordinate 13,999,792 downwards.
ACTGCCACTTCACAGCCTGCTCAGGAGAAGTGTGCAGCATTTCCATGGGCTGACCCAGTGGAGAGCTACAACTTCATCTGTGACACTAGAAATTAATTTTTCCTACCTGCTGGCTTCTGCCCTGTTGTACTTTCTCAGAGAGCCAAGGTTCTGCTTTCCTTTTGCTTCTGACCATGCTTTCACAGACACCATAGAGGAAGCTGTTCTTTAGCCATGATGGCCTGAATTCATCCCATCTTAGGGTGTTATCTAAAGCTTATGAATAAGGAGCCTATTTCTGGGGGCTTCTCATACAGTCAGTGGAAACAGGTACCCCAATGACAGCATATAGTCTAAACTAAACTGTGTTTCTGGTTTGTCCTAAAATCTAAACTGTGCATTGGCTAGGGAAGCTACTAATGGGAGTAACCATTTAGCCTAGTATTTATTAGTTTAGAGGAGGCATTATATTGTCATCAATAAATTGTAAAAGAATCTTTTATATAAATTGCCATGCCACAATTACCAGGCTGCTTTTAATAAAGACGTAGCATGCTGCAGCATTAAACAGCAATTTATACCAGTTTATAAATGATTACTAAAATGATACTAAGGTTTTCCCAAGAAAACTAGGTTTAGCTGTGTGCTCATGCATGTTTCAGTTTGTCATGCAACTAATTCATAAATTATTGAATGCAAACCATTTTCTGTTTTAAAATATAGATTACAGCCTGTAGAACAAAAATGGTTGAGATCACTTTAAGATATTCATAAGTCTTCAGAGCATTAACCTCATAAAATCTACATGCTTACTTCCATATGTGGTAAGAACACTGTTTTCAGCTCACGTTTTTGAGGACATTAGTATAAATGAAGAAGTTATGCATAATACAGTAGAGTTTGTGTCTCAAGAGTCAAAACCTATATTGGGTCAAGCATCTCTCTAAGTTTCCAGATGAGTAGACAACCCTTCTAGTCAAATGTATGTTGATGGAACTCATGTGTGCTGAAGGGTAATGAAAGAAATTCAATGTAGGATACATTTTCAACATTCAGGGACAGTTTTAAATATTACTGGGTCTTAGAAATAAGTAGATTTTCATTACAGAGGAGCATGTTAGAAAGACACTTATTTTCCTCTACAAAGATATATTAAAAATCCTACATGTTTCATACTTTTAGTATGCGCTTTGTACTTCATCAGCAATGGGGTTTTATCCATTGCATGGTAAGTATATATAGTACATCTTATTTTATATGACAGAGTCATCCTGTAAGGGAACTAATTCTCCTTTATATAAGCAATTTGAAACTAGAATAACATCTTGACATCACTGTGAAAGAAAAGCAGACTAATTTGCACTGAGTGCATGCAGAAACTGTGTCTAAGAGGTCTCAGATTCCATACAAAACATAATTTTTTATTTTTTTCCATGGTAGAACTGTTGTTCATGTAAGTTTTCTGCCTCTTCTACTGTTCTTTGCATCAGAAATCCTGTAAGAACACCCTGAGAAGTTTGACACCGCCAAACTATGTTTTGGTGTGGCATTGAATCTGAATTCAGTCCAGCTATGATAGTCTTTTAATGCTGTCTCCTGGGGCTTTCCTGCTGTACATGAGCAAATGGATAGTATGAAAGCTAAAGAACATATTGAAGTGGCATAAGTGACATATGCCACACACCCTGTGGCATAAGATTTTTTTTTTTTTTTGGAAGTGTAACATAAAAGTGGACCATAGTGCAGCTCAGCAATTTAACAAAAAGGTTGTCTGTACATTTTATTTTAACATTTCTTATTTTAAAAATGCACATTTTTTTGCTGCTGTGATTACTTCAGTGCCTGCTGGAGGACTGCAAGAGCTCATGCATTTGCTCCAGCAACCTTAGCAGCTCTCCTTTGAGTTTTTGTCTAATTAACTTCATGGTTTTTTCTTAGTAGAAGTAGTTGGAGATTTCATATTACATTAATTTTATTATAAACCAGAGTGCAATATGCCCATGGACAGGTAGGGGAATGTGCAAGACTTCATGTTTATATGCATGTCTAGAGTGCATCATCCCAGTTGTTAAATGAGTTCCCAAATCACTATTTTCCTGGGCTAAATAAATACCTTACCAAATGTGGAAGGCTGACTAAGACGAAGAGTGATTAGGAGGCCCACAGCCTGCCCTGTGTCATCTTCTGCATGTTACGTCTTGACTCCCAGATCAATATCGGCTGCACCACTGACAGCTCTTCTGCCGACCCAGTAAAGCTGGAGTTCTCACGAGATCTTGGGGCAACCTGGCACCTGCTGCTCCCCTTATGCTACAGCAGCAGCAGCCACCTCAGCTCCTTGTGCTCCACCGAGCATCATCCAAGTAGCACTTACTACACAGGCACCACCCAGGGCTGGAGAAGGGAGGTCATCCACTTTGGAAAACTGCACCTCTGTGGGTAAGTGTCCAGCTCCTATTCCTGCCCAGATGTATGTTGGTTTGTTTTTATTTCTGTTTTCCATCCAAAATGTTCTCCCAGCACAAGAGCTGTGCATAAGAACTGTGGTATTAAAGCAGACCAGATGAACAATTTTCCTCCGCTTTTTGTCCTGAATGTTATTAAGTGTTCAGGTGATTCCCAGAAATATGTTGTGCCTAATGCTAATGCTAACCGCAGATTTCCTATTTATCCATATATCTAATTGGTGATATTTTCACGGAAGTGGTAAAATTAATGCAAAACTGACTGTCCTTAAAGCACTTCGAGTGTTCTTTACTGCAATTCATTAATTATTTGAACTCATCAAGCATATTCTTGCATGAGGTTTGAGCTTCATTAGAAAATGCAGTAAAATATGAGCTAGTACAAACTTCACTCTACTTCGGTATAAGGAAACAAACTGATCTAAATACTCAAGGTCTCTTGTAGCCATAAAGTTCTCTAATTCCAATAAATTAGCTGCAATCACTAGGAAGCTTTAATTTTGTGGAACAAACCAGGTTGGATGATAACAGATACATAGCATAGAAAAATAGTACGTGCTAGCAGGCAGAATATGTAACTTTTCAAAGTATAAACCAGTACAGTTTACTTTTTCAGGGAAAACTGCCTTCTAGCATCAACCCAGTTTATGTAAAAGATCACATCATTAAGGATTAAACTGTAGCACGTATGAATGAAATTGAGCCACACAGCTATGAGACATTACGAGTTTATGCAACTTCGAGACTGAGTATTTATGAAACTACTGCATACAATGGGCGCTCCACTAAATAAGCGGCCCCATATATGCCTCTGAAAGTATGAAAAGACCTATATAAGGGATGAGAACCAAGTTTGGAAAGCCTGGATGTTTAATAATTTAAGAAAATGTTTACATTTTAAACTTTAATTTTCTGGTTTATGACAGTTAACATTTCAAGCATGGAATAGGTAACTATCTCTTGCAGCAGCTCATCTGTCCTTCTGTGTTTGCCCAAAAGAATTATTTGACCCTTTACCAAATGAAAATTTTTACTATGGAGGCTCCTAACTGATTCAAACCTTCCAGGTATTTTGATTTAGTCCTCTGTTCCTGAGTGCTTCTGTCCTGTTTGCCTGCCTTCTCTCCTATTCCTTCCCCAACACGCCAGGCCAGAAGCCAATTGCTGGCAGCCAGCCAAACCCAGTAGCACAGAGCAGCTTCCATGGAGCATTTGGTGCCATGAAATTCTTGGACCAAAGGGCTGAAGGGAGATTTTCTCCACCAGAATCCACTGGAATAACAAGAAAAACCTGAATCCTTGTGTAATTCTAAAAAAAAAAAGCCTCAGCCTTTTTGTCCCCAAAGTGTCCAGTGATTATATTTAAATGAAGATGAAGACATTTTCAGTTATTTCCACTACATATGTTATTTTGGAAATTAATGTGTCTTCTCAGCAGACAGCCGTAACTAAGAACTAGTATTCCAGTTATGTCCTGAAGGAAAAACCCAGAGCCTGGTGAGCCAGTGAAGAAACCCCTACCAACTTCAGCAAGACCAGTATTTCACTCTCTGCTTCAAACATGGGTCACGCTTCACCCTTGCCAGGAGGGATCCTGAGAGAAGGAGCTGACATGCCTCAGGGGTAGAATGAATCCACCCCATGGAGGAGCTTGCAACACCTCCAGCCTTACACTTGTGTCCTTTACCTCAGGATGCACTAAAATCAGTGGTTTTTATTTCCAGTAGGACTCTGGTTCTCTGGTATCTTTCTTGAAAATCTTAGTAGTGGCCGTACCCATCAGCTATCTCTTATTACCTGAGTACCCTCATAAAAATTTGTTTTTAGCAAATCAAGACAAAAAACCTCATCAGCTACCTTTGTTATTGATTCACCTGCTGCATTCAGATATCTCTAACAAGACACATTAAACATGCAAAGCAATTAAGTGCTTTTCCCTTCTCACTCTTCTGGTTTCCTTCCTCCTTGAAAACATTTTCTCAATTGGGAATAAAATTAGTCTCTCAAGTTTTCTTCCCCATCTCAATTTGTTTTCCCTCCTTCCCAAATCAATTCCTCTTTACCTGCAGCATTGATGCAAGTAACACTTAGGAGGCAGATTAAAAATGACAGGACACCACCCAAAGGAGAATATACTTTAAATTAACAACTTTCAATATCAGTCTAGTTTAAGATTAAGCTGCCTGGAAGCAAGCTGAATACCTGGTGATATGGCAGATCATGTTTTCTTTCCACATAGTTGAGGGTGAGATCCTACCACCCCAGCTCCACAGGTGGTCTTTCTGGGGGCAGGATGGCAGGATGAAGGAGGATTTCACTGTCCAGGAGAAGGTGAAAGTGGCTTGGCCTGACCCAGACACTGTATGCCAAAGCAGAAGGAAATCTATCAGACCACAGCCATTCATCCTCCCCACAAATGACGGAGAGAAGGGTAGTTAGATTTCAAATCCCATTTTCAAGTTCGTCATTCAGTTTTGGTATTACAATTAATGAATAAGGTTATTTCTGTTTCTGTCAGTATGTGGTACTGTTGTGGTTCAGTCCCACTCGGGACTAAGCTACACAGTTTTCCCACTCCCAAGGGAATGGGGGAGAGATAATATAACAAAAAGGCTCAACGTTTGAGATAAGGACAGGGAGAGATCATGGACGAGAAGCTCAACATGAGCCGGCAATGTGCCCTTGCAGCCCAGAAGGCCAACCGCATCCTGGGCTGCATCAAGAGGAGCGTGGCCAGCAGGTTGAGGGAGGTGATTCTCCCCCTCTACTCTGCCCTGGTGAGACCCCACCTGGAGTACTGTGTCCAGTTCTGGAGCCCCCAACATAAGAAAGACATAGACCAGTTGGAGAAGGTACAGAGGAGACCACGAAGATGATCAGAGGGCTGGAGCACCTTTCCTATGAGGACAGGCTGAGAGAGTTGGGGCTGTTTAGCCTGCAGAAGAGGAGGCTCTGGGGAGAGCTGGTAGCGGTCTTCCAGTACCTCAAGGGGGCCTACAAGAAAGATGGGGAGAGGCTGTTCAGTAGGGCCTCTTGTGGTGGGACGAGGGGTAATGGTTTTAAAATAGAGGGAGGTAGATTTAGATTGGATATTAGGAAAAAAATTTTTACTATGTGAGTTATAGAACACTGGCACAGGTTGCCCAGAGAGGTGGTGGAAGCCCCATCCCTGGAAACGTTCAAGGCCAGGCTGGATGAGGCTCTGAGCAACCTGATCTGGTTGGGGATGTCCCTGCTCCTTGCAGGGGTGTTGGACTAGATGACCTTTGAAGGTCCCTTCCAACTCTAACCATTCTATGATTCTATGATTCTATTAAAGTTACCCTTATGGGCAAAACAAACTCAACTTGGGGAAAAGTATTTATTTATCATTATTAATAAAACTGAAGCAAGATAATGGAAGAGAGAACAAAACCAACTTCCCCCTACCCCTTCCTCTTCCCAGACTTAATTTAATTTCAGTTATCTCTACCTCCTTCCCCCCGGAGCGGCACAGGGGGGAAAAGGGAATGGGGGTTATGGTCAGTTCATCAATTGTCGCTTTACACCACTGCTTCCTCGTTGGGGGAAGAACTCCTCACATTCCTCCGCTGCTCCACTGTGGGGTCCCTCCCATGGCCTACAGTCCTACGTGAACTGCTCCGGCATGGGTCAGTTTTTCCACAGGGTGCAGTCCCTCAGGAACGGCTGCCCCAGCGTGGGCCCTCCATGGGCCAAGCCTCCTTCAGACATCCGCCTGCCCCAGCGTGGGGTCCTCCACGGGCTGCAGGTGGATCTCTGCTCCTCCATGGGCTGCCATGGGCTGCAGGGGGACAGATGGCCTCACCATGGGCTGCACCACGGGCTGCAGGGGAATTCTGGTAAGGAGCAGCATTACTCCTCCCCCTCCTTCTTCACTGGCCTTGGCGTCTGCAGCCATTCCTCTCACAAGAAATTCCTCACAACCAGCTCAGGCAGACGCCTCTCAGGTTCTCTTCACATCTCCTTTCTTCACTTCTCTCAGCCAGGCTGGGCCAAATGGCCACCCGGCGGGAGGCCAGAGGATGAGGGCCACAAGGCTCACACCTCCCCATCTCTGCCCCTGCACTCCTTTTTTTTATTGTTTTATTATTTTCCTCTTCTTAAATACGTTATCACTAATGTGTTATCACTGTCACCAATTGGCTTGGCCCTGGCCAGCAGCAGGTCTGTCCTGGACCCAGCCAAGTCCACCCGACAAAGGGGAAACTTCTAGCAACTTCTCACAGGAGCTTCCACTGTAGCCCTCCCACCACTAAACAAAATCAGGACAAGTACTGAAGGAATTAGATATACCAGTCAGTTTCTAGAATGAAGCTACTTATCAAGCCGGTTCCAACAGAAAGAATATTTGCATAGTATGGTATACGTATGGAATACAAAAATATGGAACTATTATTTAAACTAGGTACACTTCATGCCTTTTTCAGGTTGGCAAGGTTCAGATGGTACCAAGGATTTTACTCTGCTGGATCCCAGCCAGTGACTTGGGCCATTGACAATGTGTACATCGGCCCGCAGTGCGAGGAGATGTGTAACGGCCATGGCAGCTGTATCAATGGCACAAAGTGCATCTGTGACCCCGGGTACTCCGGGCCAACCTGCAAAATAAGTACCAAGAACTCTGACTTCCTTAAGGATGATTTTGAAGGTAGGTCTTTTTTTTTGGTCTGAATTCTGCCTGTCTCAGTAGAATCCTGGGCTCGAGAGATGAAACAGAAAAGTTTTCCCCTGAATTTAATTTATGCTGTGGGAACCAAGTAGTTTAGATGTCATTCTCAAGCACGGTTTGTGGAATGTCTGATGGCTATCACTTGTTTGGAGTGTCTGACTCTTTTTGAAGTTGTTAACGGTGAAATAGAAAATCTTCACCAAAACAAAATTTCCTGAAACTCTGCATGTAGAAAATAACTTTAGAAGAAAATAATGATTTGATGGTAGTTTGACTTTAGCACAGACAGAACGCGTACAAGTGAGGCAAACAGCAGAGGGCTTTAAGGTTGTGTTGTATCTCACTACAAGGGAAATCTAAGTGGCCTTAATAGGGTAAACATGATTTCAGAGCAGACTGTGTGTCTCAGCAGCAAGGGCCACCGCTTGACAGGCACGGCAAACCTCAAGCAAGTGATAGCAGGAGGGAACTCAAAGCCGGGGCGCACACAGCATCCACAGCATCCACACACACAACTCTCAAACCACCTTGAGGTTTCCCCTGCTAGCAAGCACAGCAAGAAGAGCATGTTTTGAATAAAGCAGCACCTGTGAACCAAACTCATCCCTTCATAGGTGCTGCTGTTCATTCTAAATTTTGCCAGCCCTTGCTTGCATGCTGCCACATGGTACCCAAAGTTTCTTGATAGACCTGTTGTTGTTTTAAGAAAAATGATGAAAAGAGGAAAATCTTGTGAGTAACTGGAGACTAAGGTCCCAGATTTCATATTTCTGGGTTTATTTTGTTTATTTTGTTATGATCTGTGCTAGTTTTCTAGAATACGTTGCATCAGAAACACTGAATATTTCTTCACTCTGCATGTGATGTTTAATTTAGCTCTTTTCCTCTGGAAATAGTACTCTTGCAGCAGGAGCACTTTGGAGTAAATCATAAATATGTATGTACTGTGTATTCAGGTCAGCTGGAGTCAGATAGATTCCTGCTTGTGAGTGGTGGAAAGCCATCAAGGAAATGTGGTATCATGTCTGGAGGAAACAACCTTTTCTTTAATGAAGAAGGCTTACGTATGCTGATGACTCGAGACCTAGATTTGTCACAAGCCAGGTAACATGTTTTCAAAGTTCTTTCAGGATGTCACTGAAGAAATAATATACTGAAGAATAATACATGTGTGATACTTCTGTGGCAAAGGCAAGCTGATATATTCTGTAGTTCTTACTCTAGCAAATATTCCATTTTAATCACTGTAACATTTTTAATTAAACTTAACTTGAACTTTAATAAGGCTAACCATTTAATTGTTACATTTTTCGTTGAATAAGAACTCCAGGATCTGATGTCACACCTTCAGTAGTTCATGCAAGCTTTTATTTCTTAAATGGATAACACAAGAAATCAATTGGACATCACACGCTCTGCCTGTCTTACAGTTTGGTGTATTGCAAGCCATTGCTGAAACAGGAGTATCTGCTGCCAGTATAACTCTCACACTCCTCATCTCATAATTCTTTCCTTTCTGAAGCTTACTTTCTTCTTATTGCCCACATTTGTTTCCAATAATTCACTGAGAAATTCCCATCAAGCTGTCACCAGCTACACTGAGCACAGCAATAGAAAACCAAATCTTTTTAGTGTATGTAGAGATTTTGTTGCATCATTACAGCCTGCAGAGGAGATATTTGATGAGTGAGACATGCTAAGCAAGCCACATTAAAAGAATTTACAGTAATACAAATTAAACCACATCCTAATTGCATGCATGCTAGCAAATAGGCATTGTTTTCTAATGTATTCAGTATTTTAGCTTATATCCTTACATTATTACTTTGGAGAGATTGCATTTTCTCTGAGACTTTTCTCCATCGATCTCTTGTAAACACCCTACTCCTCTCTAATGTTCTGTGGGAAACACTTTAATAGGCACTTCATCTCTTTTTGACTTGTCTTCATTAGCACTGAAGCTTTAAATAATGGCTTAATTGCAGACCCTCATGGTCAATAAAGATGCCTAATTTCTAACCATTACATTTTTAGATCAGCAGTTAGCTAAACCTCAGTGGAGTGTAATATTAAAGATCCTTGTACTGAATTTGTAAGATTCCTCATAGCAAACTTTTTTCAGAATTTGGTAAACACAAACATCAATTCTCTGCACTAATTTGATTTCCTAGACTGTTCTGAAATTAAAACTTTGTTTAACAAAAGATACAAGAGATCTTGTAAGTTGCTCCATTAGACTAAATGGCATGTTTTCCTTATTGCTCATGTTCAAAGAACCGTCATTTATCTCTTCTCCGTGCTAGTCTGTAGATGGATTTGCATATATTGACCTCAAGGTGTTATATGGAGATAAATGACTTCTGTCTTAGTAAAAGGAAGACAAAGCAATACATTTAATTTCTTGTATATGCTTATGAAAAATAACAGTTATCAACAAATAACTGTATGTTCTTTTCTGAACAGCAAGGCAGACTGCAGCAGCGTTGCTGGGACCTGCTCTTTAGCAACCTAAAGTAATTGCAGTGGGATTTTCTTAATTTTCAGGCTGACTCTATCAGCCACCTGCAAAGCACAACGGATCTGGCTGTGACAAAGACGTGCCAAGTTCTGCTCAGAACTTGGAAAGAGGGTTCAGTTTATGCCAGGAATTATGAGAACCAGCATTTCTAATAGATATTTTTAATGGTACTAAACTCACTAATCATATTAAAACTTCCCCTTTTCTTATGAGGAGATCCCCTGAAGTACACAGATGAGCAGTGTACTTCAGTGTTGCATGCCACGCTCAGCACCTGGGGATTGAAATCAAGTGGACCCTCCAATCCGCTATCCACTGCCATCACATCTATATTTTACAGAGTTTAACACAGGGGACAGTATGTCACCATCTTGTTGACACCAGTAGCTGACACTGCACAGCATGAAATATCAGGAGGGACAGAATATTTTAGGTATCCCAACTGATCAAATCTCTTTCAATTCTGAATTACTAGAAGTGTATCCACACATTTAGTGTTACTAGATCTACAAGAAAATTTTGCTTTTCCATTTCAAAATAGACAGAACCTTTGCAAAATATCTGTGGAATGAGAAAAAAGATATTTAAAATGACTTTTTATCTGCTAGATGTTATGTTGCCTATATTTGAGTGGGTTATTGCTATATTAGCAAAAATTCAGATAAAAGAATAGCAATTCACAGTGAGCAGATTCAACAGAGACAAGGTCACCTGGGTTTATTTCCTTTGAATTATGTGGCAAATGTCAGAGTAAATCTGAGGAGGCACAAAGATTTGCCAGCAGTGAATCCAATCCTTTACAGTTGATATGTTGATCCATGAGGGTCCCCAGTGCTCCTTTACAGCACAAGCAATATGTTATGTCTGGGATGTGGCAGTGGATATAATCTATAGCAAAAGAAGTTATATATAGTAGCAAGAGAAACCGTGAGTCGCAGCAAGGACTGGAATTAATTGATTTGCAGGTCTGGTGTTTTATTGAAGCTTTGTCTGCCCAGCACCTCTGCAGCCTCCACTCTCAGCGGATCTACCTGCAAATCAAACCAGAGAAAACTTTTGATACAAAACTTCTTTTGCACCATTTCATTTAACTGTGAGCCAGGCAGCACTAATGCAATAATCATTAGAACAGACACAAAACTCTAAAGCTGTGCAAAAGCTGTGCAAACATGAATTAATACTTGTAATATCCCTGCGAGTCCGATAGGTAAATATCATTACAGCAGCGGTTCCCTCCGCTCCAAGTGCATGGCAGAGCTATTTATGAGCATCAGCTAACGGGAAGAATTTCGCAGTTTGATACAAGTCTATTGTGCTGCTTTGGAGAAGCCAATTAAATAGGGGATGAAAGCACTGGTGTCCCTGGGTGGTTTGGGCTGGCTTCAGGGAAGCCAGCACATTTAAGTGGTGTGATTTAGACAAATTTCCCAGGCTGACTAAATGGACAAAATGATCTCTGAAAGTGAAACACGCTTTGTTCTCCTGTCCAGATTTTCTGTAGTTTATGCCAATGGAAAACTGTTATGCTTATTTTGAATTTAAGCATTTCAGCAAATTCATAGCAAATTATGATCTACTTAGGACACTGTTGCTTTTCTGCCACTAAAATCTGTACTTATGGGCTACAGGGATAAAAATTTCACCCAGGATTATGTTTCTGATATTTGCAACACCATGTGCTATGCAGACAAAAGCTCAAAACATAAATTACCAGCTTTGTTCAGCATCTTCTGCCTGGCAAACTACCACACAGGCAAAATAAATTTTTGTCATCCCACCTGCCTGTCTACTTATATTCTGCATGCTTTGAAAAGGAAATCATAAGGTCTGCTGAAGCTGACTCTTACAGCAAGAAATCAGGGGCTCGTCAATAGTCAAACTCTAAGTGCCCCTAGTTGGTTATCTAGAATGCTGCAGAAAATAAATCTTCCCAGTAATTGCTCCCCCTGTTAGATTTGTGCAGTTCTTCATGAGACTGGGATGCGGCAAGGGGGTGCCAGACCCCAGGAGCCAGCCTGTGCTGCTGCAGTATTCACTCAACGGAGGCCTCACGTGGAGCCTTCTCCAGGAGTTCCTCTTCAGTAACTCCAGTAATGTGGGACGATACATCGCCCTGGAAATTCCCTTGAAGGCCCGCTCCAGCTCCACTCGGCTTCGCTGGTGGCAGCCATCCGAGAATGGGCATTTCTACAGTCCCTGGGTAATCGACCAGGTAAGGAATCCTCTGGGTTGTTTTTTTTTTAATAGAACTTTAGACAGTTTTCAGTCTTAGTGTTTCCCTTTTGTTGGCATGTATCATTTCAGGGGGTTCATTTCGGACCAGCAGATTATATGTGCATAGATCAGTAAACCTCTTCCTCCACAATGCTATGTCGTGTGTATGTTTGTGAAGACTTCTATACATTTTTTCTTTTCAATAAGAATTCCTTTCCTGATATTTCAGATTCTGATTGGAGGAAACATCTCTGGCAATACAGTATTAGAAGATGATTTCACTACACTGGATAGTAGAAAGTGGCTGCTCCATCCTGGTGGAACAAAGATGCCAGTCTGTGGCTCTTCTGGGGATGCTCTAGTGTTCATTGAGAAAGCTAGCACCCGCTATGTTGTCACCACTGACATTGTTATCAATGAAGACTCTTTCTTGCAAATAGATTTTGCAGCATCCTGCTCTGTCACAGACTCTTGTTATGGTAATGACTTCTTAGTTAATTTCTACCCTTCCTCTTCCTCTCCCATACAGGAAAGTTCACTTGTTTGCTGGTTCCATTATTCCTCATAACAAGAACTGGGAAACAAAAGAAAGATGCATGTTTCTGTTAGGAATTGCAGTATCAGCCTTTTTATTCTGGGTGTCTGAAGCCTAAGATAAACTAAAGTGTATTATTCCCTCTGAGCACTTAAATTGCAGTTCAGTTCATTTAAGAAAAAGACTAACGTTTGTCTTACTCAAATCCATTTACCAGTATATGGTGTCCACTGCCTGGGGTGACGTTGTGGTTCTATAATAAGCAGTTGGGTGTTTCCAGCATATGTTTCCTGCTTTGTGGTTTTGCATTTTGAGTGAAGTAAGTCTCAGGTCAGATCTCACTTGCACCTGTATAACTGAAAAATCATTTATTTCAGCATACATCTGACACATGCTAAGTCTGCTTTAACTGCAAAAATTTGTGTTGTCTGTATGAAATAATAAATGTATATATGTGTGCATTAATGTGTGCATAGATAATATGCACATGTATGTGTGTATATATATATATACATATAATGATGCAATTTTTAATTACCTCGCTTCCTTTTTTCCAAATGATATGTATTCAGTGCAGAGCATGTTTTTATATGTGTAAATGTATATATACACGTATACACATATAAGTAAAAATATGCTCTGCACCAAATACACATCACATGGAAATTTAAAATCAGTTCATTGTGTGAATTTTAAGATACACAAGAAATAGGTCTTCCTAGCTTTTGAATGCTTGTTTGTACGTCTTAAATTACATTCTTTTAGCTTAGGGTTTGGGCATATAGATTCTTTTATGAGGAGGATAATACAATATGTGACAGCATGTAGCATGTTTTAAATCACTGGGTTGCTGACTATTCCTCTAGAATTCTGCATAAAAATGAAAAAAGGTTTTACATGAAGTCCTGGAAGTGGCTCCTCTAATTTTGCTATTCTGAAGCCAATGGAAATAACTGAGATACTCTACTCATATGCTTAACAATATTTTTTTTTCTTTCAGTGTTAAAAAGACTGTATCATCCTAAGATCATCTCTGCTAACTTTAAAAGTGTTTTGGCAGCTTAGGTATATACTAAGTGTAGTTCCTACTACACTTACCATTATCTTAACTTAGTATTACATTAGGTAGGACACTACCTAGTCATGCTTTCAGTCATGATGAGCAAAGCATTTCTTTTTGGTGATGGAGATTTAACACTAACAACTCACTTACCCTTGTTTGCATCCACTTGTCCTTGTATTTCTATAGCTCTGTCTTCTGTGCTTAGACATCAAGTAGGACTGATTGGGTGATTAAGGGTCATTCTCTGTGTATGAGGGTAGAAGAAATGGGCCTGTAGTAATCAAAAAATATCACAGATTTACCACCTCTGTCACTGCAACCATGCTCCATGTTTTACAGAGACAGAATGCCTGGCAGCTGGAACATTTACTTCAAGTTACAGTTCTGTGCATATTATTATTTACTTTTTAATGGCTGCATAAAAGTTTAAGTTGAAGTATTTAGTGAGCTTGACTAACCTTTATTTTTCATAATAAAACTTTATAAGCCATAAACATCAAAACAATGAATTTGCTGATTTTGGCTGAGAAATGAATATATTAGTTTAATGTGGCTAGACTGTGTTTGAATGAAAACAAGCTCACTGACTAACAAACTCAATTTAAAATAGTTTATGCTGTAAAATGAAATGAGGTAATCTGGAGGGGAGTGAAACCATCGTGTGACAAAGCCAAAAGTTTGAATTTAAATGTTGCTCTGCCTTCCACAACAATTATATCCAACTGAATCTCATCCTTAGCCTAAAAAATAATTTTAAAAATAGTTGCTGGTCATGATGCTGTGAGATCACTTTCTTGCATACCGAAATTGGCTTGACTTAATTGTAGCAACTTGACAGATGACTTTGTCTTTGCACCTGTGGTCCCTTGAGTTAGGTAGTGGATGCAGAGGTGGGAGGTGTACTGCAGCCTTCTGCTGAGTTGTATACCTGCTCAGCAACATGTAACGTATCCTCCAGCACTGCCACCAAAGAGAGTAGCTTTGTGCTTCTGACACAAGGGTTGGAAAAGATTTGAGCAGTTATTTTGTCAGTGTAGACTTGTGTCTAACGTTTTCTGGGGTTACCAGTTTATTGTGGACCTACGGATATAAGTCTCTAAATTAATTAACAAACCATCTTTCCACCCTTAGCTATTGAACTGGAATATTCAGTGGACCTTGGCCTGACCTGGCACCCGATTTTGAGAGATTGTCTTCCCACTAATGTGGAATGCAACAAGTACCATCTCCAGAGGATTCTCATTTCAGACACTTTCAACAAATGGACCCGGATTACTTTGCCTCTGCCTCCCTATACTAGGTATCTCACTCTGGTTTTCTGCAGAATAAATCTAAATGCGTACCTGTGTATGAAGGAATAACTATGTATTGAGGCATGATACATTATAGTGTTAAAATAATTGTACCTTGCCATTTTTGTTTGGTCCATATATATAGCAAAAAAATAAGTATAAGCAAATGAAATTCCATCCTACTTTGTGTAAAAAATTGCAAAGCTACTATGTGCTTTTATTTTTCTTAGTTATTTAAAGATAGGAAATTCTTGTCCATCCTGTCCTAGGGAGGGACAGGGAGAACTTTTTAAAGAATCTCATGTTATCATCAGCGTCACTAAATTCTGGTTGTTTTGGTGCCTAATTGGACTGGCTGTATCCCCACTGTACCCTGTCTTTGCTGTTGTTGCCTATGAGCTGGTGTTTTAAATGTAGCACTTTTCAGGCTTCTTGGTTTTCTGTGTTTTCCTTGTAACCTTTGTGCCTCTCTCAGCTTTGATGCTCTCATCATTGTTTTTACATATGCCCCATTTTCACCTCCTCTTCCTTTTTGCACATTCTTTTGTCTTTGAGGGAAGAAAAATTGTGAGATTTGTTGGGATGTTGCAGTGAAAGGAGCTGTTTAGGATTAACAGTGCTAATGGGAGTGCTGCAATATGGTTCCCTACAATGCCCTGAAAAATTGCTCAATTTTTGTTTTGTTTGTCAAAACGCTCCATCTAGGGACAACTGGGTAGTTCAGCCTTCCAGTTTGTGTCCTTCTTGATGTTTTGCAGTGATAGCTGTGACTGTCCCCCACGCAGTCATACCTGGTAAAGCCAGCATAGAGCTAGCCCAAAGTAAAGCCCTGCAAACCCAGGTACATCAGACTTTGAGCACAACTTGACTCTACAACTTTGCTCCTATGGCTGAGCCCAATCTACTCACGTAGGTGTAGGCTGAGCTAACTGCAGGCACAGAAGTAGCCACAGAGGTGGCTAAAGAGTACTAGAGCCTACACCTGTTGAGAAGGTTGTTATGAAAGATGCCAACTGATGCACATAAGAGTTTGGAAATTGAGACCTTTCTTTTTAAGCAATGGTACTGAGAGTGCCTATACAGTTGCCACAAGTTTTGAAACTAGTAGTGGAAAAGTCCATGCTCTATTGCTAATTATTTTGGGGCATCTAGACTCTTCCCTATCTTCACTGCAGTGCTTCATGTCAAGTAATAGTACTTTTTAGGACTTGTTCCCAGCATTGATCTCCTCTGCTTCCTCTTTTGTACTGCTTCACTACATATTGTCTGCAAAATCTATTACCCCAACAGTTCTTGTATAAAGTTTGTAAATTTGGGTTCAAGATGGGCTTTCTGGGATAAATCAGGACTCAGGTTGATGCTCCAAACCAATTGAATTTGGACATGAAAGGAACCAACCACCCGAGATTAACTCAGGTTTATAAATAACTGTGATTACAAGACTGACTTTTTTTAGAGATATATGTTAAAGGAAGAAGTCTGATGCCCTACTGAGGCAAAGATTGCTCTACTGTCCAATACAATAGCTGCATTTCTTGGCTCAAGTAGTATCATTTCCCAAAGATACTAAGATAGGGATTGCATGAGAGAGGTTATTACAAGCTTAGCTCACAAGCAAGGGTGACGTTAAGCTTTAGAATAAGGAATAGTGCAGCTAATAGACCCTTTAGTCTAGATGCAATATAATTTTTATACTGCTTCAGTATTTCAAGTTGTGTAATAGCAGGTGTGTATTTCTGATTGTTTGTGCCTGTATATTTCAGAGACACGTAGGCTACACAGTCACTAGCTTGGCCTGATGCACAGCACCTGTATTTATGTAGCCTTTTAGGGCTCACGTACACCAGAGTGCTATCTAACCTCTGGCCTGTAGAAGGCAATGAACACTTAGTTATATCCTAGATCCAGAGCTGATTTTAAAATGCAAAGCAAATACAAAGCTTCTCCAAGGAGCATCAGCCCCATAAATTGTTACTGCAGCACCAAACCTAAAGCAAGCAGTGTAAGATATAGGCACTTGTCTTTATTCCTAAAGGATTTCCTCGCAATTTATGCATTTCTTTTAAAAATGCTCTTTGGTGAGCAGATAAAACAGCATGGCAGTAGATTACTCTTTGCATAAACTTGTGATTCATTCACTTCATGTAACATGCTTATAAAGAAATAATTCATAGGATAATATTGAACTTTTCATAGAAGGTCTATTTTCACACTGAATGAGTTTTCGGGATTTTGCTGTTTATTTGTTTTGGGGTTTACAATAATTGTGATTTCTCTTTCAGTTTCAAAAGAAAACAGACTACACAAAGTTCAATGCTGCCATCTAGTGCTGTACCTCAAAACATGGACTAGCTTGCATTTAAAATGGTATTCTTGAAAAGTTACCAAAATTCAGCTGCTTGCAAATATAGATGTCTACTGCTGTGTGAGCTGAGTAGCTATTTGGTGTCCCCTGCTTGTTTTGGCTAGGTTTTCATCATCTGTCTTGGGAGCTGAGACTCTTGATTCACATATAGCTACATCAAAGCAGGATGTTTGATGGACCTAAACCCCCTTTGATCAACAAAATGAGAATGATTTACTGAAAGGAGGCAGGGGCACACTATAGATCATTTCTTAACATTTCCAACCAAGTCCTGGAAGGAGGAAAGAGTCAAAACCAGGGTCATGCTGCAAGCCCTGCACGAGCGCTCTCACCTGTCCCCTATAGATTTATAAATGGCAGTATCTTGCCTAGAAGCCAACCCACTCCCCAGAGCTGCTCTTACCTAAGTGTAGTTGGGAGAATTCGCTGAGAAAAAGTTGGGTTAGTTTCTTGACTTGGACTGAAGCAATAAAACTCAGGCTCAAGGTGAAACCTGGAGGATTTGGGTGATGCTGACTTGATCCAGTTCCCAGCTATCCTTCAAGTTTGAATTTGTGTTGAGATGTGGTTATGACTGGTCTGAACTTCCCTTTGGGCATACCACCTTCTTCATGTCCTCTTCTCCACTGCACCAACCACAGCCCACTTGCTTTGCCCTCACCAGTGATCTCTTTCCCCATCTCCCACACTCCCAGCATGCTACGGAGCACCCATCCTTTGTCTTGCTCTCAACCTGTGAGCACCCTGTTCTTGGCTTTTCAGGGACCTTGTTGTCACGAATCAGCCCTGGGTTGTGCTGATATCAAACAAATCTTCCAGGAGCTGTCTAGCCTCAAGACTGACATTTTATTTCAGTCAAAATAAATATTAGCTTAGCTAGGAATATTACCTTTCTGTTCTTCTTTTTCTCTCAAAGGTCTCAAGCAACTCGTTTCCGCTGGCACCAGCCTGCTCCTTTCGATAAGCAGCAAACGTGGGCAATCGATAACGTCTACATTGGAGATGGCTGCATAGACATGTGCAGCGGCCATGGGAAGTGCACACAAGACAACTGTGTGTAAGTGCAGTTTGTTCCCTGTCCTACCTAGTGCTGCAGTATTTCACTCCTCCTCTGTGATTTTAATGAACTCACAGGAAAGACTTTGACACAGACTGTGTCTGTGTAACAGCCCACACAAAGCCCTGCACAGCTAACAAACAACAACCCCGATTTGTCTGTCTGGCAACAGAGAAATACCTTCCAGATGGATGTATTGCTTTTTTCCAGCCACAAATGGCAACAGAAATGGGAGAATGGTTGTATAATTGCAGTGCAACTGTGCTTGTTAGAAATATACTCCGCTGCAGAATAGATGTATTATTGTGTTGTCCTCTATCCTGACAGCACTCAAGTACCAAGGCATGATCTCCCTGGTGAAATCTGCATAGTAGCAGAACACATTTCGATGCTGTTTCCAGTCCTCAACACATTATAAGAAAGTTCTGCAGAGAATAACAAAAAAAAAAAAAGGGGGGGCTGTATAAAGGAACAACCAGAAATTACCCATTCACTAAAATTTTACAGAAATTTACTTAACATTTAACATTAGCAGGACATTCTTAGGCTTGGCACATTCTCTTAGGTTTATTTTTCCAAGTATAATGTATTTTACTGATTTTGCTCTGTGCTGCTCTGTATTAGCAGCTTGAATGATGCATAATACTAGCCTTCCTAAAATCATTTCTGTTTCATATTAACAACTACAAAAAGTGGCAGATGTTTGAAACCCCCATATACCAGTTGTGCACTAGGAAACGATGCAGACAGCTTCTACGTGGAATAAGATGGCACCTTAATGTGAAATAACATGGCGCTGATTAAACCTCCGTGCAGAGCCTTTGCCAGATGAATTTTGCATTTGTTTTCCTCCACAGCTGCGATGAGCACTGGGGTGGGCTGTACTGCGATGAACCAGAGATGCCTCTTCCAACACAACTGAAAGACAACTTCAATCGCTCGCCATCGAACCAGAACTGGCTGACAGTGAACGGGGGCAAACTGAGCACGGTCTGCGGGGCAGTAGCCTCTGGGATGGCTCTTCACTTCAGTGGGGTGCGTGTTCAGCAGGGGGGCCAACTCACTCCATTTGACAGTATAAACGAGACTGATTTTAAAAGTTAAATAAATAGTAACATGTTAAAAAATATCAGCATAACATATGAAATATCAAAAAAACTTATATCGTTTGCCTAGCTGTAGGTCAAAGTCAAGCAGGTACTACAGACTAGGGCCAGCCAGAAACACTCCAAGAAAGCAGATACCATGTTCCTGGCTATGCTGCAGCCAGGAAAATGAGATGTAGTGTCTGTGCCTCCTGAAAGGCAGCTGTGGAGGAGCCTTTGGAGGCGAAGCTGACAGATCAAAGCGCAGTCCACGTATGTAGGCATTAATTTCCACTCACTCATAACAGCCTCCTCATAGCACTTATAACTTCCAGAGACTGGAGTTTGGTGCAGCTTCTAATCAGACCACAGAGGTAAATTAATAACTGGGTATTTGCATGTGTATAACTTGCACTTGGTCCTTGAAAATACATCCATGTGTAGCCTCATCCTTCAGATAGTGCATTGTTGGGTTTTTTCAGAGCAAGATGAGAGTCAAATTTCCAGTGTTTTAGCTACATACATAGATAGTCATTATATTAGTAGCAGCTGCAGAGTCTAACAATTGTTCTGTTCATTAGATTTGCCAGCCAACACCAGCCAATGTATTTTTTCATTACTTTTAAGGGCTGCAGCCGTATGTTAGTTACAGTGGACTTGAATCTCACCAGTGCAGAATTCATCCAGTTTTATTTCATGTATGGATGTCTGATAACTCCTAATAACCGCAACCAAGGAGTGCTGCTGGAGTATTCTGTAAATGGCGGAATCACCTGGAACCTCTTAATGGAAATTTTCTATGATCAGTTCAGCAAGCCCGGGTTTGTAGATACCTTATTCTGCCTATATAATTTCCTGTTCTGAAGTCAGGTGGTCTTGAATGTTTCGTAAGAACCTGTCAGATATATTACTGTTGTGGTTTGCATGTTAGATATTTAAGAGTTCAGTCTGGCCAGTCCTGCAAACATATCTGAATGGCTTTAGCATATGTGCCTGAGTATCAGCATTCATGCGGCTTCTAGGGAAGAAAAACAAGGGTAGTAAGGAGTCTGTAGCAGTCTGGT
Organism: Chlamydotis macqueenii; assembly: GCF_036417535.1. NCBI lineage: Eukaryota > Metazoa > Chordata > Aves > Otidiformes > Otididae > Chlamydotis > Chlamydotis macqueenii. Next base: position 13,979,465 of record NC_141556.1, on the reverse strand, counting down.
AGATTTGTAAATGCTGGCAGGAAGATAAATTAATAGCTACTGTAATAATGTCCATCTTGTTCTTTACTTTCATTTGCAATCTGTTTTCTTACTGACAAGAGCAGAAAGTCATTGCTTGAACTAGTTAGAAAATGGTGTGTAGAGGAGAAACAAGTTCTGCAGATCCATCAAAAGGATGGATACATTCAAGCCGTATTTTCAGACATTGTGAGGTTCAAACCATGCATAGATATGGGTAGACCTTTTCCTCACTGATTAATTTAGGACTTACAGAAAATGGGACTGGATGAACGCATTATTTGTTATTTCATTTGAATACACCAAGAAATCACTAGCACTGTAATTGGACAAGAGATTTAAGTCATCCACTGTAATGGAAATGAGAAAATTGTACTGGAGCATTGTTATCTGCTGAATGGCTCCAGATTGAAAATAGTAATTTTAATTTTACTTCAACATTGCCCTTATTCACATTTCCCTTTATTAGAACCTTATGGTCATACCCTGCTAGTCTAGATCATTGCATTTGATCCCATAAGCACAGCTGGAACACATGAGGTTGCTCAAACCGTGCCACAGTCTGGCTGCTGGCCCTTCCCACCTCACTCTTAGCCCCTCTCCCAGGCATTGTATTGGGAGTGATCAGGAAGGTTTTTGTTTCAGCAGTCTCTTGCAGGAGAAGCTAGGCTAGATCACCCAGCCTTTCCCTGCTTCCTTAACTTCCACGTATTCCAGGAAACAACGGGAGTGGATCTAGTCAAAAGAGCCTTGAGAGGTGTCCTCCTCCTGTGGCTTTCCTACAACTAATTTCCACTTCCTATTTCAGCTTTGTGAACATCCTCCTTCCCTATGATGCCAAAACCATTGGGACACGCTTCCGCTGGTGGCAGCCTAAACATGATGGTTTAGACCAGAATGACTGGGCTATCGACAATGTGTTGATCTCTGGCTCAGCAGACCAGAGGACAGTGATGCTTGATACCTTCAGCAGTGCTCCCCTGCCGCAGCACGAGCGCTCCCCTGCTGATGCAGGGCCAACCGGGAGGATCGCCTTTGACATGTTCATGGAAGACAAAACTACAGGTAAAGGTTTTAGCTGGATCTGAATTAAAGAGTAAGAAGTCAGCGCAGTGATTTCCAAATCTTGCTGAGCCTACAAATTTTTGTCTCGCTGTGATTAATATCACAGACAATCCCATCACTATAGAGGTCTTTTATTTTGGTTTTAGTTCATAAAATGCAAAATGAAAAGATGAAATGTAACTTTTCTTTTTTTACTGTATTAATTTGCTCAATTAATTTATCTTGAAAGAAAGAAAATAGGATTAAAAAAATGTCAGGTTATTCTAAGCAAATTTCTTAACCTCAGTATTTGTTTCCTAAGTTTTTTAAACATTCTTTAGTGAAATTAAGTCATGTTTTGCAACTAAATTTTGTAGAGGAAGTATTTCTGGATGTTTACAAGGCTTAACAGCTGACAGTGCTGGGGTATCCTTTCTGCAGACATGTAGGCAACACCCATTAAAAATGTCCAGTCCCATAATGTCCAGTGGAACAGAAGTTTATGTGTTGACTAAGTCTCAGATCCTTAATTTTGAACATTAAAAATAATGCTATAATGCTTATGCAAGAGAGTAGTAAGAAGTGCTTTAAGCAATAAATGTGATAAATGTAATAAATATGTACATGGGAAAGATGGGGTACTGACATTCTCAGGAGCAGTATTAAATAATTCTCATAGAGGCTGAAAAATAAAGCCATTAATCACCTTTAGTGGTTAACCCTACTCTCTCTTTAATTTATGTTGTTGTTGTATATTACTGACATTTCCATTTATTTTCAAGTGAATGAACACTGGTTATTCCATGATGATTGCTCAATTGAGAGGTTTTGTGATTCTCCTGATGGTGTCATGATCTGCGGGAGCCATGATGGCAGAGAGGTCTATGCAGTCACCCACGACCTGACTCCTACAGAAGGCTGGATTATGCAGTTCAAGGTAAAATCTTCATCTGCAACATGATTATTCAAAACCACATTTTGCTCCAAGTCTAAGTAGATTTTTCAGGAGGTAGGATGATGTATAGGCATACACATGAATGACTTTTCCCTACGGGAAAAGTGTTTTTCGTAGGCCGTCCTCATTATTCTCACCTACTCCATGTTGGTCAGCTTTAATACCACGAGTTGTTCTCAGAGGTGACGTGCTCTTCCAGCATAGCAGTTGCAGGGACATTATGTAATAAGGGTATTACACATATACAAGTTGCTTATTTTGTTACAGCTGCTTGGTGAGGGAAAAGCAGCTCAAAAGCATCCACACCACTCCTGTGTTGGCAGGCATTCACATCAAACCTGCACTCAAACCATCCTTCATACACCCCTTTGTCTAAATTGAAAAAATAACCCAGCAATATGTGGAAGTTGTAAGAGCCCTTTGCACATCTCTCCCATAAATAAGGTCTGCCTGACATAACCGAGCTGTACTCGGGGTATTGGGGTATAAGGCACAAATGTCAAATCCTGGAAATCCAGAAATGTGAGCTAACTAAAAGAAAATTAAACTCTGAGTATAGTACCTGTTCTCAGTCTTGGGAATACTGGTGAGATCTGCGGATGACCAGTACCATACATCGCTTTTACTGCCATCATTTCAAGCAAAATTCTGCAGTCAGTTTTCAGGTTCAAACATTTTTTAAAAATCTAACCACCACCACCACAATTAATTCTGATTTATTTATGTTCTCCTTTTTATTAGGTTTCTGTTGGATGTAAAACTTCAGAAAAACTTGCACAAAATCAGGTGCATGTGCAGTATTCCACTGACTTTGGTGTTAGCTGGAGTTACTTAGTACCGCAGTGTTTACCAGCTGATCCAAAATGTTCTGGGACTGTTTCACAGCCATCTGTCTTCTTTCCCACAAAAGGATGGAAAAGAGTAACTTACTCACTGCCTGAAAACCTTGTGGGCAAGTAAGTATAAATTAGCTACTTGTTTCCTCTTGGATTCAGTACCTTCTGAAAAACACAACAGGGAATATGTCTGCCTATTGATTTTCTTTCAAGGAAAGTGCAGACTAGCAGTGTCCACGTTCATTATGTATGCTGCATAATTTTATTTCGTATCAATCAAGATTGACTATGACTCTTGATCTGAACAACCGTCAAAGTTATCCTTGCTTCTATGCAGTCTGCTGCAGTACAGCATGCTCTGCTCTGTTCAGCCAGTCACAGTCAATTAGAGAGTAGATTTATGACCTTACTGAGTGGAGAAGTTACCCTTATTGTCTGCAGTCATCCACACATATGCAAACCATTTGTCTTTTTCTGCAAAATTAGTATAACCAATATTGAAAATCTCTTGCAAGAAGCCAGAATAACTTTTTCCAGTTTCAGCAGCATCTAGAATCCGTCCATATATCGTAGGTAGTACATGTGTGAAGATATGGATTTGTATAAAATTGATTTCAACATACACTGCCAGATATTACTTGTGGAAGCTTGGAGGGTAGTACAGTCATAAGTATAATGTGTTTCACTCACCTTTTTTCAATTGAGCAAAGTTGTTTTATGCATATGCCTATTTTTCTTCATTCCCTTCTATCTAGTCCGGTGAGGTTTCGGTTCTACCAGAAATACTCAGATATGCAGTGGGCCATCGATAACTTCTACCTGGGCCCTGGCTGTCTGGAAAATTGTAGAGGTCATGGAGACTGCCTGAATGAGCAATGCATCTGTGACCCCGGGTATTCGGGGCCAAACTGTTATCTGACGCAAACACTGAAGGTAATTTTACAGCATGTTTTAAAGTGTGAATTTGTTTTTAAAGTGTGTTTGGCTGAGAAAGAGAGAGAGAAAGAGATCAGTCCTACTGGAAATTTATCTTTGATTCCTGTCAGCATGAAGATACTCAAATCCATTGTCAGCCCTTTTATCATTTCTTCACAAAACTATTGCTGGAGTATCCAAGAATGAGTTTGTTCCTTTGACAGTTGGACTTTATGATCTTAGAGGTCTTTTCCAACCATAATGATTCTATGATTCTATGAAATAACACAGCCTGATAAAGCTGTGATAAAGTTCACTGTTCATCCCTAGATTATCATTATGTGATCTAAATCACCCTTGCACATATGATTATATTTGATCGAGATCTGAAGAAAGATTGTCTTTATCATGAAAGAGCTTACTGAAGTAAGGAGTACAAGAATATGACATAAATTACATAAAATTTGTTCACCTAGCTGCTATTAGTGTTACCCTATAACAAGTGAGTGAAATCTAGTTAGGTATTACTAATTGAAAAGTTATTTTTTTTTAAAAGGTAACATATTTAGAATAGAATATGTAAGGAACCCCAAATTAGTTTAAAATGCAGTGTTTACCATCTAATTTTTTCTACATCAGATAAGAATAGGTACACGCTTCACAGAAACAACAGGTTAAGCAGCATTCTGCCTAAAGAGAACGTAACTATTTCACTTTTCAGCTATCATGTAATTTGAATTATTATAATCTTCTGGTTTTCATCTGAGATTCTAATTACATGAACAAATACCATTTTATGTTAGCAATTTTTAATTAGTAATGTATTCGTCACTTTAAGGACATTTGGGATGAAATCCTAGCAATTTTAGGGGAGTTTTACTACTATCTCCTTAGGGCCAGGATTTCACTCATGGCATTGCTTTTACTGCATAGCTGGACGTAAGTGGAAATCAGAGATATATTCCAGATGGTTTTCACTGCAAATATTTGTGCAGACAATTGCATAAATTCATATTAACTACAATAACCCTAAAATTTCATTGCAGTACTGGTTTTGCTGGGAAAAAAATATAGAATAGCAATTTCTCCCATACATACTAGATATGTACTGGCGTGGTGTTACATAGTCTTAAATAACCACAGTTATGAATTACACCCATTCATTTGCACATGCAAATTCTAGTGAGCTGGAGTACCTCCCAAATATGTTAAAATCTAGCCCTAACGTATTTTCACATTTAGCCAATTCAGTTCAAGTGGCTAAATGTTCAGCCAAAAGTGATTATGTTCAGTCACCCGGAAAAAAAAAAGACGTTTACAGTGTTCATGAGCCCTTCAAACATGTTTAGGTCAGTTCCAACTGTGGTCATCAGAAAGGCTTAAGATCATAATTACATGTGCTTTATGTAAAACACCTTACTTACAGACTTTCCTGAAAGAGCGCTTTGACAATGAAGAAATTAAACCAGATTTATGGATGTCATTAGAGGGTGGAAATACCTGTACCGAGTGTGGGATCCTCGCAGAAGACACAACTCTGTATTTTGGAGGTGCAACTGTGAGACAGGCTGTCACTCAAGATCTGGACCTGCGGGGGGCAAAGTAGGTCATGTTTCCATGTCATTTTAATGGGGAACTCTGCTAAACACTGACAAAGCAGCGGATGACATAGCTTGTAGCTCAAGGAATTCCTAGGCCACCACAAGCATAGTGTTATCTCAGGTAGACACTAGTTAGATTATGATTCTCAAGGCACTGGTGCTTTCAGATGAGTCGCAGAGAGCAAGGCTCACTCTAGCACAGTTAAAGGAGTCTATCATGCCCCCATGAAGCAGCACATCCCCTTCTTCAAGAGCGTCCTGAAGTCAGCAACACCTGTCCTGCAAAGAGTCAAGATACTGCAGTCTCCTGGGCACTGCTTTCTCCACCCTGGAGGCACCAGCTGTGTCTCCCACTGAGTTCAGAACACAACCTCTGCTGGTTGTCCTCTCTTGGGTGCCTGTACAAGACCCACTCCACTCAAATGCTGTAGAAAAGGATGACTTAACTGGAGAGCAATGGATTTATGTAAGTTTAGGCAAATTAAGGACATGACATAGAAGATAACTTCAGTATCATTTCCATTTGCTATATGGCTTTAATGAAGCCACACACTCTCACTTCTGTAACTCAGCAAGAAGTCACTGAATCACACAACCTTTCACGAAGGAAGGGGCCTTGGGGAGTCTCTAGTCCAACCTCACACTCAAAGCCAGGTCAACACTGAATTCGGACCAGATTGCTCAAGGCTTTAATCCATTGGGTTTTGAAAACCTCCAAGAACAGAGATCCCACAGTCTCTCTGGACAGCTTATTAAAGTGTTGAGTCACTCTCACAGTGATTTATTTTTCCCCCTGTTATATCCAATCAGAACCTCCATTGTTTTGATGTATGACCACTGTCTCCCAGTCCCAGCCATCTTCTCCAGGCTAAACCAGCCCTGGTCCTCCAGCCCCAATCATTTCAGTGGCTTCCAATGACCTTGCCTCAGTTTATCAACTTCTTTTAGGTCCTTTATTGCTGTGAGGGCACCTTGTTAATTCATGTTTAGCCCCCTTTCCACCAGGACTCCCAGGGAACTGTTAGCAAAGAGGCTCCCAGCCAGTCAGTTCCCAGCTGGTACCATTGGAAGGGGGTTAGACCCTCCCAGGGGCAGGACTTTGCTGAATTTCATGTGTTTGGAAACCTTTGTTCTACTTGTACATTGATGTTACTTGCTACAAAATGCTGGCATTTTGAACATTTTCAGCATATCTCCTAACAGAAAGCAAACGTCTTGATTTGTGCAGATCTTTAACAGATTTAAGCTCATACATTTACTCTTAGATTTCTACAGTACTGGGGGAGAATTGGGAGTGAAAACAACATGACAACATGCCACAGACCAACTTGCAGAAAGGAGGGAGTGCTGTTAGACTATTCCATTGATGGAGGCAAGTATATCTTGTAGCTTTGGTTAAGCTACAGCTTTGTTCTATATTCAAGCACTATGAATATCTGAGAAGTTGTCAGAGAGATCCAAAATAATATCCAAGATAATTTTTAATTGTAAAGTTATTTTTGTCCTTGTAAAGTTTTTTCCCCTTCTAAAATTTCCATCTACTGCTCAGGAGTTTTCCACAATCCTCCTGCCTGATTTAAGTAATCAGTGGCTTCCAGCCAGTTTGATTCCTTTAGACAATGACAAGATTACTCTTGCAATGAGTAACAGTTGCCAACTACCCTTAGAAGTTAAGATTTGTCGATCAGAAAACCAGAGCTATTATTTTTTATTTCCTATTATCTTCCTTTAATCTTTTAGAAGATTCTACCATATGCTTGTTTTTAATACAAAACCTGCATCTTTTCATTCTAGGGATATCCTGGACTTTGCTTCATGAAATGGATTACCAAAAATACATCTCAGTCAGGCACGACTACATCCTCCTCCCTGAACACGCTCTGACCAATACAACCCGCTTGCGCTGGTGGCAGCCTTTTACCATCAGCAATGGGATCGTGGTTTCAGGCCCCGACCGGGCGCAGTGGGCGCTGGATAACATCCTGATTGGAGGAGCAGAGATCAACCCCAGCCAGCTGGTAGATACGTTCGATGATGGTAAGACAGGCTGTGACAGCTAATCTGTTGTCTGGCGTTATCTTATCTAAGATAAGCCCTGTGAGCTTGCAAGCACACTCTCTTTTTTTCAACTCTGTAAATTTTTCATTTTGTAGACTAAAGCTCTTTATATACTATTCTTCATACTACTAATAGGAGTGTGTAAATATATATATACACAAGTATATTCAGATATGTATAAGTGTATACATATATATATACATACCTATAAGAAAGGCAAAAGCTTTTATTTCAGTCCAACTCATTTCATTTAAATTCCTGAGAGTAAAGTTTTATTTAATAATATTTTTTAAAAATACTATTATTTAAACATTTTCATTACCTCTCTGGAGCTGATGTTTTTATTATATCTGTTAGTAGCTTATTTATTGTGTCTCATGACACAATATATGACCACAGTACTGTCTGTAGTGATTCTGTGGATTCAGTACTAAGTCTTAATGTTTACTGAGACAATGCAGTAATTGTATTTTACTCATGTTATTAGAAGGCACCTCTCATGAAGAAAACTGGAGTTTTTACCCTAATGCAGTCAGGACTGCAGGGTTCTGTGGAAATCCATCATTCCATCTCTACTGGCCAAATAAGAAAAAGGACAAAACACACAACATCCTGTCCTCCAGGGAGCTCATTATACAGCCAGGATACATGATGCAGTTTAAAGTAAGAAATGTTCTCTCTCTCTCCCAAGTAAAGTATGCAATGAAAAATCATCTGATTTGTCTCCAGAAATTCTTCTTCTTCTTCAACAAGGATGCCTAATTGGATGAATAATTAATAATGACTTTTTATTAGATTTTAAAGGAAATTCTGAAGTGTAGGTAATGGGAACCAGAAAGGTTGCATGAATGTTAAATGTCAAATTATCCTGACTGTCTGTATGCTTTGGGGGTTACTGAGAGGGAGTGGAAATCTAACGCCTTTCTCCTAGAATTACTGGATCATTAGATACAGTAGGAATTCTTTTCTAAGATGAGAATACACAGCATGCTGACTATGTCATTTTCCCCTAACTCATGAATAAGCAGAAAAGGCAAGGTAGAGACTGCAGAAAAGTGACATATGGAAAATGCAAAAGTGCACAAGCAGAAGTACCCCTTGTACTTACTTGTGTCATGGCAAATTACCTAAATAATCAGAGAAATATTTCTGAATATTTTACTCTGTTTTAAGGTAGAATTCTGCACAGGGCAAAAGAAAACATGTAGTTGTTGTCCAGAAATTTTCTAGGCTCTTCCCCAAGCACCATGGAATAAGCCAGGAACTAATATGAAAGCAGGGTTATCAAAATAGTCATCTATTTTCTTGTTAAGGTTTTTTTCTTGTTCTTCTGACAAGACAGTTCCAGAATTTTCCATGTCCACTAATCAATATTTTCATCTTTTCTCAACATCGTTGCCTATTTTATACTGGCAGTCTAATATAATCCCTAAAGCACTCACACAGCCTGCTGCCTTCAAAGAAATTACACAAAAGGGGAGTCTGACATGCTGTTTACTACTGAATGCCAAGACCCCCTCCAGCTACTTATTTTATTCAACCTATCATCTTTTTCCTCTATTTTAAGGTCAAAATTACGATAACCCATCAGCTTTTAATAGTTCATATGACTAAACAGTCATGGCAAAGTTTTTATCTCCTGACTCTCTCCTCCTTTCTCTTCACCAGTCACAGCAAAGATTTTATTTCTAAAGGAGGAACTCAGGTCTAGTGCATGGCTGCCATTTGGTTTTGAAGCTCTTAAAATTTAGCTTTTTGTTATCTATTCAGTACATTGGGTACTGTAATCTTTCCACTGTATCTTTCCATATATGACACAAATATATTTGCTGTCTTAAATATTCAGAATAATTCTGTTCTTAAATTGAATTGACTTGAAATTTATATCCACATTTTTGTCATTATGAATTATACATTTCATACGTAACTAATACATAGTTAGGTACTTCACTTTCTAAAATGCTGAGGAGATATTACATCTTTGTGTTTCAGAAACAATGTTTGGTTAGATATTTAATTTGAACTTTCGGAATGTAGTGTTAGGATTCTGTTCAAAAATAACCGAAGTAAAATTCATTAAGTAAAAGCAGTGCCTGAAATATGGCATCTTTATTTCCATCCACTTCTGATTAATTTTGTCCAAGATCTAAGCTGGCAATCTCTTTTGTACACCCTGTAAAGAAAAAAAAAGGAGAGCAAGACTTCATTATATATCACATTAAATGTCTACCTAACTTCTTACACCAGCCAATTTTATTTGTGCTATAGATAGTGGTTGGCTGTGAGGCAACTTCTTGTGGGGACCTCCATTCTGTGATGCTGGAGTATACAAAGGATGCCAGGTAAATGAAAGCAGAATACATAGACCTAAAAAAACCCCAGTATTATATTAAAAATCTAGAGAGCTTTTATTTATTAAAGCAATTACTTTGATATTCATCTTGTAAAAGGATCTGAACAAAGCCCATTTGCAAGCACTGGGATTTGTCTACATAACTCCCATAAATTCTCTTTATAATTTATCCCAGATGTTGACAGATTCATGGCCTTGAGCTTGCAGTTACAGTCATGAACATGCTCCTGTTAAAAACGTGCTCGCATAAAACCACATTCACTGGAAACTGTTGTCTTAGTATGATAACAGGACTATATATTTAGGACCAAACTGTAATGAAGTGGAGGTTACTTAATTCCAATTTGGGCTTTAACTAGCAAACAATTAATAACACTTGTCTCCTGTACTGTAGTAACACTGTGCAGCAGTATAGTAGTGCATTATAATTTGTAAAAGTTAAGGTATATTCTGTGCTCAAATGACTGAGTGAATACAGAGCAAATTCTGTTGAGACACTTCTGAACACTGTATGAGAGCAACGAAGGAGCAGACTCCTAAATAAATCCTTCTGCCATGCCCGCCTAGAGGAGTTCTGGGTTGGACTCTGCTGTGTGTACCACCACCAAGGGAGTCAGAGCACTCAGCCCTGGTGCTGGAAAGTCCTCCCTGGCTGCACTGGGGCTTCAGCCTCTCACTTCTTGTCTGTGGCTACAGAGCATGGACACTAGTACTGACAGTCTCTTGGGTTTGTTTAGTGAGATAGGCAATGCCATAACCCTTAGAAATTACCTGTTTCCCTTTCATTATTCTTTCAGTTGTTCTAAAACATGTTTTGTTTGTTTGTTTCCTGCAGGACAGACTCATGGCAGCTCGTCCAGACACACTGTCTTCCTTCTTCATCTAATAGCATTGGCTGCTCCCCATTTCAATTCCACGAAGCTACAATCTATAACTCTGTCAACAGCTCCATGTGGAGAAGAATAACTATCCAGCTGCCTGATCATGTCTCATCCAGGTAGGTTACTGAAAGCTCAGCTCACTGTGGGCCTATAAAATGTCAGCTGTCTTGCTGGTACTGTTGGCTTGGAACCACTAGTGAATTAAAAATGCTTCTTTATTGCTGGATTTAGATCTGATACATAATTAATGTTTTTCAGGAAGCTTCTTGTTAATAGAAGTAGCTACTGTAAATGACATAGCAGCCACCCATTCAGGGTGGGTCTTTCCAGTTACTGAAGTCATACCACATTTTTCATTACATCTGCTGCTGGCATTTTGAATGTTGCTGTACAGATGTATTTAATTGCTAGACATCATAATTTGGTGTTTGGATTTTGATATTTGCAGTGCAACTCAGTTCAGGTGGATTCAGAAGGGAGAAGAACTGGAGAAGCAAAGCTGGGCAATCGACCACGTGTACATCGGGGAAGCGTGCCCTAGGCTCTGCAGTGGTCATGGATATTGTACGACAGGAGCCATTTGCATTTGTGATGAAGGATACCAAGGTTTCATTTCTTCAATTTCTTTCTTATACATCTGCTAGAGTCTAATTTAGCTCAAGATCAAACAAAAAGACAGTGATGTATCATGTCTAAATTCATCACTGGAATGCCTGAGTAACAAATTCTAAAGTAACAATTTGACAGAGCTGCAAATAACAGCTCTTCCCTCCCTCAAAGGCAGAACATGGCTACCTGCTACCCAAAATGGCTTCCACCTCTGTACTCCTTCCAAGGGTGTGCACACTCCCAGGGGATGTGTGTATGCAATCCAGATGTTGGTGACTGGCCCCTGTAAGGGACTCAGTTCTGTGCCCCATCAGGACAAAGAGCTCTGCTCTAATCTCACAATGCAGCTAAGCACATGCCTAATGGTACCTGAGCGCCCTCATTAAATTATAAGTGCTTTGTGGGAGTGGAGCCAGTGTTTAATGTGTTCCAGAAAAGTCTCATAACTTTGTAAGATCATATCCCTTCCCTGTTTGAGAAGCATTTCCCTTCAACTGGCAATTTGAGGTTTCTCATATTGGCATCAATGCAAAATAGGAGAAAGCCTATTGCAGTTCTTGAAGTTACACTGCTGTAAAAAAATAATAGACTTGCAGCTTCAATTTTCTAAAAATGAATGTTGTACACCAATGTACATATTATTAATGGATCTGCAGAAATATATTCAGCCTGTAGTCACACTGCACATTGGGCCACAACCTTGAATGGAATTACAATGAACTCTAACTCAATTTTCTCAATTCTTTTGATTTTTGTGTGTTTCATAACTTCACTGTGTCCTTTTTAGGTGATGACTGCTCTGTTTTTAGCCATGACCTCCCCAGTTATATTAAAGATAATTTTGAATCTGAAAGAGTCACTGAAATAAACTGGGAAACCATTCAGGGGGGAGTGATAGGGAATGGATGTGGACAGCTGGCACCCTATGCCCACGGAGATTCGCTCTATTTTAATGGATGTCAAGTAAGACAAGCTGTGACTAAGCCTCTGGATCTCACCCGAGCAAGGTAATAGTTTGAGACTAAAATGCTCTTTTAGCAGCCCATGAGAAAGGAAACTCTTTATGTGTAAATGCAGTCACGTGGGCCAGTATTGATGAGGATGGACTGACCTGGCTCTACCATGCAGTCAGATGCTGGCAGATAAACATTAGGGTTGGCAAAACTCTTAGCGACTTCCGTTTGGGAGACAGAGAGCGAGGAGGAAGCGATGTCAGATGAGAAGGTCAGATGTTTTCATCATGCCGAACAGAACACTGTCTGGTAAGCCAGCACTGACAATGAAGCCATTGGCAAAGACAGGACACCAGACTGTCTGGAGCAGTGCCTGATCTGATAAGACAAATCCCATGGTTGTATGTGCCTCCACAGCGGTCACGACTAAAGATGCTATGAGTAATTACGGACTCATTTTCCTGTTTCAGTTGTCAAACAGAATTATATTCACCTGGCACTGAACAGGAGTATCTTTTTCATCTACTGAGCCTCTTTGGCCATGGAAAAACAAATGCAACCAGCCTGTGCTGGCTTTTAACAGAGTGACAGCTTTCTGGGCTGGTTTGTATTTAGTTGTCTAAAGCAAGATTAGAAACAGGATGAATTGGCAAACGGGCCAGATATAAATCAGGCTCTTCATTTCTTATTTGAACACCTAGGCAGAATACAAGAAATCTTTTAGGCACTTTATTATATTCAACCTTTATTTGTCCTTTTTTTAGCTTTTCGTACGCTCATTTTTATGTTTATACTGATACTATATGTATCTCAGTTTTGTGCAGTTACATTGTAAAATTGCATCCATTGCCTCCAACTATATGGCAATGCGTTACACACAGTACACAATTACTTTGAAAGGGAAGCTGTGTTTTAGAGATGTGAGAACAGTTTATTTTGCATGTTAAAAGTAATGATTCTTCAGGATGGTGAATGTTTTAATAAGGTAACTGCAATAAACCTGGAAAAGCTATTCTTCCTGTTTGAATACTTTTTTGCATATTGACAATACCTTTTCTCTCTCTGTTTTACAGCAAAATCATGTTTGTTTTGCAAATTGGAAGTATTTCACAAACAGATAGTTGCAATACCAATCTGAGTGATCCTAACACTGTAGACAAAGCAGTGCTCCTCCAATACAGTGTAAATAATGGAATTACATGGCAAGTAATTGCACAGCATCAGCCAAAGGACTTTATACAAGCCCAAAGAGTGTCTTATAATGTTCCCCTGTGAGTACCCAGTCACATTTCATTACCTCTAAATTCACAAGATATATTTCTGCTAAGATAGAATCTATCCTTGCATCACTGTGCAAGGAAAAAAAAGGTTGATGAGAGGGTAAACAAAAAAGACTTAAGGGGAAGGCTGATTAAGAAATTCCAGCTTAATGTTTATCAATATAGTTGAAAGAAAAACAGAATACTTGTTTTAAATGTATGAGGGGAAAAAAATTTCCTCCTTACCTGTGTGCATTTTTCACTATTAAAGGTTTTGCACATATGGTGTGCTGATGTTCAGGGATGAAAAATAACGCTTTAACTTTGCTCTCCATTCCTGTTGCGGGGTAGATAGGGATGTGCAAACCACCAATAGTCTGGAGCTCTCACAAGTTCTTGCATTTGTGACGACAGGGAGGCACGAATGAAAGGAGTCTTACTGCGCTGGTGGCAGCCCCGTCACAATGGAACAGGTCATGATCAGTGGGCTTTGGACCACGTAGAAGTCGTCCTGTGAGTATCAGCTTCACCTCATCCCACCCCATCTCAGAAAGCACTGAAATTCCTCCAGCATGGCACAAGTGTTAAGCTCAGTAAGAACCATTGTGGCCCAGGGAAACCTTTGAGAAACCAGTCTTTGCTAATGCTCTGCCCTGATTGCAACTGTCAGCGGTTAACATGGCCACGAAATAAGTGGCACAGCAGGGGTATGTGTTGTGCATCGTGGAAAAATGCAGGAGGGAGAGTGGGGCTTTGTCACCACCAAGTATTGCTGTGGTCCTGTACTGCAGCACTGACTGTGAAAAAAATATTGTGCTAGGACATAAGAAAGGGTATTCCTGTTCAACGCTGTGGCTGCCATGTAAGGCTGATTTATATCCTTTTGAAGATAAAAAAAGAGTCTGCTGTATTGCTCTTTGCACAAAGTAATGTTGTTGTGCCTCTGAAAAAAAAAATTGCATTAGCAACTAATGCCTTATTCATTTCCTTTTTTTAGTAAGAAGGATACTGTTCAGAAACAGGGTTCACTATATCAGGTTCCTATGCTCCAAGCTCTATATTCATCCCCTTGTCAAGATTTTACCAAGTAAAGTGTCTGCACCCTCCTGATTCTCCCATTCTTGAGATGGGTTTCACTGGCAGCTAACCCGTTTTTCCTGTGTTACATCACGAAGACATGACCTGCTTTTTCTCTAACAATTTAGTTCCAGTAGAAGTGAAATGCTCGTGGCTTCACGGGCGGGAACTCATCGCTGACAGTGGTTGGCAGAGAGAGGCGAGCCTGCTCCATAGATAGGTTCAAACATTCCTTTTATTGAAAAATTTTAAAACCAGCAATGAAGAAATTAGGCTTGAATAACCTCCAGACTGTGTAATTATAACCATGCCCTAGGTGCTCTGAATTAGCAGAGACACAAGTAATGTTTTGTAACAGTAGCAAAGTGAATTATCTGATTGCCAGTTAGCCCCATTCTTCCTTCCACCAAGAAGCACCAGCTTGCATGGCACTCATATCAAGCCCAAACCAAATTGGTCCCAACACTGAGTAACTGTAGACGCTCTTGCTGCTTTTACACACCTTGCTGGGCTCTGCTTCCATAACATTAAGCTTAAAGCTTGAAGGAACAGAGGGACGGATGTGAATCCTGGCTTAGTTAATCAATGGCTGTATGATGCTGCATCAGGAAAGATATGAAAGAGTATGAACATGCAGGAGATTCACAGTGTTTAGAAAACCATGGAAAAGGGAACTGGTAGTTCTGAAATATTCCCCTGTCTTTCTGCCTTGCAATTAAAACAAAAATTAAAAGAAAAAATCAAGTGGGAAAAAAAAATAGAGCATAATATTATCTGTCAGTCGAAGCATTGAACTGGGGAGTGTAAGTAGGAATAGGACAGATCTGTAAAAAGTTATTCTTAGGCTGAATTCTGGAGAACTTCCTTGACAATGAAATCTGCCAGGCTGTAGACTAGACATACAAGCTGAGTGGTGACAAGTCAATCATCTAAGATATGTTACATTAGAACTGAGACAGCAATAGAAATGCTATACCAAGTAATCACACCTTGCCTAGAGATGGAACCCAATGGGCAGACAGTGCCTTCTCCCTTCTCTTCTTTTTATCCTGTTAAAGAGCTTTAAGGCTCTTTTGTACATTGGCCAAAATAACAGACTAGAGGCAGAGAGTTTCCATCCTGTTCAAGTGACAGCTGGTACCACCCACAGAGGAAGACAGACCAAACCAGACAGACTTCTCCCTTACCAAGTGCTGTGAAATGCAGTGCCACGGCAGTGTGTTTCCCAAAGGCCAGATGTGGAGATCCAGCCCCTGCTAACTGCAACACGCAAGACGTGCTGCTCTCAGGAAAGGCAGAATTACATGCTGTGGTGCATCTGGTTCATATGTCAGCACATGCTCAGACCTCTCTGTTTTCCTTAAGTTCTATCTGCACCTTCTAATTAATCAAAATATTCTGTAGGCCTCTTAAATTTTATTTGCAAGTAACTCACAAAGGGTTCAATAAAGCCCTTGGAAGGCTCTCTGAAGGGAACCACACTTTTCCTTGTCAACAGATACTCCCACCTGGTTTTCCTCTAGCTCTGCTGTTTCACTGTGCCACCTCACACTGGTCTCTTTGCCCCTAGCGTTTCAGTTTCCTCACCTGTAAAATGATGAAAGCACACAGGGAAGACACCTCCACTATGTGCTTCCAGGCACACAGAAGGGAGCCTGGATCAGCATCTGTTAGCACTAACCCTGGATGATCCTGCACACCAGGGCTGCCAGTATTGCTACCATGCATACCAGGGATAGGACTTAGCTTTAACTCTGAATATTCTTTCATTTTCCAGTGAAGGGCACAGAAACCCTGCCTGCCCCTGGGGAGAGCGAGCCACCTCATCCAGGTAGCTCCCCAGGGAGAGGCAAGGAGGCAGTGTCCCTTGGGTGCTCTGCCCCTCCATCGAGATGGCCAGAGGAGATCTCTGTGAGCAACAGCCACCCCAGGGCCCTCTGGCATGGCGGCAGAGAGGCATGGCCTGAACTGAAACCATTCACCAGAGTGCTGCCATTACCTCTTCCCACTAATTCTATAGGGAGTCATTGGAGAGTCAGTAGGCTTCTGCTTATTCTTCCCAAAGCTGAGATACCTTAGGAAACATCTGTGCCTCCCAATTGGAAGTAATTCCTGCTGGCACTCTGACCTTCTCTCAGAAAGCCATGAACATCCCTGGCTGCAGGACCATTGATGGACCATGTCTGATGTGTCTGTGCTCAGTCTTCTTACAATCCTGCACTCCATCACTCACCTGAATGAGACTCCATACACCTCTCTGAGCACCATCAGAATTATCCTTACTGGTCCTGATTTAAGTCCTAGATTTTCATGCTTGTTTGTGATCTGTGTAGCCACATTGCCGCAGCAGGGAAGCCTCTAGCCCGTGTGGAATCACAGTAAGAAGCTGACCTATACTAGGAGATGTGGTCTGGGATGCAGAGAAATTCCTGGCTGTCTACACATTTCATCTCGCTTCTGCTGCTCCCCCGTGGGCTGACAAAGAGGTCAAGTTTTCCCAAATCCCAAATGCCCTAGGTGCTACCTGTTGGATTGGCTGCCTGCACACCCAGGTGCACACCTAGGTGCTGTGTCAGCTTTTCTTCAGCCCGTGGGCAAGTGAGCCGTGCTCTCCTTGAGCAGACTGAGGGCTGGAGTAGGAAGACAAGTTGGGAAAGCACTTGCCAGCAGGGAGAGTTGGTCCGTAGGGAGGTAGCACAACAAAGGATTTTCTTGATTTTATTTCCCTTCCAATATGGGGGATGTCCCTGCTCCTCCTTCCAGTGCTCACCCCAGGGACAAAACTTTGAATACCTGCTTTCTGGCTCAAGACTCCTCAGCAATTCAAAGACTTGAAATCAATTCTGTCACAGGCCCAGCTGCCAAGTCGTAGCACAGATACCGTTTACAGCTGATGCACAGCCAGGGTCATGTCAACCCTGTTCAGTCTAATTGATTTCTGAGTCAAGGGCCATCATCCTCTTACCAGCAAGCACATTTTCAGGATCCAATTTCTTTGTTTCCTTTTTGCTCCCAAGACAGTTTGCTGGGGGGAATAATTAACCTGCAGATTATAAATGCATGCAAAATATCTGATGGTGATAAGAAAGGCCAAAAGCGAGCGGCTTTATATGTTACTCAGGATCATTCCACTTCTCAATTAATTATTCAAATCACTTATTAAAAAGCAGTACCGTTAAGGCTGATGCAGCTGCAAATGGTGCTCAAATTGAGCACCTCTTTCAGACAGGTGAAAAGCAACACCTGCTTTGAATATTTTTTATATATTAAATTGGTTTTGCCAACCAATCACTTGCCAACTTATTTTAATAGTAGTTGACATCTGTCCTGTGGTGGGGAGAGGATATTAGTTATCAAGCTGTCCAGTTCCTTTTAAAGCTAGTGCCGATTATTCCTCATTAGTGCAGCATTTTTTCTCTTCATTTGTAAAGAAAGCTTTGGGCACAACTCTCACATGTTCCATGTGGCTCTTCTTAGGATAAAAAAGTATTTTTACCCTAGACATAAGAAAGAGTGCTTTTCGGTGCCCTGTACTTCGCCCTAAGAAGAGCCCATGTCCAACCCAGCATTTCATTTGCACAGTGTTTTTTCGCGAAGCACAGCGCTCAGCCTGTCTGCTGCACAGACACCACACACGTTTTTGCATGTGCATTTGGAACTGCCATTTCTGTATGTATAGGGCAGGCCCTTATTGACCTCTTACAAACTCAATTCTGCTCAAAGGTATGGAGAACTAAACGGCAATGATAAGCTGAACACCAGGAGTCTGATGTTGCTTTCTTTGCACCCCAAAACTCGTTATGAGATCCAGGAGAACTTGAGTTGTGCAAGGAATGCAAGAAATATTATCCCCATCTACTGTTTTATGGTTAACTGTTGGATAACAGAGTGAATCCCTCCATAGCCATCACTCCATGCTCTTCATTGTCAAGATATTCTTGTGTTTTTTGGCACAAATGATTTAGTGAGAAATGATGTTGCATTTGGTGCAAAGAATATTTATCCTTATTTTGCAAGATACAAATTTTGCAAAATACAAATCATATATCATAGCTCTAACAAAGAGTACTCATGCGGGAAAGCATTTTATCTGCTTCATTTTTTTAGTAAAAAGCAATGATTTGAAAAATGCACTTAAATTCAAGTATCAATGTATTTATAATAAAGAACAGAAATAGTTCAAACGTTAGGTGATTATGTGAATATTCACAACATTTATGCCAAATTTAATATGATGCAGTCTGTGCTTTTATGACATTTTTATTATGCTTCTAAAAAGTGCATGCTGAATTTCATATAAAATAAAAATATAAACATTGATTTGAAATATCAGGAAATAATTTGTTCAATTTTTATTTTCAAAAGAGATGAAAAGTCCTATATTGCCTCTAAACCTCATCAGGGTTTTATGACTAATCACAGTGCTGCATGCATTGAAAGGCATTTTCTAACTTGTGTTGTATTTCATTGTTTGCTGTCATTGGTTTTACACTAGAATAAGGTAAGTACTTTCCCTGAATCAATATCAAATGTTGCTGTTACAGCTACAGTTCTTACCCAAACTTTTGTCAATAATGGGTTAGTGGAAAATCATTTGTACTCTCTGAGATGTAGCCATGAAGCCATGTGAGCCATGTAGCTCTTGAGGGCCCTGATCCTGCGGGAGCATCAAGGGAAGTTACACTTAGCAGAAAGTGTTCAGCAGTTCACCTCGCATCGCAGCAGGAATTTCACTGAGGCTGCAGGGAGAAGGGCTTCTCCTTCTCCTGTGGTACAATGAGACCTGCTGATGGAGGGCACCCAGTGTGTTGCATGGGCAACCTCTCAGCTCCAAGGAGTAATTCCCACTTTTTTCCATAGTTAATGACTAGAGAGCTGAAGGCACAGCCAGGTAGTGTAGGTCAGTCAATCTGTATGGTGGCATAGCCACATGTGCCTCTTAAACACACAGCAAGTGTCTGCCAGGTAGTTCTTTTGTTTCTTGTAACTCTGACGCTTTGTGCTGTGTCAGCTAATAGATACCACAAACCACCACCGTTACTGAGCTCTGGGTTCAAATCTTGACATGACCAGAGCCAAAGAATGTTTGTGATTGATATGAGCCATCCAGACCTCAGTCAGACCACATCACTTTTCTCATTATAGTACCCTCCTAAGAAAGCATTCAGCCACACAATTTACCCCAAGCCTAGTCCTGAGAGGCATGCCTTTGCTGTTTTCTAAGGGTTTGTTCATGTTTTGTTTTGTTATCCAAATATTTTTGTTTCTATTTGGTTCTTATTATGCCCTGTCAATTAAAAAAAGCACAAAAGTAATGAATGACATTAGTATATATTGGGGGGGGTTACTGCATACTTTTCA
Source organism: Chlamydotis macqueenii (assembly GCF_036417535.1). Classification (NCBI taxonomy): domain Eukaryota; kingdom Metazoa; phylum Chordata; class Aves; order Otidiformes; family Otididae; genus Chlamydotis; species Chlamydotis macqueenii. Next base: position 13,959,545 of record NC_141556.1, on the reverse strand, counting down.
TTCCATTTGGCTGTGTTCTGTTTTCATAAATTTTAAATTGCAGACTTGAAGTTCAAACTGTGCTTTAGGAAGCACACAATAGCCAGAATGCTCAATTAAAGACTAAAGATGCAGAGCAATTGCTTTCTATAAATTGCTTTATTGCAGGTATTTACTGAACATGCCCTAGATAGAATTTTGTTCTTCTGTATTGGCTGCATATTATATAACAAAATACTAGTTATATGCACTACTATATATAACTAGTGTAACTCCAGTGACTTCACTGGAAAGTTACTTAGAGTTGCTGTGTACATTGGAGCAATATTATCTTCTATTTATTTTTTAATACTAATGCACTCAAAACTGCCGAACGGATTATGCAGTAGTTGCTCCTATCAATTGCTTTTTTTGCTGTTTGCTCCGTCAGCAATACACAGATAACTATTTTGGATCTGTACTTTTCATCTGATGGTTCAGAGCATGCACAGAAAAGGTAGAAGGCTCAGCACATGCTGACCAGTCCATTACACACTTGCAAAGCAGCCTCCAAGTTGCAACCAATACTCGAACAAAGGTTCTCTCCATACCCTCTGTTGTGGAAGAGGGGGCCTATTCCTAATACAGCTCGATGCTCCCCAGCACGGCTTGGCTGCTCCAAACAAAAAAAATAACAGCAAAGGTATGGTAAAGCCTTTTATCAATCTGTAAAAATACATATTAAATTTGTTATTAATTGTATTGAAAGCATTCTTAATTCCATCACAGGCAAGAAATGTGTAAGTACTCCTGCAAAGTTTATTATAGAATTGCTATTGTGATCTTACAAAGCACTATTGATCTCCCTTATATAGTGCTTGCCTCCTACCAATATAAAAAAATCAATTTAGAAAAATAAATATAGACTACCCTCATCTTGTGGATACCAGACTACGCACACTATATGATACTATAATCTGTAGGGTATACCTGTTGACCTATAGCAGGAGTTAAAATCATTCCATTTTCTATAGTAGCCATGAAGACGTTGTGGGACATCCAACCAGTAGTTGGAAAGTCCATCTCAGACTTTGGTGGAGAACAAGTTTGAACAATGTCAATGCAAGCAAAAAAAAAAAAAAAAGCATTTCATTCTTGGGAATTGAGATTTCTCTTATTTTTCACAAACTGCACTGCTGTGGTGTTTGGTGTAAGACAGGGAATATATGTATTTGCTTATAAAATCTTGATCATCTTATAAAATAACAAAACAGACTGAACATACATAAAAAAATAAGTAAATCTCTTTTAAGTTATTAGGTAACCCCTTCTTTGTTCCTTTTTTTCAGTTATTTTTCTTTATTTTTGTTGAGTTTTTTCTTTGTTCATTGTTTTAAACATCTTCATCATAACTTTAAGGCCAGATACAAAATGGTTAGGCATTTGAAGTGAAATAGAGGCCAGGTGCACCTAGCAGTGTCTAAAACAGGTCCTGAAAATCTCTGCTGAGCTGTTGCTGAATGTGAGCTGACCAAACGCAGCAGGGAGACTTCGCACAGGAATGTGAAGGCCCCTGGGCCAAGGACTGCAGCTCTGCTGAGTCCATGTGGCCTGGCTGCCCAAGTCACACCCAAGCTGAGGATCTCACAGCCGAGCTCAGTGATAAATTTAACCAAGTCCAGAAACAGCAAATGTTTCAGCCAAACACATTGACAGGCTGCGTTTGGTCCCCTGTACCTAGAGTGAGGCCACTCAGAGTAAGGCTGTGTTTTCTCCCAGGGCCCAGACTCCTGTATTTTGGCTGCAGAGCAGCCTTCTCCCAGCAGAGAGGTGCTCCATCCTCACTTCGTGGTTAGGATGCTCTCCTGAGAGGTGGGATGTTGCCTTCAAGGCCCTGTGTATAATGAACAACCTGCTTCTCAGGCAATGGGAATTAAAGGGAGACGTAAAGAAGAATTAAGGGAATTAAAGGGAAGAATTAAAGATTCAGACCTCTTTCAAGCCTCATGACCAATGGCTGTCTTTGCCTCTGGAGGGCTATACGTATTTTGTAAAGCATGCAATTATTTCTTTTTCCTAAGGGCCACATTCACTAAAAAAAAGCTTATGCACTAGAGAGGAAAGTATGACTGATTACAGTACGAGTATTTACTTTTTACTCACAAAGAAAACTCTCAAGTTAAAATCTGCCTTGCACCCACAAATGGGAGATTTGTTGACTGCAATGTCTACTGCAGGCCTTTACTTCACAGATCCCCTTTAAAACCTGCTGGACTTCTTGGTTTGGAGGCTCCTGGTAACATTCAGTCCCTTGGAACAGAGACACTTAGGCCAGGCATCCTTCTCCCGCTTCAAGATGAAGCTAGAAAGCACAAGGTCCTCAGTGGGCAGGGAGGACTAGGAGAGGAAGTCAGAAATAAGCCTAGACTGCACAGATTCACTGCAACTTTGCAGATCCTTTCCCCTGGAAACCAAAAGAAAATTTGGTGATGCAGGCACCAGCAGTGCCTCCTGGGGAAAGCTCTTTACGCCTGTCAGAGTGGTCCTTAGGGTGTGCATGGTTAACGCTGTGCTCCGATCTCTGAAACTCCATCCCCTGACTGCATCTGCGGGAGTATCTTCTATGCCACTTTTCCATGTGGAGAAAGGGGGTCTCAGGTGGCTCTAAAAGCTCGAGTCTGGCTGCTGTATGTGATACTATTTTTATTTTTAAAGTAGTTTTCTGATCAAAAGTTCTTCCCCATGCCCTGGCACTCCGTAGTGCAGTGTGCAAGAGAGACTGTCTCTCTTACAGCCACATCTCGATGCTCTATATGGCTGGCCAAGTGGTCTGCCAAGTTGCAGGCCTGAGAGGAGACATCCTGTATCAGAACTTCAGAATATAAAAACCTTTTCATTCTCCTGTAATTCTGAATGCAGTTTGGCTGTAGGTTTATGTCGATCTGTATTTGTGTGTATGCACCAGAGGTATGGATAGGTACGTAAAGCGACAAAGAAAAGGCACAGCCAGACGAAGCTCTCTGGCCTTTGAGTCCCCTGCCACAGCAGAGGCAGTAGGATGTAGAGGCTCTGTGGTGCTGCACATGCAGTTCTGTGCCATGAGCATCACAAGGATGCACCACAGACGTTACAGCTCCATTTCCAAAGCTGCTGAAATTTGGAAACTGAAGGTGGGATCTGGCCCTTAGGAGTTAGATGGGTTTCAGGGACCAAAATGCCAGACAGCCATCTTGTCCACCGCTGCCTTCTTGTGGTTCTTTCTTCCCTCAATGGGAGACATAGAAACCTGTGCTTGGTGGGATGGGTTTTGTTCTCCAGGCAGGTCTTCCGAACAAGTGTCCCTCCTTCCATCAGGCTGCAGTCAGGCTGTCTCTTGCCTGCTCTCCTCCCAGATGTGATGATGCTTATTTCCTAGATCTTCCTTTAATTTTGGATGAGGGGCATAAGGGAGGGAAACGTTAAGTCTGCATAAAAGTGGTGTACTTCGCTTCCTGTATAATGAAAGTGGAAGATAATGAAGTGGAGTAAAGCTTTTCTTCTGTTCTCAAAATAAAGTTGTTAATGATCTGAGACAGAGGATAACTGGAATACAAAACTACTGTGGAAAAGTGCCCTATATTGAGAGGGTATGACGTGCATATAGCTGTAGTGAATCTGGCCCTAGGCAGCACAAGTTTTCCTTAGCTGAAAGCTCTTAACCTTTCCCTAAGATAATGAACTGTAAATAAAAGCAAAGTGGGACAGATTCTCAATTGCCTTGTACCTTGCTGTTGTACAAAGGGTGCAATACACACCACTTTACACAGGGTTGAAAGGTCACGCAAAGAAAAAGAAGAATCTGTCCCACTAGCTCACTGCTCCGAAAGAGTTTAAACTATATATAAAAAACTGACACTCTTCTCTTCCTCCCTCCTGCCCTTTGATTTTAACAGCACTCGCAAACAAAATTACATGATGAATTTTTCACGGCAACACGGGCTCAGGCATTTCTACAACAGAAGACGAAGGTCACTTAGACGATATCCATGAAGAAACGATAAATTTATCTTTTTTCCTCCCAACATGTGATGTGTTGCTTTCCATTCTTTAAATCTAGCACTGCGTCTGGTATCAGGACTTTTCTGCAACTGGCTTGATGAATAACTGAAAGCCTTTCTCAAGACAGAGTGTACACCACTTTTTCGCACTGTGAACTAATGAGAAGTGACTTATTTTCTCATAGGTAAATGTTTTAATGTTGATGTGTCTGTGAAAATTGTGATCTGTTGTAATATCAGTTACAGTGGCAGTATTGGAAGTAAGCAACTAATTCTGTTTAACAGGAAAAAAAGTTTAAGCACAAAGACTTTTCAGATTTTATGTTTCAAAAAACCTTCATACTAAGTACAGAATTTAACATCCTTTGTTACATAGGTATTTAAGTGCACTGTATTTCAGCTCTGTGTCATTTTATATGATTAAGTTATCATTGTTTGTCCTCTTTGTATTCTCTTCTACAACATGACACATTGGCACTGTATTTACTTGTTTTGTTGTTGTAATATTTTTGCTGCTGATTTTTGGGCTATTTACCTTCTGACAAAGTGTATTAAAAAAAATCAAAGTACCTAATCAAGAAGATAATTGCAAAAGTAGTTGTAAAGGCGTTGATATCCTTCGGTCTTATTCTTTGATATGTCTGTTGGTTAGCACTGTTTTGTGGATAAAAAAAGAATGCTTGACATTAAACCTTTTTCTACTAAGGAGTTGTGGATGAAGCCCCAAACGGAAGTTCCCAATTCCCTGTCTCAATGTAGTCAGTTCTCTGCAACTGATTTACTTACAGTAACTGCCATTTGGTGTCTGTAGTAATGAAGTGATTTGTAAACAGTGAACGTTTCATCGTGTTCTCTTTGGTGTTTGTTTCTATTGCAGGTCATGTTTGTATCTTCTGATAAAGTTGTACCTACACCAGCAATGTTACAATGCCCCTATAGCCCTAAACTGTCTATTATCATAAATAAAATGCTTCACTTTATGGTGAACCAAGCTAAAGAACCATGCTTCAATAAAAATAATGTCAACAAACAATTCTGATGTTAAACTTTTCAAGCCATGTGGGCTTTACATGAAATCATAAAACAAATTCTCTTACTAAATACTTAGAGTCTAATGCAACATCAATGGTATTTTTTAATATTCAGTACACCACACTTAACAGCACTCTGCAAACCACACAAACCAAGAGACCTTCCCAGTCCCACCTGTGGGCACAACACGGTGGTCATAACAGGTCCTGGTGCACGGAATGAAACAGGACCACAGACCAATACAGACTCTCACTTGCCTTTATCTGCAAACCCAATATGCAGCATGCAAATCAGTGTTTCCAAGCGCCAAGGACTGCAGTGCAACACAGAAGGAATCTGGTTCAAAACAAAGTTGCTCATTCTTAGAGTCATAGAATAATTTGGTTGGAAAAGACCCTTAAGATCATCAAGTCCAGCCATAAACCTAATGGTGACTCAACCACTTCCCTGAGCAGCCTGTTCCAGTGCTTGATAACCCTTTGGTGAAGACATTTTTCCTAATATCCAATCTAGACCTCCTCTGGCACAACACGAGGCCATTTCCTCTCATCCTATCACTTGCTAACTGGGAAGAGATCAACCCCCACCTCGCTACATCCTCCTTTCAGGTAGTTGTAGAGTGATAAGGTCTCCCCTAAGCTGCCTTTTCTCCAGACTAAAGAACCCCAGCTCCCTCAGCCGCTCCTCATCAGAGAGAAGTATCATACGTACCTGCTATGCTCTTACAGCAGCGCATCTGCTTTTGGCACCACACTGGTCTGAAGCAGAATGGTGTTTGTTACTCATCCACGCTCAGCCACCTTTAATATGTTTAAATTTTAAGAGGTTTTTGATCAAAGATACCTGAGCAGGAAAAAAGGAGGTCATTCAGTGACCAACTAATCAAAACCCTGGGTTGGTCAAAATTATGCAACAGGCCTTTGACAGACCTGGAAACTTACTGCAACAGCCCAGCCTCTTGTAGCTGCAAACTCGCTGTACTGTTCTGGAGAACAGTGTGTGTGCTTTCAGTTCTTGAAACGAGATAAAGGATCTATTCAGAGATAGAGTAGGAAGAAAAAAAAATAACGTTATTAAAGAATATAATAGCTTAATGTTTGGGCAAGAGATTTTAAAATATTGAAATAAAAGTTTCGCCCATTAAACAAACAAAAATGCAAGATATAAACACTCCTATTTTTAAAGATAATTTTATTTGCCCTAATATGTCAATAGACGGGTGATATTTCAATCTAAAGTGTGTGTAGAGCTAGTGTGTTGCTAGGGAATTAATTTATTTTAAAGACTTTAGATACAATGAAGCACTTCATCTGACTTATCTTCCCAGGTAAGAGACCAGCATAATCAGAGAAGCTGCTTTTCACAATTGTATTTATTTCCTTTGAATAATGTATGTGATCGTGACTACTGAGGAACCCCCCAAGGCATTTCTCCAGAACTCACTGCAAACTGTGCCTAAGCTTTTCTCAGGAGAATCATCCCCACCAGCAGATTCCCAAGTGACGTTGTCATTTGCCTTTTCTAGATTCCAGGAAGTTCTTCTTTACAGTTTTTGCATTCCTACAGCACACAAGGTAACGTGCGTATACAGCATGCTCAGTGTACGTACTGTTTTATTTTTCCTCCCATAGGACTGAAAAAAAATGAGTCAGCTGACATTAAGTAGTCATTAAAATAACAAAGGTGACGCAGTACATAATTAATGGCAATAAAACAGTGACAGTGCTATGACAGTACTAATAAGCTTATCTACCAGTATAAAACTTTGGCAGGTGTAACTATGAAAACTGATGCTTTCAGTATGCCTTCCAGTCTTTCTTATTTCTCTTATCAGCTCACTAACCCATGTTCCAGTAGAATACAGAGAACATAAGAGAAATTAAATAAAAATACAGGAAAACAAAGCTCTGGCCTGCTGGAGTTCCTGGAACAACGAAAACCTCAAGTTCTCATAATTTTGCACGAATATTCTTCTCTTGAATTCATCCACAGGTGGTAGCATTACCTTAGTGAGAGGAAATGAGCGCAGCACAAGTATTTTGAAGGACTGAATTAGGCTCTGCATGAACATAACAATTTAGAGAAATGGGTAGAAATTAAATAACACAGCAAATACTCTCAAGGACAAGACATTGTCAAAGAGCAAGGTACCAGCACACGGAGTGGGTAAATATCTGGCTAGGCAGCAAAACTACAGGGAGAGAATCAACAGCGTACAGCAGTTTAAAAACATGCCGGTTTGCATTCTATCAATAGAAGTGTTGATGGTAAAACACAGTAAATATATATACCCTGTGCAGTCAGTGCTGGCAAAGTAGACAGCGGTTGTCAGCTGTTGAGCCCTTCACTTCTTACAGATGTAAACAATTTGGAGAGATTGCAGAGTACAGCAGCAAAAACAAGACCCTGGAAACCATGAGCTTCCAAGTAGGGAGAGTTGGTTTGTTTAGGCTAGAAAGGAAAACATTTGGAAAGAGACATGACAGGAGCCATAAACAGGGATCTATGTTTTATTTACTTGCTAACCCTTCAGGGCAAATGTCACTGGGGGGAAATGTTGCCACAGCATCACCTCATCAATCACCCATCAGTGGGGAATGGGGTTTGGTTATTTTCCAAGCAGGAAGCCAGTGCGAGGCTCTGTAAGCCCCGCTGACGCACGCACAAGGGCCACGCACCAGCAGCGAGGTACAGCAAATAAACCCCACTCAGTTCAGTGTTGTGGTGAGGCAACTCCACATTGGAGCTGTAGGGGGGAGCTACCTCAACCCTCAGCTGGTGAGAGGGTCCTTAACCAAATGAGATCACTACAAGGGCTTGCCTACATTAAGCATGGCCTTTAAGAGCTCTTCAAGGGCTGTAGGCAATCTGGAGCAGCTGAGACCACGCAACCACTTGCAGCACATCCCTGTGAAGGAGCAGATGGAGCACCTACCATCCGCAGGCGGTGGATCTGCTCCTGGAAGAAATGACAGTGACATATGAGGCTGCAGAAGTCATACGACTGACACAAGGACGAACTGCCCAGTGTTTTCCTGTGTTACTGATGCTTTATGTCTGTTGCTTTTTCTTCCCTGTGTTCTTCTTGGGTCAGCTGAAGGGACTGACCTGGCAGCAAGCCTGAGGACTTAGGCCCGTGCATGGTTAATTACCACAGAGCCTGGTGGGGAGTGTTCAAGCCAGCACCCAACAAGGAGGAGCCCAGTAAAAATGGTATTCCAGGGACGGGGGAGTACTGTCCTGGAGGATGCTGATAAAAGTTGGGTTTATAGTTTGAATCTGTATTTCTTTTGAAAGAAAAAACATTTGTTAAGCTTCTTTAGGAAAACAAAACAAAACAAAAAAAAAAAGGAGATGGTTGTGCTTTTGAGCTGTGCTGCTCAGGGGAGATCTGTGAAAGAGCTGGTGGCAAAGAAGCTACTGCAGAGGGCTCAGCTGCTTCCCTGATTGCTTCTGGCCAAAGGCAGGACTCTGGGAGGCACTGGGCAGCCACAGGTTTTGAGGTCACTTCTGCATTAGAATGCTACTGCTGATACACCCAGAGTTGGCTGACAGTCCCAGGTCCCTCCTTTCCTGCACGCTGACTGTGCACCTACACACCAGCCTTCTGCTGGTACCATGTTGTTCCCAGTGTGCTAGAAACAGCGCGTGCAAAGCCATTCAACTCCTTCACATTCACAACTGCATATAATCCAGTGGACACCCAACTCAGCTCATGTAAAATCACACCCTTCTCATGGGATGTTTTAAAAGATTTGAGTTCAGTCACTTGTAAGGAACTTCTCACGGTAAAAAGGGAAGTGTCCTAACGTTTGAGACTCTGCTAGAATCAATGGTGCTATTATGGACAACAATAAAACTTGACATGACTAATGTATCTGTGTAGGATGTGGGTTGTAACAAATTAACAGCAGCAATTTGAGAACCAAGCCAACTGCCACTGAAATCAGTGGGAAAATCCCTGTACATCTAAATGCATTTCACTTCCATCTGGGAATGTTCACCTCAGCTTTACTAACTCAGCTGGTTTGACCTGTCCCAGACCTTGCATAAGACTCCATGGTCAAATATACCCAGGTTTTTTTTTCTGCCTTAGAAAGTTGTCTCATTATTAGAAGAACTCTGATTGTAGCTAGGGAGCGGCTGGGAGTGCCCCAGTCGATGGAGCCCACCTGACCCAGTTTGCTAATGTGGGATGTCCAGTACGGGATGTCCACCCCAATGAGACAGCCAGAAGCACCAGAAGTCTCTGCACTCCCCAGCCCCTCAGCTCGCTCCTCTGCCCATACTATCAGCAGCTGTTTGAGGAAGTTGAGAACTGAACAGCTCAACGACTGGAGCTCCAACCAGCCAGTGAGCGCTGGATCTGGCCTTTGATGGTGCCTCACAGCTTTCCTTGTGCTGCTGGAGAGCAACGGCTCCTGCTGCTCCGTCCCCTGTGAGCCAGATGAGCCTTCAATGCTCGCACTGGGCCCTCTGTCATCACACAGCTCCAGTGGTGTGTGTGCCATTAACTAATTTCCCCCAATTATCCTCCACAGGAGCTTTTTTAGTCTCTCCAGTTGTCCATACTGTTTATTCTGTATTAACTTCCCCTCCCTTTTTTTGTTTTGACTAAAAATCCTCTTTTCATCTTGTTCCTGCTGAGTTCAGCACTATATTAATCCCTGCCTTTCTCTCACAGCTGAAGAACTGAAGCATCTTTTACCATTTAGACAATGCTGGAAAGAAGCAATAAAAAGAACTGTTAACCTTCCCAGTGGGCCACACTAAAATCTGCGCAGGAAATTAAAACCAGCTCCAGTTCATGTATTTAAATGCATCCATTGACACAACAATGCACTGCGTGGGTTACTGTAACATTCAAAATGATTTATACTTTTGTGGATTCTTCCAGTGGGAAACCTGCTGCTCCCATGTTTGCTTCAGGCTTTCTCCTCTCCCTCCTCTTCGTGCAGGCCGTATAAGCACAGCTCTGTCTGTGGCACATTACTACAGCATGAGCTTCACTGGTCCTAAAGCATTTCAGAATTTCAGTACATCGGTGGTGACACACCACCTTCACAAGGAGAATAATTCTTAACACAAGGTACAAATGCCCAAGCTCAGGAAAAAAACCCACACCTTTTTGGATAAATCTGTATCAGAAAGATGTCTTTCCCAAAGCACCCCAAGGTACCCCGTTCTGTATAAAACACTGGCGCCCAGCACCATTCCACATGAAGTCTGATGTATGTGGTGTATTTCATGTATCACTCTGAAACTGTTTTTTTTTTCCATCCAAATGCCTTTTTGTGACATGCTATTAGGTAGATCAGTTATAACAAACCTCTTATTTAAAATGCAACATTTGAAATGTTTTGACCTTTACATTTCTCAGTTTGACAATACCTAAATTTAGAGTACTGTACTTCAGTTTGAAGTAATTTAAAATTTACTTAAGTTACTCTTAAATTCTAACACGGGTTAACATGTCAAGGAATGATATTAAGGTTTTCACTTCAACACATTCCACCAGTGAACATCAGTTTTACATTTTTTTAAATGTCTCAGAGTGTAAGAACTTACCAAATGTTTTTTTTCCTACCAGTTCTAGACACAAAAAAATGAATCTCTAAGAACCTGAGAGGTGGGAAAACATCTTCTCCTGGGCAAGAGAGCTACAGTTATGTCGGAAAACATTTATAAACCAAAGACTGAAAGACGGGATCTGTGAAGATACCTCACTACTAATGCCTGTGTGCTCACAAGGAAATCGATACCCGCGTATCCTTTGCATGCCTAAATAAATAAGAATCTGCATCCAGTCACTTGTGAGACCAACTACTCCAAGACCCATGCTGGTAAGTGCACCTCTCAGACAGCAGAGCTGGCAAAAATAATTTAAAAGGAAGAAAATTAGGAAGTCTCTTGAGGTATTTAATCACCACAAAGTCCTTCAGAAATTTGTATTTTCACATTTATTTACATGACAGGCACATGTCTGCCTGACGCCTGGTGTACATACTACTTCAAGGAGAGAGCACGCGTGTCTGCTTTTCCAAATCCAATTTAGACAATAAATCCTGAAGTGTTTTCTCTGGTATTTCGGGACAACCCCACCGGGGTTTACTGAGCAAACAACGCGGCCTACCCCAGCACACTCGCAAGGAAGCCAACCCGGGGGCCACGTCCTGTGCGGCGCCTCACCGCCAGCCTGGCCGCCCCAGGCGCCCCAGCGCAGCTTTTCTATTTAAATTATCAATAAACCTCATTTCTGTCGAGTGTGTCTACGCATACCCGCGGGGCGGGCTGGGGGTGACACCCCACAACGGCGCTGCCGGGCGGGGGCGCGCAGCGGCCCCGTGCACGGACGGCCCCGTGGCATTCTGGGAGCTGTAGGCCGCTGCAGGAGCGCGCCCGGCGGGGGCTGCAGGGAGGGGGGGGACTACGAGTCCCAGCCGCTCCCGCGCTCGCCCGCGGCCGGCGGGGGAGGGAGAGGGGGCGGGGGGGCCGATCGCCGCCGCCCGCCCCCCCAGCCCTTAGCGTTCACCTTGGGCGCGGAGAGGAGGTGGTGTGCCGTCGTGGGTGATTCGGCAGCGGGCTGGAAGGCGGCGGCTGGAGGTGAGCGGAGCGCGGAGACGGCTCCTGAGGGGGCGAGCCTCGCCGTGAGGAGCGGGGTCGGGATCGCGCTCTGCCGGTGGCTGCGGCTCCAGCCGGGTCATCCCGGGCCGGGATCTCGCACGGTGCTCCCCCTGCCTTCCCCTGGCCTCTCTCCCCGGCGGAGCTGCGGGGGCTCCGCGGGCGGCAGGAGCGGTGGGAGAGGCACCGGGGAGCGCGGCGGCGGGGCCGAGGCCGCCGGGCGGGTCTGCGCGTCCCCCTCAGCGCGGCCCTCAGCGCCCCGGGCCGCAGCAGCGCGGGGGCAGCGGGGTCGGGCGGGACAGCCCGGCCGGCGTGCGGAGGAAAAACGAAAGGTTGGGGCTGAGGGAGGTTTTGAGAAAGCGGTCGTTTCCTCGTCTGATGACTGCAGCCCGCTGGCTTTAAGCTGCGGGTTGTCAGTTCAGGTCGGAGCGGCTGTCTCGACGTAACAAGAAATAACCGCTTTGGTACGAGCTTCAGCCCTTTCAACGAGCTTCAGAACCTTCCCGAAACCTCACTTCACCTGTTCCCCCCAGTTTTCTGGCCGAGAACAAGACCGTGGCTTTCGCTGTGTCAGTATTTTCCAGCTTTTGGCCCCCCGAGCGTGGGCACGCTTCGAACCCCCGGGGACGCAGCCGGGAGAAGGCAGCCGGCGCGGTGAGCGGGCGTCGGAGGGCTGTGCCGGTGCCCGTGGGGCCGTTGCGACGCTTGGAACTGCCTGAGCCTTGACATGTGGCTGAAAGCTGTTTTCGGGATGCTTCAAAACTTCAGATAACCCGAATGACTGCTGCAGCAGGCATTTGGAGATAGTCCAGTAGTAAGAAAAAAAAATAATAAAATTACTGCCGTTATTTCTACTGATGATTCAGCAGAATATACACTCGTAATTCTTCATCTCTATCGCAGTAACACAGCTGCACAGCATTGGTTTGGATGGGGATAACTGATATTCTTAACAGAAGTCTGGCCACTGGAATATTTTTGATTGAAGTTTTTACAAAGACAGACTAAAATTTGCAGACAGACTTTTAAAATGTCTTCTACTAAATGTGCAGTAATACATATTCTGGGTTAACAGGTGTCTTGATTTATATTACAGAGTTTTCATAAGTAAGATGCTACTTTACTAGCTGCCATAGAAATGGAAAAACTAAAGTAATTAATTGTACAGTTTCTGAAGCAAGCATGTTAATTCAGACTTGCACGGAATTAACTCTATGCGGATCAGCTCTGGCATTGGCCTTCCTCAAGTGGTAGTAATCACATTTTACTTTTTAAAATACTTAGTTTGTGGTAATTCCAAGCCTTCTCAGGGCACGTGATAGATGTTCCGGTACTGCATTTAGCAGTAGTCCTGAACTGAAGTATTTTATTGCAATGTACTGTCAAACATCTCTGAAATGGAATGGGGAAAGGGTATAGGGAGACAATGGGTTTCACCATGCAAAGCTGCTGTTGGAGCTAATAAAGCAGATTCATTTGAGACAGTGTTTAGCCCCTTGTGTAGGCTTGAGGGCCTCAACCCAGTAGTCTTGTGCTAAAAGCTTCACTGTGCTTAAAGGTATATTTGTGGGAGGAGCTGAGGCTTCTCAGCTTTCCTTCCTCAGTGAAGGAAAGCTCCAAGTCCAATAACAAAAAAAAAACCCTGCTACTACTTCCAGGCTTGGGTTCTGGTCCCTAAACTGTATTTCTTCTGCCGAAGTAATCTGTCCAGAGCTGATGTGGTTTTTTTTACTGTAGTGTACAAACTCTGTGTAGGGTAACAATTTGCTTAAAGGTTGACATACTTACAATGAAAAAAGGTGAAGACGGCTGAGCATGATTCTGGGGGAAGGGGCCTAGGAAAGGGTCAAGTCCTTAGCCTCTGCCACAAGAGAGCTGAAAGCTTACTTGAGTACACTGTGGAGTTTAGCCATAGGATCTGAAGACCTGGGACACTAAACAGCCATCAAGAAGTGCCTTTGTTTTGGAGTTTCTTGTCCTTTACTGTGGTTCAAATCATATATTTAGCACACAGCTCTTCATAGGTGTAGCAGTCTGTCCCCAGGGACACAATGTTTTTAGAGCTTGCATGTTTCAAAACCACATGGCAAGTTGTTTATTCTTTAACGTGACACAAAAATCATGCAATACATGCACAGACCTAGCACATGGCTGCACTATCATTATTCTTTTGCTAATAACTCGAGAAAGAAGAACTGGGCATGTGTTTATCTGCTTTGACTGTTATCATTATAGTATAAACAGACCATTCTTGTCTCAAACTACTGTTTATTTGGACCATAGCTGTAGCCTCTGTAAAAGGGACCAAGACTTTTGTGCAGTCCATGGGTTGCCTAGAGAAGCATGGAGTCCTTTGAGCTCCTCTGCCTCTCTTCTTTCAGCTGATCATCTGCTGAAGTCAGCCCTGTAGCTACGGAGGAATTTGTGACTCTGGAGCCTGCTGCTTTTTGTGTGTCTCGAGGAAGTTTTCTCCTGGAGAAGACAAGCCTCCACTCTACATTTTGGGTAGGGGTATTTTCTCACCAAACTGTTCCATGTTTTCTCTGCCTTAGCCCTCCCCTGCACATGTCCTAGCTGATCTGGTTTGCTCAGCTTTGACTTCGGTTATGCCAGTTGTTACCAAGCTAGGGGTCAGTGTGGTAGAAGCAGCTACATGTAGTGTTGTGAACTTTACAGGATTGGGCTGCAACCAGAATAATTTGGGGAAATTATTAGGCCTGAACCATGTCTGATCTAATAGGCAGCTATTACTTTTTTTAGTAGGACTTGTCGCAATAGGACAAGGGATAAAGGTTTTAATCTAAAAGAAAGTAGATTCAGATTAGATTTAAGGAGGAGTTTTTTTTTTTACAATGAGGGTGGTGAAACACTGGAACAGGTTGCCCAGAGAGGTGGTGGATGCCCCATCCCTGGAAATATTCAAGGCCAGGTTGGATGGGGCTCTGAGCAACCTGATCTGGGTGGAGATGTCCCTGATCCGTGCAGGGGGGTTGGACTAGATGACCTTTAAAGGTCCTTTCCAACCCAAACTGTTCTATGATTCTATTTCATTGTTGATACAATTTTTCCATAATAACTGGTTTTTTAAGTGCATGTTTTGCTGTCTGATTATTCAGTAGATCTCTAACTTCTAGCACAAGAAGACCATGCTGAAGCTGAAATTCTCAAGCTCAAATTAGCCTATTGATTTCCCAGTTAAGTTTAATGAATTAAACACCTTCTTTATCCTGATGAGTTTCCTTCCATAGATCTGTTAGCCAACATAATGTTGTCCTGCTAGATAGTATTTCTTGATAGTCCTTCTTGATACTATTTCTTAATATGTCTACAATACTTGCCATTGCTATTATTCTATAGTTATCTATAGCTTTTTGCTCTTCAGAAGTATAAGCAGCAGCAAAGTCCAGGTGTTGTAATTATTTTCCATGTGTCCAGGTAATGAGAAAGCTATAGACAACAGGCAATGCCACGTATTTCTGTGGGTTCTTGGTATGAAGATGTGGCTGTAAGTTTGTGCAGGCAGTTGAATGGGTTTTGCAAGTCAGTTGCGTCAATAAGATTTAGATTTTATTAATGATCCTAAGAGTATGTACACAGATAACTGGCCTATGTGGTAACTTGGTCTGCTGTTCTCAAAGACTTGCATTAACTGTTTCTTTTGTTTTGTGCAGTAGCAAGCTGGGAAGACCCTCCATGTGACAAACAATAGTGTGATTACCTTTTTGGGAGTTTTTTGACAATGAATCTGTATTTCCATGCCTGGGTGGAGTCTCTCTTTCTCCAGCTTTCACTGAAGAATTCTTACCAGTTTTGCACAAGTGGTGGATCAAGTTTTGCTGCTCTGCTCTGACTGTTGCCTACCATTTTGCATGTCCAGTTTTGTTTGAGGTCTCATGTTGTTGTGGGTTGTTTTGGGTTGGGTCTTTTTTGTTGTTTGTTTTTAGCTAATTCATAGATTTTAATCTATTAATTGAAAACCTGAGATTCTGACATCAGGACTGGGATAGAGCTAACGTCAAATTGTTAATTTTCATTTATTTTATGGAAATCAGGTTCTAAGGCAGGGCTGTAAGTTTTGAGAACTCCTCAGAAAACCTCTCATAATAAAGCATGAAGAGAATTTTCCAATCAAAATCAAAGATTGCAGTGTGTATTGTTTGAAACATCCTTGTTGCAGTTCAGTCTGGTAGGGCCAGACAAAATTAAGGATTAAGCTGGTTAGGCATTATGAAACTTTAATTTGGGGCACCTGGTTTTCACAGAGCAGAACTCAAAACACCATATACCATCCAGAAGATTTGGATTGCTACTCTGAGGTGCCCACAGGGAACACTGCCTGTTCCTGTTCTCACAGAGCTCTGCTACGCTCAGGCATGTCTGAAGAGTCATGTTAGGAACAAAACCACACATCATTCGTAGACACAGGCATCTGTAATATCTTCTCTAAATGCTGAAGTTCTGCTGCTGTCATAACTTTATGGCACAACATAGCTGAAATCCCTTCCCAGAGAAGCTAGACGTGCGTTCAGTTACCACTTCAGCATGCTGGGATTTAACCCTGCATCTCCTGCTTTACTGGGACAGTGCCATAGCTACACAGCTTTGACAGAACACTGTTTTCTAAGCCCTCCCTGTTTCTTTCAGGTTTCCTGTTTCTTTATCTTCTGTCTCTGGTCCATTTCATGGTTCAATTTGGAATTTTGCACTATACTTTCTTGCTTGCTTGTTTTCAGTTCTGTAGTATGTATTTCTGGTTTTATTTCTTTGCCAGTTTCGTCTTTAAAATTGATGCTTATGATCTTCTCTCACTATGGCATTGCAGCGCTATAGATGGTGCGGTATTTGTGTCCATATAGCTGAACAGGTGACCTGAATCTTTAACTTACTACAGATGTAGTGAGTCTGATTCCCTCCCCCCCACACTTTCTGGTGACATTTGCTTCTTCTGTGTATGTGTTTCTGAGGAAGGAAGGTTCTTGCAAGAAGAAGTCAGTCACCACAAGATTACTCGATGAACCTTTCTTCATTTCATTTTATGATCCTCAGCCCAGACACCCTTGTAACTCTTCCAGTTCCTTCATTATGGCACCCTGTTTTAGTGTTAGCTGGTGCAGGAATCCGTTCATGCTGGATTGTTCTGCCAAACACACTTGAAGAGTCAGTTGGAGAACTCTTTGCCCCTGCAGACCTGTTTGAGCTAAACTCTGTGACTGACATCTTTACAAATCTGGTATAGATGATGTTTTGGTAGATGGGTTCTTAGCTTTACTGCGTGCTGGGATAATGAACACAGCTACTCTCTTAGAGCTCTTCACAGAATAAACGTATCTTCAGTTCTACCTAATAAATGCCACTGATGTATGAAGACCTGACCAACACATCTGAAAATCCGGTGCTTTGGTAGCCTAGTAAAATCAAGGTATAACTGCAAGGACATGAGCCTGGTTGTATTATTATTCCTGTACCTGCAGCATAGAACCTTCAATACATGAAGATGTTCAGCACCAACTGGTAACTGGCATCAGTCCAAGCAATTTCTGTATCTTGTCCATCTTATTTGATTGCTCTGTTTGGGATTGTGGCATCACTTCTTTAGCTGTATGAAGGTTAGTCTTTTCACTTGTGTAGTTTAGAAACAGACACAGAGCTGTCTGACATTAAAATGTGAGCTCTGTCATCAGCCACAGAAGAAATGAGAAGCCAGAAGGTGAGTCTGCAAATAAAGCAGGGGGTTGCTGTGGAATACTTATCAGAGAAACTCTACGTGTTCATGAATTTTAAATATTTCAAGGAAAAGCAGTGTTGGCCTGTGTTTGCTGCACACTCATGGCCTTCGTCTGTAACTTCGGCATCAAGACGTTGAGGAAGGTCTTTCCCACTGGCTGGCAATCGCCTTCAGAACATGAAGCAACACCCTTGAGTACATAGGAGACAGGAATACACTGTCGCCTGGATAATACAATCTTAACCAAGCAGCCATTGCATAAATGGGGACAGGGTCTGCCGCAAGTCACCTTCCATGTAGGATTTGGTGTGATACCTAGTGCACAAAAGATATACACAGAAAATGCATGCTATAAGGTAGCTGCCAAGAATGAAATGCAGATCTGAACATGGACAGGGAAGTTGAACTTCTCTCTCAAAACTAGCAGGAAGAGAGTTGCAACTTGGATAAACAGTTATTGTTGCTGCTTTCCCAGACAGTGTCTGCCCTGTGCCGAAGCTCTTTGCTGGCTTTGTCAGAAGGAACAGTTCTTCAGGAATTTCTTCTGGCATGGCAAGGGCTGCAGCCTGTTCTGCAGAGGGGCAAATCCTTTCAGAAAGCATTAGGAAGAGAGCCTCGTAGAGGATCCATGGAGACATTTCAAAACCACAAATTAGTTAAGGTAGTTACTTCATGCCTTGTTTTCAGCAGTGAAACTGGAATATAAATGTATAATCCCATCCTATACCCTATCTTCTTCCTTCCGCCCGCCCCAGTCATTTCTTCCTGTGACCACACTGTTTTACTGTCCTTCAGCTTCCCCTGTGGCTTGAGAGGTTTGCACTGTAAACATGATGACTGAAATGATTCTGGTTATAAATAATAACCTTCTGCTTTTTTTATTGTTTATTTTTAGCTTGATGCAGCACTTGAGAGGCTAGTGATATGTGTAAACAGGGTTGATGAAGCAGATACAGAGGGAGAGGACTCGTTAGGTGGCTTCTCCACTGAAGGAAGTGCTTCATATAACTTCTCCCTCTGCGCAGACACTTCTTTGCTGTCTGCTTGTTCCACTTTGCTGGAAAAGATGAACCAGCTGCTGGAGGTCATTGGGGCACTGAGGTCACGTGAACTACAGAAATTATTCTGAGTTAGCTTGGTGTGTATGCATGATCTTGATTTATGTTCTCTGATGATCACTTGGAGCTTTAGGATGAAGACTGCTCCAAAAAATATTTGGGGAGTGGATTGCCCTTGTAAAAATGAAGCTAGCTAATGATTACCTGTCCCTGAGGGCTTGTACTTCCTTATCAGTTGGCTTAAGCATGACAAAGAGATCATCAGCCATAGTACTGTTTTGATTAACTGATTCCACTGTCACTACCTACTACTTTTGGATTTCAGAAGGGGTGAGGATGGCGGATTCAGACCCAAGGTCACTAAAGTCAGAAAAAGCAGGAATAAGAATGATCATATTTCCGTGGGTTCTCATGGTCATCAATGTGTTTGCACTGGAAACAGAAGCCATCCCTTATCTACATCTGACAGGGAAGGACATCGGTGTTCTGCCGCTCAAAGCAGTCCAGGTGTTTGTCTTATGTGGAATTGGTTAAACAGTCAATCATCATAACAGGTTCCTAAAACATTATCTTGTTGAAAACAAACATAAGATTGCTGGTTGATAAGACATACCATTTAGATACTGAGGAAGTCATAGTCCACAGAGTAAATCTTTAGAGGCTAAAGAGGCAAATAACATGAAATAGAAAATACCCCTTATCAGTTACTTAATCTTTTTTTAATAGGTTTCATTTGTTACTGTTTTCTGAGACAAGGATCTCTATGCCTCACATGTTGCTATTATGCTCTTTTCAGGGGATAAGATCAGTTTATTAGAGGAAAATATATCATACTGAATCCCACAGCCTGAGGAAGGCGAGGCTGCTGCTGCGCCATATCCCCAGCCCCATCAAGGCTGAAGATGTATTCCGAGCAGGCACACACTTACACGTCTGCATGGCAAGCCGCGCAGATTACAGACAGGCAGCGCTGACAGCCTCATCCTCCTGCCCTCTGTGGCTGAGCAGGATGGAGGTCTATATTTGAGACTATATATACATATATCTGCATATATAGAGATACACACATGTATGTGTGTACAAGGTGGATCCCTCCAGCAACTAAGCTCAGACACTCAGTCTGCCCAGTAGCTAGCTCCTGCATCCCAGTGTCCCCAGTTGCTGGCAGCTGGGTGTGTGAGCCCTCAAGGCCGGGCCCCGCTCCAGTTGCTGGTACAAACCATCACATGTGCGCATGCATGGCTAGGCAGGACTTCCTAGGTCCCATACGTGACCCTCCTGTGCTGCTCTGGGCTTGTGGAAATGAGCCTTTGATGGGCTGGTGGCTCCTGTGATGGACCTGGAAGTAGCTCAGCAGGGTATTAGCCAGGCTCTCCATCCTGCCATTGTCTCTCAAAGCAACGCTATGGGTGTGCAGGGAAGCTTTTCTCACACAACTCAACATAGTTTATGTAGCCATCTCGCCTTTCTGTGTAGAATAGAGTCTAAAAGCTGTATAGGAATTCAAGGCCCTGATTTTTATTTTTTTTTTTTTCCAAACTTCCGAAAGCCTCCTGAAGTGCATTTCTTAGCTTAGGACCTACAGAAGGAAAATTATGTTTGCTTCACAAGTTATTTCTAAATTTGTGAAGCCTTGCATGAAGGCTACGGTTGTAAACCATCTATTCATTAGTGGATTTAGTGGGAGTAGTGGAGAAGGAATGAGGATAAGCACAGTCCAAAAAAACTAGGAGAACACATTCCTTATGACCTCACCCAGTCATTTTACACCTTTTAAAAAAACCTTCTATTCCGGCTTGGTGTAATTTTGTATTCACTGAAGGTGATAAGTGGAAGGGCATAGGGCACTGGGTAATGAGGCCAGAGAGGAAAGAAATAAATGAGAGAACATGTGGTTCCTTAAATTGCCTCAGTTCTTGTGTCTAGCCTCTTCAGACAGTAGGAACAGACCTTGCAATAACTCTGCTTCTCAGTGTACGTTTGGGAGACCGTATTTTACATTGAGTGGCAGTAACTCCACCAGTCCTTTGGCTGATGGCAGTCGCCTGTATTTGTAAGCTTAAAGATACCAAATACTTTATAAACTTTGCGGTTCATTTTCAAACTTGGGATTCCTCAGCACAGATGGGTTTTTCTACTATAACACAATACTAGTACTGTCCACCCATGCTTTCCACTATTTAAAGCAACTCTGTGCTTAGCCACCAGAAGAAAGGTTTTTCTGCCAAATCATTGTCCTTATAAATTTTATGGCTGCATTCTGATTCATGTGGACTGAATAAAAAATTGTCCTCTACAAGAATCAGTGTACATGGCTTGACAGCTCTCTCTTATCGTCTAAGACTGGGAAGAGAAAGTCCTTAATTGTTAGTTATAGTGTTAGAAAATGATGTTTGCTTCACTTTTTTTTTTTTTTTTAACACCTTCAATTTGATAATAGCGGTAAAGACATAAGGAGAGGCCTTTATCAGTCAGATAAAGAATCGCCAACCCTTAAGTCTTTCGCACACAGTGTTTAACTACTTCAGCTCAACTCTTATCTGGCTGATAAGATTAACGGCATGTTGCTCATAGCTTTTTTATTTTATTCTTGCTGTGAAGCTCAAAGGTTGTCCAAGAGCAGTATTCCACTACTAATTAATACTCACGTGCCCGGAGGTCACTTTTCTCTTCCTTTCAGTAAAGGTCTGGGAGTTTTCAGAAATCACAGCAATAAGCTTTTTCTTCGTGAAAATGACAGTACCTATTTTTACTCTTCATCCAGCATGCTGGGAGGGCAAGGCTGAATTTCCAAGCCTTGGATATCTCCCTTGGCAATTTGTCATATTGCTATTCAGCAAACACTTGGAGAGATGCTTCAACCAGTCACAAAATGCTGCTGGTTTGCTGCTTTGTGCGCAATGCGTATTATCTGATGTAAACACAAGCATCTCAATCACTGCTCTGTGTGTGCTTTTGCAAAAGAGGTGGATGATATTAAAGACTTTCATATTTACTGCATTATCTACAACGTAGTGTTCAAAATGGTCATCAGAGAACATGGTTATGTAGGGCTGTTAAGATTAAGTTGGTGATGTGACACGCAACACAGGAAATTATGCATCAAGCTATAGTTCTGGAGTAGATTTAGGACCCTTTCTAATGGCATGTGATTTGTTCTCTGTGTTCTGGTGTCCACTGTGAAACATAGCTAAATGCAAGATCCTATTGTATCCTCCATCAGGTTTACTTTTGTGTTAGATGGCTCTGATGATTCAGTCCAGTACAACTTCCTTCTCCAAACAGAATCAGAACTGTTGAATCTACAGTTTAAAAACCTCCAGACTGAGTGATGGTGAAACTTGGGCTGTGAGCTCTGGTTGTGTTTCAGACTAACAGTTGCCATCATCAGGATAACTGATTTATGGTCTAGCCCCGTTCAGTTAGTCAAATACATCTGTATCGTTTGTTTCACCATGACAAACAGAGGCAGGGCTGAACTTCTGTTGTTCTGTACATGCTCGTAGTACCTGGGAGAGTCTGGGCACGCGTACAGAAGCGAGAAAGGAACTGGAGATCTTAAGACATCTCCATGTCTAGATTTACATTACAAACTTGTATGGCTCTTACAAATATTAACCAATCTACTTGAAACGTAACAAACTTGACTATGGGAAGTATGTATCCCAATCAGGACCTGGATCGTTTGGAGTTAGCAGGGGGCTGTGTCTTTTGGAACAGGAAGAAGGGGTGCATGTTTTCTAGACTGTGGATAGAAATGTTTTGGTGTTATATTCTCATTTTATGGGAACAGCTTGGCCAAAACCAAGCCTCTAAACTGATTTGGTTTGTGCCTTTTGCATGCAGCTGTAGTTTTTGTTTGTTCTGATTTATTCTGATTTGTTTGAGTGGGTTTTCTGTTTAAGACTGATTAAAATTGCTTCTTAATTTGTGAATGAGGCTGATGTTGCCAGAATACACCAATTAATTACTGGAAAAGATACTTTCTATGTAAATAATGACATAAGGGACCATTATAGATTCACAGAATGGTTGAGGCTGGAAGGGACCTTTGGAGATCGTAGAGTACAACCTCCCTGCTCAAGTAGGGTTGCCTAGACCAGGTTGCCCAAAACCATGTCCAAACAGGTTATGAATATCTCCAAGGGTGGGAACTCCACAGGCAGCCTGTTCCAGTGTTGCCTGCAGTAATTTTTTGTTCCTTATGTTTAAACAGAATTGACTGTGTTTCAATTTGTGCCCGGCACCTATTTACTCCCTGCCGCATCAGGTTATTTATATCCATTGATGCGATTTCCCTGCTGCGCCCGCCACCACCTCCAGGCTGGACAACCCCAGCTTTCTCAGCCACTCCTTGTATGTCAGGGGCTCCAATTTCTTAATCATTTTTGTGGCTCTTTGCTAGATCCTCTCCAGGATGTCCATGACTTTCTTGCACTGGGGAGCCCAGAACTGGACCCAGCACCCCACAACTGGACTCAGCACCTCACCAGTGCTGAGGAAAGGGGAAGAATCACCTCCCCCAGCCTGCTGGTTATGCTCTGCATAATGCAGCCTAGGATGCTGCTGGCCTTCTTTGCAGAAGGACACGTTGCTGGCTTATGTTCAAATTTTTTGTCCAGCAGGACCCACGGGTCTTTTTTTGCACAGCTGCTTTCCAGGTGATTGAATCTCCAGCCTTTACTGTTGCATGGGGCTATTTCTTCTAGGTGCAGGACTTTGTGCTTCCCGGTGTTGAATTTCATGAGGTTCCTGTCTGCTCATATCTCCAACCTACAAGGTACTTCTGAATGATAGCATAACCAGGTGGTGCATCCACCACTGTCTTCAGTTCTGTATGTTCTGTCTTGTCATTAATGAATATATTAAATGATATTGGCCCAACATACCAACATCTGGGATACTTCAGTAGTGACTGACAGCAGTATGGACTTCATGCTGCTAACCACAACTCTTTGAGCCTGGCAGTTCAGCCAGATTTCTGTCCACTTCACTGTCTGTTTAGCTAACCCACACTTCATCAGCTTGTCTTTGAGGATGCTATTGGAGACAAGCCCTACGAAACCTTTAAAAATACAAAATAAAGAATATCACTGATGTTCCCTTTTCCACCAAACCAGTCATCTTACCATAAAAGGCTATCAAGTCGATGAGGCATGATTTTTTTTCCTTCATAAACCCATGCTGACTAATCTCAATCACCTTCTTGTTTTTAACATGTTCAACAATGTTTTCCAGGGTTACTTGTTCCATCACCTTCCTGGAGATGAATGTGAGTCTAACCAGCTTGTAGTTCTCTAGCTCCTTCTTAACCATCTTGAAAGTGAGAGTGACATTGGCTTTTTTCCAGTCCTTAGGAACCTTACCAGTTGTCATGACCTTTCAAAGACAATCGAGAGTGGCCTTGCAATGATACTGGCCAGCTCCCTCAGCCCTCGTGGGTATGTCCTGTCAGGTCCCATGGACTTGTGTATGTCCAATCTGTTTAAATGTTCCCTTACCTGATCCTCTTCCATTGATTTAAGTTTTCCTTGCTCCAGACTTTTCCATTAGTCTCAGGGGCTGAGATTGCTGAAGGCAAATCTTACCAATAAAGACTGGGGCAAAGCTCATCTTTCATCATGTCCTTTGTCCCCTTTTCAGTAGAGAGCTCACATTTTCTCTTGCTGCTGATATACCTGTAGAAGACCTTCTTGTTGCCTTTCACGTCCTTCTCCAAATTCAGCTCCAGGTGGACTTCGGCTTTCCTAACCTTTTCCCAGTATGCTCAGTGTCTCTACATTCTTTCATCATCTGTCCTTGCTGCCACTGCTCGTATGTTCTTTTTCATGTATGAGTTTTGCCAGGAGCTCCTTGTTCTACCACTTTTGCTTGAATTCATCTTGCTTAAGATGGACCGTTTTTGAGTCTGGAGGAGATGATCCTTTAAAATCATCCAGCTCTCCAGGAAGTTTCTCTTCAGGATCATATTCTGTTAGATTTTTCTAAGCAGGTCCCTGAACTTCAGGTTCTCTTGAAGTCTGGGGCTGTAAGCCTTGTATGTGTGTTGTTTCTCTCAAGATCCTGAACTCCACCATCTCAGCCAAGGCTGCCCCCGGGCTTCACGTTCGTGACCAGTTCTTCCTTGTTTTGTAAGTATCAGGTCCAGCAGAGCATGTCTTCTTGTCAGCTCCTCCGTAACCTGTGGCAGGAAGCTGTCATCATCACTGCCCCTCAGAAGGCTCCTGGGTTGCTTTTGCGCTGCTGTGTTGCCCTTCCAGCAGACACTAGGGTGGTTAAAGTTTCTGTTTCACTGGTCAAAAGTTAATACGCTAGGATTCATGTTACAGACAGCTCACTGCTGTCACAGGGGAAGATGTGAAGCAGGAAGTGGTATTTGTGGGTAGATAGACATTGACGTGGAAAAAAAGCGCTACAGATGCTAGTGGCCAAGCATACGTCTTATTTACAGCAATGTTGTCCATACTATGGAATAAGATACATGTGAGAATATGGAGGTGAGGAAAAAAACAAAACAAAACCAGGGCTGCTCAGATGGGAATTGCTGGTAGAACGATCCTATCCTAATGCTGACTGGCTCAAAATCTGCAGGCAGGGGGGAAAATCATAATGCTGAGAGTTACAATTCACTAAATAATAACATGAGAAAACAGTTCACAAAATGTTGCTGAGGCTTCTCAGTGAATTGAAGCTATGGAAAGATGTAAAAGAAACTTAAAATGTGTTTCAGGGGTACAAAGGTAACAAGCTCTGATAGTACTCTTGTTTCTAAGAACAGTGTCATATCAAGTTGTAGGTACCTTATTTCACACGATAAAGCTGAAGTAAATCTTGAATGTGCTGTAAAGAAAAAATTGTAATTTCAATAAAAATATCCTTTTGTGACTAACTATGTAGGGGAAATCCTGCTTACGAAATAACGAGAACTGAAGAGGTCCTGTCTGTCCTGGAAGGTAGAGGACAGCGAGCCCTGAGCGGAAAATTCCAGCACCTTTGTCAGACTGAAGGCTTAGGAAGCAATATGGGTATTTTGCTGCTGGGCAGGGTGCATTTGCCAAATCAGAATGTTAGACCAATCGTGGTTAGCTTTGTCTGAGTGTTTAGGTAGCAATTTGTTTAATTTCTGGATGGTAACCCTTTTCTAGGAAAGTATTGATGTACAGCTGAAAACTAAACACCTCTGGGTTAGCTCCCTCGGTTGAAGGCAAACACATGCTTTAAGTGACTTGCTGGACCTGAGCCCAAGGGCCTTGTTCGCAATTATGGCTCTGTTTCCTGTGGCACTTGCGTTCTGTCATCAGATGTAGCGCTAGCCAGCATCGCTGCGTAACGATATAGCAGTCCTGTCATTTTGCTCGTAATTTGGAGTGGTGTTTCTTGCCCCATATTTCTAGAAGCAGCCAACACGGGGCAAAGGAATTATCAGAGTATCTCCTAAGCGTGTTAAGATATTTATGGCACTGAATCAGACAGACAAATAGATGCTGAGAAACCTTCTGGTGAGTTTTAAAATTGCGACTCCTGTTTTAGTGGGCACAGGACTGAGAATAGCGGTAAGTGGCACATACACTGATAGACAACTCTTTGAAATAGCGAATTGTGCATCCTTAAGATGCTGTCTGGTCCAAGAAGCATCTGAAAAAGAGAGGAGAAAGCAAGTGGATGGATGCAGGAAGCAACTGGGTATCTGGAAGAAAGAAGTGGCTTTTTCAGTATTAAAACTGGAGTTGTCCTGTGGAGATGGGTGTGACAGTTGGTGAGTAAGCAGGAAGTAACTCAGCAATAAAGTAATCTCCCTTCAACACTGACATTTCCTTAAAAACTAACAAGGGAGAATCCAGCGTTAATATAACCTTCCAATTTTGTTTCTGCAATTATTTACAGAGTAATTGATGCAAAAGTTTTCTTTACCTAAGAGAAGCATAAATTAACGGCTTCCATATCGTAAAGACTGTGAGTGTGAGTTATTTACTCACTGCTATTACAGAATGTCTAATCAGTGCTTTTAAACTGCATTCACAGTTCTTGTCTCTAACTTGTCAAAATACATTATTTGAAAGGAAATGCCTTTAAAAGTAACCAAAGGTTAAAAAAGTAACCAAACTTATTTTGTCTGCAACCAGGTTTTTCAGTGAAAATTGTGGAACTGTTCTTCCTTGGCTCCTGCTCCATGAGATCAACTATGGAACATGCAGAAGGACATGAAGCATGTCTTGAGCAAACCCAGAGATATTGTGTGGAGAGGCCAATATATAACCAAGAGCTCTTGCAAGGACAGCTTCACAGACGAGAACGAACACCTCAGACTTTAAGGCAGAAGATTGCACATTCTTGTCGGTAGGGTTTTTTGTCTTAAGTTCAAGTTTTTGATTAGAAATATTCTAATTCTTAATTGATTCATGCACATAGCTGGTAATCTCTTCAAAGAAACCTAAAAGATAGAAGTACTATAAGATAAAAGATAACCTAAAAGGTAAAAGCACTAGTTCTACTTTGATTATTCAGCAGTACTGTGATGAAGTTGTATACATGTTTTTTATATGTTCATATATAACTGTGTTACAAAATGTTGGATAAATTAGTTGAATTGCCTTCATCAAAGTGCAAAGGAAAAATATGCAGCATAGGAATGTGAAGTATTAGTCAAATCATGTGACATGAATTCATAAGACCCAGAAAAATATCTGTCTTTTTTATGTGGAAATACTTACGCCAAATTTGTGCTTTGCATGATCCTTTCAAGGAAGAAGAACAGAGATGTGTAACAGCTATATAGAAATCTACATTATTAGATAATAAGGATTTAATAGAGGCATTCTGTAGCTTTTAACTGTCTTCGAATCTGAGTATCATCTGGTTAGATAGGAAGTGTCTTTAACTGTGCAACTCTTGCTCTGTGGAACCAGAGGATAGAGGAGAGATTCTAGTTAAGTTTTCATTACAGAACTTTTACACTTACCCATGCTTCATTTGCTGAGTTGATTCAACTTCTTGCTAGAGCCTTATTCTGCAAGACAACAAATGATTTCTGCCTGAGTGCTTGTCTGTCAAATATTCATGTTCATATGATTTGACATTTGGAGATTTGTTTTGGTTAATGGAAGGACTGTTGTAATGGTAACGACACCCAGTTCCACCTTCAAAAAACTTATCTGCGCTGAATAAAAAATATGCGGATCAAAATCCTCTTGAGCTATGGCTTCTTGTAATTCAGTCTGCTTAAACATGTAGAAGTGTGGATGACTCTCATTGCTCTCACTTGTACCAATAAGCTTCTTCACTATGCAGTTTAGCCCCATGAGAATTCAGAAATGTTAACAAATCTGTGCAGTGCTTTTGCAGTTCCCCTACATGGAAAAGCATTTATATGGTCCCAGTGTTATATTTTTACCCAAGGTTAAACTTTCTTACCACAATACTAAGTATGATGCATGGCAGTACTAGATAGAGATATTTATTTCCTGGCTCTGTTAATTTGTCATGAGTCAGGGTTTCAGAAGGTTAATAACTGTGCTAAGAGACACAAGGATCAGTGTTCTGGCTTCAATGCCTTTCTTTCCGGGGTAAAGAAGGGTTATGTTCTCAAATAGCCTTAAAGTTAGCCTATCAGTACCATTGATAGCAACAAGCATTAGTAAAATCATATTTTTTTAAAAAGCACAATAATGTAAAATGTTATAATCAAAAATGTATAAAGCATGCAAATAGTAAATAAAAACAGGAAAAAGCCTTGCAAAGTACTTTGAGTAAAAACCGCTATCAGAAAGCAAGTTATCCTCTGGGGATTGTTAGTAGGAATGATCTCAGCAAAAAGCGTGGTGTGACAGCTCAATCATGCATGGACTTGAGCAGTTTTGCTTCCTACTGACCTCAAGCCTCACAAGACTGTGATTCTCTTTTCCAGTTCCATAAGGTTTGTGAACAGCAGGCAACAAATGATAAAGCGCTAAATTAACTGGAGTCGGTTGTTCATGCCTAAGCTTTGTCCAGAAATTACTGCCATCAGAGGTCTGAGCCTGCCTTTAATGGAACTGTTTCCCTGCATGGGGATGAAAGACAATTTTTTCGACCCGTTTGTCCCCTGCTAGTGTCTAACATTTTATTTCTGCTTTGTATTTTCAGTTGTTCTCCTAAGAAAGCCAAGTCTCATCTTTACAGTTTCTTACCAATTTTAAAATGGCTTCCCCGTTACCCGGTGAAGGAGTACTTATTAGGAGACATTATCTCAGGTATAAGCACTGGGGTTATGCAGCTTCCTCAAGGTGAGTATCTCTCTGGATTTATTTATCCTATGCTTTTTCTGTGTGTGCTTTTATGCTAGTCCTTGGCTTCCTAAACAGGTGCTCATCAGAACAGGCTATGTATTTCAGGTGAGCAGGTAGAGATCAGTGCAGCATTTTGCAGACCAGCCTGTAATGATGATTCCCTTAAAACTGTAAGTCATAGAATCATAGAATGGTTTGGGTTGGACGGGACCTTCAAAGGTCATCTAGTCCAACCCCCCTGCAAGAAGCAGGGACATCCCTGACTAGATCAGGTTGCTCAGAGCCTCATCCAGCCTGGCCTTGAATGTTTCCAGGGATGGGGCATCCACCACCTCTCTGGGCAACCTGTTCCAGTGTTCCACCACCCTCATTGTAAAAAATTTTTTACAAAAAGTCAGTGATAGGTAGCACACTTAGGAAGCAGCTTACCTCTCTGACTAACATCAACAGTTCTTGATGACAGAACAACTTTTGACTGTTTAAATGCATAAATGCATAACTACACCTTTGCTGAATGCGTCCAATTATTTTCTATCTCCTCATCCTAAAAGTTGTAGCAAATTTCTGCAGAGGGTAGCAGTATCTAATAGACATAATGTTCTGGGAGAGCAACTGTTGCAAAGTAACCAAACTAAATTAAAGTGGAGAATAACATGCAAGAAATCAGAGATTAATCCCTCTTTTTCTCTTAAGGCTAGAAGTTACTGGTTTAAGCTGTAACCATAGTAGTGGGCAATGATTTACATGGTGGAAATAAATCAGAAGTATGTTCCATAACAACACTGCAAATCTGTGGAATTTCTATTAAATGACTTGGAAGTTTCACCCAAAGTGGAGCTTGGCCCTGAAGTAGGAGCAGGCTCTGTGGAAGACTAAGAGAAAGCCAGTGTTCACTGTTCTGTTCAGCTCTTGGTGATTGGACCAGTGGAATCTTTTGCTCAGCCTGACACCTTACTATCAGCAGTTTCAGAACTGCTGCAGGGTTAGAAAGTGGCAGTATTTTTACAGCAGTATCATTATGGGGTGCCATCACTGCTCTGGGAACGGCAGCTTCACAACAGCTGCCACGGTCCCAGTAGATTTCCCCAGGAGGTCTTGGAGTAGAGTGAATTCCTGACTGTGTGCAGAGCCCAGTCCAGAGGAGTAATGTAAGGGAAATGTAATTTAGTCTATATAAGTTTACTTGCATTTTGGCTTGCTTTGACTTTGGCAAGTCTGAAGAATTAATCTGGAAATCCAAGCAGCCTAGATTTTAATAGGCAGTAACATACTAAAGCAATGGAATATCCTGGCTTAGTCTGTGCAGTTAACTTCTTTATTTCTGTAGTTTCCCAGCTTTGTGAAATTTTTTATAATTAAGGATTTTTTTTTTCTTACACAAATATAAACATCAGCTTATCTTAAACTGATAGTAATGTGGTTTACTATCAGGCAAATCTGTTATGTACTAGACATAAACATTACCGGTTGTATACTGAAACACAGTTTATGTGATGATCAGATAAAGACATTAAATTTTAAGTGGTCAGCAGTGAACCTTAGACTTAATTTTGTGACTTTGTTTTAAACTAAACATTATTCTTCCTTTCAGTGACTGCAAACATGCCCTTGAACTGCACCTAATCTTTCCCTTTCTGAAAAGACAAAAGTTGAACTATTATTTTTTTGGAATGGATGTAATTCTAGCAAGTATGAGTTCAAAGAAGCCCGAGGATCATTCCAGGCAGAACTGTAATGAGTAGGCTGTTTAAGCCATGAACTCCTGTCATGTCAATATCTCTTTATTTCCTTGGCAATGGCAGCCTTTAAAAATGCCAGTACAAATGAAAAGGAATAAAAGGGTATTCAGATCAGAAACTTCTTATAGACTCACCCTCCTGGTTTTGAAACCACTGTTTTTCAGATCTGGTCACTTGTACTGTGAAGTTCATCACCATATAAAAGGCCAGGCTGTTATGGTACAGGGTGTTCTGCTGATACTCTTGGCATGAGAGGTGTAGCCTCTGGGGCAGAGAGTATATGTGAGATGAGTTTCAGAAGTCCTTAATGAAAAGCTTATTGCTGCAAGTGAATAAACAGTATCATCAGTCCAGTTCTAATAGGAATGTGAATTCTTGGTTAGGACTTGAACATTGCTTAGGGCATGAGCAAGGCCATGTGAGCTATTACACTGCACAAGAGTGCTTGGATAACAGAATATTCATTCCTGGTTTTGTTCTTTTGCGGTAACCTGGTACTTTGTCTCTCAGTTTAAAAATAAATTAGTAGAGAGAGAAGTTTTTGAGTATCACTATGTTGGCGGAGTGAACCATTGCTTCCTTTTGTAATTTGCACTGGACCGTTGAGCTTTTCAGTTCGAACTTGGACCAGTCTGCCCAAGTGTGGTAGGAACACATGGCTTCCTCACAAGTGTCACAAGTCTGCACTTGTGAAGGTGAACTGGAGAACCAAGCCAGTCCAGGATACAGCGTTTTCTTCTCGAGGCCCATTTGTTCAGTTCTGGTGTCTAATGCTCGTTAATGCAAGCCGTGTAGAACCTATCACTTTTGCTAGGACTGCTCGGGACAGTTACACACCATATCATGAGGTGCACATAGTTTGCTTGTGAGCCTGGTCCCATGATAAGCACACGCTCAGTCAGGCAGAGGAGGAGCACTGTGGGAGATGTCCCTCCCCGGCGTCCCTTAGAGCTGTTCCCCCATAGCTCCACTGCTGTGCTTGCCAGTCCCACTTAGAAGTAGGAATGGTGTGGATTGCACTTCCACTGTGTGGAACTGGACAGAGCTTAATAACAAAAAGGACTTCATTTTTGGGAATAATACCAGACCATATAAGCTCTATGACCTTACAGATCGTAAGCAATGCTCCTCTGCTTATTTTACGTTTTGGAGCATGTTTTGAGGAAACATTAAACTGTTATCTCATTCCACTCGTTCTGGGGTGAGGGAGGAAGGTAGTGTTTCATCAGTCATAGATTACCAAGAAGATAATGTCTGATTAGAAAAGGAGGAGAAAAATAGACTATGTCCCACTGGTTACAGGGTTTGGGGTGTTTTTAATTACATTCTTTGACCAGTGAAAACAAAAGCAACAAAAAGTGTTCGTGGCTATTAAGAAGTACTTCCAGCCACAAAGGCAAAACAGTAAGTGCAGGGATGCAAAGATGCACACACACTCACGTGCAGTGCCTGTAATTAGACACTTCTGGTTTCCTCACTCAAACCATCAGGTTTCTAGGCTCTGCCCTACAGTGTTATATGTATTAAAGAGTATTTTCTGCAAGACTTTTAAACCTGTGATCTGTCACTAGATTTCCTATTAGGTGAGTTTAATTTTAGTAGGCTTAAATCCTTTTGCTTCAGATGGTTTCTTCCTGTTGTTTGCCTAACATACATATTTGTGTCTGTTTTCTAGGTTTAGCCTATGCTTTGCTGGCAGCTGTTCCCCCAGTATTTGGCCTATATTCTTCATTTTATCCTGTCTTTCTATATACTTTTTTTGGAACCTCCAAGCACATATCAATAGGTATATTTGTATGGATAACTGAAAGTCTGTGTGTGTGCATGTGTTTAATAAAGTTGTAAAAAATAAGATTGGAGAAATAGAAAGTGTAGTTGTTTTCCATAAACTCAAATTTAAGTGAGTAGGAGAAACACAAATGTGTCAAACATTAGTAGTATTTTTTATTGTTCATTTATCGTCTTTTATCGGATTAGATCTAGATAAGTGTGCTGTGAACTCCTGAACTAAAATTTGATGGCTGCAGTCAACTGTCTGTGTGGCCAGGACGAATCTTTAATTTGCATAACAGAAACTGAGGGTGAAAAAAATTATGGTGTTTACTTACTGTAGAGGTGTATGTTCACCATCTGACCAGCTTTAATGGTGCTGAGTACTGGAGCAGATTTTGGTACTAAAAAATACAATTTTGGGGTAGGAAACTCTATTATAGTTTAATTCCCCATATCTCTTGATAAGAACCACTCCTAAAAAAGAAGAAAAAACCCGAGATTTTAACCAATTATTTTCCTCTCTCTCTTATTTCAGGCACCTTTGCTGTGATTAGTATGATGGTTGGCGGTGTTGCTGTGAGACAAGTGCCTGATGAAATGTTTTCTGTAGGCTATAATTCTACTAATGTTACAGATTTCCTTGAATATTACTATGCTAGGGATGCCAAGAGGGTACAGGTAGCTGTGACCCTCGCCTTTCTTTCAGGAATTATCCAGGTAAGTGCCTGCAGTTTGCTGTAAGGGCAAGTTCAGACACTGCTGCCAGACTTGCAGTTGCAAGGGGCACTGGGTCACAGCGGGTTCTCTGTCAATAGACTTCTGCTTCAGCACTGCATTGTGTAGAATACAGACTGCTTCATGGCAGCCACATAACAGAAGAGGGGAGGGATACATCAGAGTCAAGTCTTTGTCTGGCATCTTGGCTTGACTGGGAAAAATGGGACCCCTTCCCCCTTTCATTTTTTTCTTATGCCATCAGAAAAACTCAGCCTAACGTTTTCTAATATCTCCATAAATGCATGCAAACACTTAGGTTTACCCATATCTCACATTGCACCTGCCAGTGGTGTGAAAAATTTGGTGCATTGATGGCTGCTTACTGAGCTGTGCCTTTAGAAAAGCCAAGTTCAAGTTTGCCTGATCCTGCCTTGACCCCCAAGCCAGAAGAGTTGTCTTGTGGCCCATCGCTATATAGTGTTGATGTTCAGGCTACAGTAGGAGTCACATGGTTAATAATTCTCTTCTTCATTAGCTGTGTTTAGGTCTTCTTCGATTTGGATTTGTAGCCATCTATCTAACAGAGCCTCTGGTGCGAGGATTTACTACTGCTGCTGCCGTTCATGTCTTCACTTCTCAGTTAAAGTATCTCCTTGGCATTAAGACTAACCGATACAGTGGACCCCTCTCAGTTGTATATGTGAGTTACTACATTTACTAAACATGCAAATTCTTCATTGTCTGGATCTAGTACTTAAGAGCCCCCAACATAAGGAGGACATGGACCAGTTGGAGAGGGTCCAGAGGAGGCCACAAAGATGATCAGAGGGCTGGAGCACCTTTCCTCTGAGGACAGGCTGAGAGAGTTTGGGCTGTTCAGCCTGGAGAAGAGGAGGCTCCGGGGAGACCTGATAGTTTTCCAGTACCTCAAGGGGGCCTAGAAGAAAGATGGGAAGAGGCTGTTCAGTAGGGGCTGTTGTGATAGGACGAGGGGTAATGGTTTTAAAATAGAGGGAGGTAGATTTAGATCAGATATTAGGAAAAAATTTTTTACACTGAGGGTGGTAGAACACTGGAACAGGTTGCCTAGATTGATGGCCAAGCAATAACAAAGCTTCAGGATTTTGATTACATGGAGGCTAAAGAAAATACTTTGTGGGAATCTTTCTTGTATATTTGTGCAGATATAACAAACCTTTTGGAAATAAGGCTGCACTAATGATTAATTCCTAAATTTGCTGGTTAGTTCACTAACCTGGAAACCAAAAATACTAACTGCTAAACAAACAGGAGGGAAGGTATTCATTGAAGATGTACTGCTAGAACATCTTGAATGTATATCCTGATAGTTGCTGCAATTTTCCTTCTGTCTAAAGAAGGGTAATGTACATCATCTCTCAAAGACCTCTCCAGAGGTCTTTTGTATGTTTGTTTGTTTTAAATACAGTAGAAGGAGGAGTAAATGGTAGGGGAGTCATTTACCCTCTAGCAACTTGTGTGCTCCAGCAAGCTTTCTTTCCTAACACCCTTTTAATAATGTTTTCGACTAAAAGATATTTGGAGTAATGGCCGGTTCAGCAGGGCTGCAAGATCACTGTTATTTAGTCATATTACTATGGTAACCTCAATGGTTGTATCAGCAGCTTTATCGTTTTAGAATAGTTTATGCAGCTCTAAGTAGCTGTGACTTGCCAAAGCATATTTGAAGGTATTAGAAGGGGTTTGCACTTACTGCTTTGAGGTAGCTGCCAGCATGAAATACGTGTGAAATCATTGAGGGTAAAAGATGAGATGTAGTTTAGACTTTTCCCCCATGATATTTTTTTCTCCAAATTTTTGCCCCATTAGACAAAGGCTGATGTTGTAAATGGTTGCAAGTGCAGTTCCCTCACTGAGATACTCTGAACCTATGTGTTTTGAGGGGACAATGGGGATTTTGGTGAGGCACTGATTTATTGTGGTTACAAATGCAGAATAAAACCACAGCTGAACAGCAGTGTCTAATTTGTTCTTTTGGGTTGAATTTCCTGAGAAAATAAATTCATTTGAAGAAATATGATCTTCATGGAATAATTATGATACTTCTGTTGTGTTACAGAGCATAGCTGCTGTGCTTTCAAAAATAACAACGACCAATATTGCTGCACTGATTGTTGGATTAACATGCATTGTTCTATTGTTGATTGGCAAGGAAATCAATCTCCGGTTTAAGAAGCAGCTCCCAGTTCCTATTCCTATGGAGATTATTGTGGTAAGCCAGATGTGAACTTCTATAGCTAAATTATATAACTATTCTAAAGCTGTAGAAACTATCTCATTTTCTGCCAAGTCTTATTGAGCTTTAGCGTAACTTCTGTTGAATGTAATTCATTTGAGGTTTGGTCCACTTGAAGGTTTGGATGATCATAAGGTTAGGTAGGGACTGACATGCCCAAGTTTTAGGCATAAAGTCCCAAAGAAGAACTGAAGAGCCAGTTAAACACCCACAGTCCCCTGTGGCAATGGGTAGGGAGAGGTTTCTTGTAAAACCCACTCTGTCCTGGAGTTCTGGCACCTGAATGAGTCTCTGTGAGACATGCCTCTGAGTGGCATTTCCCACTTGGAGTCCAAGAGCTCAGAACCCTCTCCTGAAGGAAGGAGCTTACAGATTGCCTGTTTCAGAGGTTCTGCTGTGCTTGCTTGGTTTTTAGGATGCGGTGGTAGAAAGAAGGAATCAGTGGGACTTAATAAACCTTCCTTTCTCTATTTCTGATAACTGCCTGCAGCACTGATTCTGTTTCAAATGCGCACTGTAAAATACATGGATAAAGCAGACAATACACACAAAGCCCACATCTCAGATAACCTTTCAGCTTTAAAAGTGATTGGATTTAAAAATGAATTATCAGATAACTAGAGCCTGCGCAAAATCAGAGCTGAGAAAGGGAATGACTGAAGGTATGGATACAATCTAGATAGAAGGAACAAAGAAAAAGGAGATGCTATTGAGAAATTATTAAGATGGTGTAATAGGGTATTGTTTGGTAGTAAGGCAATAGCAAAGTCATCTTACACCTGTTTCTTTCACTGCTGCTACACCAGTTCTATTTACAGATAACATGCAGGTTACGCACATGAAAATACGGCAGTGCAGACATCTTTGGTTTGTCCTTGCATTTAGTTTCCCGATACACACTGTTCTGCCTGGGCTTGGCTCAGGCAAATGGAATTTCAGTGATCATGCCATAGCATGTTCCACTTAACTGTTTCCAAGAAAACTTTTCAAAATCAGTGGGAGCTGAAGATGATGGAGGGAAAATCGTGGAACTTACTCCTTTTTATCTGCTGCTTTACCCCCTAATCCTTAGAAAACTGATTGACAAATAAATGTAATCCCTGTGTGTACTATTCATAATCAGCTAACTGTTGTTAGTTCTTCAGGTGGCTTTATCTCTTTCTAGCTGATGTTTACAAATGTGTTCGTGGATTTTCAGGTAATTATTGGCACAGGAGTTTCAGCTGGAATGAATTTGAGTGAGTCATACAGAGTCGATGTTGTTGGGAATATTCCTCAAGGGTAGGGATGATATATTCTTATTCGAACTATACCTTTTCCGTATGGCATGTAGCTTTTATTATAGTAATTTGTAAATATTTATTTGATTTCCAAGGTTACGTCCACCAGCAGTTCCTGAGATTCAGCTCATCCCAGCAATATTTGTGGACGCAATAGCAATAGCAATAGTTGGATTTTCAATGGCTGTATCAATGGCCAAGATTTTTGCCCTTAAACATGGTTACACCATTGATGGGAATCAGGTAAAAGTATTTGGATTTCTTTGTTGTAAACGCTCAGTAGCACCTTTGTTTCATCGTTAAAGTAGAATGGGTTATTAAAAAAAAACCTGAGTTTTTCTTTTGTAGTGGAATCAGGTCAGGTTTTTGACAGCATATACATTTAAATGCCAGGAACTGTTTAAGTTCTTCTTCTGGCTGTGTTTTAATAACCAGGTTCACTTCTAGCTTCATTTTGGGAGACTTCTTAGATATCAGAAACACAGTACTGAGGTAGATGGAGCTCTGATCTTGCTCACAGTGGGATCTTCCTGATGAAGCCATGGACACACA
Source organism: Chlamydotis macqueenii (assembly GCF_036417535.1). NCBI lineage: Eukaryota > Metazoa > Chordata > Aves > Otidiformes > Otididae > Chlamydotis > Chlamydotis macqueenii. The sequence goes on along the minus strand of NC_141556.1, from coordinate 13,922,513 downwards.
TTGGGCTTTTTTCACGTACAGCAATGGATTACCACCCATGGAAGCACAGCCAAGGCTGCTCTTGATTCTGATAGTACTAAACAGATAGGTTGGAGTGGGAAGCAAACAACATTTGTATGAGAAACCATTTTCCATATATATTCAGGGTTAAAATTCAAGTTATCCCCAAGTTGAAGAAATCCTTAAAACAAGCAATGCTGTCATTTATTTGAGTTTTCAGTCTGACTCATTAGTGTAACATTTAAGGATGGAAAATGTGTCCAGCACTTCATCAGATACTTTATTTAACAGACGATTTAACATGCATCAGCTTGCGCATGTGTGAGTACCACAAGTATACGCTACAATAAGGCTCCTTATTCTCTACAATAAGGCTGCTAGAAAGCACTGTAAATAAGATGTGGTTATCCATATGTATGGGTAGCTCCAGCTTGGTGCAGTTGCTAGGTATAACTGTCTTTTGTTCTGCTCTGTTGTTTAACATAGGAACTTATTGCCTTGGGAATATGCAACTCTGTGGGGTCATTTTTCCAAAGCTTTTCAATCACTTGCTCAATGTCTCGGAGTCTTGTTCAGGAAAGCACTGGTGGGAAAACTCAGGTACGTAAATCCAAATTTTAAACTAAAGTTTGATTTTTGGAGCTCCAAAGCTAAAGTCTGAAGCTTCACTAGATTGCCAGATTTTTCTGCCTGGGCCACAAGGGAAAACTGGCATTTCTCATGTTTCAAATCCAGGTTGGGTCAGGATAGGAGGCTGCACAAACCAAAATGGGTGAACTGAGTGGGAGGGACCAAAAGTCACTTGAACAACCAGCCTTGTGGAAAGCACAAGAGGGGTTAGCTGATCATAGTACTGTCCTTTGGGGACACTTACAAGTAATTTCTGGTTTCTTTTGTTCAGATTGCAGGTGCTCTCTCTTCAGTTATGGTTCTGTTGGTAATTGTGGCTATTGGATACCTCTTTGAACCGCTTCCACAGGTAAGGGAGTTTTGCCTGTTAGACATTGCAGAGGCCAGTGAGTATTGCTTAAAATAGAGATTGTGGGATGATTAGTAAGCAACACAGTTAGGCTTTGATCCAGTAACTTTTAAATTTTGTATCCTTTTTTGCTCTAAGTTAGACTAGAAATGAATAATGTTTTGAAGGATCCAGCATGCTTTTTGTTGTTGTTTTTAATATTGAACATTCTGGACTCTGTCTTTGGAACATAAAAAGGATACCTTCAAACAATTCCCCTTTAGAATCATTTAGGTTGGAAAAGACCTTTAAGATCATTGAGTCGAACTGTAAACCTAACGCTGCCAAGTCCACTGTTAAACCATGTCTCTAAGCAGGCCTTTTAAATATCTCCAGGGGTGGTGACTCCACCAATGCTGTTCCAGTGCTTGACAACCATTTTGGTAAATAAATTTTTCCTACTATCTGATCTAAACCTCCCCTGGCGCAACTTGAGGCCACTTCCTCTCATCCTATCGCTAGTTACTTGGGAGAAGAGACCAACACCCACCTCACTACAGCCTCCTTTCAGGTAGTTGTAGAGAGTGACAAGGTTCCCCTGAGGCTCCTTTTCTCCAGACTAAACCACCCCAGTTCCCTCTGCTGCTCCTCTTAAAACTTGTGCTCCAGACTCTTCACCAGCTTTGTTGCTTTTCTTTGGACACGCTCCAGCACCTCAGTGTCTTTCTTGTAGTGAGGGGGCCAAAACTGAAGACAGTATTCGAGATGCAGTCCCACCAGGGCTGAGTACATGGGTATGGTCTCTTCCCTAGTCCTGCTGGCTGCATTTGATTGCAGCATTGGAATTCTGGGAAGAGGTTAAAAAGTTAAAAGAAAGTAATAGCTCAGCTAGGAAAGGATTGGGGCTGGGTGAAGGCTCAGCATAATGAGTTGAGCTTGGTGCAGTTTTACTTATTTGTATAAAATGTATTTATGGGAATAAATATATTCTGACTTACTAAAAAAAGTTTGTTTCTGGTGACATGCATATGATGATATGCAATTCCTGTTCCTTTTTATAGGAGATGTACCTTGGCTTACACCTACATGACTGTTGCAGGAATTGCTGTAGTATATTATAGAGAAACTTGAATTTGAGGTTATAGTCTAGCTACTTCAGGCACCACAGGCACTATAATTACAGCAGCATGATGCTCAGGAGTATGTGATTGATTTTACTAGGAAAGAGTAAATCAAACTGTGCTGACTCTGGCTTGCCACTTCTGCAGCTGCAGTAAAAGCATATCTTCACTGAACTGCTTGAAAACTTGGGGTTTTTTTAATTGTACCTTCTGTTCAGTAGACTTAACAGCAGTTGCACAAAGTACAGGAATACAGTTGTTTGCGGTGCTTTGAAGCTCTTATTTGGCATTGGGTTTATTTTGCTTCTGAAAATTGTTTTTGTGTAATATTCTTAGACAGTGCTAGCTGCAATTGTCATGGTGAACCTGAAAGGAATGTTTAAACAGTTTGGAGATGTCACGCACTTCTGGAGAACCAGTAAGATTGAGCTGGTGAGTAATGCACAGCTCAGTGCATGTGTTTTACTGTATTAAATTTGTTGCTCCTCTTCTTCCTAACCCCCCAGACAGGGTAGAAACTTATAAAGGAGTTACAAATTGGTGTTGCATTGCAGATGAACATAAAATATGGAGCTGTAGGTAGCCTAGGAGAGTGATCTGTTGCAGACAAGAATTTTTTTGTTGTTGTTCAACGAGCTTTAATTCAGGTCAGGAGTAGTTTGGTTGCAGTAAAAGCAAAGCTTTTGCAGCGTTGCTGTAGGAATTGCACTGAAGGCTGTGGGAATGTCTGAGAAGAATTTGAAAAATGGAGCAACAAAGAAAACTAGTTGAAGATATTTGCCATCTTTTAAGACAAACCAGAAACCTGGCTAGAGTGGGCCAGAACTAAGAGTGTATTGGAGGGAATTTTGGAGGCATTTTTCTCCTGGATTAACTGGCTGATGCAAGTAAGTGAGAGCTACTTGCAGGCCTTGAATTTTTTTTTTTTTTTTTTTTTTTTTAATCCTAAGGTATTTGGAGTCTGATGGTAACACAATTCCTTGGATAACAGGACTTAAGGCATTAATTAATATGTGACAGTTTGTCACATGTTATGTTAGTGTGCCTTGAGCTTTTATGCCCTTCTGAAAGGTTAAGGCAATTACAGTCTGCTCTCATGATGGATTGCATTATGGCCTGTTCCTGAACAGGAGCGATACTCAGGTTTTGAGGTTGAATTATGCTGTTGTTTTTGCTGTTAACAGAAAAGGATGCATAATAATTCAGACCTTTTGTTTGTTTTAGGCCATCTGGATGGTAGCTTTTGTGGCTTCTCTTTTCCTGGGACTAGACTATGGTTTGCTTACGGCAGTAGCATTTGCAATGATAACCGTTATTTACAGAACACAAAGGTCAGATTTCTTCTTTATCAAAATTAATGTTTGCTGATCTTCTGTGTGGCTTTGTGTGTTTAAGGGGTGTAAATAAGCAGAAGACCTTTCCGCCCTCTTCAACTGCATGTAATGTAGAATCTCCTTCTTAATGTAGGTCATGTCGTGTGGCTCTCATCCAGGGTTCACATTTTATTTTTCTGAGAACAAAATTTCTAGAGGTCATGAACTTGCAATTTCAGTAATAAACAGAAGATTTTCAATTTCTTATGTCAGTTAATCTTCTTATTTACTTTTTTTAGTATCTAGAGTCTAGAACTTCAAATCTGCTTGATGCCTTTTTCAGTAAACGATTACATTTCATGTGCACTAATCATCACAGTCAAGCAGAATTTTTATCAGGTTATCACTAGATGAATGTTTAGGTATTTTATAAGAAAGCTGTAATTCATCAAAATATTGTACCTGCCCTTCTAGTGTTTCAAATCACTTTTCCTTTCTCCCCATTCAAAGTGACAAAGCTTTTACTGAAGCTTTCTAAGTCTTCAGCAAAATTATTTCTTGCGTGTGTGGATAGGACTGTTATGTGAGGCTTCTAGGCTCAAAGTCTGGGACATCTAGCTGGAAAATGTGTAAGTCTTGGTTTTGGTCTGCATTGGAATGAAACCAAATTCTGAGATTTCCACTCTGCATAAATAAGAGTATTTTTCTGTCATCTCTGTATGGTTTTGCTCTTGCAAACACAACAGTAATGTACTTTGCTGTCACACTTCTTGTGAACTGGGAATATTCATCTGCTCAGGCATTGTCCTGGGAGCAGAGTGGCTCTTTGAAATTGCAGCATCTCTTCTGCCGGTATGAGTTTCTGTGTTTGCAAGGTAGTCAATGGAATTGCACCAGTTCATGCTGAAGAGAATTTGCCCTCTACCCTGGCATGCTTTAGCCCATGCTTTTCAGAAAATGACAACATTACATTGCTAAGTTTATTAATTGGTTTTGCACTGATAGAAGCAAATTTGTCTAGTCACAGAATCACCCCTTTATTGTCTTCCTGCCATAAACTGCCCACTGCATTTGACCACACTTAGATGAGCCTGTGCCAGACCAGCATTGCAGAATGACCATTTAAAATAAGTTTTAATCTGTATTGAACACTCACTTTTCCACTTTATAAGTGATAATACTGAAACGTTTGCTTCCATTTCTTTCTAGCCCTCAATACAGAATCCTTGGTCAGATTCCTGACACTGACATCTACTGTGATGTGGAAGAGTACAAAGAGGTAGGAGTGTATTCTTCTGCATTGAGGAGTTTTATGTAGCGAGGCAAAGACAGCTGTGGCAATTTGCTGCTTAGCCCTACCATACTGCACATATAGTCCTGTCTGCCTAGCATTCACCTGTGTTGAAGGGAAAGAAAATAAATTTGACTGTAGTAGTCAAATAGTAGTAAAAGCTATTTTGTTCAAATAGCTATGCTAGCTTTTTGTACTCCATGTATGTTTGACCTTTTTACTAGTTCCATTGTACCAGCTTGTACCAAATGGTAAGGTTTATAGGAATACCACTGCTAAACCTGCTATGTACACAAGTGCATACAAGGCCACCTTCTTTACTTGCGTGGCAGTATTGCATGAAATCCATGGAACCCAGGATCCAAACTGATACGTTCTTCAGAATTGCACAAATGGTTCAAGACAGGATCTCCCTGCCTCCACCCATCCCCTGCTCATTAGATATCCATCTTCAATGGCACAATTGCTTGCCACGCACTTGGCTTGTTATAAATGCCATTTTGTTCAACCAAAAGTCAGTGAAAGCAGTACATTTTGTCAGTATAATGGATATAAACATGCTGTATTTATTCACAAACAAAAATTTTCTGCACTCCGCCATATTCTCAGAGATGCTGCTATGAAGGCTGCATCCTTCATCCTGCATCATAGAGTGCACCCTCAGCAAGTTCGCCGATGACACCAAGCTGTGTGGTGCCGTCGACATGCTGGAAGGGAGGGATGCCATCCAGAGGGACCTTGACAGGCTGGAGAGGTGGGCCTGTGCCAACCTCATGAAGTTCAACCAGGCCAAGTGCAAGGTCCTGCACCTGGGTCATGGCAATCCCAGGCACAAATACAGGCTGGGTGGGGAATGGATTGAGAGCAGCCCTGAGGAGAAGGACTTGGGAGTGCTGGTGGACGAGAAGCTTAACATGAGCAGGCAATGCGCCCTTGCGGCCCAGAAGGCCAACCACATCCTGGGCTGCATCAAGAGGAGCGTGGCCAGCAGGTTGAGGGAGGTGATTCTCCCCCTCTATTCTGCCCTGGTGAGACCCCACCTGGAGTACTGTGTCCAGTTCTGGAGCCCCCAACATAAGAAGGACATGGACCAGTTGGAGAAGGTCCAGAGGAGGGCCACAAAGATGATAAGAGGGCTGGAGCACCTCTCTTATGAGGACAGGCTGAGAGAGTTGGGGCTGTTCAGCCTGGAGAAGAGGAGGCTCCGGGGAGACCTGATAGTGGTCTTCCAGTACCTCAAGGGGGCCTATAAGAAAGGTGGGGAGAAGCTGTTTAGTAGGGCCTGTTGCGATAGGACAAGGAGTAATGGTTTTAAAATAGTGGGGAGTAGATTTAGATTGGAAATTAGGAAATAATTTTTTACAATGTGAGTTATAGAACACTGGCACAGATTGCCCAGAAAGGTGGTGGAAGCCCCATCCCTGGAAACATTCAAGGCCAGGCTGGATGAGGCTCTGAGCAACCTGATCTGGTTGGGGATGTCCCTGCTCCTTGCAGGGGGGTTGGACTAGATGACCTTTGAAGGTCCCTTCCAACCCTAACCATTCTGTGATTCTATGATCCCCCTTTACTAAGGGACCAGTCTGTAAAAACAGCTGTGAAAAGATGGTGCGGTAATCTGAAAACATTCTCTCACCGACAGTTCTACTTTGCATATGGTACAAAGCAAAAAGTATTTGTGGACATGTGTATAGCTGTGGGCAACGAAGAGGAGGCTCTGTTTTTGTTACACTGACTGCAGTTAGCATTTCCTCCTCGTGTATGACACGGGGTTGGCAGCGTATGTCAGGCTGGATCTCTGCTGCTGCCTAGATCATTTGCATGTAAAATGTCAGAGTGCAGCCTGTTTAGAGAGAGATGACTTCATTTAAAAGTAGAGGAAAGAAATTATATTGAGACCTATCTGAAGGACTGTTTAAAACCACAGATTTGAAAGGCGCTTTTTTTTTTTTTTTTTTTTTTGTTCCCGAGGAGACAAGGAAGGAAAACAAAGAGAGAAAGAGAGAAAAAAGTCATTATGCCTGTAGAAAGGGAGGCTAAAAGGAAGCATTCCTAGATCTGCATTCTTTCCTCATGGTAATTCCAGCTGCAGATAGCAACATCAGAGAACTGCAGCCATTTAATTCCTTTTTATGGCTGTACATTTCATTCTTATAAAGAAGGAGAAATGATACATGGCATTGATTGTGTGCGGTATTACATGGGGAAGGGGAGAGGCTCTGATCTTCTGATTGGCTTTGCTCATAGCAGTTCCCACCTTCTTTATTTGACACATGCTCGTAGCCATTCAGGGTAGGCTGTTGGGCTGCTGCCTGTTCATGTGTCTTGTGATCGTACAGTGCTTTTCTTATAGTGCAGGCAATACTTAACTGTGCACATCCAACATTATTTTCCTTAGGTTAAAGAATATCCTGGAATAAAAATATTTCAAGCTAATGCATCACTGTATTTTGCCAATAGCGAATCATATACAAGTGCACTGAAGAAAAAGGTGAGTAAAGCAAATTCTTTAATGTCTGCATCTTGAAAATTCAAACTGGCTTCTGAAACATTTTCATCTTTCAGCTCCTTTACTGTAGCCCCTAGCACAGTGTTTCTCAGCCTGTGGTCCCTGGTGATCGGTGAAATATGAGAAGGTAGCCCTCCAGCTGACTGCAAATCGTCTTAGGAAGCAACAACATGGTGGGAGGGAATAAATCGAACAGTATAGCTTAGTACTGACTGCTTGTGCGTGGAAAGTGTGGTGGTTGCAGAGCACAAACTGGTCAAATGCCTTTTTTTGGGGGGAAGGAAATAAGTAGATGTTGAACTGAAAACAAAATGTCTGGGAGTAAAAGCTTCCTTCTTGGGTGACGAACTTTACTGGAGTGTAGGACCATGGAATATTGTGGGCATTTAATGCCTCTCATGAGTAACAAATTACCTGCATACAGAGTATGCCTCACCTCCTGTCTAACCAGTGTTTGACTGGGTGGGAACGGCAATAACAGAACTAGCTAAGGGCAGAACTGCCTGATTTGGTAGCCGTTGCATCCTTACTAACTTCTGGAAAATTTTTCTGTAGCTCCCATGATGAGTCGTACACAAAACAGGTGGGTGGTACTTATCTTCACAAAGCAAGAGGTGTTAGTGATTTATCTCCAAATGCACTTCTCTCCCCTTTGCTCTCTGCACTCAAATCAGCATTCGGTGAAACACGGCACACTGATTTCAAGAAAAGAATGTGATGCATCTCTTCCTCATCTTGTAACACAGCACTTGCCAAGATTATTCCTTCTTACTTTATACTGTTCTCACCCTCACCAAGGGAAGCTGAACAACGCAGGCTTGTGTTTTAAATTTATGACAGTGATGAATTCAGTGCTAATTGATACTGCAATGTCATCCTAACAAGCTGAATCTCCTCTGATCGTGCTTTCTTTTCATGACAGACTGGAGTGGACCCTTGTGCCGTATTAGCAGCAAGGAGAAAAGCCCAGAAGAGGCATGCCAGGGAAGTAAAGGCAGCAAATGAACTCAGAAAGAAAGCTGTACTGAAACTAGTGAATACTTCGGTAAATATTTACCTCTGCTTTATCAACGAAGTGCTGCTTTCTGATGTTACCATTCTTGTTTATACAAAGTGCAGAGTGCTGCTCGGGTTAGGAAGGCTTAGGGAGCAAACACCGTGCAGTGGGGACAGGCTACTGAGGGAACAGCGTAAGGATCAGAGGCTCATGGCTGAACTGGATAATTGTATTGAACCTTGATTACATTCAGGTAACACATAGCGGAGCAGAGTCTTTCCACACTGTAGTACTGTCTCAGCAGCAGTGTCAGCAGAAATCGGAGGGAACCTATCCCTGCCCCTCCCCACACACTTAGAATAATCATGCAGAAATATTATATAATAAAATTAATTCAAATTAGCAGCCCCTCTAATAAAAAGGTGCCATCTGGACTGCTGATCCTGGCATGGTGAGATGAGGCCGGTACACCAAGAAGCATGTTTGAAACATGCTTGTGCTTTTCTGCATGTGGTGGGAGCTGGTGTGCTTTTTACCACAGGAAACCAAATAAATGCCCAACTTCAGAGCCCAATTGCTGTTGCTGCTTTTGACTATATAGGCCTTAACAGGCTCAGCAGGGATAAGGCAAGGAAATGGAGTAAAAACATAGGAACAAGTATCAGTGTTTGAAGGAAATGGGTAATTCCCAAAATAACAGCTTTAAGCTGCTTGCATGTGACTCTAGAAAGGCTGGGCATAAGAGAATAATCCTTGATATATGCAAGATCTGGAAGTATGTGTGCATGTAAAGCGAGTTTCTGTAATGGTTAGGAGCTGTACACCTTTTAAAGGCTGAAAGAACAGATGAGTATGAGGAGGAAGCAGATCTACACTGAAAAAGTATTGTCATTAAGTTTTACTTATCTTCTCTCCTAGACTAATGACGTGGAAGCAAGTGTAAAACATGAGATAGCAAATGATGAGTTACCTGTAAATGGAAAATTTGCGTCTGCAGACACTAGTGTACAAGACACGTCTCCTGATGAGCACGAACGTTTTGTGGAGCCCAAAACAGATATCCACTCTTTAATTCTGGATTTCACCCCTGTGAATTTTGTGGATTCAGTTGGAGCAAAAACATTAAAATCAGTAAGTAGGGCTTTTTTCCCCAGAAAAACCCATAGAAAATTTGTGAGATACCTAATAGGGAACCTGTCAGCACAAGATGTAAATGCCAGCTCAAATACAATCCAGTATCTTGGTTTTAGTTCTATAGCTCTGTAAGTTTTAGCTGAATATTGGGGAATGCAAACTGTGCAGCTTTCACAGTAATTGGCTTACATCTTCCTGAACTGCAGTGAGTACAATGATATGCTTGCGTTTAACTTCAGTTTAACTCTGTTGCAGATTATAAAAGAATACAAAGAAGTTGGTGTCTGTGTCTGTATTGCCAGCTGCAGTGGTGAGTTGAGGGGGGGTTTTTTTGTGAGCTTTATGGCAGAGACTGTGTTTTATCTCTTTCCCTCTGGCTCCGAATTTTCTGCTACCAGGTACCTCTGTAGTACCAGCACTTAATTCACATAAAATTGGATTTGAGGAAGGACAAGCCCACATGCATTAGAGCCTGCACTGTAGTGAAAGGAAAGCACTGACATAACAAGTTCTGTAAGGACTAGGTCCTGCTCCCATTTATTCCAGCTGGCAAATTGTAAATGCCACGCCGAACTTTGTATCTTGAACTCGCTGTAATAATGTAATAAGGAGAAAAGCCTGCAATGTTCCAAGTTTCTTATATTTGGAATTGTAGCATCTTCTGCCAGTAGGCCTCTGTGTATGTCTGGGTAAGAGGATTCCCCGTTTGAAGTAGAAGTAGCATGTGATCCACCTGGCTATTTGACATGTCTTAAGCAGTAACAAGTAAGAGAACAAGTTGTCATCTTCTTCCTGAGACATGGTTGTCTTCCATCTTTGTACTTTATGCCCTGATGCCATGTTTGGTTTTTATTTTGTAGGCCCTGTTATGAATGAGCTGACAAGACTGAATTTTTTTGATACCACTGTAACAAGAGAGTTGCTGTTTCACAGTATTCACGATGCTGTCCTTGCTTGCCGAATGAAAGATGTGTCTGCTTCACAGACTGACTTTAACCTCTGAAGAGCGGCATCGAGCAGAATGGAAGCCAGATTTATGCTGATGGAGACTCTCTCTGAATGTTTAATTTGCACAGTCTAAAGAGAGCCTAAGGCTATTTGTATCTACGGGTATAGGGTGGTGCTTATTTTCTGTAGGAAGAGTGGATAAGGAATTGGAAGCCTTAGTGCTCTTGAACTTTTTCCTTTAATCAGGGTATAGCCTTCAACAACGTACAAGCACAAAATTATGCAAGTATTCTGCTGCAAGCAGAACCTGATAGACAAGGTGACATTCCCATTCCTGTTGAGAAAATGGGCACTTTAACTCACTACAAGGTGGGATCTTGCAGGAAATAACTGTTCTGCAAGTGCAATGCACTGTACCAGTGTCTTTAAAGAACTTTCTTACATGACTTTTAAAGCCTGATGTCAACATCTGCATACAACATATTATTATAATTTATATTAATCTGCCAGCTGGATTAATGAATTCACACTGGTGGCATTTAGCTGCTGCTCCTTCTAAACCTGCATGGTACAGTTTTTTTTTTTTTTTTTAATGTCTAACCTGTCTGAACTATACTCAACTCTTCATTGCCTGAACATTTTCACTCTAAGTGAACTTCAAATTAGAAACTCATTGTTTAGTTATTACATTATCAATATGTTACTTTCACTGCCAAAACCTAGTTATGCTTTCTAGAAAAGCATACAGTTGATTTTAAGCTCAAATTGGTTTAACTTCAACGTTTGAAGACAAAACTGGTTTAAGGCAGGAGTGAAGCCTATTAAAATTAGATTAAGAACTATTAAATTAAGAACTGATGCCCTATATGCAATCCCTTAAAGTGAAATAAAAATGTAGACAAGTCTCAGTGGCTCCTCCTCCCCCCCCCAAAAAAAAAGAGACTTACTTCTCTGTTGTTTGAGATAATTTTCTACCTGCAGTGCTGCTTCTGCCTCAGCTTTTAAGTGCTTTGAGAAACAGATTTCAATAGAACTGCAAAATGTTGTGTGTTTGGGCTTTTTAAAAGAAACAGTAGGATGGGGTTTTTTGTGTGTTGGCATCAGAACCTGACCACTGTGGTACTGCTTAACCAGGTGTGAGGTGAAACACATGGAAATGTAGTTCAAGCAAAAAGAAAGAAATCTTCAATGCATGTGTTTCCGTAACAACAGTCACTGAATCTGAGCAGAGGTAGGAACCTAAAAGTGTTTCTCCTTAAGTTATTTTGACAGCACAGGGGAAGTGGAGTGTCAGTGACATTTCATTTAGCACCTTCAAATCAAAGGTCCTGTGCATAAGAGAATTCAAATGACTTCCTCTCTTCTGAATGCAGAACGCAAAATAGAAGTATTGGTTCAAGCTCTGCTGTGATTAGGGCTTGCTTCAGGTAAATCAAGTTTCCAAGAACCGGGGGCAGTCAAGGAAGATGGCTTCCCTCCTCAGGCTCCCCTGCCAATAGGGATAGGAAGCTTTCTGCATCAGAAATTACTGCTTAGCTGGAGTTCAAAGGATGACTTGAGCGCATGTTAACACAATGTGCATTTTTATTTAAACAACTTTTGGTACATTTTATAATGTTAACTAGTTTAACAAGCCTTTATATCTACAGATAGTATATTTTTCTACTTTCAGCTTGTCGCAGCTTCAGTTTTTAATTATGTAGTCTCTTCAGTTCACGTCCAAATCCTGTCAGTTTCTAAAATAAAGTGGTGATCATGACTTATCTAAGTTTTCCACTTCGTCTTGGTAAGATTCTGTATGTGGGACAAGCCAAGGTGCCTGGATGGCAGTGTCTGTTGCTAATGGGGTGGCAGGGAAGGGTGACCCTCTCCACACAGCTTCTCCCTGCTCCTTGCCCTCCTGGCTCCCCCACCTGCATGAACCCCACTCCATGCCAGGCCTCACAGTCATGCAATCAGTGCTGCACCAGCTGCACTTCCTGAGGAGCTGCTGAAACACTGGACTTCAAACCTTTGCCCAAGGAAGTCCTAGATCCCAGCCTGTGCAGCACTAGTACTGTGCAACCCACTCCTGGGTACTACCAGCATTGCTGGTAACTCACCCGGTAAAATAACATCTGGCAGCTTCTGACTAGTCGCTGCCCGTGCTTTGCTTCCTGCTGCCCAGCCCAAGTTATCTACTGGGAAGTAAACTGACTTACTCTTCCCTGTACTGATTAACAGAGTGCTATCTAAAAATGTAAATCCTACCTTAGGCTTATCAGTGCCAGATTAAACAAACCCACATCCTTTAAACTCATAACAGGGCTCGTCTCTTTCCCTTCTCCAGTTGTCTACAATGACAGGATAGTGACCCTACCCACCCACTGCTGAAGCACTATCACAGCAAATGTCAAGGCTTAGCCTAAGTCTGGTTTGATGGTGAGATATCTCTTAATAAGCAGAATAATATTTCTCTCCTCCTCTTTTTTTTTTTTTTTTGCAAAAGTACCAATTATAATTCAGGATATGTGGTAAGATCCAAACTCTTTTTACATACTTCACTTACCCTTCTTAAATAAAAGGTACACTTCATTTCAAGTGCTGCACTTGGTAACCAGAGAGGTACTTTGTCAGTGCTGTGTTCTGAACCACTTCCCTCTCAGACTCAAAATGAAAAAAAACCAATTCTATCCCACCAATAAACTTATCATAGCATCACAGAATAGAGAAGGGACCTTTAAAGGTCATTTAGTCCACCCCCTCCCCAGCCTGGTGCCCCCTGCAAGGAGCAGGGACATCTCCAACCAGATCAGGTTGCTCAGAGCCCCGTCCAACCTGGCCTTGCACGTTTCCAGGGATGGGGCATCTACCACTTCTCTGGGCAACCTGTTCCAGCGTTCCCTCACTCTCAGTGTAAAAATCTTCCTTATATCCAGTCAGAATCTACCTCCTCCCTTCTAGTTTAAAGCCATTACCCCTTGTCCTGTCACAACAGGCCCTGCTGAAAAGTTTCTCCCCATCTTTCCTGTTGGCCCCCTTTAGGTACCGGAAGGCCGCTACAAGGCCTCCCCGGAGCCTCCTCTCCAGGCTGAACAGCCCCAACTCTCTCAGCCTGTCCTCATAGGAGAGGTGCTTCAGCCCTCTGATCATTTTGCAACAACTAGCAAAATCATCTTGCATCCCTCCCCAGTATGTTCTTAACACATAACTGTTGAGATGATTGGTTTTTCAAGCAGGTATGGGGGGGAAAAAAAAAAAAAACAAACCCACAGGATTGCCCAAGATGATTGCTTATCAAGATACTGACACTGGCCAAAATCCTAACAAAGTCCATGTACCATGTACACGCTCCCTCTTGTACACACTTCCTCTTTCAAAAAAAAAAAAAAAAAAAAAGAATAATAATAATAATAAAGGAAGTGGCTTCACAATCTAAGCTTGATAAATTGATGTCAGTTTTATTGAAATGAGACCTGATAAAACTTCTCCTACTTCCAAGACAAAGCATTTTTTTCCTCCAAGTATTTATTCAAGCTCTTCCCTCCTCCAACTTTAATACAACACTTGAAAAAAAGAAAAGGCAAGGCTGCTGCTTTCCATTGACCAAACCATCCAGCTCTATCAGCCCTTTAATCTGCCTGCTGCCAACAACTATCAGCTACTGCTCCGCTACCAGAGCATCAGGACTCTACCAGGGTCATCCCTGGTGCACAGTACCATCTTAGACAGTAGTACTATCTATCACAGTGCTCATGAGTAGACTGATGTCAAACTTCAATATTTTCCAGAGCAAGAACAGGAAAGAGGAATCTTCCCTTATCACGCTTACTTTTTCCTTCTTCTTAATAAACTATTTTATAAGAAACAAAGAATCTCTGCAAAATAGATGAAGAAAACCACTGAAGAAAAAAAACAAGTTACGATGGTACCAGACTGTTCACCCAGAGGGAAAAACACAGCCCTTCACATCTTCCATACGCTGGGCGGTGACTCAGACCACGCAGCACCTGAGCTGGGCTATGTCTGCCTTCTCCTCTCGTCCCATGCAGTTCCTGAGCATTTTCTTGGGACACACCTACACCTTGGTGCTGAGCATCATGCAAGAATTTCTGAGCACACCCAGACACACTGCAGTCACTTGGGGATCTTCCAATGCCTCCACAGCTGAGATGGTAAGTTTTGGGGTGTAAAGGGTGACTGGAGATCTAAACTTTGGATGGCCCAGTGTTGTGGTTTTTGTTTAGTAAGGGGGGCCCTAAAGTGGCAGCTTCTGTAGGAAACTGCTAGAAGTCGCTCCCATTTGTTCAGTGGACTCGGCCGGGCCTAGGGCGGACCCGCTGCTGGCGAAGGCCGAGCCAATTGGTAGCAGAATGTCCCGTGACAACGCCTCTGTGATAACTTATTTAAGAAGGGGAAAACAGGAAAAAAAAGAGAGAAGATGTGAAGAAGCTGAGCAGGGGCAGAGGCGCAGAGGGGGAGGCACAGGCCTCATGGGCCTTGCAGGCCTCACCCTCTGGCCTCTCTCACCAGGCAGCCGACTGGGCCCAACTCAGCCCAGCCCGGCTGCAAGAAGTGGAGAGATGAGATGGATGATGTGAAAAGATTCTGAGAGGCGTCTGCCAGCCTGTTGTGACAAACTTGTCTTGTGAGAGCAACAGCTGCAGACACCAAGGTCAGTTCACAAGGAGGGGGAGGAGTAATGCGGCTCCTGGCCAAGATTCCCCTGCAGCCTGTGGTGATGACCAGGTGGAGCAGGTTGTCCCCCTGCAGCCCATGGAGGACCCCATATTAGGGGAGGTGGATGCCTGAAGGCAGCTGTGGCCTGTGGAGGGCCCGCTGGGACAGCTGTTCTGGAGAAACTGCACCCCGTGGAAGAGATGACCCACGCCGGAGCAGTTTCATGAAGGACTGTGGCCCGTGGGTGGGACCCCACAATGGAGCAGGGGAGGAATGTGAGGAGTTCTTCCCCCGACCATGAAGCAGCAGCGTAAAATATCGCGTGATGAACTGACCACAACCCCCATTCCCTCTTCGCCGCTGTGCTGCTCGAGGGGGGAAGGTAGTAGAGATAATGTTAAGCTTGGGAAGAGGGAGGGGTGGATGGAGGTTATCTTGTTCTCTGTCTCATTCTCCTGCTGTTTGTAGTAATAAATGAATAGTTTTCCCCAAGTTGAGTCTTTTTTGCCCGTGACGGTAACTTTAAGGATTTTCTCCCTGTCCTTATCTCAAACCTTGGGCTGTTTTTTCATATATTATCTCTCCCTATTCTCTTGGAGGGTGGGGGGAGTGAGAGAGAGACTGCGTAGTCTGGTCCCAATCGGGGCTGAACTACGACACCCAGGTATCTGATTCGAAAGTATCTTGGTTTAGGCTGTCTTATTAGCCTGTCACTGAGATTTCTTCCTACAGCAGCACTACTCCAGTAGTGTAGAACACATCATAATGAACTCACACCTACTGTTTGGAATATTCTATTTATTTATAGATTCCAAGAACAAGACTTGAATTACTACACTTGGATTTTTGTTTCACAGAAAGTTTAAGAACAGGAACAGGAAAAACATTCCAAGGTATTAGTTGTAGGTCATGTAGCGAGGGGTAGCACTGAATTTTGCATACGATTTAATGACTTTGTTCACTGCTTCTAAGAAGTCTTTCTCAGTTGCGATTTTTCGACGTGCTCGGATAGCAAACATGCCTGCCTCCGTGCAGACACTGCGAATCTCAGCGCCTTTGAAAGACAGGGATAAATGAATTCAACACTGACCACTAGTGGAGATGAAGCATACACAAAAATGTTTTAAAAGAAATAAATTCAGCTTACCTGTGCTATTAGGACACAGTCGAGCCAACAGCTCAAATCTTATGTCTCTTTCAACACTCATCGAACGAGCATGTATCTTGAATATGTGAGTTCGCCCCTGAAAAAAGAGCGAAGGCTTTAAGTCTTCATGCTATGAAAGAGGTGATGCCTCTCAGCATGCAGCTGTCCACATCCAGAGCAAGGGCAGATGGAAAACAAATCTTTCACTTGCTGCCCAACTATAGTTTTCCATGTCTGGACTGGCATGTTTGAGTGTCCACGATACTAAATTAAGAAAGTAACTTAAAGAGATTTAACAGCAGCAATATCTCAAGAAATCTCTCTCAAAAGAGCCAAACAAAACATTCCAACTTAAGAACTAAATCATGGAACTGGTTAAAGGATTCTTTATCTGTTGAGTGAGGAATATACAGTGAACGTAGCTATGCACCACGGCTTCTCGGTCATGAGTGGAATCTGCGTGGTGTGGGGAAAACCTTTCTATCACGTCTTAAATCCCCCAAATTTCCCTGCAGTTCCACGTAAATTAAGGAGTGCTGCTTTTGTTAATTGTCGTGAACTGCTTCCAGACAATAATGCCCTCACTGAAAAAACACTGGTATCAGAATATACTCAGCTGTGGAAGAAAGCATTCTCACCTCAAGATCAGGCAAGCTAAACTCTATCTTCCTGTCCAACCTGCCCGGCCTCATCAGGGCTGGATCCAGAGTATCGGGTCTGTTTGTAGCCATCAGCACTTTGATGTTGCCTCGTGGGTCAAAACCATCCAACTGGTTGATCAGCTCCAGCATAGTTCGTTGCACTTCATTGTCACCCCCAGCCCCATCATCAAAACGAGCACCTGGAGAGCGGAGAGACACAAATTTCACAAAATAAGAGAGGGACTTTCAGAGCATGGAGGAGGCATCAGAGCTGCTACACCAAAGGCAACAGGAAAAATAATTTTAAATTACATACAAATATTTGTGACAAGTTTTAAAAAAGATGCGAGTATGGTATTTGAAAATGACACATTTCAAAAAGAGCGATGTTATTTGTCAGTTTTAATAAGCACAGCATCTTCATCCATCGTCTGAAAGGGCCTGTCTCCCTGCCTAGTAACTGGCCACACTACTGAAATATTTATAAATGTAGTTTGTTTGTTTCGCCTGCCGTCAACCAAAATACCACCCCCACTGCCTTGTCTGTGTAAAAACTGTTCTACATTGAAAGGGCCTAAGTACTTCCTCTGGGGTAATAAAAAAAAAAACCATTTAATTTTCAGGCAGTAATAAAGATTTAGTACATAGTCCACAAGATGAAGGGGTTTAAGTAAACAGCACCTTTTGCAAACACAATACAGAGATGTACTTCACTGAAGTTTAAATAATCTGGGTGTTCCAAACCTGCGATAATGATTTCCCATGTGTACTAAATATGTCCAAACTACATAAACCACTTCTTGATAGCTTCCCAGATATTGGACATGCTGGTAGTGGTTTTACTAGGTAAGTATTAACAAGCACATTTCTTGAAATGTGACAATACAGGTAAATAATTACAACATGAAAAGAAAACCTGAAAGTTCTGGTATGAGATTAGAGCTGTAGATACTACAAGCATACCTCCAATGGCATCAATTTCATCAAAGAATATAAGACAAGCTTTTTTAGTTCTGGCCATTTCAAAGAGTTCACGAACCATCCGAGCTCCCTGAAAGAAAAAAAAAAAAAAAAAAAAAAAAAAAAAAAAATCAAGATTTTGTTAAAGATTCAAGGCACATTAAAGAAAAACTATCAAAATTAAACCTTTCATGCTTCCAAACACTTGTAAGTTTCCAATGATAAAACTCTTATTTGTACACATATATGTAACAGAACATTCACAAATCTTAAAGCAATTTACAAAGGGGAGACGAACTACTAGCCTTAAATTCAGAAGTACAGATTAAATCATTTACCTCAGGGTCAAGTGAAAAATAACTGACAGAGTTAGGAACAGAATCCTAATACTAGAGTCCTCCTGAATTGTAGATTAAACTCTGCACTGCAAAATCCATTTCACCGGTGACAGCGCACTTCAGGTCTGATAACTGATTGCCTGATCTGCAGTGATTTGTTTGACAATTCCTCCCTGGCATGTATCTCCAGCATGCAAGTACATCCATCCCTCATACCCACACAGTGCGCGGTCCACCCTCCCTCACCACCCCGACTGGAAATCTGCAAATCGCTTCACGTTCCATCAAGGATTTGCTCTTACCTCTCCCACATACTTCTGCACCAATTCAGAGCCAATTACTCTGATGAAGCAGGCATCAGTCCTGTTAGCAACAGCACGGGCACAAAGTGTTTTGCCTGTACCAGGTGGCCCAAACAAAAGTACGCCTTTGGGAGGCTCAATTCCAAGGTTGACAAATCTTTCAGGCTGTAATGGTGGGAAACAGAAGACACAGTTACGTGCAAATTAAAGACGACGTGCACGAGAGACTATATGTAAATTAATATAACACATGAAGAGCAATATACACCAGGCTAGCCTGGTTTTCACTTGATAAAACTCCACCCCATTTCACTTAGGTGTTCACATTCAGCTACATTATCTTTTCTTGTTTTTTTTCAAATGCTAACAGATGACCAGAATACTTTCAAAATAAGAAAAGTTTCAATCTGGAGGTTACTTACATGAAGCAGAGGGGTTTCAACCACCTCTCTCAGCTTTTCAATCTGCTCTTTACAACCACCAACATCACTGTAAGTGACGTCTGGTTTTTCTTCTACCTGCACAACAGAAAGGTGAGCGAGCAGTTAACAGCCTGATGCTGCCTATCTCTCTAGGCTTTCAAGAGCCCAGAACAAAAATCAATGAAAGTTATCAAAATTACAAGACAAAGCAATGTCATAATAAGTAAAGGCAGTTCTCACTTGCATCATGGTGACGGTGGGATCAATCTTTGGAGGCAAGGGGATATGGATTTGATACTTGTTTCTGTCCACCCTGGTGAGAAAGCGCAAAGACTATTATTTTAACACCGGTTAATTATACTAGCACGCAGAAACAACTCTGTAAATTAGAAGCTGAACTCTTAAACTGTTCTTTTCTCTGGCATCAAGACAGTCCGTCCCTGAAAGCTAACAATCAGATGGGCTAGAAACTGGAATTCCTTCTGCATAAAAGTTTACGGTTTCCAAAAATATTAATTCCAAAATATTTTGAAAACTAAACTTCAAAATATCCCACAGAGCAAACTGGCAAAATATTGATTCTAAAAGTAACTGGCTTCACCTCCTCAGCGAACATTTCCTGTAGCAACTCTGTGTGTAACTGTGCAGACTGCCAAAAAGGAAGCAGGCTACGCAGGCTCCCCAAAACCTGGGACTACTGGGACCCAAACTGAAAGGTTTCAGTTCATGACACACAGTTCTCGTCAGAATGACACCAAAATCAAAAGATTGCACATGAATTACTGTCTTCCAACAGAAAGACTGTAGTGTTATAGTTTCAACCACTGTAAAAACATGAAATGACAGTGGTTAACCTGTCAAAGTAAAAAGAACACAGAAGTTTTTGCTTACCCAACTCTCATGCCTTCCTCTATGTCAGTAGGTGCCACCTGGTCACTGAGATCCACCACGAATTTGGCAAATTGCTTGACATTGATAATGTACTTGGGATCCTCAGAGTCTGCATTGATGATCTTTGTACACCTAATACAGAACACACAACGAACACCACAACACAGACAAACTAACTGGCTTGCTATTTGTATAAGCATTGAGATGAGAGAGTCATATTTCCCAAATACACCGAAACAGCTACTGTACTTGTGATTCTATTATTACAGCATCACACAATAATTACAGGAATAAATACCAGTACGTAACACATCATCAAGCACAACACGGTACCTTTTTGACACAATGGTAAAAAGCACTTTCAATATGCATAATGTGCATTTTTTAAAAGTCTACGCATAAGCTATAAACCACATTTTTAATACTACGCAGCTCCACTGCAAAAAGGAAGAGCGCACCCACCTTGCAACTTGTAATGGTTGCTCGCTTTGGAGAGTTTGCTTATCTGCAGCCAGATCCCAAAGGGCAGGAGGAGCCAGCCCAGTGTCGGATTCCTTGATTCCTATGTACAACACAGACAAGATGAGGAGGAAGCACCTAACTGGTACATCAGCAATCCTTCCCCCACAAAAAAAAAAAAAACTTCAGATATAAGCCTGCAGGAAGTTTTTTGAGAAATCTCCAAACACATGCACACAGATCTTTGGTGGACTTCCTAAAAACAAGTTTCCTAAAGAAATGAGGCCAACATGACTGTGCAAACACCAGTGTAGCCAACTTCTAACGCAATTTGCAATCTTTAAACAATTACGGCCAAGCCTGGTAGAGAGATAACCATATTCTAAAAGTTTCAGATAAGGAGTGAAACCCTGCAAGTGCTTTCATTGAGGGAAAGCTTTAGTGTGAGATACCAGAAGCTAAGGGATTCACACAGATGAAAAACCTAATACAATTCTATTTTACTCTAAGACAAAAAATAATACTATTCCATTACATTCAAAGATTAAAAACCTAACAAATATTTCAAAAGATGGATACCGAAAGTGCCATCTCCATGATGTATTTGAAAGACTATTTGAAATATTTTAATGGAAAATAGAAATTGTGGTCTTCCTGGCAGAACTGAGGGCCGTTACAGATTAGCAACACAGCAACAAACATACATCAGTGAAATAAACAAAGAATAATCAGGGAACAAATTATTTTTTATTGTAACTGCCATTAACTCACCAGCAGATTTTAAACACTAACTGCTCTGATACACACTTCTTTGTTATACAAGGACCGGTACCATTACTTAACACGTTTGGGTTTTGCAGTCTATGGAAGTTCACTCACTATTCAAATGCCGCTTGACACAAATCACAACAAATTATCTAGTGACAGAAAGGGGCATTTGTTTATATATATAATATATAAAAATTAAAATTTTGAGTAAAAATGTGTTGAACTACAAAATTACATCATCATATGTACAGGTTACCCCTGCCCAATCAAAAAGATCATTACTTACAAAGCAAAAATCTCACATTGCCAAATAAAGAAATGTAGCCTTTTGAGAAAAATAACAGTAATAAACCAATGCAGAAGTTGTTTAAAATCAGCTTCTTAGAACACTCGGTTCGATATACGTGGCTCTTCTATTGAAAATTATCTTAAGAAAAGAGAGATACCAGTGAGTTCATTGATTTTCTTAAGCAGTTGTTGAATATCATCTTCCACTTGCTTGATCTGCCTTGAGTATGTGCTCTGGCCCTGGAAAAGAAATATCACGGAGATTTCGTAACTCGAATTATTTTATGTTTAGGAAAAAAATGCCAATAGCTGCTGAATGTCAAGATGTTCAATAGACTGCCTTGGTATAACAGCCAACTATTGATCACAGCCAAGAGAGACAGTATTAAGTTCCAGCAAAAACATTTCTGTTCAGAAAAATAGAGTGCAGCTATGCACAACTGACCAATTGCGCAAGTGGAAATTTTTCATATTTGTAAACTTCAAGGATTTGTTTTTCCTTTTAAACCTGTTCAGCCTTAATTTTTTAAACTATTGTTTTTTGAAAGTTCAAAAAAGACTTAGTAAAAATATATATAGATGGAATTCTGTATACATTATCTGAAAATCATTTGTATGAGTGCTTTACTTACCTTTACCCAACCTTTCTATCATCCACAGAAGATAGCAGAAAAATCACGGGGCAGATCAGAAGCTAGATTCTTGCTCGTGATAAAATGCTTCACTATTTTGCCCTGCCTAATGTAGGCAGATCTGGATTTCCTTTGTAAGATCTCCTTTGTATCCACTTGGCAACAAAAAAAAAGCCACAGTGGGCACCAGCCATACTTCAGCGCTTCATAAAGGAGTCTCAGCGTCAACAAAATTCAGACTGTGGCAAACGTAACCAAATCCAGATATATGCTAAGCTGCAAGTTTCATTTTTCAAGAGTTCTTTCACAGACCTACTGTACTTTCTGGTGGAGAGGGGAGATTTCCATTTTAAGCCTTATTGTTAGTGGAAAATGCCTCCTGAGAATGCACTCTTTTTGACAAGGTCTGTGTATCCCTCAATAATAGGTTTTTAACATGATAGCTAAAAAAAAATAAATTTGATAGGAGAAGGGGTCTTATTGTTCTTTATAAAGCAAGAAAATTGGTTAGGGAAAAAGTCATAGTAAAGCCCTAGCTGTTAGACAATCATGACAACCAGCTACAAGAAACAAAACAAAAACAGAAAAAAAAAAATGTTCCTTTATTTCACATTAACAAGCCTACTGGATTATTTTCAGGGTTGTGGGTTGGGTTTGGGGCTTTCACATTGGAAGGCAGAAAGGGAGAAAAGATTTTTCACAAGAGAGAAAAGCATTAGGAGAAGCAGATTTACTAACTACTCACTAAGTACACATCCCTCTGCTCTTGCATTCAACTCCTAACAGGACTTGCTTTTTTTTCTTTAACACGTGTGTACACATATGCTACTTACGTATGTTTTCAGCAAGGCAATATCTCCTTCATCCAGAGCTGAAACAAAACAGGAAAGACTGAGCTTCCAATTTTAGAAACAAAACCAGCAGTATCAGTTCTGCTTCTAAAAGATGAAAACATGTATTTTAACAGGATTCTTTTGAGTGTCTACTTTTTCACTAAACCAAAGTGGAACAAAAAAGTATCAGACATTCAAGAAAAACAAAACAGCATCTCCAGCTACTCTCTTAAGTCCAAAAATCTGTACCACCCAGAGCTCGCAGCAAGCAAGCTACTTAAACTTTGCCTCACTCAGAGTAGCTTACAGACCTATGACTGCACAGAGAAAGAACTGTGGATATCAAAACTTCATCGTTTTGAAATTTTGTTTCTTAGTGTTTAAGAAAACATCAATGAAAAACTCTCACCACTTTCCACCAGTGACGTCTCTCTTCCAAATTGCCCAGTGTGAGCAGGGACCAGCAACCAAATCTAAGCTGGTCTCAGCAACAAAAACACTACCGTAAACTGCTAAAGCAGCCTGGAATCGGGAAGTAATACAACGCTCAGTTGTAATACGGTAAAATGGAAAGTACAGGAATGGCTGTACCAGAGGAGACAAACAGTCTGGTCCAACATCCCTTCTCCAACAGGAAGGTCTACGAACATGGCAAATACACAGCAAGCTCCCACTCCCAGGTCACACGTTGTTATTAATAGCCCTTAAAAAATTTGCCTTGCATGAGTATTCCTAGCAGTTATTTTAATCCTTGTAAACTTCCAGCAACTTTCAGCAGAATATGCAGGAAGCAATCCCCTGGTTTAAATAAGCATTGTGCTTCCCGTTACTTGACTTAAACTAAACCTAAAAATTGTACTTGAGCCTCAGGATTCCCACATCAGAGCAAGCAGTGTCAGCTGTTAAATGCATAAGCTTTTGCACAGAGCCACACAGGATTGCTCCAGTGAACTCTCTGTCAACTAAGAAAAATACAACTCTGTATTACTGCCACCCTCTATTTATCCTCATATCACTAGTCCTTTAACATTCCCTCTCCGTTCCCCCAAAAGCTATGTCTTTTTCAGGCTCAATTATAGTCTTCACCTTAAGCATCCCTGGCCCTCAGTTTTCGCTCTTTTCCAATTCCTTTGCATCTTTTCATGCCAGAGGGAGCCCAAACCACACAGTATTGAAGATCTGGGTACAGCATATATTATACAGCATTCTGAGAGGATTTTTTTTGTTGTTGTTGATCCTTATCTCTTTCTTGATTATTTATACTGCATTATTGACTTTTTATATCTACTAAACACTATGTTGTTTTAATTTAAAAATCTTTCTCCAGCGGGAACTGTTCAAAGTCCATCACTGATTACATACAGTATTTTTTTTGCTTCCAAATGCATTATTTAATAGCTACTAAAAATAAAAAGGCAAATGAAACTTAAACATAAAGGGCAACTGGCAATTTTCACACTATGGCATCATGTTTATGGCACTGTCTCTGGCATCACCAGAAACATTTGTTGCCTCACTCCCTCCTGTTTCCACTGAGTTACTTATGAAAGCAGCAACACACAGGGTCTGACAGCCACCTCCTCAGGACTCCACTGACGAAGAAAAATAAATTATCATGTTTTACTGGCTGATTTTTTAACTAGCCATTACACCACAAAAGGCCTTTTGTCTTACGACGAGCATATTATACTTTTTGGGAGCTTTTTATAAATAAGAGAAGCGCAGTGTGCTGGCAGCCCTCCTATTCCCCCCAAACGGTATCTGTCACCCGGCCCCTGGTCAATCCCCTGCCGCGCTGCCCGCGTTTGCCCGGAACCGGAGCAGACTTCGCGGAGCTGATTTTCCGCAGTTTCCCCTCAGAATCTTTTAAGAGCAGACCGATGTTTACGTTTAACACCCCCGCCCCACAGATCGCCTCCCGTCAGGGTCGCAAAGGCGGCACTGGCCGAGCCCGGGCTCCGGGACGACCGCTGCAGCGCCAGAAACCGCATTACAGCGATTTTTTAATTTTTTTTTTTTTTTTTTTCCGCCAGCCGCGCTCCTTCAACCCCGCCGCTCCCGGCACCGAAAATGGCCGCCGGCAGCGCCGCCCCCGCCCCAGGACCCGGCCACGGCCTTGCTCGGGGAGCTTCCCCGCCGTGAACACCGGGATCCCGACCCGAGGTGAGGGGGGAGGGGGCTGCCGGTTTCACCGCCCGTTGCCGCGGTAACGCCCAGCGGGCCCGGGAGAGGCGGCAGGGCCGGGCCCCTGTCCGCATCGCCTCTCACCGCGGATGGGCTTATCCTCCTTCTCCTCCTCCTTGGTCTTCCTCTGGTCGGCGCCCAGGTAGTCCGGCATCGCGGCGGCCCCCGTCCCGCGGCCCGCCCTGCCCCGGATGCGTTACGCAGCACCGCCGGGGCTTCCGGCTGCGCCGGGGGGACACCAAAGGAGGGTGCACCGGGCCGGGCGCGCCGCCGACCTCGCGCCACCGGCATTTCCTTCCCCCCCGGCACCGCTCCTGCCGCCGCAGAGTTCCGCCCGCCACAGCACCCGGCGGGGCGGCGTGCGCCGCGCCGGTTAAACCCGGGCTGCCGCCGGGTCTGGCTGGGCCTCGCCGCGGATGCCGGCCCCTTTGCGGAGAGGCGGCGCGGAGCAGGTAGCGGGGCGAAGGTGCCGGCGGGGGGGCCGCTTATCCCGCCGCACGCCACCGCCCCGGAAGCGCTCGCTGGGCGCCTCCATGCGCCGGCTCCTGGCAACCGGCGAGGCCAGGGGAGCGGGGCCCGGCGCCCAGGCCCGAGGCTTGTTCCGGCCCGGCGGCCGCCGCCATCGCCATGCTGCGGGGAGCGCAGGAGGGGCAGGCCACGGCCGTCACCAGGCCGCTGTCGGCAGGTAGGTACCGCCGGCCCCTCGGGCGGGGAGCGGGAGCGGCCCGGCCGCGGGGCTGCAGCCGGCGCCGAGCCGCGGAGGCGGTGAGTCGCGGGGGAGGGACGGGGACGGGAGCAGGGCGATGCTGCCGGGACCTCCCGCTGCCGCCTGTCCCGCCGCCGCGCCTGGCCGGACCGGGGCTTCCCCTGGTTTGGGCGGGTGCGTGATCCGAGGGAACAGACCCGTCCTCGAGCACCTGCCTGGGCGCTTCAGCGGGGAATCGCCTGCTTGTGAGGAACTTTCCCGCTTGTTTTGCTGTAACGGTGCCCTCCTCGCGTGTTGCTTCTGCCTCCGTGCTCATTTCGAGTCCGCGTGCGAGCAACAAGTCCGGTTTCGCTGCCAGAGGGAGTGGCCTGTAAAGGGGGAGCGGGAACGCACGGGAGAGCAACCCCAAATTTAATATTTCTAGCGCAGTTATCGCCTGTGTTACCAAAGACAGGAAGATACTCAACATCATTTCACATGTGCGTTCCTTTGACTTGGAGGCACCTTTCCAGGTTTGAGAAGGCAGTGAAGCGTTTGGAAGGCGCTGCGCGCAGAAGGCGTGCGTTCTGGTTCTTGCAGTCTGTAAAGCAGCCTGGTGTTTGCAGGGTGAACTGGAAGATTTGGCAATCTGTAGCCTTGCGTGATGCAGTACCTTTGTGGGCTTTGATGGGGTTTAATTTAAAAAAAAAAAAGGGGGGGGAAAAAATAAACCACAAAAGGTGAAGTTGCTTTTATGTTTTTGCTTATAGCATCAGTACTCTGTCAAGTGGAACCTGTGGGAAGATGGTTTGAAGCATTTATTAAGAGGAGAAACATAAATGTTTCTGCCTCTTTCCAGGAGTTAGAAGATGAGAAGGAACTTTCTGAAGAATCAGGAGATGAAGAATTGCAGCTTGAAGAATTTCCTATGTTAAAAACTCTTGACCCAAAGGACTGGAAGGTATTCAGTTGATAAGATTAGCGTTAATTATTTTTGCTGGAAATCTCCTGGCAAAGTTATCTGCCATTCCCAGCTGCTAAAGATCCCCTTCCTCCTTCCCCTCCCACCCCTGTCTGAATTGGTTTGTGTCCCTTAGTGTTATAGCTGGGTTTGTATTTTCCACACATAACCAGTTGATGAGGGCAAACTCAGGATAAGATCTTAGGCTTGAACTCTTGCTTTTCATGTTACTGCCTATAGGCAGTAAAAGTCTCTCTTCTCCCTCTTGCTGCCTTTCTTATTCTGGAATTACGTTAGCACTCTTAATATTAAGACAGCAATTCAATTTTCCAGTATTTGAACTTTCTAGGATTCAGTGCTTTAATTCAATTTAGATGAAGCTACTTGAATTTCTGTAACAATGGCTTACTTTTTTGATATTTGGTTATTCAATAATTATGGCCAAAATTGTTCTCTTTCTAATATTTATTGAGAGAGGGAAGAATTCTGCCTCTTGCTTTTAGAAGATGGGGAGAATAACTGTTTTTCTGCATGTGTTGTGGCTTTTTAGGCCGTATTTATCAGTGTTTATTAGAGTTTGGGTTTTTTTCCTCAGAATCAAGATCATTATGCAGTTCTTGGGCTAGGAAATATACGATACAGGGCTACTCAGAAACAAATCAAAGCAGCTCGTAAGTACCTTTCCTTCGTAAGCATTCCTTTCTTTCAACTGTTTTCCATGTGAAAATACATATATGACATGAACAAGCTTTTTACTGTTTTACAGGACTAAAAATGCCTGCTGTTCGATTTATGTTGCTTACCAGCCTTCTAAATTCATATCACAGCTCCAAAATGCACAGGCCTAAAGCTAGGAAATTAAAAAACGTCACCGAGTTCACATCTCAGCTTTCCTGCTTGTGTTTTGTTTGTTTGTTTTTGTCAACATCCTTGACATAACTGTACATTTTTTGAGTCTGCAGCCAGGCTCAGTGAAAGTCAGGGAAATACAAATAGTGTTTATATAAATGCTATGTGTTTCAATAGATTGGTACTACGAAGGCCCCTTACAACAGTTAGCTACCACATTAATGCTAGTGAATGTTTAAGTACGCTGCTGTTATCATTCTGATTGGACTGAGCGTTGCATGGAAATGGAGCTGTAGCTCTTGAATGTTCAGGTCGTCAAGTAACTAAAAGTTGCTTAGGCCACTGAGAAGCTCAGTTTTGCTCTTCTTTGGTCATTTTACCATGTTAAAACTGTAGAGTACCTGTGGCTGGATGTCTGGGGTATTACTAAGCTGTTAAAAACTTAGTCTTGTGAGGTTAAGTTTCCTTGATGTTTTGCATAAGTAGACAATAGAACTGGGAAGTGCCAGTGTGCTGCTTAATGGTATCCTGGACCTGTGTCTTCACACGATTCAGAAGTGCATGCAGGTGACTGGGAGTATTTTGTGGTACTTGCATATGAAGGAACAACATGTTGGGCTTCAGAAGTGTTTGGTTTTTTTTTCTGGAAAGCAATGTGACCAACAGTTGAATTTGCAAGAAGGCTGCAAGTATTTAGTGGAGGAAAATTTAAAAGTACTCTGAAAATAAGCTGATGGTTTTGTGAGTTGATCTTGTGAACAGTTGCCTGTATAACTGTACTGGTGTGAGTAGAATTACTGTCCCCAGTGAAACCACAGCTGAAGATTAAGTTTGTCCCCAAATGCAAAATTACCAACTTGCACAGGAGATTATATTGCCTCGGGTAGGTGTTGCTTAGCAGTGTCGCCGTGGACCATGTGCTGCTCTGTAGCATAGGCAGCACCCGATCTGGTGATGAGTAGTGGTCTCACTAATCTTGTCGAGCAAGAACTGGGGCATGTCTCTCTAGGATCCTACCAGTACTGAAGTATGACATGGTGGTGTAGAGATGTAGGTCTTTCTCACCAGTAGACACCATGCTTTTCCTGTTTTTAACAAGGATTCTGATGTGTTTCTCAGAAGGCATGTTACTGTAACTGCTCGCATGATATCTTCTCTCTGGTATTTTATAGCGAGCCGAGAAGGTACATTTTACATTGTATGATAATGTCAGTAGGCCTCTTGGCAAAGAAGTCGCTTTAAAATCTGGTTTTACTGTTTAAACGCTAAGACAACCTTGGTAGCAACTTTAGTAGGTACTCTATATGTGTTAGTTATATCTTAGGATTTAAGGGCTAGGTATAGAGAGAACTTGGCCACAAAGTCTTGTCGTGTGTGCTTAATGTTATCCGTGGGTAAATGCAGCAATCTTACGTGCTCATGCTTACAGGCTCATGGCTGTAGTTTCCTTGCTAACTTTCATCTTGGATTGTGTTCAGAACTTGAGTAAAGGGATAGAATAAGATTTTTTTATTTTCTCTGAATTACTTTGCTTTTCATTAGAAATAACACTTAAAATTACATTAATTCTTTTTATTTTTTTCAGTATGATTGCACAGGCAATCATACGGTCTTGCACAATTCAGGTCCTGCAACTGCATTATGCTTTTTGAAGCTAACTGTACACTTACTGAAGCATTTTGCTATGCATAATATTAGAATAAGTCCCACAAAATCAGTACTACTTCTGCTGATTAACATGCAATAGATTTTCTAAGTTGTTGGTTGTTTTGTGTCCCAACAAAGATGAAATAATTTTAATTCTGACAATAGTATTAAATCAAAGAAAATTCACTAACTTGTATCTGTTTTCTTCCTGATGTTTTTGGGGGTTTGGGTTTTTGTTTAAGTATATAATTAGAGAAATGTCGGTAGGAATTATTGTTTTACTTTGTAAGAAATAAACTGTTAATGATGAAGCGTTTCTAAACGTAATGCATCTATTTGCTAGATAAATCCATGGTTTTGAAACATCATCCAGACAAGCGAAAAGCTGCAGGGGAACAGATAGGAGAAGGTGATAATGATTATTTCACATGCATTACTAAAGGTAAGCAACTGATCTGTTTTATTAGATACTGTCCCAATCTACTCGATAATCTGAAACGTATTTGTAGTGCTTTGTTAGGCTTTTAAACAATTGTCAATTACTAAAAAGCCAGAGAAGTTCTTCTTCCACTTTAGAAAACTGCCTCAGTAAATCAAGATCACATTAATATAACTTCCCTCTGGGTAGGAGCAGTATGGGAATGCAGCTGATAGACACTTGTCTGCTGTGCCACTTGGTGACAAAATGCGAACACTTGTAGCAGTGTATGCAAAGAGGAGCCACTAGAGGTGGCCACATACCGGGGATAAACTGGGGTACTATAAAGTAATGCCCCTCAGATACCAACAGCAATTGGAAAATCTGAATTCTAATGCGCTTACTCTGCCAACAGAGCATCTGTTGATTTGATGTAGGATATCAGTTTCTTCAGCTGCTCTTTTTAGCCCAAAGACAACCGAGAGAACTCAATTGAATAACATTTCCCTTCTTGCCTATAGTGACCTAGAACGCCACTGCTGGCCGATTCCAGAACCATAGGGAGTGTTCTAGTTGTATGCCTTATGTTTCTAGAAATGCTTTGGAGTTTGGCTTTTTTTTGTTTATTTAAAAAAAATAATACATTTACTCAATAAGGTCAGGGTGAGAGGAAGTCTTGGGATTTGTGTGTTCTAAACTTTCTCCTTCTGAGTGTCTTCTTAAAATACTGGTTAAAATGTCAGATGATATGTTAGACAAGCCAATGATGTTTTCAGCTTCCTTTAGAGCTGTCAAAAGTAAAAAAGTTGCAAAAGGAATTTTTTTCCCATAGTTGCAGTTCTGTCAGAAACTGGCAGATATTTATAAGAAGAACCTGCACCTGAATTCAGGAATGTGCTCTGCGTTCTACATGCAAGGAGCAAAATATGTTTCCCCTTAACTGCTTATGATCTAAGTTTAAGAGTAAACAGAAAGGAAAGCACAAAGTGGCAGAGGGGTAATGCTTCCAGGCAGCATCTTGGAGGAAGGAAATGCATCGATAGGGAAGGAGTAGGTGTTCGATAAAGTGATGCCCCTCAGACACTAGGAGGCACTAGGAGCAAGTGGTGATGGAACAGAGAGAAGAAACTTGGACAGGCAGGAGGACGTAGGTGGGATTCAGAGCTGAGTCTGACAAAGGAATGAGTGGGAGACACAGTGCCAGGGGAACTGAGTCTGTGGGAGTAGAATTGAGGATCTGTATGGAAGGGACATCTTTTAAGTGGAAGAGGAACCAACGGATGTGCACAGAATGTCTTGCATCAGGAAAATGGTACGAGGGTTATTGAAGCTCCCAGCTTGCAAAGTAGAGAATAACTGGGTCGTTTAGAGTATTGACAGAGGGAAGTTCCTTCCCAGAGGGGAAGGAAAGACTGGCAGACAGCAGCTCGTACCCCTGCATTCCCTCTTCTCACCATTAACATTCACAGTGAGATCAGTTTACAGAAACACAGAGCACCAAGGTCTCCTCCAGCTTATCACCTTCTAGATCTGACCTTCACAGTGCAGTGTTTTTTGTCCAGGGATGTAATCATAGAAAACCATGAGTGATCACAACACACATTTGATTCCTTTGATGACTTTTCACTCTTACTGAAAAATGGTGGGCATTGTAGAACTGACAGCAAAGTAATTTCACACTTCCTTGAGAAAAAAAACCAGAAGTTTAGTGAAGCTACAGTGTGTGTGATTTCCAGGTTATAAGATTCAGTAATGTGATGCTCCCCAACTGCAGGACTGTAAGAACAGGAAAAGTGGGAGTGCGTGCATGTTTTGGCTAGTAGTTGTGTGCTGTTTTATACTTTTTCCAAGTCTCAGTACAACTTCATCGTAAGCTACAAAAACCCTAATGAATGGCTCCTGTTCTTGCCAGTTCTGCCGTCGTATTAACTCAGACTGCTTTTACTCAGTGCCTGTCTTAGTAGACTGTTTTGTCAGTTTATCTGCAAGGACGTGGTGTGGGATGAAAGCGTGAAGATGCCATGCCCAAACTCCCAGTGCCTGAACCGAATTTACTGCTATGAAATTATTTTAAATATAATCTGATTTGTTACATCTTAATGTTAAATGTGCCAGTTTTCATAAACGTTTTCCTCCTGCGTGGTTTAACAGCAATCGACAGCAATGTTGTTTGGTGTCACTAAAATAAATAAATATCGAGTTGTACAGAATGATAGATCAAACACAAATCTGAGAGCATCTTTTAAAATATTTAGAACCTTTTCTGTAACGTTCCTACTTGTGGTGAGGACTCACTTTAGTCTCAAGTTTTACATCTGGTAACTTTTTTTTTTCAGCTTATGAAATATTATCTGATCCTGTGAAACGACGAGCATTTAACAGCATAGATCCTACTTTTGATAACTCTGTACCTTCCAAAAGTGAAGCAAAAGAAAACTTCTTTGAAGTTTTTTCACCAGTTTTTGAAAGAAATGCCAGGTAAGCTATGTCAGACTGCCTTTGCTGTTGCTGGACAATCAGCATTTGCAAACCCTTCTGAAATTGTGTTTTTAACATTGAGTTTGACCTATGAGATATTAAAAAAAAAAAAAAAAAAAAAAAATCCATTCTTACCTCCATACTACTTAATGTCCTTTTTGTACAACACATTGTTTCATCTTAAAATTATTTACTATACCAAGTGTACATATGCTACTGACTAAAAATTCCTTTTTTGATTATTTTCTTTTGGGGGTGAGACATTAACAGAAGACAGTAGTTATGTTCACAATTTAGCTGGTTAAAAGAGAAGGTAAATGTAACTATCAATATTTGGTGGTTCTCTCTTGTGTGTGACTTTTTTTCTGCATTTGATTCATGCTTGCCAATTAACTTTGTATAAGGCTGTCACAATAGAAGCCTGTTTCACCTTTGAAAAAATGTCTGAAAAAAGAAGTGTTTTATTGTGTGAGGCACTTTACAAGACATTGTGAACAATCCATTGATTATTCAAAATAGATTTATTGAATATTTTATCAAGTATTCCAGAGATTCAGACTTGGATCTGTGGTTGGCAGATGGGTTGTTCCCTTCTCTGCCTGGCAATGGATGCTGTGTCATGGAATAACAAATTCTAGAGCCTATGGAAGATTTTCCTCTTTGTAGGGAAAAAATGGAATGGAGGCAGAGCATGCATTATTCCCTCATCCTCCATTAGAATATGTGGGGAAACTTCCTGTAGCTTACCACAGAGCCAAGTTATTCACAGAGCACCTTTTGTCCACTTTCTGTAAGCTCCTCTACCAGGAGAATGTGTGTGGAGAATTTAATATCTACAAAGATAGCTTGTGCTCTGTCAGGTCTCCATGTAGGCACACCAAACTCAGGCAGGAGGAGTTTGCTTTTCTGGTGGAGCTCCCCAGAAAAGGCCCAATCTGGAGAATGTTTAGAAGGAACTCTCCCATTCTCTTCCTCTTTCCTGGTGCCCTTCTGTGTTGGTGGGAGGGAGGCTCTGATTTGATATTTTCATTCTGTACTTAAGACATTCCACTTATGAAGTAAGATTATATATCTCATTTCCTGAGTATATCCATTTATTTTCAGGTGGTCAAATAAGAAAAATGTTCCTAAACTTGGGGACATGAATTCATCATTTGAAGAGGTAGATGCATTCTATTCTTTTTGGTAAGTTAGCTGATACCTCAGTTTCTATTCACAGTGTTCAAGACGTGATATAAAAGGCTTGCAGACCCTTTCGCCTGTCGGTTCTTGGCTGTGGTCTATTCTGACCTAGTGAGGTCACAAAATTACCCCACAGCTGTTTGGTGCCTTCCACAACCTGAGCTGGCTCTCTCCAGCTAATACATCCCTGCTGTAAATTCACAGTTACAGCAGAAGCTTCTGACAGTTCTCTGACCACAATGGCTGTGAACTGAGTTGACCCACAGACTAGTCGAGTTCATCTGGCTTAATTTGTGTTTTCACTGGAGATGTCTACTAGGTATTTAAGCTCCCCTAGTTCAGAGAGGTCTGTCTAGTCCAGTATAGTCAGTAGAGTTTAGGGCCTGACTCATCTGCTAAATGTGGATGCTTATATGGACCAAGTTAATTTCTCTCTGAACTCTACAGACTGGACTATATCTCCACTGCCTATAATGAGAGCTTAGGCAACTGCAGTGCAGATTTTTTAAGTTGGTGAGACTGATCCCATCCTAAAATATGCTCTGTCCTACAGTACAGATAGATGTAAATCATTACCTTCAATAGCATCTTGCATTTTGACTTAACACAGTGGAATCATTGTAGGTGCAGTATAATTGTAAATTACGTATTATAAATTGTGTGTAACAGTAGTTGCCTACAAAAAACTAACAGTAAAAAAGACAGATTATTTGTAATAGTTCTGCTCTTTGAGGTTTTTTTAATTGTTATTCATTCTTGTTTGGTTTCTTAAAATTTATTTATTTACTTTAGGTATAATTTTGATTCCTGGAGAGAATTTTCCTACTTAGATGAAGAGGAAAAAGAAAAAGCAGAATGGTATGTAAGTAAAAAGAAAATTGACAGGAGACTGAGAGATTGATACAGCAAGATTTTCCAACTTTCTATTAGACTGTAAGTCATAGGAAGAAAGGTAGCCAAACTGAGACTGAATTCCACTCCCAGCTTAGTAGTCAGTCATGAACTTGAGCTGGACTGACTGTGGGCTTCTCTTTGTTTTCTCTGTGTAATTAAAATAGAATGCTTGCATCACAGAGGTGTTTCTGAGTTGCTTTGAAATGTGTATTCATTTCAGTTCAGACTTGCAGTTCCAGCAAGTCCCAAACCCAGATTGAACCTGGAGCCAGAACAGAGTGGATGAGTAAGCACATTATCATTTCTCTCTCCAAGTCTTTATTAAACTGTGCTCAGACAAGCGATACTTTCTAGAATTTAGAGAAATTAGTTCTGATGGCTTGATGTTAATAAAAATTTTGTATTTGTTGATGTGGTGATGGTGGCTGAATTACTCAGACCATGTTACCATTGGGAAATGCATTCTATTTTTATCTTTCCTACAGTTTTAAACACAGAACGTTCAAGTTAGAGCACTGAATCATTTAGTCTAACATGTATTTCACAGGACACAACCCTTCACTTAGTCATCCTTGTATAACCATAACTTGCATTGTGCCTCTTCTTCCAGGTTTGAATAGAAATCAAGTTTGTAGTTAGGTTCAGTGGTTAGCTTGCTTTGTGGCTAAAAACTGAGCCACTTTTAGGCTGTAGCTAGGCATTCATTCCTCTTCTCTCATGTCTTTTCCTGCTATTAAATTTTCCGAGCCTCTCTGGACCCAGTGTTCTCTCTCCTGTGAAGGCACTGTAATCAATTCCATACCACTTGTATTTTTGATAAATTACACAGATTAATCTCTAGGCTTCTCACTGGAAGAAGGCTCTTGAATTATTTTTGTAGCTTTTTTTTTTTGTGCTTATTTCTGTCATTAGTGTCCTTTTTTAAAAAAAAAGTTTAGACAAATGGTAGATAGTATGCTGTGATTAAGAGAGAGAACTACGTTTCAGCTTCTGTTCAGAGAGCCATGATTCCTGTAATGCCTTCTTGCCAAAGGTAATGTTGCTCCTGTTTTAAACCTTCAGTCTACTCGTAGCAGTCTCCTGTCATGGGGATTGTTGTCTTTGTGCTGAGGTATATCGTTCTATATTTGGTTGCGTGAATGAGGATATAGCCCCTCACTAAAAATTTGCCTCTTTCTTGACAGCCCTGACAAATATTTTTCAGATTAATTAGTCGTCCAATTGTTAATCTATTTAACCTGAGCTGTATTTTACTGGAGTGAATCCAGCATGATTTTACCAGACTGTCACGGTACTTCATAGAAAGCACTCTTTCTGTGCAGATAGATTTATATGACATGACTATATTCTGTAAAATGGAGATAATTGACATGGCTTATATTGCTGCCCTTTAATTAAACTGTATACCAGCATTTCACTGGTTTTGTTGAGGCTTACTGTTAGGTCAACAACTGGATTGCATTTTGAAAATAAAGTCCATGATCTCATTCCCTGCAATGACAGATAAGCAGCTTGTTTTGCCAGTTGTTTTGAAGGTTATGTAGTTGTGTAAACACTTAGCATTTTTGACATGAGCTTGGAGCCTGGAACTTCATTTTTTGAAGTCTATTTTTGAAGTATTCAGAGAAGAGCATCTGTGTGGGGAAACTTTTTTTTCCCAAGGTTTTTTGTTGAATTTCTAACAGGTTGATACTAACTATGCTTTCCCTTTTTAGTCGAGATGAAAGGAGATGGATTGAAAAGCAGAACAGAGCTGCCAGAGCATTGAGAAAAAAAGAAGAAATGAACAGAATTAGGACACTCGTTGGTGAGCATACAAACTGCTGGGTTTTTTAAAGAGAGATTTGTTAATTAACAGTGGAAATCTCCCGTTTTTCTTTTGTACATGATGCATCCTTTCTTCTGCCAGACAATGCATACAGCTGTGATCCCAGGATAAAGAAATTTAAGGAGGAGGAAAAGGCAAAGAAAGAAGCAGAGAAGAAAGCAAAGGTAGAAGCAAAAAGAAAAGAACAAGAAGCAAAAGAAAAAGTAAGTTTTATTTGGGCTGAAAAACCTTGGTTCATTCACACCTGATCCACTGCTTCAGCTTCTAGATGTGTCAGAAAGCTACTGTTAGAATTATAGTAGGGTTTAAAAATGTGTTGTCTTTTACCCCTGTGCAACAGGCAGTGCAAGACTGACAGCCTTTTGAGAATGAGATGAAAACAAGGAGCACAGAACTGAAACAAAAAAAAACTTCCAAACCTGAGTTTTGTTGTTGCATACACTTCCTTTGGTTTATAGGCAGTCATTAAGTTCTGTGGTCTTTCCTTTTTCATAAAATGGTATTTCCTTTTCCTTTCTTGCCTTGTGCTTATGGTCTGTGAATGGTTGATTGGTATGAAACACTTTGAGGTGACATAACATATTTGATTAATATTAATAATATTATTATAATATTAATGTTAATAATATTAACAGTCTGGAAAAGATGGCACTGGAAACAGTACCAGGAATCAAAGGGAACTGTAAAGTGCTAAAAGGTAACTTAGAAGTTAATACTGGAGCACTGCAAGATTTTATGTTAATAATGACGCAGGAGAAATGTTGGACCACTGCATTTTTCCAAGCCTATACTCTTGGGGCAGGCATAGGAAATCTCATTCAGTTTTTTATCTTCATGGTAAAGGAAGTCAGGATTATAAATTAGGGGTCCTTATAGTGAGTATCTGAATTAATGCCAACTGGTATATGTTTCATCACCTCCCTCAAAATTCTTGGAAAACCAAACATTAAAGTATTGGTGTATTTTAAAAAAAAAAACAAAACAAAAAAAAAACCCCAAAAACGACAAAAAAACCCCCAGAAACAGCACATTTTAATACTGAATGGCCCTATAATAGTGTGACTTTATTGAGGCTTTTTTGTTTGTTTTTTTTGCTTTTGATTGCAGCAAAGACAAGCAGAATTAGAAGCGGCACGGTTAGCAAAAGAAAAGGAGGAAGAAGAAGTTAGGCAACAAGCTTTAGTAGCAAAAAAGGAAAAGGAGATACAGAAAAAAGCAATCAAGAAAGAAAGGCAAAAACTGAGAACGACATGCAAGGTATTTAAATATTACTATAATAAAATGCAGGTTACATCAGTGAAATTACTATGTTTGCTTAGATCAGACCCTATCACGTACTTGCTTGTTCCTGTGGCTGAAGATGGGTGTGGAAAGTGGGTTTACTAAAAGGCAAAACACTAAAACACATACTTACCATGCGGTTTAGAGTTATGAGTAAAGCTGACCAAATAGATCCAAACACAGCAGTGGCTGAAGAATGCTGTGTGTTAAGCCTTTGTCTGAAGGAAGAGGACAATAAAGTTCAAGAACTTTGTAGAACGTGTATTTCTGCTTCCAGAACTGGAATTACTTTTCTGATAATGAGGCAGATTGTGTTAAAATGATGGAGGAGGTGGAAAAGCTTTGTGATCGTCTTGAGCTAGCAAGGTAAGTTTTCCTGCTGCTGATTCCTGCTCATTTTGATACCCATCTTTCTACTAGCTATCCGTTGTAACTTAACAATTTATTTTTAGTCTGCAATGCTTGAATGAAGCACTTACATCCACAACAAGGGAAGGAGGAAAGGCGGCAGTAGTAAAACAGGTAATTATGCTGAGTGTCAAATCAAAATAACAGAATAATTTGATTTGTGAAATCTACATAACTGAATCAAAGTAAGATACAACATAGCTGCTATAGAATCCTGCCTGTTAAACACAAAGACCTAAGTTCAGAGTCCCCAGGCAGACCTGATCTCTGCTCCATTTTACATAGGGCAGTTCATGGCTGGTGAAATAACCCAAGCCAGCTGAGGAAAAAAAAAAAAAAGCATTTTTAATTAGTAAAGGACACAAACCCTATCATTTCTACAGTATACAGAAACAGCAGAGGAATTTAATTTTGCCCAACAATGTTACTTAGAGGGGAAGGAGGGCAGTCTTAACCTATTATGTTAGGCAAGAAAAATCCTAGTCTAGTATCCATGGCTGGGGGCTAAATCCATAAAAGGACTTAAGTGCTGCAGGCACTGGAAGAAACAGTGGGTTAGATACCAAAGTATGGGAAAAGAAGACACTTGTGATCAAGATTTGCAAAACTTGGCAAGGATCTACCTAAATTGGCCAGCAGGGAAAAGCTGTTTGGACTAATAAGGCTGAACCCACATCCTGCAGATAGAATAAGGTGCTTTCTCTCATTCACTTTGGGTTCACAGCTGTGAACTTTCTTTCCTGGTGAGGAGGATGATCTGTCCCCATCCCAGGGTCAGGTTAACTCATCAGACAACTTAAGACTCAAATCCCTCTTGTCCTACAGGGGACTGAATCTAATCTCCCAGTCTCCAGGACAGCGTTCCAAACACAGGACAGTCACCTTTCTGTGTCTCTGTTAAAACAGAGAGAGAGACTTTTACATTAATAAAAATTATCTATCAGATAAAATCTTCCTGGCAAAAGGAAAATTATTATGAGATGGATAGAGAGAAACTTATGCCTGTTGGCAGGATGCCCAAAACAAGTGCATAGCTTTTTTAATACTGCCAGGACTGACTGGGCATACTCAGAAGCAGATACACTGAAGATATGTCACACCACATTTCAAGATGTTCACAAAGTTGTGCAATGGGTAATTTAAGTTCTGCTGAATTGCTTGCTAACAAACTACACGTGACCATCTAACCCCAAGTAAGCTCTTAGTAACTCGAATCTGGATTGTTGCAGTTAATGCTAACATAGTACACCATAGTAACTGAAAATTTCTGGCATAACCAGGCTTAGGGAGCAATTAGGTTGGAAGACTTGGGAATTAATGTATTCAACATGGATGTTTAACGGTCCTCACTAGTCACTTTAGGTTTTTAATACTTTTGTGGATCTGCCCCTGTAAGTCAGGTGTTAGTGTGGACATTCATGCTGTATTCAGAAGCTTTGCCTTAATCCTGGGAGTGTTCATTTGATTTCCTAGTGAACTTGTAACAGATTCATGCTGTAGCTCCTAATCTGGGATGGCCAAATTTATGCACAGGATGGAGGGAGATAATACTGGAGCAGATAAGCTACTCCATTTCCTTATGTATAATGTACAGAGCAGAAACTAAGCAAAATTCAAAGCTCAAAGCAATTCCAGAGAGAGCGGGTTGTGTTAAATGAAAAATAAATAAATAAATAAATAATGCTTGTTTACAATCCTCCAGATAGAAGAAATAAATGAACAAATAAGGCGAGAGAAGGAAGAGGCAGAAGCTCGTATGCGTCAAGCAACAAAGAGTTCAGAAAAATCAACCACTGGTGGTGGAGGGGGAAGCAAAAATTGGCCAGAAGATGATTTACAGTTGTTAATTAAAGCTGTGAACCTCTTCCCAGCAGGGACTAACTCAAGGTACTTCTCAGGTTTGGTGTTAAAAGCCCCACTAACAATTTTTAATTAAATAACCACCATAATACAACTTATTTTCAGACCATCCTAAGTAGAATCATAGAAGTATAAGGAATCCCTAAACTTCCTCCTTTTCCTCGACCGTTATGCAGCCGGTGGTCTGTCATTTCTTAATACCATGATCTACATGTCACTGGAGTTAGCTCTGGCCCTGTATCTTGTTTCTCCCAAAACCTGAGCCTCAGTCCACTAGAAAGATTGTGCCAAGGTGTGTGTTTGCACAGGGCTTGCTACAGGATAGGCTCCAGTCATTAAAGGAGAGAACAAAGCTGGAACGGTGACCATGATGTGGCAGGGTAGGAATACAAGTGTGTAAGCTACTTCCAGTGGCTCCACAATTAATGTGAGGCTGGTTTCTCCACACGGTAGAAGGAAATGAGTTAAGTGCCCCAGCTCTCCTCTCTTTAGGGGAGAGCCAGGGGAAAAGGGAAAGGCTGGGATGCACAGAAAGCAGCACTGACAATCAGTTATTAATAAGCATCAAGAACAGGCACATGCCTCAGATCCTATTCTTTCCCAGTGAAATGCCTCCTTCCACTTAGGAGTCACAGATTTCAAGAATCCATTACAAGATTTGGATGCTTGCTTTTTTTAAAAAAAAAAAAAAAAGTCAATCTTTTCAGAGATAATCCCAGTACCTGTTTCTGCACAGCAGCTGAGCAGTCAAGAGTGCTCATGGAGAACACAGGCCTAGGTACGATCCTCCTGTCTGACCAGGTGCAAATATTCCCTTCTGTTTTCTAAGAATGCACTAGGAATAATTTTGGGGCTAGGGATGTTCCAGCTCTCTCCTGTTGAAGCCCCTGTATCTGATGTTTAGGGGAAACAGTGGACACAGGGTTAGTGACTTCTCAGCCCTTTCAGTACAGGCAGCAGTATCTAATCTCAGAAGGGTTTAGGGAATTCAGGAAAGCAACAGCTGAGCAGAGTTTTGATGATTAGAGGGAGGTTTGCACTTGCATACCAATATTCCACCTCATCTTTTTTCTGTGTCGGAAGCCAAGAAATTCACCCAAACTAACTAAATTCTTAAGGGAAACATCTGCATTTAGTGACTGAAAGCTTTCCAGAATAGTTACCATAAGACTTTATATGTATTTCGGTATGATTAAACTTACTTAGGAGTTGATATAAATGTGTATGGCAGCTTGACCGTAGCTTATATGAAGGTACTCTTTCTACTCTTGCTTTAGGTGGGAAGTTATTGCCAATTACATGAACTTGCACTCTATTACTGGAATAAAACGAACAGCAAAAGATGTCATCAATAAAGCAAAGAGCCTCCAAAAGCTTGGTATCTATATTACATTATTTTTGTAATAAGATGGCTTGCATGCTTCTGTACAGTTTGATTTTCTTTGAGTGGCATTGTGTTTCTATTATGAGAAGATCCTCTGTATATCCCCTAAAGAAATGCAGTTCAGATTGGAGATTCAGAGGAGCACTTATATGATTCAGTATTTTCAGCCTAATGGCTATTGTGTAAGTCACCACCTCATGAGTGACTCTCAGGAGTTCTCCTAATCTAACTGGATGCACAGATGTCTAGGTCACATGCGTTGCCTAAGCTCCTCTACACTTGGAGAGAGACAGATGGGCCTCCCAGAAAGCTCTCTACAACGGCAGCCATCTAAAATAAACGGAGTTGATGAAGCTATTGAGATACTTTAAAAAGATGAATGGGATTTGGCACCAGAGTAAGATGCCTAAATTAATGTGTCTCATCTCCTCTTGTGGTAAATGGAGCATCTCTGGAATAAGTTCTCAAGAAAAATCAAAACATTCTGCTATAGAAGAAAAAAAAAAAGTTTCAAGAAGTTTCTCCATTCCAAACCATATACCTGCACAAGGAGGACCTAGACTTTCCCAGTGTTCCTGCCCCTCTGACATGCACTTGTACTCTGGGATAGTATGTGAGGTTTTGCCACAGCCCTTACTTGAGAGAATAACTCCTCTTGATTTCACTGAACTTGCAGACTCAGGCTTAAGCTTATATGGAGAAAGTATTCATCTGAGCAGTATAAAGCAGGATAGGGGTTGGAGAGCCTGACACTTTGAAGTTTATTGGACCCTGAAAGATTTGTTTTTCCTTATTTACTGACCGCTTTACCATCATTTTAAAGGAAGTAGGAATTAGGTTTTTTGATTATGTCATTATTAGTTTACGATAATTTGCTACACAATGTTTTTATTATTGTATCTGGCTTTAATTTTGTTGCAATCAATGTCTGTTGCTCATAGATCCTCATCAAAAAGATGATATAAACAAGAAAGCGTTTGACAAATTTAAAAAAGAACATGGTGTGGTGCCTCAGATGGACAGTGCTGCCCCCTCGGAACGATTTGAAGGTAAAGGTGAAAAGGGAGCCTTTCCTGCAGAGTTGTCTGCTCTCTGCATCTTAGCAAGAAAGTAATCCAGAACTTAAGACCTGCTTACAAACACACTTACTGACTTACAAACTATGTAGCACATGAGAAAGTGATCCAGGCGCCGTTACTAGATTTGAGGATTTCTGGTATACACAGTACAAACCACAGTTAACTAAATAATGACAGTTTGAAATGCTTCCTGGTGAGGCAACAGGTTGAGTCCAAGGCTGAGATGACTTGTTCCTCAGAGGGTACCACATTTTCAGGTAAGAGTAGGCCTGAGGGGATGCACTTGAGATACAGGATCATCCTACAGCTAAGCTTTGGTCTCCTGTTAAACCCCAAACACCTCCCATCAAATCTTCCAGACGCTTGCAGAAGGCTAAGTGTTTCCTTACTGAAAAGGAAAAAAGGGAAAGCTACATTGCTGCCCTACTGATGTGGCAGCACAGGGCAGCTACAGTGATCTAACACCCAAATGACAACAAAAGACGTTACCTTCTAACTTCTCCGTGCTTTGTTCAAAGATCCCAAAGGCTGCTTCTCCAAGACAGTTTCAGGGTTGTGGGGTTTTGGGGGTTTTTTTAGGTTTTTAGTACTGGGTAGCCCTTAGGTCAGACTAGTTGTATCACAAAATCACAAGGATTTTAAATCAACTGCAGTAGATTTTACAATATTTTCTTGGGCTTATCTCACAGACTCCTTACTAAGTATTTTTTTTTTTTCTTACTGTCAATTTTGCATTTAAAAAACAGGATCACCTTTAGATTCATCCCCTTGGACTACAGAAGAACAAAAGCTTTTAGAACAAGCATTGAAGACTTATCCAGTAAACACACCTGAAAGATGGGAGAAAATAGCAGCAGCTGTTCCAGGCCGGTCAAAAAAAGACTGCATGAAGCGATATAAGGTAGGGTACCTCACCTCCTTCTAGGACTGTAATTAGCCCAGGTCTGGTTAGAATCCTTCGCTTTTACTGTTGCTTCTCCTACCAAAGACAGTTACCTGACAACAGCAAACTAGCATAAGGTGGAGCCTTACAGAGAAACTTTTTTTTTTCTTGCTGTTGGTAACTCAACCCTAAAAGAGTAAGGACTAAGTTTTCCTCAGTAAAAGTGGCTGTGGAAGTTGGAATGGGAAGTTTGTCTCATGAAATCTGTATTACAATTTGACAGCAAGCTCTTGTTGATGGTAAAATCCTATCCCCCTAAGTTTGTGCTACAGGGGAAGTAGATGAGTGTTGACCTTCCATTAATTTTTCTGTTTCTAAGAGAAATTGTTTTAAGATATTAAACTGTCTAGATTCCTTATCCTGTTGAGAGCTAGAGTGTTTCAGGCTAAAAATATGTAGTGTTCAAAACCACAGAATTCTTAACAAGTTCCACATTTTGATTAAGTTGTGAGTTGTTTTTTTTTTTTTTTTTCTCCCCAACTCTCCAGGAACTCGTTGAAATGGTCAAGGCAAAGAAAGCTGCTCAAGAACAAGTGATGAATGCTACTAAAGTCAAGAAATGACTCTTACTGACAATCTTTGTTTTATAATAAAAATGCAAATACTGTACATGTTTTCATTTCTTCCTTAATTATACAAATACACAGGACTGGCTGGTTCTTGAGTTTTAATCTTCTCAAATGCATTTCTCCAACTCAAAAGCTTTAAACAGGATTGTAGTTGTTTTGTTTTTTTTTTTTCCCTCCTCAAAGCTCAAATATACTGAAAGTTCTTGTTATTCACTACTCACGAAGCCAATACATGCCACTGCAGATTTTGTTATACTCTGGAAGTTGTTCAACTGGACCTGGAAGTTAAAGAAAGTTGGCCATGACACATGCTAAACTGATACTGATTGGTGTGGAGGGATTACAGGGGGTAAGCAAACTTATACAACATACCCACGGCAGCAACTGCAGGATGCTTGTCGTAGATGTACTTTGTGCAAACTTCTCTAATAGTCTGGGCATCAATAGCCTAAAAGGGGAAGAGAGACATCTTTGTTACCAGTCCCATCTAAAAAAGTATTAAGAGCCAGTAATCTTAATTTTGTACAGTCCAGGGGAACAGGCAAAAAAGCAGCTGAAAATTTTTTTCAGTTAGAAACAGTCTAACTTCTGTATTGTTACTGCCTGTAGCTATTAAATTTCTTAAAAGCCTATTTTAAAAGTTGTAACATGACTGCCACTTACTTCAATTCTTGCCTCGAGTTCTGGAATTGGGATTCGGCGCTTATAACACAGCATTTGTCTTCCAATGTCTTCACAGATTGGTGTGGACCCTAAAATAGGGGAAAACACACT
The DNA here is from genome assembly GCF_036417535.1 of Chlamydotis macqueenii. Lineage (NCBI taxonomy): Eukaryota > Metazoa > Chordata > Aves > Otidiformes > Otididae > Chlamydotis > Chlamydotis macqueenii. Next base: position 13,878,478 of record NC_141556.1, on the reverse strand, counting down.
TCAGTTACCAGCATACAACTCTGCTAAGAGTAAAAAGCTCTCATAAGTCTCACCATCAAGTTGTAGCAGCATATTTGTCTTTAGAAGATTTTTTGCTCGAGCTACTTCATTTTCTGTAACACTTGTGCAAAGTCTTATCCTGAAAAATAGTTTAAATCCAAAGGCATTAAGTAATGGTAACTTGTAGCACACAAGACTGCCTGTGATAATGGGGTGCGTATAAATTAGTACGCCTGCCAGGCATGTCTTTTCTACAGGCAGAACTGGTAAGAGAATTTGCTGTGGAAACCAGCCATAGGATGCAAAGCAGCAGCATAAGAGTAGAATTTTTGGAAGCATACCAATATACTTAACAGCAAGGTTTTTTTTTCCCCATAGAAGAACTGCATTTCATTTTATTAAATGAGTATTTTAAGCCAAGTGTATACTTGCTTATCTTGAGAAAAGCTGTTGCTAAGATAGTAGGAGCCAAACAATTAGATGCAATTAGCCCAGAAGGCAATACATTGGCTCTTCGTGAGATAATGATACACCACACTGCATATGGAACATTTCACTAGGACAGGGGGATGCATCAAATATCCTAATACATTCTTCTCACTGGAATGGTTCACATCTTCCCTGGTGCTAAGCTGCAGCAAACAGACAGCTAAAATGATGCCATTTTTCTCCACAATTTTATCTTCTGTTTACAGAGATCTCATAGAATAATGGTATGTGAGAAGTTATCTACATGATTAAAGAAACTCCTTATTTTCAAATTTTGTTTCAAGTTTTGCTTCAACTTCACCCACTTCAAATCAGTGCTCTTAAATAACATACGTCTCTTTCTAATCACATCTGCAGTTCAAGCATTACAGTTGCACCTATGGAAATCTTTTTTATTTAGATTTAAGCCTTCAATGAATGAATATTATCTGGAATCCCAGGTTTCAAAATTGCAAATATAACAGCTCGCTCACTTCACATAATTTCATTTTGCTATGTACTCACTAGAGCTCTATGTAACACCACAACTTGGTATGTCATGTGGGACAGCAACTGCAGAATGGGTAACTATTCATGGTGTTTGTAGGTAATTGCACATTCCTTCTCCTTCATGAATATTTACTCTTCAGTTGTCAAGGATGCAGTCTGGGCACTGTATACTGACTTAGCAGTATTCTAAAAGGTATGACACATTTTCATGACTCCTGTCACTTGCAAGTCAAAAAAAAAAAACACTACCATATTTTCTTGTACAAGGAATGCTATTATATTAACTACAGTTACTATTTATTCTTCCACTGCAGAAAAAGAAAACCAAACCTAAACCTTAACCTGTTCACTTCAAGTAAGAGTGCCAGAAACTGGCTGTTAGGACTGCATTGAGTGTCAAAGATTAAAACTTGATGCATTTGGGTTTTTTTCCAGGAAAGCCTAAGCAGAGAAACAAAAATACTCTTTAAATGATTGCTGTTTTTCTAAACTGTATTCCTCCACTGAAAACAATCTTCTTAGAGAGAGTTGTTAGCTTACCATTCTCTCTGAACAAAGTGCACCATGTCCTGTATAGTGGATGGCTCACAGACCATATAGAGTCCCCACAGCCCTGTGTCAGTGTAGCAGGTGTTGAAGGACTGGAAACTGTGACACAGGTTACCATGGCAGGCAATCTGAGCAAGTTTACTGGATAAATTCTGCTGAGGAAAAAGAAAAATGTACTGTTTTATGAAGTGTTGTGAAAGCCCTCTAGTCACCTCCATGGTCTCCTCTTTTCATTTCAGTAATGACAGAACATGCAGTAGTATCACAGGCTACAGCAGAAGCTATGAGGTTATCAGCTCTTCATCTCAACAGTTTATTTCCTTGGATGTGTTCTCACATTTCCAAGTAACAGCCCCATTTAAGCCACACTTTCAGATTCCTCACACCTCCCCATTATGCAGAGCAAGATCATCATTATCATCCTCCTTAATTCTCTTCAATAGCCTTCCATTAATATTACACAAGATACAAGCCAAAGTCATAAAGCTATTTAGGTTCAAGAAAGCGACAGTCACTGATACCCACAAGTTCTGATGACATACAGGTACGAAACACCCCACTTTCCATGAGGACTGGCAGATCTCAAGTCACCTTTATTTTAGCGGTTTAGAACCACTTCCTAACATTTTGCTAGATCTTGGGCAACAAATTCTCTCTGACTCCAAAAAAGCACTTTCAGAAATAGCCGTACAGCAGCAGTAACGCCATCAGATAGGTTTGAACGGGTCTGTGTTGGCAGTACCCAGGTCAGAGAGCTCCCACCAGCCTCATTAAAAGCAGAAAGGTGCTTGCAGGTTCACTCACCACGCCTCCTCCAAAGGAACGATCCCAGTTACCTAACAGAGTATTCGCTACCATAAGTGGGATTGTATCTGGGTGCGACCAGCCAGCTGCTTCAACAGCTATTGCAATGTGCGCCAAGGGCATCTTGTCATCCCTTATACGAATCTGTGGAGCATATGAAAAGTAGCTGTAGCACAACCTGTCCACAGTGATGTATACGGGAAGTTAAATATCAGGAGATAGACATCTATTTCCATTACATCTGAATTATAAAGCATGCACGCAGAGAACCAAAAATTACAGGATATGAAGCTTTGTTTAGCATCAGCCTTAACTAGTCTTCCCTGTGGCAATTTCAGACCACTTTGCCAACAGCAAACCTACTGCCATGTACATAGAGAGGGCACTACAAATCACTTTATGACAAGCAGCAGCAAGGAAAGCTGATGACTTCAAAATCCAAATAGAATTGGGAATAGAACAGAGAGGCCTCGGTTCTCTGCCATACCCTTTAAATCAGTGATTGCCAACAAGCGGAAATGCTCCAACACTGTAGGCAAGGGGATAAAAAGGAAGTAGCAGCAGGGTAGGGAGGTATTCCTCCAGGAACGGATGAAGAAAAAGTGGCAGTAGTGAGGTTGTCCAAGAAAGGTCAGAAAGTACTGCTTTGGAAAGCAGCTACTCTGTTGCCCTCGCTATGGGCAAGAAACCTTCTGATCTGCTGAGTCTGTGGCTGAGAAGCTCTCTCAGCAGCAGAGAGCATGGGTGAGTTGTGTTCACAGGGGGTACAAGGGCCAGCTCAAAACACCATCTAACAGCTTACCTCACTACCTGTGAAGCTACAAGGTGGCAGGGGTGGCAGTCCTCCTTCTGGAGCAGATGGCAAGTTACCAAAATGGCACTTCGCTAGGTCAAGTAGCTCATTGTGAGAGACCCCTGAACAAAGATAATTCACATACTTTGTAATGTTACTCTGTAAACAGTTAGTTTAAATTGCTGTGCAGTTTAAAGACTCAACCAAGCAGCAATTTATTGTTCCCCTGCTTTAACGCCACACTTTCAGATTCCTCACACCTCCCCATTATGCAGAGCAAGATCATCATTATCATCCTCCTTAATTCTCCTTAATAGTCTTCCATTACTATTACACCAAATCAAGCTGTTCGCTCTCAATTTCAAGCCTCGATATTATTTCTCTTTCTCTGCTTTCCTTGCTACTCCCCTTTTCACACTGAACCCCTTCTAGGCCTCTCTTTTCCTGCCCACATGGAAGAATGATCTTGGCCTCCAATTCACTTCTAGTTACCGGTTTAAGAATGTTTCTGGAATATTATTGAGGGGAAGAGGGAACAAAAGTTCAAAGGGTATGAAGGCACAAAACATGCAGGGCTAACAATGAACTTCCAGGACCTACTGAACAACGGGCAATTCATCATGTTGTTCCCAGAAGCTTGAAGACTATGGTTTTAAGCATAGTTTCACATGATCCAGGGTGAATATCTCACACTAACCTCCAGCAGCAGCCAAGACCATTCTGGGTCCTTTGTAATGTGTTGTTATGTACTCCACCAAGTCATTACGGTTTATGGATCTAGAAAGTCAAGGAAACATCACTACTGCATCAGTCAAGTTTATTAGAGTAAGAAAAGCTAAATGTGTAGAACAACATAATATGGAAACAATTATAAGTTCTGCCAATGCACAGAGTTAAGGGTGACTTCCTAAAAACTAAACAGGAACTTGATACATTTTGCCTTTCAAAGCTCTTCTAGCTTTCTGAGAAGGAATGAAAATTGCAACTCAGTCAGGTGGAGACAGGATCCACTAATGATCTCATGCCAATTTGAAAATAGCACATTTAGCAGTCTCCTGGTCTGCACTGGTATAAAGAAATGCTGAATGAGTAGTGCAAACGCAGTTGTATTTACAACAATGCCTAACACCTGACCGACGGGAAAACGGAGCATTTCCAATTTTGTGTCAGATGCATTTTTAACAGAGAAAAACACGGCAAATAATGAAGACATGCAGGAGACATCTGAAGTTCACATACCCTTTGATGCCTGCATACAGGAGAATTAAGGCAATAGAGGAATTCTTCTTACAGTTATATCCAGTGCAATTTCAGCTACCTTCCAGGTAAAAATTAAAACTGACACTGTTCCCTACATTTTCACATGAGTCTTTTCCATACATAAAAGTTACCAGACAATTAAAGACAACTACAGATTTGGACATACTTGATGTTTTCAGTGGGTCCTAAAATTGTGCGTCCTAGGGCTGTTTTCTGATAGGCTGTAGCATGAAGGTAATCAAAGACAACTTCCTGTAAATTGGTTTCAACCTCTTGCATCTCTCGCAGTATAACTCCTCGCTCACGCTCAATCTCTGCTTCTCCCAGGGTACTGTTCTGAATTATGTCAGCAAGAATTTCCACAGCTAATTGAAAATAGAAATGGGAATGGAAAATGTACTTTCAGACTACCAGAAAAATCTGGTTCCAAAAGTAAAACCCACCCCAAAGACCAAGTGACCCAAGACTTGCTAACAAGATTTGCAAGTGGACAAAAGACATGCTCTGCAGGAAGGGAGAAGACCAAAAGTATTTTCTTTTGGAACTCTAGACAAAAATGCTTCAAATACCAACTTCCCTGCTGGCAGTCTCCCTTCCAAACTTGCATTCTCACATTCCTGTGAAGCTCAAGAAAGGACTTTTCACCCAGGAAGAAATGGACTGTTATGCTGTAAAAGCATCGTTCTGTGTTGTCTCATCAGGAGCTGGATAAGCATTTTGTTCTTTGCTGCTTTTCTGATCAACGACAGCAGTTACCTCTCGGTAAGTCTTTCGAAAAAGCCTTCGCATAATACACAGTTTGTTCCCTGGATGTATACGCATTCAGATGAGCTCCCATGTTCTCAACCTCTAGTTCAAGGTCTAACTGAGATCTCTTTTTTGTTCCCTGAAATAAAACAATAAGAAAATCAAATTAGACCCTTTAATTCACCTACTCCTCATTACTACTTTTTGTGTGGAAAAGTCAAGCCCAAGAAAAATAAAAAGTTTTCTGGAAAGAAAACTGCATACTAATCTCTCCAAGCCTGAAAATCAGATACAAAACCTACTATCCTCCCAAATCAAAATAAAAACTGGCAAAAAAAGGTGGACTGTGTGTCTTCTAAGAACATTACAAGAAGTTAAAAGTGAGTTAAAATTAGACCTGTGTTACTAATCTATACTTGTGTATCAGCTACACAGGACTTTACCTTCATTTTCTAATGGAAACCAAATTCTAAGTTGTCCGCTTTTTTTTTTTTCCTCTTTGCTTTGGAAAATCTATTTATACAATTCTGACAAAGTTTTTATAATTGATCTTTAAAGACAAATAATTTATAAATCCATTGTAAACTTCTACATCAATACTCATACCCACCTTGAAAGCCATATGCTCAAGGAAGTGAGCAGTTCCATTGTTTTTCTCATTTTCATACCTGCTTCCAGCATCAATCCAAAGTCCAACCTCATTGGGGAAAAAAAAAAAAAAAAAGTTATTTCACCAGCTACACAAAACCAGCAAAGCTGCATTGTTATGACCTACACTTAGATTTTCAACATCCATTTAAAAATTGCCTTTTCCTTAAACAAAGCAAGTTTTCAAGAAAAAGAAAGTTTTTATCTTCATTAAAAAAATATACAATCACAAATCACTTACAAAACCCTTAAGACTTCTATTTTCTAGCTTAAGTTTTAAGAACAATTGTTAATGAACACTGAAAGAATTAAGTTCCACAAGGAAATGAACACACACTAACAGTTATGAAAAAACCTTCCCTTTACAAGTTACCTACTGTGCATGTTGAGAGTCCAGAGTCTTCAGATGCTACTTGCAAGCCATTTTCCAGAGGACTCACCCTAGTTTCAGGAACATTTAAGATTACTTCTGTTGCTGCTTTGGAAGCTCTGAGCCTGCCTGTTCCAACATGTACACACTGTAAGGAAAAAGCATCAGTCATGCTCAGATTGTTAAGTTATATCCTGGGATGCTGTTCTGCAAAATGTATTCCTGAACTTAAACATTAAGTTTGTGGATCTTTTTTAAAGCATGCATTTTAAAAGACAAAATTCAGCACTGATTTATTTGCCACTACTTCACATCAGAGAGACATTAACCTGACTCAGAAGAAAAACATGAAGATAACTAAAACACAGTAGACCACATCTGCTTCCCTCCAATGATCAAATAAAACAGAATCAAACAGAAAAGCATGTTACCATCATCAGCCAGCAACCCCAAGAGCCACACTTTTTAAAGGATATATTCAAAGTCCTTCAGGATCTTGCTGGCAGAACTGGGAAACATCTGTAATTCCTTTGGGTACCTGCTTTCTAAAGTGAAGTGGGATATCATCTGAGTGCCTGTGTCCAGGACTGCAAATCACAGTTGAGTTCTGAACTCATTGTTCAGAACAGGGACAGATATTGAAACTACCACCTTTTTTATACTATTATCTGGTAGTTAAAGCACATTAAATCAGAATGCAGCAGAGGTTAAAATAAATTATTGCATTTTTTCAACATCAAGAAATTTAAATATGTATCCAAATGCATACTTCAAGCAATAAGCTACACCAAAAATTTTAAATGTATCAAATAAACAAAGATTTTCCCACTCAGTACAAAATCCAGCTCTCATCCACACTCCTAGAATACCAATAGGCTAGATCTCTCAGAACTCATATATTTTAGGATCATAGCACAATTCAAGATTGAAGGGACCTCAAGAGTTCTCTAGTCCAACTTCCTTCTCCAAGCAGGATCAGCTATGGGGTCAGACCAGTTTGCTCCAGGCTTTCTGCAGCTTTGTATTGAAAATCTCCCAGGATGATGAGAAATCGCACAGCCTCTCTGGGCAGCCTGCTCCACTGCTTGATCGACTCATGGGGAAAAAGGTTTTTCATATATCCAGTTTTGCCTCTCTTGTTTCAACTTATGCCCACTGCCTGTCATTCTGCAATCATGCCCGACTGTGAAAAACCTGGCTGTCTTCCTGACAACTGTCTCATAGGCACCGGCAGGCTGCTGTTAGATCCAACCAAAGGTGGGTCTTCTTTGTGCTGAACAAGTCCCAGACCTTCAGCATCTCCTCACAGGGCACATGCTCCAGCCCACAACCATCTTGCTGGCTCTTTGCTGAACGCTCTCCAGTTCACTAATGTCCTTCTTACACCAAGGAGCCCAAAACCTGCTGCCAGATAAGTGCCAACTAGTCCCTTCCTTTGAGCTACCGGCTGTGTTCTTGTTTGCTCAGCCCAGGCTGCCGCCAGACACACTGCTTGCCTACACGCAGCTTGCTGTCCTCCTGTACCCCCAGGACCCTTCCACAAAGCTGCTCCTCTGCCAGTCTGTTCCCAGCCTGGGCTGTCGCAAGGGATCATCTTCACTGCTAGTCTGCATTACAGGGAAGGAAAAAACAGTGCTTGAAAACAAAATCTCCCTCTCCCGTTCTTAGAGGGAAAAGCTTAGGTTTCAAAATGGGAGGATGGGGAAAGTGACAGAAGGGGAGAGCTCTGGGACCAGGGCCTCCGGGCAGCTTCCGCGTACCCACGGGAGCGAAGGAGCGGTTAAGCTTTCTCCGAGCTCCCCTGGGGTGAGCACGGCAGGCCCCGTGCCGGGGGGGAGGCTGCTGCTGTCCCGCTCTGAGGCACCAGTCCCCGCACCGCCCAACGCCACGCCAGCCCCAACGCCTCGGCACCGGGGAGGGGGGGACACAGGGTAACAACAGGAGCAGGCAGCAAACGCCGGGACCTGCGGCACCCGGGCCCGCCCCCCGGAACACTGTATCCTGCCGAGAGGCCGCCGCCTCCTCCCCCGTCAGCCGGGCGGCGACTACAATTCCCGCCATGCACCGCGGCAGGGCCGCCGCCGCGACTACAAATCTCAGCGTGCACCGCGCCTCCCGGCCGCCGATCCCCCCGCCCCTATTGCGGCAGCCTGAGCACCAGCGCCGGAAACCACTGGGAGACTTGGACCCCCGCAACTCCCTCCCTTCCCCCCCTCCGCCACCTACCCGGCTCCCCGAGCCGGACGCTCTGGCAAGGCGAGCAGACCAAGGCAGGAAAAGCCGCCGAGCCGCTAAGCGAGCTGTAGACGCAGCCATCTTGCCGAGCGGGTGGGCGGGGCGGTGGAGGCTTCCCGCGGGTGGTGCGCAGGCGCGGGGGTAGCTCCGCCCCTGCACCGCCGCTTCCCGCTGGCGGAGGCTGCGGCTCGGTTTGATGCCGGCGCGGCAGCACCGGGGGTAGGCCAGGCTCTGGCGTTTCCACCCAACCGCCCGTTAAAACTGCCTCCTTGGCTTTGCCTGCTCTTTTCCTAGCCAGGCTCCGGGGGGCGTTGACCTCTTCGTGGTGAAATACAAATACTGGGGCCTCGGCCCAGCCTCGGCGGTATGGCCCCAGCAGTGGGAGTGAGGCCCAGTACCGGATCCGAGTTGTGAAAAAGTTTATATTCCTCACCAAACTGCTGCTTCCTCTGTAATTCGTCTTTTCTGGGGAATGCTCCAACAAACCGCAGTCAAACTAAACTATTCCAGAGCTGGATAATTACAAAGTGTGCGAAACAGGCCTAGGTTTTAACCTCCCTGCTCTGATAACTGCTCCACAGAGCAGTAAAATTCAGGAAAGTCAGTTTTCCTCTCAATAAACCATTATTGCCAGTTTCAGTCACCACAAAGTCCTGCATTTCTTCAGTTTGAGAACTGCTGTGGGCAGAGCTTACTGCCCACTGAGGTTCCTTCGGCCAGGTATTTCCACACAGCGTTGGAACAGTTTCAGCGCTCACTGCTCTTCGAGGGCATTTTCTGCGTGGCAGATGCACCCTAACCAGGGAAATCCCAAGACTGAAACAAGATAATAATGTAAAGTCTTGTTTTAAGAAGCATTTTGAATGTATGAAATGTACCTAAGAGACTGGACTGTTAGGGGTAGGAAGGCGTCATGGACACCAGTAAATTCAGCGCTCCGCAGCTGGCAGGGAACTGCCCGTCCCAGGGCTGGTGAACTCCCTCAGCTCCCAGCACAGGATGGCCCTGTGCGAACTGCTGGGAGCAGTCCCTCCCAGCTGCCCGGCGCTGGGAAAGGCTTGTGAGAATGGTGCTTGACAAGAGCTAAATTTGGGCTGGGAAATGTTCTGGCGATGTACCAGTGGAGGCAACTTCATTTCAGTGCCAAAGATTGTTCCTGAGCATGCTTGGAGTGTGTGGCTGTAGATAAATAATTACAGACATGCAGAAAGCATTTTTATTTTGTGTTTAAAATGTTTACTTTTTTTCCTGGAGTTAGGAGATTTTCACTTGGCTAATCAAGCATTGTCTCAAGAATGAGGGAAAAACAGAGGTGAAATTCTATTATTTGTCCAAGTCCCACAATGTGTTGAGTGTGACATGATACAAAGATACAAAATACTATTTAAAAAAAAATCTGTACTACATATGCTGGAGAGAAGGCACTGGTTTTTGGTATTATTTTCCTAACCCAGTAACTCCCCTCTGCCTCAGACTGTAGCACGATACTTCTGACATCCTCTGCCTCAGTACAGGTACTACAGACCTTCCGTACTGCTGTCTTGCTTTGCTCCAAAAGGAGAGAGAAAGCTGGGCTCTCAGCAGATGATCAGAAGGAAGAGGATCTTGGGCTTCAGATGTAGTATCAGCTTTTCCCCAGCTCCTTCAGCACCTGTCTTCTGTGGCCTCTGTGCTTTCCTTTTTAATAGATACAGCCAGTTTCTGAAGGAGCTCAGTGCTGAGTTGATGAGTGCCCTCAGTTGCTCCATCTTTTGCTCTGAGCTCTCTTCTGTGCTGGATCTCGAAAATGGTGAGAACTGAGGATCCTTCTACTCCGTGTGAGCTGTCTCCTACAACTGCCTGTGTCCTGTTACTCAGAGTTGATTCACAAGAGCTGTTAAAGTGGTGCTCCCTTCCCCCTGAAATGTTATCAGTCACATGCAGATTTTAGGTGACAAAACTCCTGTGACTCACAAATGACAGTGATGGTTGTTAGAAGCTCCTCAGCTGTCAGATGTTAAAGCTTGAGAAGCCTATTCACTGTGATTTACTTTCTCAAACTCCAAAACATGGAGCAAGTTCAGAAAAAGCCATCGTGTTTTAAATATATAGCTTTTCTGGAATATTTTATGTGTGTAGGCAAGTTGTTACTCCCTTTGGAGTTCAGAATGAAAATATACTGACTGCCCTAAAAAAGTTTGCACAGCAGATACGCTGTGTGCTTAAACAGCAGCTTTAATCCTGCAGCGAGGCCTGTCCAGTTTCTGTCACAAGGACTGTAACTGCATGAAAAGAGTAAAACACAAAAGCATGACATACGACATATATTAAAAAAAAAAAAAGTGGAAACTGTTGTTAACACATTAGTTAAAATACAAACCTAAATGCCAAGAAACCAGATGCTACCTAATTCGACAATGACCCCTTGATCACATGTGTAACTGTAGATCTCTGTGACTGAGATTATTGTTACTGTTATTTTGCTGCCTGTACTATTCTATAACCTGTGTAAGAAGCATCTTGTAGCTGCAAAGTAGGCACATCCTTTCACCACAGAATTTACATTGGAGGCAAATTAGTTTCCGTGGAATAGAAAGATCCAATCTTACATGAAGATAGCTACTTCTCCTTTTTTTTTTTCTGTTTAGTTTCTCCCTTTTTAGTTTATGCATATTCAAAAGATCCATCCAGTTCCAGCATTTTTTTAAATTTCAGATATATCTTTGTCAAGTTGTAAAATAAAAAAGCAAAGCACCAAACTGTGCATTTGAAAATTAAAATTAAGCTTCTCTTCCATTTTACAGTTAGATCTAACTGATCTCATTATGCTGGGATTTATCTCAAAGATGTTTTACCAGACTTCACTAAGCCATTAGCCATCCTCCATCCCAGAAATTTGAATCCTTGCTAGACATAGAATTACAGCTTAAGATAAACTGATTATCCTCATAATATGTCTCCTACTTAACAAAATAGCAGTGTCTCATATGTTAATGCAATCTAAAATTTAGCATTCAGCAAAGGTCATTAGAGAGATGCAACTTTAAATCAGGAAATGTTATTATTCAGCTAAAAATGCAATTAAATAAAACAAATACTCATGTTCTAACAGTAGGAGCTGAATATGTAAACATTCACCACTAAACTCTTACAAAACACTACTTTTTAGATGGTTTTAACAATCTCTTTTTACAATGAGATTATTTAGAAATGGACTATTATAATAATGAATGCTCACAATATCCCTCTGGTTTAGGTAAACAGTATTGTCTGCAGCTCCCAGATGGAGAAAATGAGACCTTTCTTCATAGTTCTTATGCGTCCAGTCTCAAGCAACAATGAAGTAGAAGGGCCAAGATTAGCAGAGGGAACTTCTATATAAACAGTGTCCTTGTCATTTATCCTGCAGTCATCAGCATGATACATAAATAGTTGCCTGCCAAGTTCAGGATGCCACGAAGCCTTGTGAAACGGGTAGATAATAGAGTATAATATAGGTGAGATTCGCAGGATGACAATCTGGTTCCTTCAAATCCAGACTCCACATTTCACTCTAAATATGAAAAGCTTTATATTTTACACTAAGTAGCTATTTTAGATCAGCATCCCTCGTAAACAGGTTTCTGGAAGAGGACCAAATGGCACTTTCGGTTTTTAAGAAGGCTTTATCGTTCAAACTCATCAGGAACTCCACCAAAACCAGTAGTAATATACAGTCTGAATTATACAATTCCAACTGGTTTTCTGAGGAAATGAGATTTCCATGCTTATTACTGTGCAATATCAACCAAACTTGACACAGAGATCTCAAAGATAAGGCCATTCCTATGCCTCATAAAAATCAGCGGTCAGGAACTGCCAGCGGAGGAGAAGGCTGCAGTATCAGCACGCACACGGGGAGAGACTCTACAAATAAAAAAAAAGATTTAGCTGGTTCCAGCACTCATAGATCTAGCTGATTGCTTCCAGAGTAATACTTCTACTTTATAAAACAATTCCATGTAGCAGCAGTGAAAGTTATATAAATCAGAAATCTGCATACGCATACCTGATGCACGTGTAACCATGTGTCAACACAAGGGCTGAACACGGTACTTTGAAGTCAGCACCGCTCTAACTCTGAACTAGAATGGCAATGTGATATGAGCAAAGAAAGCATGATCACATTAAAAGGTTTTTCTTTTAGTTGTATAGATAAAATATTTCTTCTGAAATAAAGCTCATTTCAGCAAGACAAACTATCATGATCAGGTTACTATAGAAGTAGTCAGGAAGAGCTATCCTGAATTAGAGGCTGATTCAACCTCAGGCAAGGGGCTACAACAACTGAGCATCAGAACAGCACTACTCAGGAAAAAGACCTTCAAAACTGCTGAAACCAGCACACAGTAAAAGCATTAACAATTGAAATTGCCTTCAGCTAAACTGCTGGTTAGTGCTGTGTTGGCTTTTTGTAAAGTCGTCGTGTTCACTGTTTATTTACAATCCACTATGTTTTTAAAGCAATGATATAGTATTGCACTTAATGAATATGCCAAAGTTCTGCTGGCACAAATTGGCTTTAACTTAGCCGAGCAAGCAGAATTCAAACGAGCCTAAAAACACAGGCTCAAGAAATGATACTTTTTTTGCAGAGGAGAGTGGGTTTTTTTTTGTGAATAAAGCTGTTTTCAGAATACCAATCAAACTTTATGGACACTATGTTGTCCAATTTTCATGCCAACTGCTCACTGGCGTCTAGCTGATTATTTTTATCAGTATTACCTGTAGGTTATCCTCCAGCTAATTAAATTGCAAATAGCTTTTCTTTCCCATGGTTAATTACCGTGCAGCAACTGCAAGGGCCTACAGGCCACTGACACTGGTCTTTTGTACTCCCGAGCTGCAAGGAGGACTGTCTAAATTAAATATAAAGGCTGTTGGCTGAATTTATAACATCTCAGTTCCTCATTAACAGAGCACTCTTTTTCAGCTACTGATTAAAAACTTTCTTCAGGGAATATTACAATATTCCATCTGCATCCAGTTCTTTTTCTCATAGGTGTTTATGCACTGAAATAGGAAAGAGGGACGTGTCAGTAAGTACCAAACAACTTACTACTTGACTTCTGAAGGCTTTTATCAGAATGATAAGTGGAAGGAGTTTGGATAGTTCATAACAACACTTTTTCAAGAAGAACATGCGAAACGAAAGATTCAGCCTGATGCAGTAACTCAATAGGAAATGCCTGTGGGTAAGTCCGTCTGATTCAACAAAACAGATAGGTTTCTCCTTGCCTTTTAGCAGGTTCACTGCAGAACAAGTATCTTAGAAATTAGTCCTTTTTTATTGCTTTTGTTGGCATTCTATACAAGTGTAATTTCCATACCTTCCTTTGACTATAACCACATACAGGTGCATTGGTTTATATCCTTATTCTGATTTGATGGTGGATGAGTTCCCAAAACTCCAACATTTATTTCAACTTTTGGCTCATTTTAATTAAGCAAAGGTCACTTTAGCAAACTATTTTCTCCAGAAAATAATTAAAAGGTCACTCAAGTCTCTACTATAATTAAATAGAAATTAACACAGTTAGTGAAAACTGAAATTAATGCAATTACTGAAAATGTTAGAATTTGGCACCTGCTCAGGCAGCCAAGACAGCCACCATTCTTTGATTCTGTGATTCGTTCTTCCTCTGTTCAGACATCATTCAGGTAGCAATGCTATGAGCAGCTTTTCTTAACAATCTGTGGAAGGACAGGAGATTCTTCATTACACAAAAAATACTGTTAATGCTACTTATCACAGCTTATAATATAGCAAATGTACAGTTACAGGCTATTCTAATATCCAGGTTACTGAGTTTTCTCTTTTATCTTCTCTCTTAAACCTTGTTTTCTCAGTCTCTAATCCCTGTAATCTCAGTAATGCTTAAGTAAGCATTAGCAAACACAAACTACAGACCATGTAGTTTTATACAGATATTAACACAGTGTGAGTGTAGACTTACCCAAAATAGTCATTGATCCAGAGCAGTTTTTGTTCAGCTGCCGCAGTTCCCTGATGCAGTTTAACTGTGGAAGCAATGTATATAAGTGTTTGGCTTTACAGCTCTGTCCAGCTTGTTAGCCAGTTTTATAGCCTGGGCTGATTGCCATGATGTTGTAGACTCACTGGTGTCCATGATGCTGTTGCAGAGTGGCCAGACTCAAGTCCTGGCTCATCTCTGTGTGCTGTAGCCCGGCCTTGTGCTCATGTAATGAAGGTGCTATCACTCGTCACACTTAACTTCAGCTGTGTAAAACTAGTTCTCTGCATTCTCTCAGTAGTCAGTGGGGGGAAACAGGCACCTCCAAAATGTGGGTTATCCGTTGCACTCTGAATACCTCTCTTTGGATGATTACTAAGAAATGTTTCCTGGTGGTAATTCTCTCTCCCAGTGAATGTAGAAGAACAAACGACTAGTTCAGCAGACTAAAGAATCCCAACTTCTAGGCAGCTACCTTCAGGCAAAACCAATATTATCCTGAGCTTCAGGCTAGTAGCTCATCCCAGGCTTCCCTTATCTAAAAATCAGATCCATATATTTTATTAAATTATTAGAGGATATGATACAGATTACAAATGCATTTACTCAAGGGCACAACAAGTTGAACTTACATTCTGTAAGGGCCTTCAGCATTTTAATGCAACAGGCTGGGAATCCTGCAGCATCTTTACTTAAATTTAAATACTGAGTTCTCGTCATTAATTAAATGCAAATAAAGCAATAACTCAAGTATTCTTTGTGTTATTTGTTTTTATATTACAATGAGTTTATTTTTTTATGTGTGCACATATTCAGGGTTCAAGACTCTGTAGCAACTGTATCTTGTGCTGATTTTTGTGAAACAAATAACCACACTTTAGAAGTTATCAAGGGAAAAGCTAGGGGTGTTGACAGATGGCTGGCAAAGAGAAAGTTGGAGCTTTCATATCCTGAGAAGCCAGTAGAAGGAGTTTGAGAATGTAGGATAACATTAGTTGGATATTTCTGCTCACATAAGCAGCTAACTTGCTGAAGTTGATATTTAAACTTTTAAATTTCAAGTTAACAATCTGATTGCACTGAGTTTAGTGGTGCATATCACTGAAGATCTTTTTTTTTCAGTCTGATTTCAGATTCACTGGCCTTTTTTTACGGTTCTCTGAAGAAAACAATTTCTGGAGCTTCTCAAACCCACTGTGCTCTGTGTCCCAGATTGATGCCTTTCTCAAATCATATTATAGCCCAGAGTGCCAGACCTACCATTTTTTTGTGGGAGAAGCTGCATTTGCTGATCATTTTCTTCCCTACCATGTCCCTACATTTTTCTACTAACTTCCAGACGTTTGGCAGCTAGTGCAGAGCAGTAACTCCAAGCAGACTTACAAACATCTACTAATCCCAAACACTGTGCATGCACAGGTCTTCCCTATATGTTATGCCCACTGTGATTCTTCAAAATACCTTTGATCTCCTTCACAAATGTCTTGCAACTTGAGCCATGTATGCTCAGAAAATTATCTGATTTTGGGTTTGCAATGCAAGAATTTCAGTGCACACACATTAATGAGTTCATCTGTAGACAAGCAGTTAAGTTTGAAATGTTCGGAACACATTCAAATTGACGCACATGTCTAAAGATCCAGTATGCCTTAAACACATTTGCTTCCGCATTTGCCTTTGGAACTTCAGATACTGACTGGGAGGTATCAGAATACCTGTGTAGCTCTGGAATGTATTTTTTTCTTTGAAAATCCCATTTAACAAAGTATATAAGGGAGAACTGGGTTAATATGAGAGGCTTAAGAGATCTACCTAAGAGGCATTTTCAAACATGACATGATCTTCATAGCAGATGAGCTGTAGTATGTCAAACAAAAGGTTTGGAATAGGCATCCAAGTCATTACTACTAAGTAGCTTCAAGAGTCAGGAGATGGTCAGTTATTCTTTAGCCGGTTGCAGTTCTCGCACTGATGGTATTGCATAGTGGTTGCACTACTTTAAGCATTAGCCATAATCTCATGTGTTTCTGACTATGGCTATCAGTCATCCTGCTAATCTATTAATGCTGGCAGACCTGCTTTTTTTGTACTATGTAATGTATCTATTGTATCCTGAAACATTTTTCCCGTATCAGGTATAAAAAATGAAACCAGAAAGCCTCAGAACTTACTGCCAGCTGCACAGTGCACAAATCCCCCAGCTATTCCTTTTGACTTTCCCAGTTTTTTGGTTGGTTTTTTTTGTTGTTTTTTTTTTTTTTCTACCAGATCCCATATTTTCTAGTCTGGCTTTCTACCAGTGAAATTATTTATGACTCAATCTTTTCTTTTTGAATTACAAGTTAAGCAGTAAGGGTAATTTTTAGTATAATTATACATATAAGTTGATCACAAGAGATTTATTGAGAAACCTGAAACTCCCCAAAGCTTCTTGAAACTATTATTTTTCACTGTTTTTCAAAGTTTTCAGCAGCCTCTGGACAAACAAAAGACAGAATATGTGGCATTTACATGAGATTTTTATTTCATCCATGTAAGGTCCTCATACATTTCTCAGAAATGCATGGGTTGACTCTCTCTGCCTTCATCAAATCTACCCCAAATCATGTATATTTGAGTAAGGAAAATTCATTTACAAGGTTGCACCAAAGCGTCAGGAACTATGTGCATAGTTAAGATTTGATATCTGATCTTTACAGGCAAAGACTTTAAAGGCCTGAATCAAAGTCCAGTACAGTCAATGAGACCATTCTGATTTAATTCAAAGTAACTGTCTTTTAATAGCCCACTTGACTTGCATGAAATGGTGTCTGACACTCTCAAGCAGAACATGGAATGGAATGGTTCTGTTGGAAGGGACCTAAAATGATCATCTTGTCCAACCACGTGACCACTTTGGGGCTGACCAAAAGTTAAAGCATGTTATTAAGGGCATTATCCAAATGTCTCTTAAACACTGACAGGCTTGGGGCAGCGACCACCTCTCTAGGAAGCCTGTTCCAGTGTTTGACTACCCCCTTGGTAAAGAAATGTTTCCAAAGGTCTCTTTACCTCCTTGCTTTTACTTCTGCAAATACTTGTGTGTGATGCCTTTCTTTGATTTTTAAGTTAGAGATGGGAATAAGACTTCCAGATAGAAAAGGGAAAGAACAGATAAAGGCAACTTAGATAAATTAAATGTTCTGAATTGTGTCAGCCTTATATAACTCCCTTAACCATTCTCTACTAATTCTCAGAAGTAACTGCTTCTTTCCCTCTCTAAACAAGGAATGTGTAAGTTAGATAAGAAAGGAAATGGTCAAGCATACAAATGGAAAAAAAGGCAGAATACAAATCTCAGGAATTCAGGAAAGGCAGCTCTTTGCCTTTTAGTTGCTTTTGCCAAATAATAGGAAAAAAAAAAAGTATTCCTAAGCATCTATACAATAACAAAGAGAAGATTATCAAGAAGACGGAGCCAAGCTCTTCAAAGTCCTGTATAGGGGGAGGATGACAGATGATGGGCATAAGTTGAAATAAGAGAGGATTAAGAGGATAAAATTGGATTTAAGGGAAAACATTTTCACCATGAGGTGGTCAAGCCATGGAACTGGTTGCCCAGACAGCTTGTGAAGTCTACAGTCCTGCAGGTTTTCAAAATCCAACAGGATAAAGTCCAATCTGAACACATAGCTGACCCTGCTTTGAGCAGTGGGTTGGACTAGAGACTTCCTGAGGTGCCTTTCAAATTAAATGATCCTGTAATCTTACGGTGACAAATAACAGGTAATGTGGTTTTAGAAGAAAACAACATATTAAAAGCAACATTCCAGAACTGGGACATAGGCCTTGCAGATTAAGCAGAAGCAATAGATGCTTCATATGTTGACTATAATAAGGCTCTTAACCTGGTCTTGCAGGAAGCATGCATGGCTAGCCAAGAAAATACTCTGGATCTATTCAGTTTTCCTTGGAAATTCCCCCATCTCTTGCCCCATTCCCTCTTGTCTTCTCCTGAGGGCCACACTGAAGTGGGCAGGCAGTGGTCATGGCATGCATATATTGTGCTAGTTCTGCCCCATGTCACCTTCCTTCATGAGGGGTGCATGGCCTTTCCTCAGGAGACAGGAAAGTGAACCTTTAATGCAGTGGCCTAAGTGGTGTAAGTGCACATCTACATCGTGTCATAGGATAAACATCAGCAAAAAAATGGTAACAAACCAGAGAAATGGTCTGAAAAAATAGGATGTTGTTCAAGATGGAAGGATGCAAGGTATTATTTTTAAGGATAATCAGCTGCACAGGAAGGTGATGGAGTGTTATTGGCAAGCACTACGCCCCTCAGAAACACATCTAGGGGGAGCATTGCATCATAAACTGAACAAGCCAGTGCTGTCATACTGTTGTAAAATAAGCAGACCCCACACTAGGATGTACAAACAGCTCTATAAAAGTCACGTGAAGCAAGGTTCTGTTCAAATCAGCACTGATAAGACCTCGGCTGGAGTACAACATCCTTTTTTGGGCACCTCTCTTGAAGAAGGACCAGTAAAGAAACCACAGTAGAGCCATGTAATTGTCAGAGTTATAGAAAATGTGACACATGAGGTAAGATTGAAATAATTAATTTGTTTAGTCTAGCAATGAGAAGATTGAGGGAAGATATGATATCAGTTCTCAAACACATAAAAAATATTGCAGAGATAGAAACTGTTCTTCATGTCTACTGGCATGGCAAGAAGTAATAGCCTTAAACTGTAACTTGAAGATTTAAGTTATATTTTACAAAAAGCTTTTGAACTGTAAGGAATGTTATGCAGTAGCTTACTGTGGAGAGGTCTGAAGAATCGACATGACTGCAAATTTTCAAGGTCAGTTTGAACAAATATCTGTCAGAAGCTGATTAGATAGAGTGGATTCTGCTCTGAAGCAAGAGGATGAACTGGAAAACCCTTTCAGATCTCTTTTTTAATCATGTCTAGAGAAGCAACTCCACTGTCTTTATTACTAAATTGGCATGGAAAAGGAGGAAAAAAATGTGCCAGTGTCACCTCTCCAAGTTTTCTTAAATTATGCCATGTATTTTTTTTTTCCTACTTGTTAAATCTCACTCTTATTTTATCTAGAATCAGGGTACCTCTGGTAGAAGAACAGTACAGCATACATGAAACTGGAAAATTATTTTTCTATTTTGTGTTTTGTAAATACTTTTTTTAACTTAAATCATGTGACCAGCTGGGATAAAAGAACCCTTTGATTTGTAACTGTTCATTTTGTTTAAATGACAGGAATGGCAGGAATAAGAGAGGAACCCTTTGTTTAGCTTTATATGTGCCAGAGAACATCTCTCGCAATTGTTCGGTAAACCACCATTTTGTCTAGGACTTTTTACACTGACTTTCTAAAATCCCCAAAGTTCTCCTAGTGACAGAGGCACACAGATACTAGGATTTGGTGTCCTTTCAGCTAGGCTTGAAAACATACTCACAATCGAACTCCTACATTTCAACTGTAAAGAAACTTAATCCTACCTTTGTAGAGGTCCTGGTGAAGCAAAGGGAAATCCTACTTGAAATTTCCAGTATTTCTATGATTAAATATAAATAGCAGAGTTAAACGTCAGCAAGAGAACACCAGTCTCTCACTTCATTTGCTCCAAAGAAGCAAATCAAATATTCAAGGCCAGGTTGGATGGGGCTTTGAGTGACCTGGTCTAGTGGAAGCTGTCCCTGACCAAGGCAGAGGAGTTGTACTAGATGATCTTTAAGGTCCCTTCCAACTCAAACCATTCTGTGATTCTATGATTCTTTATTTACCCCAAAATCCATAAAAGCTGTGGTTTCTAAAAGCTTCCATCCTAGGAAGCAGGATGCTCAGAAGCAATGCTTTTTTACATTTTAGAGGTAGTTTTATCCTTTGCTTATGTTAAGTAATTTTATAAGAATTGTATTTTATTAATTAACACCATTGTTTTGTTATCTGACTCCAAAAGCATTTTCTATGGAAGAAGTTTGCTATTGTGCAGCACTGTGCTGTATGCTTGAATAATTTATAAGTTTTTTGGAAGAAAAAACTTTCTATACCAGAATATTTAAAAATGCATCAGTCATCTTCCAAGTTATGACATAAATAATTTCACCCCCTTTGAAAAAGACAATGACACTAATAATTACCTTGAAAAAAAATCTTCAGTACCTTCATAGAGTTAACATTATCAGTAAACCACTATCCACAATTATTTATGCATTTTAAGTAACAATTGTGCAGTTCTGCTCTCGTTTTACCAAAACCAAGAGACTCTGTTCCGATGGATCTGTTTTCCAGTGACATCTATGCTTGCTTTCTTTCATTTATTCGGTGAACCAGCTGTGTTGACTGATGTCTGAGAAATCAAGTTCACTCGCAGAATAATTCCATTGTAGTCAATTTAGTTGCAGCGAGGACCAATTTGACCCATGGAACTCAGTATATTGTAGAAGGGCATGCAGCCTGTCAGTAGCTCAGTCAGGGTTTAAATAGAGGATCCTCCTGAATCCAAATTCAAATGAGGCTCTTTTGACATCATCATCATGTCTACACATTCAGAGTGACATTTTGTCAAATGCCACTCGGAGCATTGCTCATCTGTTGGCATACCAAAAAGTGACCTTCCGCACGCCCTCATTCTTTATTTCCATTTATTTATAACTCTCTCATCTATTCAGTGCCAGCTGTTAAAACCAAAGTGTATTTCCTTTCCCTCTCCCTCCTGGGAGCTGCAGATGAAGAAGTTTCAGACTTCTTTCACAAGGGCGATAGCTGGGTACTGATGTCAACCTGGGAACCTAGCAGTTTCCATTAGTGCCAGAGCAGTAGCTTAGTAGCTGAAAGCAGCTTCCTTTAGCACACAGCGTGCCTGCATGGGGTGCTAGCAGTTGCAATAATACTCCACTTATGAAAGATCCTCACTGAATGTGGTGGTTTGGACTAAGGGATTTCTTGAAGCCCCTTCTAGCACAGTATTTCTATGATGCTTGCATAATAAACATACAAAACCAGTTTGAGCCAGCAAGGAAAAGGATGGTCCACGATTTTGAATATTTACAAGCAATCTCAAGGAAGCTCTGACTTACCTCATTGTTATACATCTTGTTTCTTATTCATTACTATTTCCCTTTACATGATTTTAAAAGTCATTCTTTTTTCTTGTTTTCCATTTCACAATGTATTTTAAATTGTAATCTAAAAACTAACTTATTTTAAATGATGCAGTTGTTCATGGTTACAATACCACCAGCATTGTGTGATTTCAACCAGGTTTCCTGTGAAACCATGCTCTGTGCCTTTCTATAAAACTAATTGGCCAATTTCAATGATATTTGAAAGAAGGAAAGAAATTTAAAAGGCTTTCTGTGGATTAGGAAATCTGAGAGATTTCCCCGGTTTCTTAGTAAAGGTGGACAACTCAGCTGCATCCCAGTTCACACTGTGAAGAAACCCGGGTATGCATCCATCCTTTTCCCTGCACCCTAGTTTTCATAGAAAGTAAACATCAAAAACTTGTGTTTGATGGGATCTAAATGATGCTCCAAAGACATCTGTTCTGGTCAGTGAAGGCCTTGAAGCATGTAATAGTGCACCCCTGAAGTAAGTCTAACACAGCCCAAAGTACTTAAGTTCCTAAGTAATTAAGACTCAAATTAGTTCCCCGAGTACGGGAAAAGTAGGTAGAACACAGCAGTATGAGCCAGCTGGCAGTGGGCACATGTGCTTGCTGGCCAGTCTGCCTGCACATACGACTCACTGGATTAACCACAGCACACGCTCGCTGTTGCCTGAACAGATGTTATGGAAAGCATGGAGAGAAGCGGGCTCGGATTATTGTGCTGGGAAGGTGAAACTACAGAGCCGTGAATAGAAATGATCAGGACACCAAGGCTGCTTAGTTTCATTCTTTCCGAACCAGCTTACTTATATATGATTGTATGTTCCTATGTGGCATTTTATTTCCATATGTGCTCTGAAAGTATATGAGTAAACAGTGGCTCCAGTTCTTCCATGATCATCACTGCTTTTATTCTGCATTGTTGTCAGAGGTATTACACCAACTTTAAACTAAGAAATGAGACAGATAATGAATTCAAAGAAGTTGTTCCAGTCCTAGGATCTCCAAATGGATATGTCACTGTTTAGCAGGAAATAAACATTTATGAACCTCCAACACTCTCTATCTTTAAGGCTTCAGAGGTGTCATGTTCAAACATGAGAAGGAAGAGACAGTTTTAAAACTCTGCAGTTTTATAGACAGCTCCTATAAAACATGTAGAATAAATAGTTGAACTGACCTGTCACACAGCCATGATCAGCTCATCACTGTATTGGTGTACCCCCAAAATCATCCTGAGAGCAACATATTTGGGACACTGCTTGTGAAAACTCAGGCCTGTGCACCCTTTCAGCATTCTTTTCAGGCAGTCTATATTCCTTCTGCAGTTGTATGCAGCCTGGCACACCCCCAGCCAGCATATGTCCACCATCAAGTACTTAACAGTAAGTTTTTCCATACTCTCATACCATGCCTCCTTCCCTTCCTACACAATTGCATCTTGTCTGTCTCCGAGCGCTTTGAGGTACTGCCAATTTTGACTGTATGCCAAACAAGTAAGCGGTGTCTTAGCAGGATGATTTTTTCTCCACATTACAAAGGACTCACAATGGGCACTGCCTGCTGAAGGGCTACATTCACAGCCATGAGGGCAGCCAGACCATCTTAAAGACCCTCTGAGACCCAGCATCGGGGCTGTCAGATGATGCCTTTCTGCCTCACAGTAACCCACTTGCTCTGTGGTGAATAAAAGCACTGAGATAGGCCCAAATACTTCTTATAGCCACAAAAAATGAAAACATAGAGACATAAATGGTATGAGAAGAAGGTTCATTACATATACAGTGATCTGGTCATATCAGAAATGAAACTAGAAGATATAGTTAAGAACTTAACAATTGCTAATATATACATCCAAAACATGGTACTATGCTTAAGAAATACTCTCGGAAATAAAGGATACTTGAAAGCTCAATCTGTTTTAAGATCAATCTAAAATGATTGTTAGAGGGACACCTTTCAGTAATGCATTTAGATTCAAAAAAAACCACTTTGTCATCATCTTGCCTGCAATGAAACCAGCACAATGTTCTACAATTTCTAATTCGCAATTAGAAGTGAAGACACTGCTAATCGTGTTAGGAGTTACCCTGCATATTCTTATTGGTTTTTTCTCCTTTGTAGATCCAGAATGCCTTTTTCCTGTTTATTAAATCTGATACTGTATCTTGTACCCAATTACAAATTCAATTGCAAAAGAGGGATTGTTCCTTCTGCACAAAGGAATCTGGATCTGATCAGGCCTTTTAGACAGTGTAATTGAATTTCCTAAAAAAAATTTAATGACAGTAATTTTGCAAAATGTTATGCAACATTAAAATACATTACCAGGTACTGACTGTAACAGCATCATCTCATGGTATCGCTTTCTCACTATGATGTTGCCAAGCTTCACCAATTTTGGAAACAAATGTAACAACTTTAATTTCCCCTGAGATACATCGTTAAATCTCAAAATCAGGTGTTGTCTAAGGCTAGATTTGGTCCAGTAAACTAGGCCATGGGCCTGGATGCTGCCACACTACCACTAATAACCATTAAATCACTAGCGAGGTTGTTACCTGAGTTTTGGCTCATGCCAAACAGCATTTTCCCAGACAGTGTCCAAGCATGCTTCAGGGATTAGTGTGGGCCAGGCAACACTTTCAACAGCAATTCTGATGCAGCCACCTGCTGCTTTTACTAGCTAGCAGAATTTCTTTTGGTGCAACATTTCTATGCTAGTTAAAATTTTAGTATAGATAATATTAAAGTGGTGAAAAAATTTCTTTGCTAGGATAGTTTATTTCAGTCAGAGATTCAGCACAGACTGTTCCAGCAACTGTGCTGTTTTGCTGCAATACACTGCATCTGCACTGTAACAGTAAACATTGCCTACTATATAGCAAGCCTAAGTCTAAAGGGATTTTGAACTATGACTTGATATTCTCAGATGGAGCAAGAGATGGTACAACATTTTAAAATTTTTGTTATCTAGGAGGATTTTCAATCAAGTTAAGACAGCTCAGTTATAAAGCTGTAAAGATTTTAACTATAAGAATTTTTAATTTTTCCTACTTTAGATTGTGCTTCAGTTACTGCCCAAGACAATGAGCATCTTGCTCTGACACAGCTCATGCCAACTGACTAAATTAAACTTCATGAAAAAGAGATTAATTCTGTACTTTAGAGATCTAAACAAAATACTGATAAACTTTGCTTGCATAGAAGGTTAAACCCTTCATCAAGAGAAGTTTTATAATCAAGTTAGTTGAGCTGTCTTGCCCATGATTAATGCATACACTATCTCCAAGGGAAAGACACCTCTAGGGGTACAATTCATGAAACACTAACTGTATGATTCTAATTAAGATATAGGTTGTTGCATTAAGCAGATTAAACTACGTTAAGGAACTTAGCCTTCCAAGTGGTTAATGAAATTGTATACCCTAAAAAACTCTTCAATAAAAAAGGATTCTGTTTCAGCTGTTAAATTTCACTGTAAGAAAATAAAATGCACTGACCCCAAAATAACCCCACTTTGGTATTCCTCAGTAGGTGGCTCTCTGCAGTACAAAGAAGCTCCCAAATAATTTTCCCTTCTATATATAATGGACTGTCCATATATAATGGACAATATATAAGGCCAGTCTGAGCAGTAGAAATCCCAGGAATGCATGCCACTGAATAAAATAACATTATTAAAATTTCCTTTCTTAGGACTAGGTACCAAGCAAAAAACTCTTACCTCAGGCACAGATGGCTGGAACCTTCCCATCTGCTAGTAACTGCTGGCCTCCAACTCCCAGGATCCTCACATCAGTCCTCTAAGGATATTAGCATGTCTGGGGCGTATTAAGAGTCAGAGAGATCTCTGTTTGGGTTTACACAACTATTTGAGCACAGATGTCCCATCAGGACATTTCCTCAGTTTAAAAGTGTTTGTGTGCATAAGACATTGAAATATCAAAACGTACCAAAGCAGCAGGACTAGGCTGAGATCTTAGTTGGCTCATGGGAATTCTGAAACAGGAAACTAATTTAAAATTTTGGTTCTGTTGAAGAGCACCTCTGAAGTTTAATTTTTGTCATGTTGCGCACACTGGTGTGGCCAAGTAGGTAATATGTGCTGATCTAGACTTCTAGCAGTGTCAAAAATTACTTGAAGAACCCTGTAATTCTTCACCAGTTATTATACCAGAAAAGAGACTTTTCCCTTTCAAACTGAAAACTGCATGCTGCACAGATACCAATTGTCTTTACTTACAGCTTCCAAACTTTGACCTCTATAGTTGTAGGACAGACAAAATGCATTTACTAAAGCAGAGCCTCCTGAACTGTGGCTTTTGCAGCACTGGTGACGTACAAATGACATGTGGAGGTGGGTCTACCTACCAGGAGATATTCAGCTGGAGTGTAGGATGAGCAATCAGTTACTACCAGCCTGGAGGCACTTAACATGGTGGCTTGCACAAATTTCTATACATAGGCACTAATTATTACTAACTGTTAATGGGCGTTGATCAGAGCTGTGGAGAGCAGCTTTATCATCTAACTCCTTTAATCTCATGGTCTTAGATTCCACAAAGTAACAGTAGAAGTAACTTCAGTCAATATAGATTTGTGTTCAATAACGTATCAGTAAAAGTCTTTGCTACTGCGAGGTCAGCTTAGCATTAGATGTACTGATAGGAGAGGACATGATCAGGAACTGTTAGCTGAGAAGAGGCAGAAGTAAGAAACAAATAAGGATTTCCCACTGGCAAAGGTTAGCAAATCTGCCTGACCAATAAGCAACCAATACACACCTGTCTTCCTCATACAGAACAAGATAACTTGGTAGTATTATCCTTCCTCTGCCTTACAGAGACTAAAAGCGTGATAGATTAATGATAAGGAGAGTAAGGCTCATGTTTCTAGCTTCCCAAGACCTACTTTGAGACCTTGGCCTCTGAACACAGGTAAGATTTCTCCACTAATAAACTGGACATCCATTCCCAAGCTTTGAGATAAAACATACATAAATGTGTTATCGGAGCTCCAGGTAGTCTTAGATTTCATATTGCTGCTATATATGATTTTATTTTTTCATATCACAGCTGCATAGCTTTGTCCTTTACTTTCTATTGTAATATATGCTTAAGGAGGTAAGGAAAAAATTTAAAATATACATATTTATTTCTGAGAAGCTAATTTCTCTGGATTGGGTACCTCAAAATCCCTCACTTCCCAGCCCATCAGCTGGAGTCCTGTGTGAACTACTTACAGGCATAAACAGGGGATGAAATGAGCACGAGTTTTAACTTCCTAACGTAGGGAAAATGACCACGGTGATGCAGGGGCCTGCAAGGCGGTGTGGGCTGCTCTGCGGGAGGGTGGCCGGGCCTCAGGCCTCGCCTCACTCGGGCGGCGCACCTCCCGTGAGGGCCGGTACCCTCCGGTGATGGCAGCACCGCTTCAGGTTCTTGAGAAAACTCAGTCCAGGAAACTTTTCACCGCAGCACCAAGTGGTCAGAGCAAATGGGACTGCGGGCAACGTTTACCAACCATCGGAGCCGGCCAGGAGCATAACCAAGTCCTTCCCTTTTCCCCGGGGCCGACGAGCCGTCCGGCCTCCAGCGGCAGTGCCGCGCTGGCAGCCCTGACGCTGCCCCGCCATAGCTCCGAGCCTGAGGGCGTCCGGCCGCCGCGGCTCCCCCAGCACCGCCCCCCGCTGCCGCCATTTTGCTAAGGCGCCGCCAGGCGGCCCGCTGCTGCCGTGAGCCCGCGCGCCCCCGCTGAGGGCGGGAAGGCTGCCGCGCCATGGTGAGGAGCAGGGCGCTGTGGAGCTGCTGCCTGCAGCTCGCCGCGCTGCCCTCAGCGGTGAGCTGGCCAGGGGCGAAGCCGCAGCCGTTCAACGGCTCCTGCTGGAGAGCCGCGGAGCCGCCGCCGAGGGGGTGGAGCGGCACCATGGAGGAGGAGGAGGACGAGACTCCTCAGGGGCGGTGGCAGCAGCAGCAGCAGCCCGGGAGGTGAGCGGCGCTCCGGGGGCGGGGGTCGCTGCCCC
Organism: Chlamydotis macqueenii; assembly: GCF_036417535.1. Lineage (NCBI taxonomy): Eukaryota > Metazoa > Chordata > Aves > Otidiformes > Otididae > Chlamydotis > Chlamydotis macqueenii. The sequence goes on along the minus strand of NC_141556.1, from coordinate 13,850,953 downwards.
CGCGCCTTCCCCTGGGCAGGGAGGGACCGAGCCGAGCGGCGGCTCCTGCCCCGTGCCCTCCGGAGGGGAAGCACCTGCCCGACCTGCTGCGTTCAGAGCCCGGCTGGCGGCCGGCGAAAGAGGAGCAGGGGCAGCGCGACGCTACGCACCTGCTCCGAGCGCGGCAGCGGGGCTTGCGGGGGGTGCCAGGGTCCCGCCGGGTGAGTGTGGCCGGGGTGGGACCGAGCTTAACCGCGGTGGGGAGCGGGGCCGGCGGCAGCGGGGCAGAGCGAGTGCGGGCGTCCGCTCGGAAAAGTTAGGAGGTGGGCGAGGTGGCTGGGGCCGCCGAGCCCCGGCTGCTGGCTGGAGAGGGGCCGTGTGGCGCGGCTGCCTCCTCCGCTGCCTGGCCCCTGAGGTGGGCGCAGGTCGCTCTGCGGCGCGGGAGCGGGGCTGCCCCTGCCCGGGCAGCGGGCGGGTCGCCCCCGGAAGGTGCCGCGGCGGCCGGTGACAAATCACGGCTGGTGCCGGCTCCAGGAACAGCGCGGACGGGGAGAGGGAGAGCCTTTCTCACCGGGGAAAGAAATAATGGAAGAAAAAGTCCTACTCTCTCCCCACCCCCGGAGCGGCAAGGCTTTCGTTTCCCGTCAACTGACAGTAAAATATGCTGCAGTAGCGCTCAGAAAGAAACAAGTTATATAATCGCCCGTAAAAAAATACTCTTCATGGTACTGACGGTTTAGTGAATGTTTTCCTTTGAAGAGGAGACACGCACAGATGTTTATCGCCGGCATTTTTCTTGCGTTGCATGATGTAAATGCAAAGTGGAAGATATTAACAAAGTAATTTAATGTAATTAGTCCAGTCAAATAATCTCAGTGATTGGCAATTTTCTTTAGTCAGGATTTAGGGAAAGTATTTGTTTAATGTCTTGACGGCATGCAGTTAAGTTCATATTTTAAACTTATGCAGAACGTTTTTTTTCTAGTGCTGTCTGTGTTTTCTTACTCTTCTGTTTGCTAAATGGCGATTATGAAGCAAGTTTTCCGTTTCAAAGGAAAGTACTATTTGTACTTAGGTATTTTTTCTTTATTCTTCAAACTACATCGACTAAAGTGGCATAAAAAATTAAAGATAGTGGCAGGAAAATAACTTTTGTTTTCTGGCAAAAGACCCTTGTGAAGAGTCATGTATTTTTTGATTCATAGTAGCAGCTTTATCAGTCAATAAAGTAGGAAGCTTGATTCATTTTATAGGTAAGACTTTCCAGAAGACAAGAAGAAATAAGATTTTTTTTTGTCTTATTAATGCAAGAATTATTGCAACAGTTCATCTAAAAATGCCTCAAATGATCTGAAATTGAAATACCTATTATGAAAAGGTAATGGGAATTTTGAATATCTGAAGGCTGGAAAGCCCAGTGTGATGCACTTGCTGGAATGGAGAGGACACGTTCAGGAAAGGAGGAAGTAAGGGGTGACAGTGAAGCTGTTCAAATATAAATAATAGTTAATTTAACTTCAGTTTGACCCAAATCAAGAGAGATCTGCAGCCTTTTAGAAATAAAGCAACCCAATATTATTATTTTCTTCACTTGTATTAACTAAGTAGGTTTGAGGAGTTACCTCAGCAGAAATCTGCTATTTCCTCAGCCTTTGAAAGCTCAAGATTGAACCAAAACTGCTAATTCTCCATTCAGAAATAGCTTTTGAATTCTTTTCTGCAAGTGGGAATGCCATTGTTTTGTCTGTGATGAGAAGAATGCTTATGCTGCCATATTAATTAGTGCCTTTATATGTAACACTTGCTGTGAAATTCTTTTTTTTCCTTTGATTACATCTAAAAATCCCTTTCTGATCTCACTTTATTTTTCTCAGCCAACTGCTGTGAGTATGTAGCTTGCCGTATGCTGGCTAGCACTGTAGTCAGAATTCTACTTCTAATAGAGCCAGGACCACGGTAGATCACTTGGTCATCTTGTGTCTAAATGCAGCTTTGAGTAAAAAGGATTTTTCTGTCAACTGGATGTTGCACTTGGCTTGAATATTCTTAGAAAATCTAGGAAAGAAGTTACGTGTTATTTACTGTTTGCATGTAATATCTTAGTGTTTAGCAGATGTATAAAGGGATGATTTCAGTTTGAATATAATACAACTGTGCCCAAGCAGATAAACCTTACAAAGCTGTTCAGCAAAGAGAATTGGGCTTTACTAAGTGACACTGTGAAAACGCTTTACTGTTGTGTCCCAACTGTGAAAAACAAAGTTTGATAAGATGTTGTGTGAGTGAAAAGCCAAGTGTTAAGGAATGTATATCAAGATGTATATCAGGAGATTTTTCTTGTGTAAGACATGTTACCATGGTTGGAGCTGGTAGTACTACTCTCTGCTGAGTAAAGATTTCAGGTTTTATTGCTTATAATATTTGGAAATAGTTGCAGTTGTTTAGGCTGAAATCTCCTATGTTGTGAACTGACTGGTTTTTGAGAGAGAGTCTCAGTGAGGTTCGACTGTTCCTGATAATGAGATTGTGGCAATAACAAATTGTTTATGCGTGTCTATTCAGATGTGTTTAAATGAAACACTTTGTTTCCTTAAAACACCTACATATTTAGAATGGTGCCTTGAAAATTACTAGATGGCTCACATTTGTGTTGAAAATGTGCCTTGACTCTTTCTTAAGAAAAAAAAAAAAACCAACAAACCAAACAACTTTAATATTAACACTTTTGTTTTTGACTTAACAACTAAAACACTTTGCATTTCATTTAGAGTACGTGAAGAGACTACATAATCTAGAGTGATAGGGATAGAGTAGAAGGCTGGTTATATATAGAAAAAAGGGTTCTTGTGAAACGTGTTAACGTGTGCTGATGTTTCCAGTTTCCTTAGGTATTTGTGGCTTGCTGTGTCTGATGTTCTACCACTTGTGATGTCTTTTAAAGGCTGTGTTTCAGGTGAAGACCCATAGGGGTGCTGTATCACATATGCTTTCTGGCTTTTCAGTATGAAGTTTTAGAGATTCAAAACTTTTATATTTGGAAAGGCTGGTGGCCTTCTAGCTTAAGTCATGTGAAAGATGGTCTTTGAACAGTTGCATTCAAGAAAAAAAAAATCTTTTTCAACAAAGAAAACCTTCTGATTTTCTTATCTTAACTGATGTGGAATTTTTTTTGTTTGGATTTCAGTACATTCGAGGTCAAGTGTTACAAATAGTTCTATAAAACCCGTGTATCTATGGGGTGTGTGTACATACGTACACAGACAGAGGTAGGGAGAGAGAATGTTGTTGGGACAAGCAGAAGTTGAGCTTATGTTGAAAGCTAAGGAGATTTAGAAAGAATTTAGGGAAATATTTTTATATTGCAGAGAAATAACATTGGATCCTGTGTATTTGGACTTTGAACTGAAGAGAGGGAATCAAATAGACAAGCATTTAAATATGCATATAAACAAAATTGTATGATGGTGTATTAACTTAAAAATAAAAGCTGGTTTAGTGCTTGGGCGTTGCTGCACTTCCTGGACAACTGAGGTTTTATAGTGTTTTAAAGGATTATTTTCGATGTGAGTCTAGGGAAAGTTTGCATAGGAGTTTGTTCCTTTCTGGCATGGAGAGAAAAGGAAAAATAAAATTAAAAGGCTTGGTAAATGAGGTGGAGATAGCAATTGTGCAGTTGCAGACATAAAAGTGCCAGAGTTGATTATAAAGGAACTGCTTCAGATTCTGTTTTGCCGTATGGATCAAGATTTTAACATGATTTCTATGTGCTTTTATGAAAACAGTTCTTACCTTGCCTCTATGGCCATGTGCTACACAGGAAATCAGGTTTCTACCACAGTATGTTCAAGTGGAGCCTTAGTTTCATTATGTGTAGTAGTATTTATTTTTAGTCATATCTAATTGTCATAAGATGTTAGATGGGACACCTTTACCCTTATGACAGAATGTGAGCTTGTAATATTTTAAAACTTCATTTTAGTTAAGAAAAACCTGTGCTAACAGCTTCAACTACTTACACAGTAACTTAAAATACTGAACGCAATATGCATAGGCTGTTAGTGCATGAGAGTGGCTGAAGTGTGTTTATAAATGCTAAACTTTAAAGTTTGGCTGTTTTTTTTCTAACAGTAGGACACATCCTGGAAAGGTTTGCATCTGTTATTAACTGTAGTCACATCAATAGGCCAACTGAAACTAATGAACTACTCGTTTGCATAAATACTTACAGGAGTGGAGCTGGTGCCAGAACACTAAAATTAGGGTCCAGATCCTGTAGCTGGGCTGGTACAAGTTTCACGTTTGCTCTTTTGGAAAAAGCTTTACTGAAATTCTATACAAATGTTGAAGGGCCATCCATGGAATTTACCATTGCTGTTGGAATCCACGTTTTATCTACCTAGCTGTGTGCATGTGCTATCTTCTCTTATTTTTCTCTTGATTTTAAAAGTTGTCTGCATTGGATTTGTGATCCAGTTATTGTCTTGTGTACTGTAACGTAGCTGTAATACACATACTTTGCCTCTGTATGTTGTCGGCCTTAGACCTGCCGAGCAAGTAAGAAAACTTTTATTCCAGCTCCTGTGTTTCCAACATTCTTCCCTGTACATTAAGTAATCATATGAAATTAGTTGTTTAGGAAGAGCAAAGTAAAGCGCTTTCTGTTCTGCTGTAGGGAAAACTGATTCCTGCTTTCCTTTGGTGACTGCTTCAGCAATAGCACAGAATTACACTGCTCTTGTGCTTAATCATAATGATAGTCTAGGCTGCTCTTTTAAGTGCTATGGCCACATGCCAACTTCTGGATACTTTGATTCAAGACTGTAGTAAAAGAAAGCTAGAGACGGAAATAACTTGTTTAATAGACCTCTGTAGTTAAAGAAATTGGCTACTGGGTTTGTCATCTCTGTTCATATGCATGGCCCCTATGGACAACTACTGTCATATCAGGGTTCATAACATAAACAGAATGTGCATGTAACAGAAAACTTCTATGATATCAAATAAAGTTCATAAACGTGTTTGGTAACTACAAAGTGCCCATATTGGATGGGGACAGTCAGCTGGGGCACCTGGAAACAAAGGGGAAAATAGTTATGTATTGTCCCAGTTCCAGGAAGAGGCGTCTTTATGCACTTGATACAATGCCCATAGCTGATGAGATTTAACCCAGTGCTGAGAAATAGCTGGCTCCAGGTGCTGCTACTGATGGACCTGACTCTAAAGCCTGTTTGCATTTGTATCCAGAGGCATGTAAGGGTGCAGCTGATAGGCACCCATAATGGCTATGAATAACTTTCTGTTGGTTTAGTTCCCCTAATGAATGCTAGGAAAGTAGAGATCGGAATATGTAGTAATGGGAGTGGGCTGCCTTTTGGGTGGTAGGTAGCTTTTGAATTTGCTTGATTGTAACATGAAACATCGCTCTCGGAGGAGGCAGCCAGAGAGTTTAAGCAGCATCGGTACTAAAGGTGAAACCTTGGATAGGGAGTAGATTAAAAATTAAATATATTAAGGGTAGGGGGAATCATTGAACCTAACGTGGTGGTTTATGTAACTGAGCTACACTGAGTGAATTCTAAATGGGGGTTATTTAATGAATTACTTTTTTTTTTTTTTTAATAGCAGCACTGGCATAAGTAGTTTTTGTTTACAACAGTATATTCCTGTTCTCACCCTTCCCTGTCCTAGCCAGTTTGTTGGTATAAACACTTGCATGGTTACACAGTGATGCAGCTGAAAGTTAAGTGCTTCTCTAGGGGATGGGAAGGTAAAGAGTGACTATCAGCTAGATCAGTTTTTCAAACTAATTCATGATGTGGATGCAAATGTTTGTTTTGGCAAGCCTGGAGGAGTAATGAGGGCAGAAATGGATTGGCTCATGGTGGTGGCTGCTGAAGTAATACGGCTGTTGTAAGAATATGCCTAACAACAGATGACCATGGGTAGGTGCTTCACGTTTGTTTTATTTGTAACTAAATATTTTTTTTTCTGTTATGTCTAGATAAACCTTTGCTTTGTTTTACTGTTGATCCTCAAAATTAGATAAGCATGGCAAAGGATTAATCCTAATTCTATGAGATTGTTTATGGAGAAAGCTATCTCTGTTGCTGTTACCAAATCAGTTGTTCATCATTCTTGAACAGTACACAAGATCGCTGTAGAGTTAGGGTACTTACAGATCTGTTGAGAACAGAGAAGAACTGGGCTGGCAACCTATTGCTGTGCTTTGAAATGGGTGCATCTAAGAATGGATTTTTTTTTTTCTTTGTGGATGTATGGAAAATGTGGAAATAGGACATCACACAGAATCACAAGCTGGCTGTTAAAATATCAAGTAATTTGAATTAAAACTTCTGCACTGCTTGTTCTTACTTGCAACTTCTAGTGGGAAATGTCGAATAATAAAAGTATTTATATATCAATTAGTTGCAAGCTTGAGAGATCTTCTTTGTGTGAAGTCCTGAGACCAAGAGGGTCTGGAATAATTGCTATTGCAACTGCTGTTGCAGTCATAAAAAAAAATACATATAGTGAAAGAAAACTTCCGAGTTGTGTAGCAGTATGGTTTGCAGAAAGCCCAGGTTCTTACTTTTATAAGGCTACAGTGGTATGATGAACAGCCTGAAGCACTGCACAATAAAAGTTTAAATGCGTTCAGAATTTTCCAGTTTCAAACTGTTCATTAATGAAAGCAGGCAATTTCAGACCTGAAGGAAAAATAAAAGCACAGCCAAAACTTAGCTGACAGTCATTTGATAGCTGCGTGTGCAGGAGCCTTTCCTCAAAAAATTGCTTAAATGCTCCGTAGTGTGTGCAAATACCTTATCTTTTAGCTGAAATGCTGGGTTTGTGGGTTTTTTTTGTTGTTGTTGTTTGTCTGTTTCAAGCCAAAAAAATGTGCTGCAGTAAAAAAAAGAAAAGGTGTGTTGAAAGAAAACTTCTGAGTTGTGTAGCGGTATATGGCTTGTGGAAACCTCAGATTCTTGCTTTGATAAGGCTACAGGAGTGTGAGTTTGCTAGGAATTGTCTGCTGTCCCTTTTAGGTGACGTGCAGTGCAGCCCAGTTGTGGTTGTAGTCCTTACAGGGAAACAGAGATTAGAAATGAACCAAACTTCTTGCTTCAAAAATAGAGAAAATTAAGGATATTTGGAAAGCTATGGAATGTTTGCAAGGTGAGTGTAAAGTTTTGTGGATGTTGTTGGGTTCCACTAAACCATAGCTTCATAATAACTCTTTCTTAAACTTTCTGGCTTGTGGATTTATTAAATAAGGACCACACTTCTGTGTAGAAAGAAGGATAAATCTGTTTTGGCAGACTTCATGGTTTGTAGCATGTCTGTGCATGGCTGTATGCTGAGTAGGGGAAACTACATCCATTTCAGTTACGGAGTAACAGATGTTAGGGGAGACTGGGTGGAAAAGGTGAAGACCCACACAATAGAGTTTATGCTGATGCATTTCTTCTTCAAATAAAGTTAAAATAATTTGGCTTGAAGCTCTGCTGTGTTTAAAAGACCATTTAAAAATAAAAAAATTAATGTCAGAGTCCTTCTTGTAATTTTAATATATCCTATTACCAACCTTCTTTTGGAACAGAAAGAGAAAGTATTAAAATGTTTAACTAAACTTTTAATTATTTTACTAAATAAACAGAAGGGTCAAAGCAAAAAATTTGTGTCCAAGTTTTCAGTTATATAAGCAAAGCAAAAATAAGCAATTGACCCCAAACCTGTTGTCTTAAGGCCTATGTCGTGTTTACAGGTTTAAGCTTGTTTACTGGGATATAAGACATGGGTTTTCCATGCCATGTCCTGTCCAATCTACAGACAACTTCTCTCCTGCTTTACGGATTATTAGGGACCACTTAGTATTTGGTGCTGGAAAGCCAGTTATGTGAGCTCTGCCTTTTGGTTAATGTTAGGCTTTATCCTACTCATCAGACAGCGGTGGTGTTCTGTCTAGAGTACCTTCTGGCCTTGTGGATTTGTCATGTCTAATGGTCTCCGTTAGTAGTTTGTATGTCTTGGTCCATTTCCTTTGCTGAATTCAGTTGAAACAGTAAAGCATCTCTGAGCATGGAGAGGGTGCTTGCATTGCGTCCTGCCTGAGCCCCTCTTACAAATGGTGGCAATCCGCTTGTCCTTGTTTGGGGATAAGTCGCCTCATTCTGAAGGGTGGGTTCCATTTGTTAAGAAGGCAGTTTAATGTTTTTAAGTAGAATAGTAGTTTTCCTCTTCATTTAAAAGTGTGGAAAATAGAAGATTTATTGTGGAACCTACAGTAACAAATATTCACCAAGGACATGACCCCTTCCCCCTGCCCCTCCCAAGCGAACACAGCTCTGCTCCAGTTTGATTTTGGTGTCTCTGTCACTCATAATTTGCCTGGCAATCCAGTGCTTAAACTTATTTCTCAAGTGCCAAACTCTTATTTTTCTTGAAGAAGAATTCAGGAAAGCTGGATGAATAATCAGCTCATTTCTGATTGGGTATTTTCTAATATTTAAAATATACTTGCCAAATCTCCTTATTTGTAGAGGCTTTCTTTTGCAAAATGGTAAGAGTCTCCTTGGACTAATAACTGATTGAGTTTTATTTTAAGCTAATTATTACTGGCTTTCAAGAAATGATCATTTACCACTTTTTAACACGAAAAACTAGATTTCTTTTACTGTATTTAATGAATATTCTAGGATATGTTTTAGCAGTTTAAGTGAAACGGAAATGAACTGGCAAGATTGATAGTTCAAAGGAATCTACAGTTCATCAGGAATACTTCATCAGTTAATTGTTTGTAAATGTGTCCCTTTCTTATGCATGTAAAAGGGTTCAAAGCACTGAGGCCTTTTATCCCTTCAGCTGCTTATGGAATACTAATGAAAGTAATGTATCTGCATCATGTGGAAAATATGTTGGCAGACAGATACCTGCAGTGCCTTAAATGCTTTGGTATTATCTTTGTTTAATCAGTATTGTTGATCCCTACTTCCCCTAGAGGTTTATACTTTCAGAATAAGATCAAAGGTTTATATGAAAATGTAAGCAAAATCAGAATTCACCTATTTTTTGAGATGAATGAATAGATAAACAGAAGCTTAAAAATAAAACCTTAGACACAGCAGTCTCTAATATAAAATGTCTTGTAGGAACAATAATTACAGTAGTTATATATATTTAAAAATCAGACATCTGAGATGTTCACAGAAGTTTCCTGGAATTAAATACCTATCTGATTAAACTTTTGTGATTTGTGTTCATGATGCTTTCTAGAAGAGTAGATGTTTTATGCTGTATCTGCGTGCTTTGCTAAATTAATAAGCTGACTTGGCATTGGAAATGCTCTTTGAGGAATGCCACCCCCCCGCTTAAGTTAAAGTAACAGTTAAAATATACATTACAATTTTGGGGTGCCTTTTTGTGGCACTGACTATTTTTGTTACCATTTATGTCTGCTTAAAATGGTATAAAGCAAGTTGAAGGCTGATTCCAATGAATGTTTAGTAGAATAGCGAAAACAGGCTAGGAGTATCAACAGTTAAATGAAAATTATGATGCAGATGTGGTATTTCATTGTGAAATAGAAAATACATAAATTGAGTGGTTTCAGTAAAACTACAGGGAAACTAGAGTTACACAGTAATTACATTAAAACAAGATTATGACCAAGGGTACCATTTATTAAAAAAAATATATCAGCAGTATTTTCTGAATGTTGTTCATGCTTCTTCATCAGAAGTGAATTTTGACATATAGCAAAATAAGGGTTGTTTTGTTAAGAAAATTTAACATATCTTTGCTACTGACAATACAGTTTCTGTTTAGTAATCAGTTGCTGCTGAAATAGCAGGCATGGGCTCTGCGTTTGAAGTTAGAGCATCATCAGTAATTCCATTTGGGTTCACTTTGACAACGCCTCTTATATGCGTGTAAAATTTTCACTGTAGTGCTGCCTTGACAACATATTTTTTTTTCCTGTAATTCTGAACTTGAGAGGCACAGTGAGTTATGCATACCCAACTACTTAGAAAATTCCTCATTTAGGAAGCAATTTCTAAGAAAACTGTTGGCTTTAATTCTGTTTTCAGAAAATGTTGTTTGAGTGGACTGGCTTTGGTATATCAGCCCAGTCCTTCTCATATAAGTATACAGCTGAAATTTGAGTACCGGAGTTAATGAAATAGTAGATAGACTAAAACATGTGGTAGAGAGTTTTCCATAGGATAAACTTCACAATTTCTTATTAAAAATTATTCCTGTACTTAAGCAGTATATCATGCTGTCTGTTCATTTCTGGTCATCTAGTTTTTGTCAAGTAGAGTTTGTAAGTAGCAGAAAGTTGTGAACTCTTTAAAATAGCAACTTATTTAAAAAAAAAAAAACAAACCTGTCAGTATATTTTCTTTCAACTGAAATGTTGAAAGTAAATATAGAAACTGAAGCATTTATCTTCAACTAAATTGCTTCAGTAACTTTTAAAAGAAAATAGGGATATTTTATTTTTTTCTACCTTGGATATAATGAGATCAATAGGACTCCATTTTCCTAAATTCTGCAACACTTAAGTGCAGTTTGGAATAAGATACTCTCAGTACTGAATGCTCAGTTTTCTAAGAAATGTGCCAGCATTGTGACTTTATAGAAATAAACTTTTCTTGGTTATTTTCTTACTACTTTTATATTTCACAAAGGAATTAAGAACAGACACTGCAACCATGGTGGCCACGTGGCCTTTCATTAGTCAGTTCAGTTAAATGTGTATCAAAATTGTATTTGAAACAGTTACTTTCACTGTTATTACAATAATATTTTTCTTAGTTTTAGACAAAATAGAACACAAATGAGGTTTGGTCATATTTCCTAACTTTGCACATGTATGTGCATCTTGTAGAAGTAATGTGTTATTAATGCTACATGAAGCTGCTGTTCTTACTACGAAACAAAGTCACTCTATAGGCACGTCCTAAGGAACTGTATAGTTCCAGTGTCTCTGGGACAGGTGTGCAGGATTGTATTCCATCGGGCACTAACTGTCATAAGTTGCAGGAGGAACTTAACTATTCTTCCAAAATGTAAATGAAGGAACCCTTCCCCCTCACTCTTGCAGTTGGTAGATAATAGTGTTAGTATCTGAAGCTGTGCATACCATGCAGTAAAATCCTGCCTGAACTACAAAGACATCTCGTGTCTACTTGCCACAGCATGTTTTTGGAGTCTTTTGTATAATAGCAACTGTTTTAAAAGCATATTTTGTTGAGGAAAAAATACAGTAGATCGTAAAATGAGAAGGGCAGGCTTGTTTGTAATGTGTGTGAGAACATTCAATCTTACAAATGTTGATGTTAGTCCAAGAAAAAATTGATTAATTAAAAATTTATTTTAGTTCTCCTCAAAAAGATATGGATAAGAAAAAGGATGAAGAGCAGCCTTTGACTGTGTGTAACCAGTACCCTAAAGAAGCTGTGAGGAAACGTCAGAATTTGGGTCGAGGTTCCAGGGGCAGTGATTCTTCTAGGACCTCTAGGAAAAGCTTCAGGTTGGACTACAGATTGGAAGAGGATGTAACTAAATCAAAGAGAGGCAAAGATGGGAAATTTGTCAACCCGTGGCCAACGTGGAAATCACCAACCTTGCCAAATATTTTGAAATGGTCCCTCATGGAAAAAAACAACAGCAACGTGCCATGCTCAAAGCAGGTAAGTACTTGTATGTTTTCTGCTTTTGATTTAGACTGCTTTTACCTCTGCTCTAATCAATAGCATAGGACAGTTTCTAACTAATACTTGATAGGCGTCTTTGGAGACTTCTCTGAGTGTTGTTTTCTGATTTTATTATAACTTTATTCTTTTCAAAAGGTGGGTTAATACTGTCTGCCTCTTTTTTTTTTTTTTTCTCCTTTCTGTTAGTTCCACGTCCTTTGATTTGTCCAGCTTGGTTTATAGTTACAAAAACAACAAAAAGGGCCCCCTAGCTCAGTCATAAACTACAGTTACACTCTTTCCCCTTAATAGGTGTTGCACTATGAAGCGTACTATTCACATCATTAGTATTGGATGAAATAGCTATGGCTTATCTCTTTTTTTAGAAATTGCCTTTTTTTTCAGGCTGCCATATACTACATACGTTACATCTTTTTCATAAAAATGTAATAAATAGTTGCTGTCATTTACTTATGGAAATGTTTGCACACCTATGTTTTTCTGTTTCAGTACACCAGGAGAAAAATTTGCTATGTTAAATCTAACCTGAGCAAGTATTTGTACTGAAGTACTAAAGGTACACTGGCAGTTTACTGGGAAACACCATTATTTGTTCTCGGTGTATTGCTTCTGTTTGATATTGCATATAAAGAAGGAGGCAGGGGAAGCTGCTTCTGAAAGAAGCTTATTTTCCATGAAGAGTAATGGATGCTGGAAAGCCATGGGTTATCTTTGTGGCCACAAGAAGTGTTAGGATGGCTACAGTTTTGACAGGATTACTTCTCAGTGTATTTTCTAATGTGTTGACTGCACTTTGGAAAAGCTGTGCTGAATGGTGCACAACCAGGGAAAGCATTTTTGAACAAAAACTTTAATAATGCTTTTAAGCATCCAAGAAGGCATGCATAAGCTATAAATCTCAGAATATTTAGTGAAGAGCTTACACTTTTAATTTTTATCTTCTGTGAATTACCTGTGAAGGAAGGAATTTGGTCAGCTTTATGGACAGGAAATCTGTGTTACTTATTAACACATGGTGGTCAGAGGTTTGGGAGTTTCTTTGAGGACATGTGGCCCAAAACGCGTTTAAGGGAGAAATAATGTTGGCTGTAATTGTTCTATAATACATTTACTTCAGGAAAAAAAAAGCACACAAAACTTAGTTCAATCTTGGGATCACTTCCAACAATTTACTGTTTCAAATTTGGTGTCCTGCTTCTAGACATCATCTGCACGTTGTAGTAGTAACAACGGTTGTGCCTCAGTGTGTACAGCTTTCTAAGCAATGTGCTGCATTATGATACTTTGACCACATTTGTGTAAAATTCATGCCTTGGCGTTTTCAATTGCCTTTGACTGCTGCCCTATTCCGTGTACGTACAAAGGCTTCGGATCTTACCAGCACCAGTCAGAAACCTGGCGAGTGACTGAAGTGACTAGAAGGCGGTGCTAAGGTGTGCTACAGAGAGCAGAATATACAGCTCTGTGATGGCAGTGGAGAACTGCAGCACTCCCCTTTAATTTACGGATTCTCTCTGCAATAAAGGACGATTACAAGGAAATCTACATTTTACTAGTTGTAAAGCTCTCTCTCTGACCCAGCTGGGATTCATTTTGTACTAATTTTATTGCTTTAGATATGAAATTTTTTAATTAGGTGCCAGCTGTTGTCCAGGAGCTCAGTGAAGTAAATCAGAAATAGAAAAACCTAGATAGGGATCAATGAAATGCACTTACTGAGTCAGCCATTTCGATGCTTGTTCCAGCTATGTTTGCTCCACACCTAAATCAACCTGTAAAGCACTTCTGAGCTTGTTTCAAATTCAGACTAAGGGCTCCATCCTTTATTTAGCACTGCTAGATAGCATGTCCTTTGAGCAGACTCCTACTTCAGTTTCCACACTGAGTGTGCCTAGTGATACTCTGCTATGCTGGGCAGGTTCAGTTTATCTGTACCAAGTGCTTTGCATATGTGGGAAAAAACCCCAACATATTATCCAGGATATGAACTTCACTGCGTAAAAGCTATATGTATTATAATCATGCCTTCACAACAAGCCTATATCGTTATCCAGAATGCATAGACTTTTTGTATTTTCATTACAGGCTTTATTAATAACTTTTTTCAGTGCTGTTGTGAATACGTTTAATTAATAATTAATGGACCAACAGTTTAGATTGTTCTCTTTTCTGTAAAATCCAGTGGTATTCCAGTATGTACTAAGCGCCAAAAATCCTAAGCTAATTAGCTAGTCTTACCAAAGCCTGTCATGTGTTTCTTCTTGCTTTGCATTAGGAAGGAAAGAAGAACATGGGAGGGGGGAAGGGGCACAGCAGGAGGAATTTTTGTATTACTCCAGTGATGAAGATAAGAGAGTATTAGGCACATTTTGCTTCTGTTGGTTGCTAATTTGACATTAATGCCGTATTTCAAAGATCTATTATAATTCTTGTAGTATTAATACGTTTCTGGTTAGTCTGACAGAGGACAAAATGTACTATAGTAGGAGAAAAGTCCCATAAGATTATGGTTTTTGTTCATGATGTTGTTTTATCTTGTTGTATGAGTTTTAAGAATTTCATATGAAGTATACTGCCAATAGAACTTGTCTTTTAGTTTGAAATCTTATGAGTTGAGTAATGAGTCCTTATTGCTTTAAAAGGTAATTCTATGGATTTTATTGTATTCTCATAAAATATTTTAAAAACCCAAACAACCCCAAACACAAACCCCATACGCTGAGAAGTAATTTCTTTAGCTATTTCCCTGTGTGACTTACTATGATAGCTCAACAAAATGCCTGATCTCTGATCTCATTCTCTGAGGAATCATTGATTTGGATCAGAGGCCTGTGTATCACAAACCTGTAGATCTCGTACAGAGTTGGTACTTTCCCAGTTATGCCACCTTTCTGCTCTTGACTTGCCTTGAACTTTTGTTCACAGAATTTCATTCAAATAGGTCAGGAAACCAGTTGTTCAAACTGTGCTACTCTTTATTTATCAAAATTCCTATCTGTGTGTTCTTTACAAATGCCTTTTATAGTGATTAGTTCTAACTTTAAATCAACTATTTTAAATGCTTAATAGTGTCGATCCTAGTGCCATCTCTGTAAGCCTTTAATAGTGCAAATGTGTTGTGATTTTATCCTGTTAGGCAAGTAAGCCCCACGTAGCTGCTTGCTCACTCCCCCGCAGTGGGATGGGAGAGAGAATTGGAAGGGCAAAAGTGCGAAAACTCTTGGGTTGAGATAAAGACAGTTTTTAATAGGTAAAGCAAAAGCTGCACGCACAAGCAAAGCAAAGGAATGAATTCATTCACTGCGTCCCATCAGCAGGGCAGATGTTCAGCCAGGATGGCAGGTGTTCAGCCACCTCCAGGAAAGCAGGGCTCCATCAAGCTTAATGGTTACTTGGGAAGACAAACGCCATAACTCTGAACATCCCTTCTTCTTCTTCCTTCCCCCAGCTTTTATTGCTGAGCACAATGTCATATGGTTTGGAATATCCTTCTGGTCAGTTGGGATCAGCTGTCCCAGCTGGGTCCCCTCCCAACTTCTCATGCAGCCCCAGCCTAATGGCTTTGACACTGTGCATGCACTGTTCAGCAATAGCTAAAACATTAGCCTGTTATCAACACTGTTCTGGTCACAAATCCAAAACGGCACCATATTGAGCTACTAGGAAGAAAGTAACTATCCCAGCCAAAGCCAGTACAATATGTTTAAGTTCCATTTAAGAACTCCTTGTTCACATCTGCCAATTGGGCAGTTCTTAATCCATTTAGTATTGTTAATATTGCATGATACTAATTTTAAAAACTAGTTTATGTCAAATGTCAGCAAAAATAAAGTGGAATAATTTAGAATTCTCAGCATAATTTGTAGTCAACCTTTACAAGCACCTGCTTAAAAAGAACATTTTCTGTTAATGCAATTTAGGTCAGTAAGTACATTTTAAAATGACAATTAATTATTAAGTTCTGTATCTGATTTTAATTTCTTTTATATAATCTGATTTGTTGGCTTAACCATGTGTAATTTGGTGGGTTGTCCTAATTTCCATTTTTGAGTATTATTTTAATTTGTGGATCTTCTACTGTTGTTTTGTTTTGTAATGGTTCAGATTTCTCCTGCCAGTGTTGTTCTGAGAATAGTGAGAATGAAATAGAGATAAGAAAGTGATACTTCTTTCTTGGGGAATCAGCAGTTTGTCTCAGTCTAATACTCATACTTTGCTTATTCTTGTATGAATTAAGTGTTTGTATTGTACTAACCTTAGGTTCAGCTTTATAGAAGCTTATCAATTTCTCATTCCTGGAGACAGTAATGAAGGTTTTTCAGTAGACATGTCTTGTCCATTAGCTCTCAGAAAAAGCAATTTCATGAATATTTTATTACTTACAGTAGAATTGCAGGTGAGTGGGAATGCATGTGTTTGGTTTTTTCCCAACATATGCCCTCCAAATCAATAAAATATTGTGGAGAAAGTAACTTTTCTGAAGCCGTCAGGATTGTTTTAGTAAGAGAAATCCTAGACTCCTGAACTGTCGCAGCATCAGCTGGGCTTTTAAGGGAGCGGGAGGTCAGCTCTGTGTAAGCTCATGATAGTGCTCATCTCCTATGCTAGACCTAGAGAATGAGAGCAACAACCATGACAGGGAGAACTTTACAAGGAACCAGAAGTGCTGGGACATCTGTGATTACCAGAGAGAGAAGAGTGTCAAATTTGGACGACAATTGAGCTGAAAGCTGTCAGTTTTCCTTGTCTGGATTAATGTTCAGCTGGATCAGTTCTCTGACCCGTTAGACTTGAGTGAGGACTAGGTGAATGTTCACGCTGGAACAAGAGGGGAGGTGGGGGAAGGTTTCTGTAACTTTGTTACACAGGAGTATGGATTTAGGTTGATTTCAAGTCTTTCATGGGACTGCATCCTGAGCATACAGGGATATCAGTGTAGTGATTTATTCAGTAATAATTAAACTTTAATTACCTTGAAGGCTTCAATAAGAAGAAGCATAGCTAAGTGACTTAAGGTCCATCTTAAAAATGAGAACCAAATATTAGTTTATTTTAAAAATGTTCATTGAATTATTGGCAAGATGGGAAGACAGAACTACAAAAGCTATCATTAGCTAAGTGAGGTCAACCTCCATGTGCTGCTTCTCTATGCAATGGTGGGGGGGAGAGAGGGTCTGCTAAAGGCTAACAGAACAGAGCTTTTGTGAAATGCTGTTGGGAATGTGGCATTTGCTTTCGTCCATAGTTTTGTGACATATTTGGGGTAGGACTTGGAGGATACATCGTTTAGTTGCACAAGCTAAACTTGAGCATTCGTTACAGTAACAGTATATATA
The DNA here is from genome assembly GCF_036417535.1 of Chlamydotis macqueenii. Classification (NCBI taxonomy): domain Eukaryota; kingdom Metazoa; phylum Chordata; class Aves; order Otidiformes; family Otididae; genus Chlamydotis; species Chlamydotis macqueenii. Next base: position 13,833,921 of record NC_141556.1, on the reverse strand, counting down.
TTATTTTCCAGGTCAGGAATACTAAGGAATTGCAAAGCCTTTCCCAGGATGCTGTTCATGCCCTGCAGTGCAGTGCTTTCAGACTCTTTTTCCCTGTTAGTTGGTCTCCTGGCCTGATGGGATATTCTCGAGCTCTCACTTCTCTCTCTTAGCAGAGAAGTGAAAACATTACAAAAACCCAAGATGAAATTAGGAGGAAGTAGCTGGTAAAATGGCCATGAAAGAGACATCTCTTTTGTCCTGCAGTTCTCTGGTTGCCTAAAAATATAAACAAAATGCAAGTCTTGACTCTAATGATTTGTGCCTTGTATGCAGCTTTTGCTCCATGGCTGAGTACGTTCTGAAATCTCTCATGCATGTTGTGGTTTTTTTGTTGGTTTTTTATTTATTTATTTTTTTTTTCCTAGGAACTCGATAAAGAGCTTCCAGTGTTAAAACCTTACTTTGTTCAAAAGCCAGAACGTGCTGGGAAGACAGGAACTGGTATGCGAGTCACGTGGTTGGGACACGCCTCACTTATGGTGGAAATGGATGAACTTATATTCCTTACTGACCCAATCTTCAGCCAGCGAGCTTCCCCTACTCAGCTGATGGGTCCCAAGCGCTTCCGAGGACCTCCGTGCACAGTAGAACAGCTCCCCAAAATAGATGCAGTCATGATAAGCCACACCCATTACGATCATTTGGACTACAACACTGTAATGAGTTTAAATGAACGCTTTGGGAGTGAGCTGCGCTGGTTTGTGCCTCTGGGGCTCTTGGACTGGATGCAGAGATGTGGTTGTGAGAATGTGATTGAACTGGATTGGTGGGAAGAGAACTGCGTCCCTGGTCACGATGCGGTAACTTTTGTCTTCACTCCTTCTCAACATTGGTGCAAAAGGACTGCAACAGATGATAACAAGGTTCTTTGGGGCAGCTGGTCTGTCCTGGGACCTTGGAATAGGTTTTTCTTTTCAGGAGATACTGGATATTGTGTTGCTTTTGAACAGATAGGTAAAAGGTTTGGACCTTTTGATCTTGCAGCCATCCCCATTGGAGCTTATGAGCCAAGGTATGAAAATCAAAGTTTGATCAAAATACATAATTGAAATGATATACTGATGACAAAAAAAAAAAAAAAACAAAACCACCCAGAAGTGAAAACTGTAGGTATACTTTATTAAGAATATACAATAGAACACAGAGGCCAAAGGAGGAAATTGCTGAGGCAAAAGGACGTTGCTTGAATGACAGAAAAAAAAAAAAAGCAGGCAATCAGAAGATGGAGCTGAAATGTCTAGGATGCTTGCCTGTGTATGTGTGATGTTCTTGGAGAGTTTTTTCTTCAGTCTTAAGCACGGAAAGGATGAATCAGCTCACTTTCATCCATGAAAAATGTTGAGTAAAAATCTGGAATTACTTTGCGGCTTTTTTTTCTGAAATAGCATCTCTCAGTCCAGCCCATGTAGATACATGCAATTTGCTCCATTTTTCTCTTGCTTCATTCTTTATGCTGTTTTTGCAACTTATTTGGAGATGAATCCTTTATAGAGTGTGAAAGATCTATTTGTTTAGGCATCTCTATCCTACTTATGACAGTGTATCTAAACTTTTAGATGATATTACTTGTACAATGGTGGAAGCAAAGCATGTATAGGCTGGGAAAGGAAGATAGGAATCGGAATAACAGGGTAAAAATCCAGTATCTTTCAAGAATTGCCAGGTTCTCCTTTCTGCTTTACCACCATCCCCTTAAGCTATCTTCTGAAGCACACACTTTTTGGTGTGTGCTGCTGGCATGAAATTTTTTCAGCGATGGATTTAAATCTATTACCTTAATGCCTCAGGGTACCAGTAATATGTTCTCATACTATTAAAAATATAGATAAGAAAAAAAAAACTTTGAGATACATGAACTGCTGTTTTGTGGATATGTTGGTATATTCCAGCTTGTTGATTCTGAGTGTGGTGTATGTTGTTCAGATGTATGTGCTCCATAATTTTTTTGATTAGGTGAGTGCAGTTTTTTTTTTAGATTCTTTGCAACTTGCCCAATGAAAATAAAGAAATCTTGCACTGAATTAGGTGACACAGAAAAAAATTACTTTGTGTTTTTGTAGATGGTTTATGAAATACCAGCATGTGGATCCTGAAGAAGCAGTAAGAATCCATATCGATGTTCAAGCAAAGAAGTCTGTAGCAATTCACTGGGGGACCTTTGCTTTAGCAAATGAGGTAAATTTCAACACTGTCCTTGAGTTCAGATTTCCCTGACTACACAGACATTAATGAAGCTTTGCTCTTGCAGTTTAACCTACATAGCTGTAAATGTATACTTAAAATGTAAAGTTTGTAGGAGTAAAAAGTTGTTACTATATGTACTGCAGTTAAAAACAATGCTTAGCTTTTCATAACCAATTACATAAAATATTTCCACAGTTATGATTAATTTTAAAGTACAGAGTTATTGAAACAAATATTGAGGTTTTCTAGTATCTGAAAGCTGAGGAACATGAAAGATGGGGACACGTATGCAATAGTAAAAGTAAACTCAGCAGTGCATCACTTAGAGACAGGAAGAACTGTGCACTTGTAGGTCAATACAGTATTTATTAATCATGTCTGTCTAGTAAATAAATAGAACAGTATTTTTAACAGTTGATTCATAGTTAAATACGAGCAAGAATATGAAAAACCGAGTTATTCCGAGTTGCTTTTTTTTTTTAATTTTTTTTTTAATCTCTTCCCCCTCAAGTCCCCAGTTCTAATAAGGAAGTTACCCAGGTACCCTAACAGTGACTAAAAATGCAGTGAAAGGGAAGTATCTACATCCCCTTTGATACTCCTTGTCTGCGAGCTGGTTTTCAACTTTATCTTTGCATCAGTCACACAACTTTATTTTGTAACTCAGTCCTGATGCTGTTAGCTATGTTCACCTGGTAGGTCAAGTTTTCCTTAACTTGGATATAACATTTTTCTATCCAATAAACTGTGTCACTAATACCCACAGTACAAATGCTACTGTGTTTTTAGAAGGACAAAAAAAAAATTATTATTTCACCCCGATGTTGCCTTTTCTGAAACATAACAAATACAACGAAGCAACTTTGGGGGGGTAGGGGGGGACACACCTCATTGACAGGGCTCTAGTTTGTAAACAGTAAAGCTGACAACTTTGTTTCACTAAGCGAGAGAAAGCGCCATCTGCTGACCTGCTAACCCTTCCTCCTCGGTGCCAGCCATGAGGAATAGCGGTATTTCTGCTTCCAAGAGATTCGGTTCAATACACTGAAGAAGATGAATGAATTTTGGATGATAGGTTGTGCCTTGCTAGTTACTCTACAACTGTAAATCAGCATTCTTGTCTTTTAAAAACTGAGAATGAAACCAAACGTTTTAATTTGACAAATATATATACAGCCCTCCCACTCCGCTTTTTAGATAATGTTTAAATGTAAACCATTTCTTGTTTAGAGCAGTAGTATTCTTTCTTTCCCCCAAATGCTGCAGTGGTATATTTTCCCTCATATTATTCTTATTTTTCCAGTATTACTTGGATCCTCCAGTTAAACTGAATGAAGCTCTTGAAAGATATGGCTTGAAAAAAGAAGACTTCTTTGTCTTAAACCACGGAGAGTCACGGGACTTGAGTACAAATGATGGATGTGAATAATGAAACAGTAGCAATTCCTTGTAAGCCTCATTTGATCTGAACTAGCAATTAATGTTACAAATGTTAATAAGATGTACTTACAAAGTAGATTTTTTGGAGTGAATTGGATTTTTAGATGCCAGGTTTGCCAGTTTCAGAACTAAAACTTGCATACCAATTTCATTATAAATTTTACAACTTATATTCATAAATTTTGAGAGGTGATCTAAAAACTGGTTAATATATAAGGTGTTGTCTGGAAATAACTTGCAGTTTCAACTCTTACATGCACCACTGATAAATGACTGGTGTGCATTTTTTAAAGACTCTTCATCTTGCCTGCAACAGCAATAATAAACTCAGCACAGGACATATTCTTAGAATTAATGACTGACTTGAATTTACTCATTGTTAGAATGTCATCTCCCACTTGTTAGTCATTAATCTTCAGCTAATGCCCTGTACCTTGATAGCTTCACTGCATGTTTTATGGGGTGGAGTCTTCCAATACAGCTGTGTTGTTAAAGCACAAGCACAGTAAAATTTTACTGTAAAATTTCACAGTAAAACTTACATTTTACTGAGTGCTTCTACATTTTCATATATTGACAAACCACAAAGCTGAATTTTACAATGACCTAAAGAAATGTGCCTTTTAAAGAGAGAGATAATTTAATACTGCATCATTGATGTGTAAAACTTACTGCTGGCCAGAGTATCTGCACACTCTCATTGTTTTGTCAATATTTTTAAGTTAGGCCTGAACATGTCTAAAATAACTTTGTCAAATGCAGTACATGAAATGCAAGAATCCTTAATGGCGCTTGTCTTTGCACTGACTCAGACTATTATTAAGTACTTTTTTTTAAATGAAAGGTCTTAAGCGAGGGCTGTGGTATTTTTTCTTATAGCTTCCCTATAATTTTAAAGTTGAATGAGAGATTACAACATTGTTCAGTATTGTAAAATTTGGCTAAATGTATCTGTTTCAAATTGCCATGCTAATTTACAGAATTAAAGCCTAATGTTGCCAATAAAAAGGGTTGGTAGTCTTCTTCATAATTCATTATTTGTTTTAGTCTATGGGATATGTGTATGTCGTAGTTCAGCCCCGACCAGGACCAGACTACGCAGTCTCTCTCTCACTCCCCCCACACTCCAAGAGAACAGGGAGAGAAAATATAAGAAAAACGGCTCGAGGTTTGAGATAAGGACAGGGAGAAATCCTTAAAGTTACAGTCACGGGCAAAACAGACTCAACTTGGGGAAAACTATTCATTTATTACTACAAATAGCAGGATAATGAGACAGAGAACAAGATAACCTCCATCCACCCCTCCCTCTTCCCAAGCTTAACATTATCTCTACTACCTTCCCCCCCCTCCGAGCGGCACAGGGGGGGAAGAGGGAATGGGGGTTGCAGTCAGTTCATCATACGTTGTTTTACGCCGCTGCTTCATGGTCGGGGGAAGAACTCCTCACATTCCTCCCCTGCTCCATTGTGGGGTCCCTCCCATGGTCCACAGTCCTTCGTGGAACTGCCCTGGCGTGGGTCATCTTTTCCACGGGGTGCAGTCCCTTTAGAACAGCTGTCCCAGTGGGCCCTCCATGGGCCACAGCTGCCTTCAGGCATCCACCTCCCATGGTACGGGGTCCTTCACGGGCTCCAAGTGGATCTCTGCTCCTGCGTGGACCTCCATGGGCTGCAGGGGGACAACCTGCTCCACCATGGTCGTCACCACAGGCTGCAGGGGAATCTTGGCCAGGAGCCGCATTACTCCTCCCCCTCCTTCTGAACTGACCTTGGCATCTGCAGCCGTTCCTCACAACAGGCTGGTAGTTGTCTCTCAGGATCTTTTTACATCTTATTCACTTCTCATCTCCTCTCCACTTCTTGCAGCCGGGCTGGACCGAGTTGGGCCCAGTCGGCTGCCTGGTGAGAGGCCAGAGGGTGAGACCTGCAAGGCCCATAGGCCTGTGCCTGCGCCTCTGCCCCCGCTCAGCTTCTTCACATCTTCTCTTCTCTCTTTTTTTTCTGTTTTCCCCTTCTTAAATACGTTATCGCAGAGGCGTTATCACGGAACATTCTGCTACCAATCGGCTCGGCCTTGGCCAGCAGCAGGTCCGCCCTAGGCCCGGCCGAGTCCACTGAATAAAGGGGAGCGACTTCTAGCAGTTTCCTACAGAAGCTACCACCTTAGGCCCCCCCTCACTAACAAAACCACGACAGTGTATTTTTTTCCCCTCTTCTTGTGCATTATATTTTATGTTCATACTCCATAAAGATAAATTTAAAAAGACACGTTCTTTCCCTGCAATTTAAAGACATGAACTTCTGGCAATTAATTAAAATTAGCTAAGGAGATTTCATGCTAGGAGTGAATAGAAGTAATCTTTTAACTGTTGACAGTTATATTTTAAAAATGTATATTGGGAAGTCCTAGAAGTCTTACAGATCTTAATACCAACAAAGACCAGCACAAGGAGGCAAAGGTCAGTTTGTCCAAGTTCATGCTGAGGAAGAGTTCTGGAACACGGGATCATGTTTCCATGTAAGAAAAAGTAGCTTATATTCCTTTCGTGGGATTCATATTTGACAAACATCAATATTTCTTTATTTGAAAAGGTAATCCTAGTACAGTCTAGGTGTATTCACCAGAACGTGTTTGTAATTGTTTAAAACTACTCTGTCATTCAGTGTTGATTTTGGGAGGGTATTTCAGGTGAAGTCTCTGTTGGGCCTTGTATTTGCACAACAGCTTCAGTAACGATTTGGATAACATAATGCATATTACATGTTCGTAATATTGTGGAGGACACCAAGCTGCAGGATGGTTTGAGTACTTTGAAGGACACAGTTAAAACTGAAGTTGTTTGTTTTTTGTTTCAGTTTTCAAATTAATAAATAGACTATTCTGTAAAATTCTCTACTTAAGAAAGAATGAAACTAAAATAGAGAATACCCAGATAAGCAGCCGGACAGCTGAGAAGTACTGACAAGGATCAGAAAGTAAATGTCAGTAATGGTATATGTTTTCTTTTGGATCTATTAATTCACAGCATTTTAATGTAGAACGGTGACTGTTATGCTTTGCTTGGTGCTGATAAGATTCCACCTAGGATGTGGGGCGGGGCATAAAAAAAATCAGACACACTTGTGTGAAGACAGAAAAGGAGAATCTTGCGTGATTTCAAAACATCTCAATAGCATTGTTCTAAGAAGAACGCATTTTAAAATAGGTCTTTCTAGACCAGAAAAAGAAGACTGAGACAACGAAGTTTTCATGTATTTTTAGAAAAGGGGACAATGGTCACTTGTTTCTGTCGGCGATCAAAGCAAAGAATAAGAGATCAACGTTAATTATCAAAAAGATGAAGTTTGCAAAACTTATTTTTAGGTTGGAGAACATGGAGAGGGACATCTAGACATCTCCATTGCTGAGCTTAAGAAAACATATATATTGGATACACCTAGACCAGACTAGTCTAAGTTCTTGTGTCAGAAGAGAAAGGTGGGATTTGTAAATTCTTAATGTCTGACCTAGCCTTTATTTTCCTTTGTTAAATACAGAAATGGAAAAAAAAAATCTACAAAAAGTGGCAAAACATTAAGTGATTGTTATGTAATTTGTGTCTCACAAAATGAACAGTGTTTTTGGAGCAGTGGCAAGGAGAAAGGGAAGTTCATGGTCAGTGCAACGATTGCCAGGGTTCTGACTGGGAGTCATGCCAGCTTCTATTTCTGCCTTAATGGTATTCCTGAGGAGTTAAAACTACCTATGCAGAAAAACTAGATACACCTACCTTTATCCCTGTATTGATCAGGGCATAGATATGTTGAATTTTCAAGGTCACATTTTTCTTGCAGTTTTAGCTATTTGCAAAGTTTCCTACTAAAAATAAATAAAATATCTATTGAATTACAGAAAGCAAGATAATAGTATTTTATTAAGAGCAGAGTGGGTACATTAACTCAGAAGGATGAAGCATTTGGTAATAGTTTAGGTAATATAACTCTCTTAAAAATGGTATAAGGTTGTAAAACTTGTATTCTAGCCTTTACATCTGATGCTTTTTTTATGTTCTCTATGATGCAGCATCCAGGAAGTTTTAGTAGTCTCGTTTCAGTATAAAATGTTTTCTATAATGTTTTATGTTCATCAGTGAAACTGCCTGTAGGTTCTCTTACAATGATGTTTATATGTATTCCATTTCATTTTGAATTAATGCTGCATTGATGACTAAAACTTTATGGGGACTAACTCAACAGAAGCACTTACTCTGATGATGTTCCAGTAGCAGAGAAAAAGGAGTAAAGCTCTCCAAGGAAAGCAGGCTTGAGGGCTGCTACGCAACAGGAAGATTTGGTAAAAATGTGTATAGTACTGCTCCTGTAGACTTTTTAAAAAATGTTGAATTGCAGTTGCATATAATCTTTGATTCATAATAAAGTATTTTGAAAATATGTATGCTTTTCTTAAAGTGACAATTTTAAAGCATGATAAAATCCTTTTGATTTTTTTCAAGTGTGGAAACCTCACACAGCTGTGGTTAACTGAACTGCGGCTTGGCTAAATGGGATGGATACACTAAGTATATGAGAATCTAGGTTTAGAATATCTTCTGTGCAGGTAAGGTGAAAAAACATAGGCTGGGTAACTTTAATATGCAGTTTTCATTGAAAATACAGATTTTGTAGAAAGATGATAGTTTGTTGTTTGTTTTTTTTTTTACTATTTCCTAAGATTTGTCTGCACCCATTTAGTACATATCAGATTAACATATTCATTCAACAATTGTAAATATTTAAGGCAACAAAAATTCTTTATGACATTAAATTGAAATATTCTTACTTTACTCATCTATTTAAAATGTTCATTGTACATACGAAAGTTTTCATGTTTTAAACTATTCCCCCTCTTTGTGTATATGTAACAGCTGTCCAGTGGTTTCTCAGTCCTAATTAAGGTATTGCTTTTATGTTGCTTGTAAAATAAATCTATTATGCTATCGATATTAAATATGTTGCACACTCTTTAGTAGTGATGTAGTAACTGATTTGTGCCTACTAATATGGCAGTATTCAGTAACTTTTTTCTTTGGTTTGTTTGTTGTGGGCTTTTTTTAGCATAGCATTCTTAAGATTAGATAGTTAGTTGTAGTTTAGCCCTGGTCACCACATACTTGCTCGCTCTCCCTCCCCAGTGGGATGGGGGAGAGAACTGGAAAGAAAGAAAAACTCGTGGGTTGAGATGAAGACAGTTTACTAGAATAGCAAAGGAAAATGACAATAATAACAAAACATGGGGATACTAAAATATACAAAATGAACAATGCACAATTTCTCACCACCCAATGTCCCAATGACCAATACAGCCTGTCCTGAGCAGCGATCATGGAAACAAAATGGAGCAGCCAGCAAAGGAGTGAGAGGGTGAGAGAAGCCCCCTCTGGCCAACCCCCACTTATATACTGAGCATGTTCACAGCACGGAATACTCTCTTTGGCCAGTTTGGTTCAATTCTTCTGGCTCTATCCCTCCCAGCTTCCTGGACCTGCACATTAGTGAGATGTGAAAGACAGACAGTGTCCTTGGGCACTTTAGCAACAACCCATATCATCAGTGTGTTTATCAACATTCTTCACATATGAAATCCCCCTCAGCTACTAAGAGGAAAATTAACTCCATCCCTGCCAAAACAAGGACAGATATTTTCACCAGTCTGTTTTCTAAAATGTCGCTATTGTGTTAGTAGTCTCACAACTTGCTCTTTCACTTCTGCATCGGGGTGATGCAACAAAGATGCCAGTTTCTGAGCGAATGGGGCAGAGTCCCTGCAGAGTGTAAAGAAAATTGAATCTTCACTGTATTGGTCCTGAATCATGGTGCCATCTTCATTGTTCATGTTCTTTTTCAAGTTTGCTGCAAATGCCAGGGCTCTAAGCAGAATATCTCTGTTTATACAGGTGTCAAAAAGTAACAACAATGATGGCACCTAGGATTTTCAAGAAATAATCCATACTTAATCATCAGCAATAAGTACATGTAACTAAATCTCTTACCTTTTAAAAAAATGGGAAAAACAAACCTGAACTATCTAAACCAGAAACCCTATGAAATACCAGAACTCTGTATGTTGTGAAAGCATGCCAGAAACTTGCACAGCATGCACATTTCTCTTTTATACACATGTATAAATGCTAAAAATACAATGAAATAGCAAGAATCTTACTTGAGCTCTGAGAAGATGTCTTGTCATGGCTGGGTTTGCAGATAAGTTCACAAGTACTTTCAAAACTTGAATCTGAAATGAGGAACATCCAAGTTCATTACAAGCTCCAAAATCAGTAAGTACAGCAGTAATGAGCGTCAATAATGTCAGTGTTGACTTGGACAGGAAAAGGTAGATTGGGTCAAATAACATCTTGAGTTGTGCACTTCAGTCTTTGGTATAGGGAAAAAGAGAGATTATGGAGTCTCTAGCACGTATGTACTAAGTTATAGATATTTTAGAAGCAAATTCAGTTTGCCTTAAACATTAAAATAAGGCAAGATCTATGCACAACTTGCAGTAGGCAGAATAAGGAATATTTTAAAAATACACAGAGGATGATCAAGTACTGATTTAAAATGTGATCAGAAGCATATAGAAATACACCTTTGTACTTTCCTGGACCTTGTGACAGTGATATTTTAACTAAATACGAAGAAAAGACCAAATGCTATTTATTGTACTTCAGTAAAATAGGTCTGCTAAGTTTAAGGGAAATTTGTGTTTTGGAAAACTAGTTTTGATTTGAAAGAGCAACTGAGTACATTGATACTGATGGTACTGGGACATCTTGAATAAAATTTGGTCCCTATTTGAAGCTTTTATCTTCTTTCACTATTAAAATAATTCACAAATAAGCACAATTTCCCACTGCAGTCAGGAGTGTTGCAAAAGATGTAATAAGCATAAGGGAACAGAAATTCATTACAGGTTATCACTGCTTGGCATGTTTCCCTAGAGAGATTCATGCCTCAGCGAAGCCTTTCAGATGCAGATCTTCCTTGCTCTGTGATGCAGCAGCAATGTTTAGCAAGCAGAAGAGAATTCTGGAGTTGCTATAGCAAAGGCATAAGAGAATAACAGTGCAAACGGTGGTTGTTTGGTAGACCCCTAGCCCACTGGTTCTGCTATGAAGATTCCCCTTTTCCTGAACTTATTCTGAGAAAGTAATACAGATCCACATTTTACGGATTTTAGGTACTATCTGCTATCATTAATGAGTATTTGATTTTCTAGACACAGTTTAAACCATTTTAGAAAAACAGTAAAAAGCAGGCAAATAAAGCAGCTTCATAAATGGTTTGTAACAATACACTACCCAGTACCTGTGTCCTTTCAGTTCCTTCTGAAAGCAAATGAAGAAAGCACGGAATTGAGTTTATCATCTTATGGTGGTAGTCACTGGTAACAGACATATTTGTCAACAATCTGAGTCCAGCTAGCTGCAGATCAGAGTTCAGGGGAGATGACTCAACGTTCCTACAAACTTGGGTAATATACACCTGTGAAAAAAAAGGGAAAGAGATAAAAAGACATTTTTTTATACCAGCAGATTTTCTATTAACAAACAGTGCCAGTGGCCTAGCCACAGTAGTGTAAATACTTCTTCAACACTGCTGGCCAAATATGTAACCTGATCAAGGTTCTTGGAAACAAGTACTTTTTTGTTTTGTGTTGAATATATTCAAACATTCTACTGGCATGATAGAAGCAGACATTACAGAGTTATGCTCACTGACCTTCCTGAAGCATAAATTGCTCTGAAAACCCAAATTCCTTTGACTCCATCTCAGAAGTTGCACAAGTGCTTTAAGGAGTTATTTCAAAAATCACTTAAAGCAACTAACGTCTTCTTACATGTTGAGAACAAGCTAAGGACAAGTCTTGGAATGAAATCCCTTCTTCCAGCCATGTGGCCCATTCACCGCAATACTCCTCAGGAAGAATGATGACAGCTGACATTAACAACTAATATTTTCCAGGGGAAAATAAAAAAAAAGAGGTGAAGAAGCAGAAGCGAGGAGCAGAGAGGGGGAGGCATGAACCTTGTGGGCCTTGCAGCCCTCACCTTCTGGCCTCCCGCCGGGTGGCCGCCTGGGCCGAGAGAAGTGAAGAGAGGAGATGTGAAGAGAACCTGAGCCTGATAGTGAAGAATTTCTTGTGAGAGGAATGGCCGTGCTAATGATCTCTCCCTGTTCTTGTCTCAAACCTCAAGCTTTTTGTTATATTTTCTCTCCTGCATTCTCTCAGAGGGTTGGGAGAGTGAAACTGCGTAGCTTGGTCCTGAGCAGGGCTAAATTACAACAACCACACACTATTCTTTTAAGATGAAACTGTCACCCTGAAAAAATTGGTCTTCTACAAACCCAGGGGATCAATTACTGTTTTCCTCTCCCTTGCCTAAGGAGTCATGCTAAGTTCAGTTTGCAATCCATCCTATTAAACAACCACTGCTGCTGTTCTAGACATGTTTGGAAATCATCTTGCCTCACATATCTTCACTATAAACTTAGCAGCACCATCTCTGTTTAATAGCACTTGATGAAAGCTGAACACAAACTGCCTAGTTTCCTAACTGTCTTTTAAAAAAAATTAAGCGCCAGTGATGCAGTGCATTTTTAAGTTATCCTTTTGGCCTCGGAACACACAGGTCATCCAGATCTTCTAACTCGTACGTCTAACCTCAAAACATTTTGGCATCCTGACTTGTATTTAACAAATCTGTTGAAAGCCCTGTGCTGTCTCCTGCACCTCAATTACTTTGACTTTTCCCTTTAAGAAACTTACCTGTATCTGTTCCTGATTTTTAATATTCATACTCAAATTATTAAGTGCATTTAGTACTTTAACTTTGGGAACACAATCTGAGAGCATCCCTCCAATAACAGAAAGGCCATCCAAATTTCGGATTATATCCTGAAATATAAAACAGATATTTAATATTATTATTAAAACCTGAAATTAAATGCTGAAGGCTTTCCTTAAAGTTTCCATTTTAATGCAAATGAAATGTGTGAACGAAGACTCCCAGAACAGACTACTCTGTTTAAAGAGAGAGTGTTAGCAGATATTGCCTTATTGCTTCCACTGAAATTAAGAATACTCCTGCTTAGGGCCAAAGCATTATTTGACATTATTTCACAATGGCACAACACCTTTACTTTTAAAATTTGGCCTGCAAATCATGCTTAAAGCATTTTAGATTTTAAAGAATCAAAGGTAATATGCATAATGAGTTTATAGAATAGCCAAGCCAGGTCACAGTACCCAAAAGTCCTGACCGAACAGAACAGAATTTCAAGATGCAGCTTGATATTATTACTAGTAGAAGTTCTAAAACTTTTATCTTTCTTTTGCATTATATGTGATTATTTTTTTAATCTTTCTCACTTAGACTCTAACTATCACTGAGAAAACCATGTACTGTTTTCAAGAAAATGAAAAATGGGCCAATGGGCCTTGAGATTCAGTTACACTCTGTTCTGAGAGATTTATATTAAGAAAACAGTTTTGAGAAGCCAGAATAGACAGCTGCAACAAGGATTATATTAAAGGAGAAAAAAAAAAAAAAAAGGTGGGACCCTGGAGGTTAAACCTTTACAAAGGCATGAAAATCTGCATCCAGCTCAAAGTTTTTCTGCATATTTCCAACTGATTCGAAGATACCTGAATAATCGCAAAGTTGCTAAGATGTAAATGGCATACAACTTTGGAAAGATAAAAAAAATAATTTAAATTATCTCAATAAATTTCAGATCTGATCCTGAAAGTATTTAACCTTTTTCCAGTTCAACTCTTTCATTAACATTATGTAAATGTACATAACAAGATATAAAGGTATTTACAGCACTTTGAAAATACAGAACTCTGTACAGACTTTAAGATGTACCATCATTAAACTTAGATACATTTTGTGAAGATGGTAAATAATATTATTTGGGCTAGCAGAAATTAAGGCAGAGACATAAAATGGATTTTAGAACACAAGCTATCCTAGCTCTCAATCCTGTGTCACTTCAGCAAAACAGCACCTCTCATCTTCCATACTGACTGGTATTGAAACACTGTTGTTTTCTACAGAACAATACTCACTTGATTTACAGAGAAGGCAGCACTGTTGCTCAGAGTGATTAAAGCTTGCTCTTGAATTAATGGATCATCTGTGGCCTGGAGCAAATGAATAAGTTTCTGCAGAGCATCCGCATCCATGGTATGGGTTGACTCTGGAGGACGGTTGTCTGTCAGCATTTAAAAATGAAATACTTGATACCAAGTTAGAGACATTTCACTTAGTTACCACCTAATGTTTTTTTTTTTTTTTACAAAGCTGAGGTTTAGCTCTCAGCTGTAGGGTGCATTATTCTAAGTTTGCTTGTACCCAGCCATCATAACATGGCAAAAAAATTGTGTTTTACAATAGCTGGACTTAACGTCTTTTTTCCTGAGTCCTCCGACTAACTCTTTTCAAAATAGAAAACAAAAGGAATACATAATAAGAGCCTGAGGTACGCTACTCTTTGGTTAACGAACAGCAAACATCTCCTTCAAAATTATTAGGAATATTCACCAAACATTACAATTTTTTTCCCTTGTGTTGCCTGAAATGAAATGTGAAAATCTGTCTGGACACTGTAGGAAAGGAAAATAAAACTTCCAACTTGCAGACTACTACTTCCTGAAATTATGATAATGATGTTTTGCTAGTACCCTGAGGTCCTCTGACAAAGTAACACCACAGTGTTAAGAATGGCATCACTTGGCCCACTGAGGAAGGCTGTTTCTGAGTCAGGATGAGGTTATGGAGTACCTGGCTTTCATAAGAGGGTGACACAAACAGCATCAAAGACCATTTTCAGGCAGGTTGGAGGCAGAACTATTTAGCTAGCTGAACAGCCTGAAGACTCAATCTATGACTACTGAACTAGTCACAGATGACATGAAATGACTTTCAAACTAACTAGTCCTTTATAATTCCAAATATTTGCTGCCACCATCTCACCAGCCAAACACCATAGTATTCTTTGGAGGAAAAAAATTAAAAAAAAAAAAAAAAGAGGTCAGAGTTAATTATGATAATCTAAGAGGACTGGATGGGCCTGTGGGAGGGAGTCCAGAGGAAGGCCAGGAAGATGACCAGAGAGCTGGAGCACCTTTCCTCTGAGGACAGGCTGAGAGAGTTGGGGCTGTTCAGCCTGGAGAAGAGGAGGCTCCGGGGAGACCCTGTAGTGGTCTTCCAGTACCTAAAGGGAGTTTATAGGAAAGATGGGGAGAAACTCTTCAGCAGAGCCTGTTGTGACAGGACAAGGGGTAATGGTATTAAAACAGAAGAAGGTAGATTTAGACTAGATATAAGGAAGAAATCGCTTACACTGTGGGTGGCAAAACACTGGCACAGGTTGCCCAGAGAGGTGGTGGATGTCCCATCTCTGGAAACATTCAAGGCCAGGTTGGATGAGGCTCTGAGCAACCTGATCTGGTTGGAGATGTCCCTGCTCCTTGCAGGGGGCTGGACTAGATGACCTTTGAAGGTCCCTTCCATCCCAAACCCTTCTGTGATTCTAAGAGCTAGCTGGAAAAACAAAATTGGTTTTCATCTTCATCTCACCCTTGCCTTCATCTGAACTCTTTGTTTAGCTTTGAATTACAGGGGAACATAAATAACTGTGATAAAAGAACAGCAAGTCAGCTCATTAAGTAAATACACTGATTGGACACACACTTTATGATAGACTTAAAAAAAGTGAATTAGGGTTTTTTTAAAAAGTAAGACATGCTCTGGAGTCCTTTACAAACGTCTCACGGCTCCTAGCAGGCCGATAAGCAGCACAGTGGTACCCCTCACAGAGGGGGGGGTATCACTGGAACCCCAAGATGGACCCCCTCTCCCCCGGGCCGCGCCATGGCTCGGCGGAGCCGCCTCCGCCTCCAGCGGCACCGCGAGGCCCGGCCGCGGCCGCCCGCCATGTCCCTCACCTGACGGCGGGCCCGGGCCGGCCTCGGCCACCGCCCGCCGCCCCCGCCGGCCGCCCGCCGCCAGCCGCCACAGGCAGTAGCAGGCGCCCGCCCCGAGCACGATCGCCGCTGCTCTCACCGCCGCCCCCCGCGCCTCGCCCATTGCCTCGGGCCGCGGCCGCGCCGCCCGCGGAAGCCACCTCCCCATCCGGCGCGGCTCACGCCCCGGTCCCTCCCTCCTTCCCCGCCGGGCCCGCGGCTCTGCCCCGCCGAGGGGCTTCCGAGCCGACAGCGCCGTGCGTGGCGCAGGGGGGTCGTGGGCCTGCTGGGGTGCAGCGGGGCGCAGATCCGCGTAGCGACGACGCTGCGTACAGCTGCTGAGCAAACCCTGACCCTGCGAGCGCTGCCTGTGCGCTCGGCTTTAAGCACGAACGCGAGGCCGTGGCTGCTCAGGTGCTGCTGCCCTGTGGGGCACCCAGCGCCCGCCAAACGCGCAGGGCCGCCGCGGTGCTCGCCGGCAGCGGCAGGAGCAGCGGCAGCGTTCAGCGGCGCTGAACGTCCCGCCGGGGGGGAGAGGCAAAGCGCTGGCGAGGCAACGTTGGCAGCGGAGGGCTGGAAGGACCCCCTGGGACCACCCGGAGCGGTTACAGATGCTCCTCTCCCTGCCTCGTAGTACACGAAAGCCTTGCTACCGCTCCGTGCCCCAGTCGGAGGGGCGCGGGTGCGCAGCTGTCCGCGGAGCAGCGACAGCGCGCTGGCAGAGGGCGGGCAGCGGGGACCGCGGGGCGCCTTGGCCCGAGCAGCTCCAGGCCGCGGGCCCATTGCTACGCGACTGCCGCGGCGCAGCTGGGCCCAGCGCCGCCATGGCGCCTCTTAGGACCGCGAGCTCCGAGCTCTGAGCTTACTTCAGCCGCCACAACCTCCCCAGCCTTTACGAGGTGCGCACGGCGGCGGGAAAAAGCCACCTCCCCGCCCGGGACACCGCTTTCTGCGCAGCCGCGCTCACTGGCGGGCGGGAAGAAGGGAAGGGACGGGATGAGTGTGGCGGGCCCGTTGCGCCGTGGCAGCCGGTCGCCCCATGGGGTCCGGTTCTTTCGCCGCCCGCCCGCCCGGGCGTCCTTGTTGGTCGACAGCCCGATCCCCACTGGAGTCGGTGGGACCGCAAGCTCCCCCCCCGGGTAGCATCCAGATTCCTCCCCGAAGGGTCCCCCCTTACCCCTCAGCAGTGCCTCGGTACCGGTTCGTTGGGTCCCTCAGCCCTGGCCAGGGTGTTTTAGACCCCTGACGCGGTTCTCTGCTGGCGTCGGGCGTGATTTTGTTCTCCTTTTGTTAACAGCTTGCTTCAAGCAGTTTGTGAAAGCTTTAGAAACAAGATGCAACAAGGTAATTCTGCTTCTTAATCCATGTTTAAACTCAAAATGATGACTGAAATGAAGGCAAACTCGGTGAATTGCATTGGCATTTTCCCTAGATTTGCTTAAGTTTTTTAGTTTTAATTACAGACGTACTTCCAGATTTCTGCTACAAAGTTTGACATGTGCAGTGGCTGGATACTTCCAACCTTTTTGAGTGCTGAGGGTACAATCAGTTTTTTATGGCCTGTCAAAGGTAAAGATGGTGGTGGTCCACATTTTAGATGTTGGTGTATTATTGGCCCAAGAGTAAATAAACTTCCATGCAATGATAGAGAATAAAAATGTTTCTCACAATGTGAAGGACTGGGAGGGAAACAGAGTTGGTGGGTTTGCCTTTAGGATTCTTACTGGATTCTCTGTATTTCTTTCTTTTCCTCCCTGTTTATCTCTGTCATTCACCTCTGCCTGTTTCAAAATCTGCACCAGCTGTTCTTCAGTTTCCTTGTAACAAAGAAAGGCACAAAGCACAAATAAAAGTTTAAGAGACATCCTGATACTTTTAAGCTACCAAAAATAGACCCCATTTACAAGCAGCTGTTACAGCCAGGATTTCCATGGAAACATTAATAAAGAAATCTTGAGCCAATTAGAATAATTATAGAGCAGTGCTGCCACGCAGACTGAGTACCTCTCCTGAGAGTCTCTCTTGATCATTTTTTTATTTTTTTAAGCACCTGCATGAGGTGTATTTCTTGATTCAGCACTTCAAAACCAGCTCGTTTACATTTCCAAGCAAAAGTTATAAATACCTTTATAGCAACAGTGGCATTAAGTTAATAAACTAAAAATGAAAGAATTAAGGTTGAGATTAAAGGAAGTTTCTTAGAAGAAAGAACCAGTTAAAAATTAGCCTGTGTAAGATCTCTTCATATTTTTTTTCTTGTTTCTTAGAGGTTGGTGCTTGCTAATATCTAGCCGTATTTCTTATTTCATTTTATTGTATTTTAATTTCTCTATGAAGTCACAGTATGCTTGGTGTGAAGATAAATGAGATGATACTGCTCCCTGTATTAAGGAACATCAAAGCCAAGCCAAGACCTATGAACATTTATACACTTATTCTGAAAATTAAGGATACAGACTTCTAAAATGGCCATTTGCTTAAGTCTTTTTATGATTAGATTGTGGTTTGGACATGGTCCAAACAGAGTCGGAATCCAAATACTCGTGTCCAAATAGTTTGGGATTCCCTGCTGTGTCTGAGTCTTTCATTCCTGTCTGATTTCTCTTTTTCGGTTCTCATCCAGATTTACTCTTAAACAGTATTCATACTGGATACTCTTTGGATACTCTTAAACAGTATCCAAACTGGAATAATGCAAACATTATGCATATGACAACCATCACTGTTGTTAGTTGCTGTATTCTTACAATGTTAAAATTAAATGTGTATGCAGAGCTGGCTTAAGATTTTTCTGCCGTATGACCCAAATGAATTTTGCCATGAGAGAGAAACAGCTAAGTGGTAGGAAGAGGAATGGAGTTATGGCAGGAAGAGGAATGGAGTTATGGCAGGAAGAGATAAGCCAAGCTTTCTACTCTGGGTTAATGGAAGGCTGAAAATCATGGCCCGTCCTAGCCTCATTATGTGTTTTGCACACCCTCCTCTTTTCCTCCTCTTCATCTCACAGGAACAGCAGCAGCAGACCAGACTTTTTGGGTCTCCAGAAGAGACAAAATTGACAACTGTTTTGTCATAGTTTTGCATCAGTTTCGTAAGTCACTGTTAATTGGCTGCTTTGGGCTGCTGCCCACCTTGCTAGAACTCCTCCTGGGGATGTGTCCTGGTTTTATTTAGTGAGGGGGAGCTACGGTGGCAGCTTCTGTAAGAAGCTTCTAGAAGTTGTTTCCCCTTTTTCCAGTGGACTTGGCCAGCTCTAGGGTGGACCTGCCGCTGGCCAGGGCTGAGCCAATTGGTAGCAGAATGTTGCCTGATAACACCTCTGTGATAATGTATTTAAGAAGGGGAAAAACAGGGAAAAAAAAAAGAAGATGTGAAGAAGCTGAAGTGAGAGAGGGGGAGGCGCAGCCTTGTGGGCCTTGCGGCCCTCACCCTCTGGCCTCCTGCTGGGCGGCCGACTGGGCCCAGTTTGGCCTGGCCTGGCTGAGAGAAGTGAAGAGAGGAGATGTGAAGAGAACCTGAGAGGTGTCTGCCTGAGCCGACTGTGAACTTTTTTTTTTGTGAGAGGAACGGCTGTAGACGCCAAGGTCAGTGAAGAAGGAGGGGGAGGAGTAATGCTGCTCCTGGCCAAGATTCCCCTGCAGCCCGTGGTGCAGCCCATAGTGAGGCAGGGTGTCTCCCTGCAGCCCATGGAGGCCCACGGAGGAGCAGAGATCCACCTGCAGCCCGTGGAGGACCCCATGTGGGGGCAGGCAGATGCCTGAAGGAGGCTGTGGCCCATGGAGGGCCTGTACCCCATGGAAAAATGACCCATGCCGGAGCAGTTCACAAAGGACTGTAGCCTGTGGGAGGGACCCCACGATGGAGCAGGGGAGGAATGAGAGGAGTTCTTCAGAAGAGGAAGGAGCAGCGTAAAGCAACAAGTGATGAACTGACCATAACCCCCATTCCCTATTCCCTGCCTTGTGCTGCTCAGAGTCAGGGAAGGTGTTAGAGATAATGTTAAGCCTGGGAAGAGGGAGGGGTGGGGGGAAGTTATCTTGTTCTCTTTCTCATTATCCTGCTTTGGTTTTAATAATAAACAAATAGTTTTCCCCAAGTTGAGTCTGTTTTGCCTGTAACGGTAACTTTAAGAATCTCTCCCTATTCTTATCACAAACCTCGAGCCTTTTTTCTTGTATTATCTCTCCCTATTCCCTTGGAGGGTGGAGGGAGTGAGAGACTGCGTAGTCTGGTCCTGAGCGGGGCTAAACTATGACAGGATGGCAGGCTTTTACTGTCTTTGCAAAATGCATCTGGTTTTAGGGTATAGTCTCTTACTGCGGGTCGATATGAAATAATAATATTTAATACTTACAACACTGCAGTGACATTTAAGCAAGCTAAATGTAACAGCTAAAATGTATAAATGGTAATGTGGTTTGAATATGCAGTGAACAGCACATCTTCAGCGCTGGAAGTGTGAGGCTAGGAAATAACACACATTTGTAGCAACAAATCAAAGTAACAAAATTCGTGTCTTTCTCGGTAATGTTTTTTTTGTATATTGATCTCACATACTACTTCTTGTAATAGTTATCACTGTAATGCTTAGAAACCTAGGTAATGAGTCAGGATATTATGTTGTGCTAGGTGCTGTACATGTATCAAAAGACGTTTCCTGCCCAAGTGCCTTACAAGCTGCTGATGAGTCAGTAAATGGACATAAGAAACACAAATGGACTTGAAAAACACAAAGACACAGTGAAATCATTATTGGTGAGCAGGGAAGGGCAGTAGTCACAACACATCAAAACCAACCATGGTCAAGGGCTTTTATCCATGCGTCACAGAAAACAGTTTTTGTGGAACATATTTAGTTTGGTTTTTGATACTCAACGGGAAAACAGCATCTCAATTGTAGTAGGTGCTGCTGGAAAAGCATTGCACATTACGAGGGTTTGCAGGAAAACAAGGAATTGTTAACAAAACTGCACCCAAAGGCATCTACTGATTCTGAATAGCCTGTGGGGTTTGGGAGAATCATTCAGTTTGCAGCTTGTTACATTGCTAATAAATTACTGTTAGGTAGACGCTGTGTTGATTTGTCCAGGACTAGGAGTAAGAGAAGATGATTATAATATACCATTGCTAAGAATTTTTGGTAAAAATGAGTATGTTGTGTTTAGATTACCTGATTTTAGAGGCATAGAACTTAGATCTTGAAACTTTTTGCTTTGAAAAACTTTATGTAGACAAGACATGGATGTTTCTTATCCTCTTAGAGAACGTTTTCTAAGGCACAGCTGATAGTCATCATCCGTGCCACCCAGTCACACTGTCTATTTGGTGTTGAAAATAAATGGAAGTTATTGTTTAGAAAATGTCTGTTAACATAAACAAAACTGTTCCTCTGTGTACCGAGGTCATTTCAATGACAAAAAATGTTGTAGCTGAAGAAGTTGTAAAACTTGTTGGATATTGGTGTCAAATATTTTATTGTGTTTAAATGATGACCATACTGATTCTCAATAGCTGTCTTTCATACATGAATAAGGAATAAGAATATATGTATGTAGGTATGAGTGTACTTTAACAGTTGCTAAATGTACGCAGGAAGGGAGGCTAAAAAAGATTCTTCCATTACTGAGCTTTAAACTGAGTGCTGCACAATTTTAGGACTTTTCAACTTTGTCAACTTTTAAACAACAGATGAACTTTTTCAGATTGATGAATAGAAGCAGTTCATATAAAAGCTGACCTAACTGACCTTAGTTGCACTGTAGCAGTTTTTTGTTTGTTTTTTTTTTTTTTTAAATACTTATTTGATGGTTGGTTAGCTAGGGATTGTGTGACTAATGATCATTTGACATATGAGTATACTTTCAGTTGTTTAATGTTCTGAATAAATAAAAATTGTAGTTTGAGAGAAATTGTAGATGACTCAGATTGTTGAGAGTCTTTTAGAAGTCTAACAGAAATAGCCAGACTTGTACAGATTTGGCGTAATTGTTTGTGGTTTTATAGCTGGCTAAAGCATCACTGAAGAGTACCTGAATGAGGATTTCAAGACCAGGTGTTACAATTCCTTCCTTATTTAAGTTTTATAAAGGAATTATCAAATGTTAAACAGAGTCCTTGCAGTCCAGTATATGGTGGGTAGTTTGGATTTCCTGTGTTGGAGACTTTTCAGAACATCCAAAGGAAAAAACCTTGTTTATGTTTGTTTGAAAAAAGGGGGGAAAAATGTAATAAAACTTGAAACAATAATTTTAAAAAATGGCATTCCTATGGCAGACACGCACTGACTTAATCCAGCAGAGGGAGTAGCCGACCAACGTTGAGATTGGCTTTGGGAAATCTGTCCATAGGAAAATTTGTGATGAAAGTAATTTACAGGTGAAGTTGCCTGTATATGATGGTGTATGTTATGAATTACAATAAGTGATAGATTTATAATATTTTCCTAATATAGTCAACAGTGAACATATACCTTACAAATTACATTTTTGTTAAGAAGATTGAAAAAATGCTTGGTCCAACAATTTATCTAGCTATGCCATTCATTGGGTGACCTGTGGCAACTTGAAGCCATCCATGGATGCTGTCAGAGGCACTTCCCTGTTTCTTTCATAGGACAGATGGTGCTGGTACTCTTCTCTAAAGACTGAGCAGTGCTGCTGATGCAAAGCAGGCTTGGGAGGTGTTGGGGAAATGGAGAGTGTGTCAGAAGTACAGGATGGAGTGAGTTGGGATGCTTTTCTGAGAGCTGAAGAGTACAGTGATAGGGATAAAACAGGAGGGATCGTGGAGCTGGAGTCTTGGCTTCAGTTAGAGGGACTGCGTGATGAGAGGTGGTGAAGGAGTGGGGATCAAGATAAAATTTTAAAAGTCAGGAAAAAATATACTGTGTTCATTCTGCCTGAGACTTTGTGTTCCACAGATCCTGCTGGTATAGGGTTTTTTAAGTATCTCCACACAGCAGTAGCTGTGAACATAGGCTCTGTTAACCTGAGTTCACCCAGACAGAAGTTTCATAGAATTAAAGAATGGGCCAAAAGCACTACCTGTTGCTTTGAGTTTGACACATAACTTTCAGGCAGTTATGTGTCTCAGACCTTACTCTTAGAGAGCTGGAGGCACAGGCTGTTGTCTCACTCCCCTAGGCAGTTTTCAGAGACTTCCTGTTTGTTTTTATTACTTCCTTTTTTATTCTCTTCTAAGTATTACTTTCAGCCAAGGCACTTTTTGTTAATTTTAGATTCACAGAGGCAGAGGAGGAGACATCTAGAAGGCATAGTTACACAATGTATTTCCTTCCATGACAAAGCTGACATACGGAGAAACGTCATTCTGTCATTCTGGCTGTGTGACTCTGTTTGTTGACTCTTACCTAGTCCCAGTATAACTGTTAGTGAGGTTGCACTGTAAACAAGGTTGCTGGAATGATAGAGAAATTAAAAAAAAAAAAAGATGGATCTTTCTTTCTTAAATAAAATTTGATCACTTTGGAGATAAGCTTATAGTAGAACTCTACTGTACTATGAACACAACCTATGAAGGAGCGATCTGTGGAAAAAGTTTGAAAGTGAACAGTGTGTTGTGAGAAAGAATTTAAGGGACAAGTCAGTGGGCTGTTATATACTGATTGATGAAAGTCAGAGCAAATTAAGGTAGATGCAGTTCAGACTTTTCCTTGCAATCCTGAGAGTTTTTGCCTTCCTCCCTTTGGAGGCAGGCAAAATTTGATATTACATTGTGGGCATTTGCTTTGCCAATATTTCCAGTTTCTGTACCTTACTGGTTGTACAGCCTACAAAGTTATTAAAGTTTGTAATTAAAGTGTAAAGTTTATACTTATTAAACTGTATAATTAAGTAATATCATACAATGTGTTCCCTAGATCCCATAGTGTTTAAACATGGCTCAGGTGACAGAAAAGAGACTGTTTATACTGTCAGCATTGCATCACTTGCCAGCTTTGAGACACACTGATTTTTTTTTTTTTTTCCCACAGACAAGAATGGATCTTAAATGTACCTTTATAATAATTTATTTTGGTTGAATTTCAAGACACTTTTTTTTTGTTTAAAAAATAGTATATAAGTGATTCTGTAGTATGTCTTTCATGTATCAAAATTTACTTTTTACTCCTTCTTTTGATAGTGAAGACTGCATGTCACACTAATCAAGCTTAGTCCTTGTCCATGGATTAGGATTATGTAGGGCTAAGCTACTTAAGCAGCTGTATGCTCTTGAAAGTATCAAGAAGACTCTCTCAGCAACCTTGGTAGCTTTTTGCAGTTTTTTTTTTTTTACAAAGTTAACTGTTGAAAAAAAACCCTGAATGATAACTTAGGTTTTTGCAGAAAATTACACTTATTTCTTGTTTTTATTTCAGTGCCTGTTAAGAGCATTTTATTTCAATTGTATTTGTAACACCTTTTACATAGAGAAGGACAGTTATTGTATTCCCCATTTTTTTTTTTTTTTGGTACTGGACTAAAGAAAATTAAATTCCTCACAAACTTTTCTTAAAAGTCACTTTTAAAAATGTTTACATTAATTCATAATGAATATGAGATCTTTCATAAAGCTGCTTTACTGTTCTCCATGTGTTTAACACTGGTGTAACACTTAGCACTTGACTTTACTGAATTTGTTCTTATGAATCTTGACTTCTGTGCCATCTGAAACATTCTTAGAGTTTTGTTACTGTGTTTTATTTCACTGAGGTCTGTATACATCTTGTATCTCCAAGCTCTGTGAAATTATTGAGTAATTTGATAGATCAAACTGTGGATCAGTAATGTCTTATACACAACTGATAAATTGGAAATATGTCATGTTTATGCCTTGCCTGCTAACTTGAAATTCTATTGCAACGGTCTTAATTATAGCTTCTTTAAAAAGTTGTTATTTATTTCCTTACAGAAGCTGAATAGCTATTTGATTGAAATTTAGTTTGGTAGACAGTCATTCATATAAAGCATTAAAGTGACATACTTGTTTTTACTTGTGGTTCTCGTATGTTTTCAGTGGCAGCAAAGAGACTGCAACAGATCTTTAACAAAATGTAGTTAAATGCTGTCATGAAAGCCTGGCAAGCAGAGGCCCACAGTTCTTTGAAAACAAAAGCATATTTTGAGGTGTGCAGTATAATACTTTAAATATAGTAAGCTGAATTAACTCCGTTAATTCCAACTGTTATGGAAAAAACACTCTATCAATAATAAATGAAGCATGTTAGTGTACTACTGCTAATACTATTTAGTACTTACGATGTCACGGGAAGCAGATTATTACCTCTATATTCTACAAGTAAAAGTTTGGTCGTATCTTAAGCAGCAAAAGGGATTGAGTGTTGTATATCATCAGAGATCTAGCTCGCTTGGATCAGGTGGTTGATATCTTAGGGACTGTGTTACCAGTTGAGATGAAAATCAGTAAAGATGATGCCTCTGGATCCCTGCCACCAGAATGCAAGAGGTTTAGATTTCTGCAAAGTGACAGGAAGCCTCAGTAACCTCATTTCCTCCCCAAAAGTGTAGGTTAACCAAAATTGTGATTGCCTGAGAGTACACAGCACATGGACAGCCCCATATGCCCCTCTGCCAGCAGCCTCATCTGGCCTTACTGTGAAAAACAGCCCTCTTCTCATTTCTGGGAAGGTTTCTTCTGCCAAGGAAGAGAGTGCCATACCTTGGTGGGATGCTCAGCAGATACCGTGTGGGGAAGGGGAGAGATGGGAGCTGTAAGACCCAGCCACTAGTAATTCCATGAGGGTTCCAAAAATCACACTCACAGAGATAAAGCCATCCCACTGTTTGGCTCCTTTTCCTTCCCTTACTATAGGGTGGCCAGAATGGAAACCAACTGTGCACAATTTATCAATTGCTGGCTGACAGACACCAGTTGTCGGTTCCATCCTAGAGTAAATCGCTCATTAGTCCTACTTCTTCCCTGTTCTCTCAAATTAGTTGGTAGACTCTCACTTTTATTTTTGTTTCCTCTCCCTCCTGTACACCTTCTTCCTTCTCTTTTCTTGCTGGTATCTTAAAGTACTTAAAATGTTAGTCTGACTAGATTGGGTGACACAACTGGGTGACACAAAAGATGTCCTGTTTCTGGAGCATACCAGGGCATTCTTAGGGAATAATCTTAAGTTCTTTCTATTCTTAACAAAGGTTGCAAGGATTGGTTTGACTTCTGTAATTAGATTAGAATGCATATAACGGAATAATTTTTTAATTGTGTACTTTTATATTTTGTACACTTTTGTAGGTATTTTGGGTCCAAATAAGTCACCTAAACACAGGTTTTTGATGTAATTCAGCGTGCACTGGGATATCTCAGGCAAGGCTAGACCAGACAGGCTTCCAGCTCAAGAAATGCAAGAGTCTTCTGCCAGTCCTGTGTCATATCTGCCAGTCTTTTGTGGATATCTTGGATAATCCAGGGCATCTGAGATGACATTTATTGATTTTAAAATACAGAATTAAACCATCATTTATTATAATATGTGTAAACTTAATGGGCCAGAAGAACCTGCATTGCTACTGAAGGGCAAATAAATTTTCAGAATGGGAAGTTACAATCTGAAGCTCATTGTTTCCATTTACTCTTTTCTTTCTGGCTTTTCCATCCCACTGTTTGCTTCCTTCCATTTTCTTTATTTGTAGTTTCTCCTTTCCTGAATATTTCCTCTTTCTTTTCTCTTCTCTTTTCCATGTAGCAATATTCAAACAAAAACAAATTTTATAACCCCTGAAGCTCTTCTCTTTCTAGAGCTAGAGTAAAAGAATAGGAGATTCAATGTTACTCCCATGTTGAGATCATATATGAAAAATACTTATGTATCTTTCATGCAGTATACATTGTTGGATACAATATATCATCAGAGAGATTTTAGTAGTGATACCTTTTGAAGACTTGTCTGAAAAATTTCACAGATGCTAATAGTATGTTTATTTCATATTGTGTGCACGCAGTGGTTTAGTTTGGAAATGCAGATGGTCTCCTATACTTCTATATTGTATTGCTATGATGCAAAATCATGAGATGCATTCTAAAACTATGATTATTCTCAGTAATAGCAGTTACAAATGTTTGTAGATGTGTAACCATATGGGGATTTGAAAATAACTAGTTAAGTTTAGTAAATTTAATTTCATTTGTTGAATATTTAAATGTGTTTGAAACTCTGAACCTGCAATTAAGGTAAAATTATGCTTCTCTTTACCATTTTTTTTTTTCAGAATTTGGCAAAGAAAACTCAGAAAGGCTGTTTTGAATCAAATGATCTTACTGTCAGACATAAAACATCCCATTTACCAGAAAATGGCTTGTTACAGGTTTGTGATAGCTGGAGTTCTTTTTTATTTTTAGTATGTATATTTCATAAATGATATATGTCATGTTTTGTTGAAAAGGATGTGTTTGTGCGATGGAAAGGAAGGTTCCTGTTTACATTGTTCACTTTGAGTCAGGTGGAATCCTTTGAAAGATGATAATGCTATTCTTTCCTTCAGTGGAACTTGGTCATATTCTGCATGATCTAACCTGGCATCCAGAAGCTTCTCCGAGCTGAGACTGAAAGAGAAAGAGAGAAACTCAAAAAGGGAGAGCAAGAAATCGGGAAATCTGTGGGACAGGTACAGAGTGGAACTCCCGAGAGAAGCAGAGGAGTTTGTTTGCAGTGAATCGAAGCTCATAAACCAAACCTCAGGTACGACAGAAAGCAGTTTAATTTTCTTAAACATATAGAGAAGATTGTGTGGACGTTATGCAGCTCCTTAAGACAGAAAAAAACTGCTAGGGCAGAAAGTAAGAGTAGAGAAGAGGAATCTACTGCAAGGGCACAGTGGGTAGGGAGAGATTTCTTTCCAAACATTTTTTATTCAATTTGTTTGAATTAATTTGTTTGTTTAAAAGGTTGTTTTGTTCACTGTTTTTATATCCTTACAAAATGTAACTTTAGAGACTGAAAGCTTGTTAATATGCTAATTTGTAGAAGAGAAGGTAGTTCTACCCAGAGGCACGAAGATTGATTTGTGGTTGTATTTTAGAAAAAGAACAGAATTAGTAACTACTGCTTGTGGGACCTTCAGTTGTAGAGGCTGGTTTGACTAAATTATAGGTTAATTACTGAAAATAATTGCCGTTGGGGGATACATTGGAGCTACTGCTAAAATGTTTAAATTTTATCTTCTTATTTACAAGATTTAATTAGTCCTATTATGTTTTTCCATTAGTTTAACATTGCAAAAACATTAAAGTGGTATTTCTGAAAAACATTGTATGTTTTGCTTTTAAATAGCACGGACTATAGTGGACTCAAAAGTCAGTTTTTATCCAATAAAGTCTAAAACCTAAATGCAAATATTTAATTATAAGCATGTGCATAATGCCACTGATGTGAAACTTGAATCTATAAGCTAAATCATGTACATTGTTTACAGACCTTACTCATCAAAAATACAGCATGCTTTAATTCTTCTGGATGTTATCTGTATGCATTCCACTGGTGGTGCATACAGTCTTCGTGGATACGAGACTGGTTTATTTTGACTTAGGTCCATCAATGGGGTTTAGTCTGTGCTATTTTCTTAGGGCTGGCTCATTCAGTAACCACAGAACTTCCGCAATCCAGCGATTCAGATATGGGCCCCTTGCAGCAGCAGTACTATCTCTCCTAAAGAATTCGGGAGTCATGATGCTCATATTTCTGACTATTAAGACATTCACACAAGTTAAGGAGGAATTTCTAGTATAAACATCTTTTTCAAAAGCAGTGCACTCGAAAGGGAGTGTTCTTCCCATACAAGTGTAAACACCACTAAAACAGAGAAAGAGATCGATTTACTCTGAGTTGCAGAATGACCAAAATTTGATCGACAGTGCCACCTCCTAATGTTCTCTTTCCTATAAGGTAGTATTGTAAACTACAGTAGTATTATATAGAAAAGATAGTGCTACATAAGAGTGTGTGTGTGTATATTTTTGTATGTATGGATCTCAAAAATAATATTATAGCTTACAGGTATCCATACCTATCCAACTTGTCATATCTATAAATAAATAATTATTCAAATTTTCAGGAATTAGAGCTGCAGTTGATAGTAGCATCCTTTCTTCATTTAAAAACCCTGAAATGGTGTAATCTTTCTGTTAGTTCTGTAACAAACAATATTGACAGTATCATTCCTTTTTTTTTTGTAGCTTGCGACAAATCTGTTTGTTTTATCTTAATCTATGAGCCTTGTTTTTTTGACTTCCAAACTATGAGCTCCTCATATAGTGACATTTTAAGCTGTCCTCATAGGTTGCCCTTTTTTGAGGTCATGTTCACAGTTAATGTGTTGCTGTCACAAAGAATCAGATCTCACATACTTAAAGACTATGCGCATGAAAACCAGAATCCGGATATTAACATATCAAAAGGAATGACAGCTATTCTGCGGTATGTAGCCATATTTTTTGATTAAGGCTACAGAGCAGCTGTAAAAATACATTATGTAATTTTCTCTTCTGTTTATATATAAACTTAATTTTATAGCCTATATAAATCAAAGGTACTGTCAAATGCTACTTTTGTGGCTTAACAGAAAACATGGCTGTCTTCCGTTTCTAGAGCAATTCCAACTCTGAGGTCTGGAGCTGAAAAGCAAGGTAGTTTGCCAGTTTAGACTTTGGTCCCATCATAGGATATATTTTAATGTGCATTTATGAAGAGAGTGAAGGAGGAAGTGAGAATTCTACTGATTTGAATAGGAAATAATAACCTAAAGAATAAAAAAAAAAAATTGCATAATCTACACAAATTTCAAGCCATATTTCTGTGATCTATATATAAATATGTCATTGTAGGAAGAGGAATTATTTTTGTTTGTCTATATTTAAATAGCATTTGCGTATCTGAAATCCAAATTCAAAGACAGCGCTAAGGAAATTATATGTCATAAAAGAAATCAAAACTAATTATATCACTGCAGTGAAATAACCCAAGAAGTAATAAAATTAACAACAATAAGGTAAGGTAAATAAATTAGGAAATGTTAGTCAAAACTCCATTGCAGTAATGATGATGTTGAGGTTTTCACTAGAGGGTGATCAGTGTCTGTTGTATTTTCAGGAAACAATAAATAACAGTAACATTTTCTGAGTATTTTCAAATCTGCTGATGAATTTAAAAGATCTTTAACTAGCAATATGCCCATTCAGGAATACACCTTTTTAGTTACAGTTCTTTTCTTGTGACTGAGCGTACATGTAAAGATAAAAAAAAAGGTAAAAATCCTGTATCTTAAGCAGTATACATATTGTCTAGCCTTTTATTCCTAAAGACAAGATGTGCAAACGAGTTTCTGTACATGTTTTCACATATTCCTATATATATCTGCCTGTTTATTGAACTGAACCAAATGTAGTTTTCTGTTCTTATTTGTATGTAGTAAATAATTTTAAAATATAATTTTTTTCAGTCCTGTTTTCTTATGGCTGAGTCCTGTTATTTCACCCTCTTTACAGCACAGGAAAATAAAAAGCTTTTCATATGTAACATAATATTATTTCTGGGAGGAACCTATGCTCCAGTTCACTAAAGGATTTAAAAGTGTAAAATAGGCTTAGGTGGAGTTTGTCACCTAGATCTAAAATAGACATCCTTAAAATTATTGTTCAATTCCATTTAACTGTGCAAATGCTCAAGGTTTCAATATTCATGTTCCTCAGATCTTGAAGTTTTGCCGAGGATCTTGAACTCACAGTTATAATTGCAGGAAAGCTGTCCCAGCCTTCCTCTTGTTCCCATTTACCCTTTCTTACTCCAGCACTGTTCTCTCACTGTTCATTACAGTGTTTTATATGAACGACAGCAGGGAACAAATCTGTCTGAAAATTTTTCTTCTGTTTTCTTCTTTTACTGAATCAGTTGGCAGTTGGATCAGTTCCTTAATCCAGCTCATTGTGTGGCTGCATACACAGCTATTTGGGTACAGAGGAGGAGGTAAGGAACAAGCGCTGGGGAAATGGGTGAAGCAAGAGTGGATCTGCGTGGTTTTGCAGGCGTAGGACGTTCACTGAACTGCAGTGTCTCAAGGCTAAGCTTATTGGGATCTGTCAGTGAAACAGGTCTCTGCCTTTCTAGCCTGAGAGTCCATGGGCAGTTTTAGAGCGTACAGGGTATAGCAGGCGCTGTTGTTTTTCTTCAAGGTGTAATTGGAGAAGGAAATATTGGTGCCTTCCTTTTAGGTAGTATTGTACAAGTTGGTCCCTTCACCATCTGTGGGGAGATGTGAGTTAAATTCCTGCCTTTACCAAAGAGGTTCAAACCCCTGGCGCTGCTCTGAAGACTGCACTGACCACAGAGCTGTAAGCTGGCAGTTTCCACACAGAGAGCAAAGGGGGAGATAGGAGCAGATCTTTCTGGAGAGCCTCCTCATACACCTTAGGAAGAGAAAGAAGCCTACCCAAAATTTCATCCAATCCGTCCTCTCCTCATTTTTCTTGTCTGTTGCTCCCTGTCCTACCTGTGTACCCCCCAAAAAAAACCCCACAACCCACCAACTTATGTCTTTAGCAGAATGAACAGAATAACATTACTTTGAGATAGTGAGGACATAGGTTTGGGTTATAGATGAAGACAGTGGCCCAGGCAAGAACAGGGTTTTTTGTGTTGATAGGCTGGTGTGCTAGATAGGATTTGCCACCTCCTTCCTCCTTTTTTTTTGTGTGCAGGGGTGAGACAAACTGAGCTGTCATGGGTTATGCTGTGATTGCTGTGACGCGTGGAGGCGCAGCAGTTTCCTATGTTTCCTAGAGAGCTATCCCAAGAGAAGTTGGGCCACAAGGAATGGGAGCTGATTCTCTTGGGTTATGTTGGAGTAGGGGGGTTAAGGACTGGGATTAACAAAAGACAGCAGCAGCAGTGCAGGGCTTTGGGGAGGGGTGCAGGAAAGCATCTGGGGCTGGGAGTGCCTTCCAGCAGGTGTCCTTCAGGGCACGCAAGAGAGAACAGGCTGAGCCAGCTGTGCTCAGAGTATTTTTGCAAGTATTTTTTGTGTATGTGGGATCAGTCATGCAAGTTATTACATATGTGGGCTGGAAGCTAGAGCTGTGGATCTTTGAGGCAAGCCAGAAAATAATGGCTTTATTTCTGTGTAAAGTGCAGAGGGAACAAAAATTGTTAAAGAAAAGCAGGAAGCCTACTGAAATGCTTCCGTTTTGTATTTTAAAAGAATGCCAGCTCCCTTGATCCAGAGGGCAAGAAGTGCAAATCTGTGTGGCTGTTACCTGGTCTCTTTTTCTTGAGCTGTCACTATTTTGTTCAGTATGGGAAGTGCAAAATAAGAGTTTTCTGTTTACTGGCACAGACCAGTTTCCCACTAGCTGGGTGCCTAACCATTTGCTGCAGAAAGGCAGAGCACACTTGCTTGATTGTTTCCTTCCTTTCTTTTTCTTCCTTTCTCCCTCCCTCCCTTTCCCTCTCCTTCTCTCCTTCTCTCTTCCTTTGTCTCGGTTATCGTAAGGAGACTTTATTGTTTCTGGCACTGTAGATGATATTTGGCAGTGGATCATTTCAAAATCACACAGTATTTAGTAAATATCATTATTAGTATGTTATCATTTATTGCAGCTTTCTGTTCTGCTCCTGTGCAAAAAAAAAAATGTCAGTTTGTATTTACTGCTGGGACAAGATCTGTCCTCAGGGCCAGCTGGAAACTATTTACTTTGTAAATTACAGTTTTCTAAAGAAGTCAGTGGTACCACAGCACCTTAATGTTGAGTTATTGACAGAAAATGACTGCTGTGCTTTAAAGCTGGCTACTGTGGTCTTGACCTAACAAGAAATAAATGTTTCAATAGAACTTTTCAGAACTGAAAATTCGAAAGGTTACTAGCAAGAGAGTGTCAAGTTAAAAGCTTTGCTTTTGTTCTTCTAATATGAAACTAAACCCTATTAATGAATAATAATATAGTCAATATTTTCTTTCTCATTCTGACAAGTCATGTAGTTCCACTTATTCAAATACTTTTTGTGACCTGTGTCAAAATTCCTTAGAGTTTTAAACTAGATTGAGTTTTGAAGTTAAGGAAGTAATTCACACGTTCAAATTCAACAGACTTTTGGTTAGAGAAGCCTGTGATGGATCCAACCATAATTATCACGGGCTGCAAGTCTTCGAAGGAATGGGATGTGCAGAATTTGCTATTGAAAGGGGCCTACACATCTCTGTAGTTTAAAAAATCTGTTTGAGTCCTGAACTGCATTCTGAACCACCTAAATATCTTTCCAATGAGTATGGCTATAGCAAGCTCCCAAGGTTGCAGAATAAAAACATAAAGCCATAAAACCTGTTTTTTTTTTTTAAATTGTTTTAAGTAATTTATGTGAAGTGAATACAGACAGTTTGTGGGACAGCAGCATATTTTGAGGAGCAGGCAAATTTCTTGAATGTGTTACCTATGCGATTAAATGCTAGCAGTAAAAGGAGCATTGTCAGTGATTTTTCTATCTGATTTGTCATTTTCTAGCTAAAGAAATTATAGCTTTTAGTAGTTTCTATAGGTTGAAACAGAAAATCTTTATAAATTTTGGTAGAATACTCTTGATATTTCTGCTTGTTTATTTTAATTGAACTTAATCTCTGTGACAAAAATGGATTCTAACCGATATGTTTTTCAATCCTGTTCATTTCTGTAGAACTCACAGGATATAAATCAAGATAAAAGTTTCTTTTAAGGAAGGAATATTTCCTTTAGTGAAACAGCTTTTTTTTTAATTAGAACATCCTTTTTTGATTCTAACAGTTTTTTAGTGACTTATTTATTATAAAGCATATTTCAGTATAACCAAGATAAGTCTGCACTTTGGTAATCCAAATACACAGGTAGTCACTGTTTCTTCACTTTTTAGCTATGTTGATTACCAGAAGTGGAACATAATTTGCATTTATTTCCTTTACTTTTACAAAGGCTGTGTATTACGTGTCTTGCTTCTGAGTACAACTCTCATTTGAGTCTCAGAGCCTCTGTTTGACTCAAGATTTCTCTTATGCGTGTGTAGTTTGAGTGAACTCTGTACAGAGTATGCATTCATTTTTCTGGAGCATATTTCGAACCACACTTCATATACTGCTATAATGAAAACCAGGTTTTATTGTATGCGTTATTATATGGAAAGTTGTATAAAACAAATATGAAAATACTCTTCTATAAAACACAGTGGCATCTTTGCTATGTTTTAATTCTGACATCTTACTATTAAGGTACATATCTTAAGTGCTAAGCTCTTTGAAAGAGTATATTTATACCAAAAATTCCTGTTCAGTGAGAGGTTATGGGATAAAATTAGAAAGTTCTGTTTGTATTTTTGCTATCAGCCAGTTACCATACCAGGTTTAAACTGTTGCCATTGATGCAACATTGATTCATTGTGTTCATTTTCAGTTATGAAAGTACTTTGTAAACATAAAGTTTTCCTTATATAAAAGTGAGAAGTGATGTGGAATTTTATTAACTGTGTTCCTTTCAGCTAGTTTCTTTTTCATACTTAGAACTGTGTATTTTAAGTGTTGCATTACAAATCAGATATTTATATTTCAGCATATGATGTAGTAATTCAGTTCTGCAAATTATTATGGATATGGGAGTTTTTAGGATGTAAATAATCCAGCTGTCTTATATAAAATTATGCATTTGCTCTTTGTCTCTGAGTCTTAAATGCATCTGATGTTTTCAGATGGTTGTAATACAATGCATATTTGCTTCTATAGCAAAGACATTGAATTTTACTGTGTTTTCACTCATTTTTTTTTACCAAGTGATCTAGTTTAAGATGTCCATGCTCCTTGCAGTGGGGTTGGACTAGATAACCTTTAAAGGTCCCTTCCAACCCAAACTGTTCTTTGATTCTATGATTTTACGTTTCTTGTAAGATGAAACATCAGCATTCTGTTGACAGAACTACTGTTTGACATTTGGTCATAAGAATGGCAGGTGAGGAGCTATGGCCGAAGCTTACAAAATGTTATCTTCATTCAGTCTCTTACTTTTATGGCCTGAGATTGCTGTATCTAAGATTATTTACCAGGACAAGACCTTTTTGGAATGTTATAATTTCATTTTTCAAAATGTTACTTATTGGTAGCAGTGTATTTTAGGTTATTTAACTGTATAAAATGAACTATCAGTATAGCTTTTATATTTTTCCCTACCATAATACAGCACATTGACTTTAATATTCTGAGATTAAAGATTTAGAGATATATTTACCAAATTGTACGAGTTAAATTAAAAAGACCTCTGAGGTAGAAACCACACAAACTCTTCATAGGTAATTTAAAGTTGAATGTAAAAGTACTATATTTAATCTACAAAGCTTTAGTCCAAATTATATTGTATTAAATAGATTTAGGAGAAAGATATTTTAACAAGTAGTGTTTTAATATAGGTGAAATAATACTGCTTATAGTTCATGAAAAAGTTTTGAAACATCCCTGTCATTCTCCATCATAGCTTGAATTTATGAGCTTTTAAGCAAAGCTGTCTTCTTTTCATATTCTTTGTTAAGGCTGTTAATGAGAGTAATTATTGACATTCTGCTATAAAAGGTATGTTTAAATTCCTGAGAACTAAGTATTTAATTTGAAAATAGCTCTTATTGTTTAGGATCAGTTAATATGTACAATTTAATACAGCAGTGCTTCTTATTGAATAGTTTTTAATATGTCTGTTTTTCTGACATAGATTTTCCGTTATGTAAATTTAGTTGATCTGGCAAGATGTGCGGAAGTTAGCCAAACATGGATGCTACTAACTCAGAATGGCTCATTATGGAGTGATATAAGTAAGATAATAACTTTCAATATTTTATTTATTTTTTTAAAAAGTGAGGCAAGGAGGCAGTTTACTTTAAGAATGCTAAATATCTAGGATAAAAGTTTTATTCCAGAACATGACTTATGCTACTCAGCTACATGAATAAAAAAATAGGAGCAACTCAAATTAAGTTTTCTGTGGTATATCATTATAAAATTAGTGGAACTGAGAGAGAATTGGCCACTAAGTCTTGGCTATAGCCCACTAAATCTAGACAGTTAAGTGAGGTCTCTTAGGCTCCCTAGGTAATCTGAAGAGGCACTGTATGACTACTGTGGAAGGAGAACATAAACTCGGTAGCAAATATTCTGAGACTGCTTGTGTTTCCTCTAGAGAGACTCTTGTCATCCCTGGAAAAAGCGGTGCAGACCAGCTCACTTCCATACTCATGAACTCTTAGAGTTGTTGAGATGGTCACCGTGTTTCCACAGCACATGTCAGTGTCCAAGGTACCGCATTGTTTCTTCCACTTTAGCATTCCAATTTTCTAGCACGTACGTTTCAGTCAAATTGCCTTTTAATGCACATTGTGTGACCATGCTAGCTCACACCTGTGGAGCTTGGTGTGAGGAGGCAGAAGGCCTGCTCTGCAAGGGAAGTTCTGGAGGGCTTAACAGCATTGCTTACATGTCCTGCTGTGTGGTTCTAGGCAGCTGCCTGTCCTCTGTGTGAGTTTCTCTAAACTGACCTTATGATGTGCTTAGCTATCATGCGTCTTTTGTAGAGTCTCTGCTCAGATATGAGTTCTTAAATCTACCCTGGGCACCATCACCTAAAATACACTGTGGTGCACAGCTTGTAGGTGCCTGGAGCCTTTATTAGGTGTAGTCTTAAGTTACCGTGATGAATTAATTATCTTAATGAAACTAGTATTAAAACTTCTGATCATTTTAATGTGAGAAGAAAAAAAATCCTAGTAAGAAGGTGAAAAACTGGAAAAAGTTCTGAAGTCCTGACTTCCTAGTACTGTAACCACTTCCAAGCATTCTGCATGGAATGATGTATATTTTGTCTGTGCTATCTATTTTTAGTACTGATTTATATATAAATTTTTTAAAGTTTTTGATCAATTTTTCATCAGTGAAGGATAAAGTTCAGGACCAAATAGTAGTAAATATTTTGCAGAAGTGGCATCCATATGTATTACGTTTGAATCTTCAAGGTTGCTATTAAATCCAGCCCCTTTCCTTTATTACAGTCTCCATGCCAAGCAATATCCATGTGACTGAACACTGCTAGAATGCCGTAGAATGGTTTATATTATGTGTGAAATGCTGTAATATGGCAAATAAGATTGGAATGCAAACATGTACTTAAATATGTGAGAATGCCGGAATCCAACTCTACTGAGATAATTGTCACATTCACAGAATGGTTGAGGTTGGCAGGGACCTCTGGAGGTCATCTGCTCCAACCCCCCTACTCAAGCAGGGCCTCCTAGAGCAGGCTGCCCAGGACTATGTCCAGATGGCTGTTGAATACCTGCCAAGGACAGAGACTCCAAAGCCTCCCTGGGCAACCTGTGCTCAGTCACCCTCATAGTAAAAAAGTGCTCCCTGATGTTCAGACAGCACCTCCTGTGTGTCAGTTTGTACCCATTGCCTTTTGTCTCCTCTGTCACCTGGGCACCATTGAAGCAGCCTGGCTCCATCTTCTTTGCGTCCACCCTTCAGGTATTTATATACCTTGGTAGGAGCTCCCTGAGCCTTCTCCAGCTGAACAGTTGCAGCTCTCAGCCTTTCTTTGTAGGAAATATGCTCCAGTCCCTTAATCATCTTTTTGCCCTGTTTTTGGACTCTCCAATATGTCCTTGTCTGTCTTGTACTGTGGAGCCCAGAACTGGACATGGTACTCCAGGTGTGGCCTCACTAGTGCTGAGTAGAGGGGAAAGATCACCTCCCTTGACCTCTGGCAACACTCCTTCTAATGCAGCCCAGGATACCATCCACCACCTTTGTGGCACGGGCATATTGCTGGCTCATGTTCAACCTGGTGTCCACCAGGACTTCTAGGTCTTTTTCTGCCAAGCTGCCTTCCAGCTGGGCTGCCCCCAGCATGTTCTGATGGCTGAGGTTGTTCCTCTGCAGGTGCAGGACTTTGCACTTCCCCTTGTTGAACTTCACGGGGTTCCTGCAAGCCCATTTCTCCAGCCTATCCAGTTCCCTCTGGATGGCAGCACAACTCTCTGGTGTATCAACCACTGCTCCCAGTTTGGTGTCATCTGCAAACTTGCTGAGGATACGCTCTATCTTATCATCTCGATCATTAATGAAGATGTTAAACAGAACCGGGCCCAGTATTGACCCCTAGGGTCTACCACTAGTTACTGGCCTCCAACAAGAGGCTCACAGACAAAAAAAAAAATCCAAGCATGGCCCAAGATATTAATGTGATGTTCAAGCTTTAGCACAAATAATAGATGCTTGATTCCACTGCCAAAACAGAGTCCCTCTGGATGTAGAAAAGCATCTTAGTCCTTCCTGATAATATATGTGGAAGTACATGTGACCATGTAATCAGAAGTTAATTCCCTTTGTGACAGCATTTTGCAAGAGTTTCAGGACACTATTCTTTTTCTCAACGCAGTTTATGCTCTGCTAAGCAGAGAAGTAGACAGGAAAAAGAAAAGCCTTTTGTTAGAGGAATAAGCCTTTATGTTAGAGGTTCAGCGCTAGCTGTGAAAGTGTACTTGATTTGTTAGGAATTGCCTGCATCCTAAGTGTTGTTCATATTTTGTCATGAAGAGTGTTAAAATATCTTGATAGTGTTTTAATGAGAAAAAACTCTTCTGCTACAACTAGGCAAGATCCCAATAAATGTTTTTTATTCCTGGCACAGCTTTACTTCAGTATCTCTTAAGCAGGAGAATGTTACTGATTGACTCTTTTCTACATTTTAATTGAATGCAAATGCATAAAAAAGAAAAGGAAAATGTTTTTATTTTCCAAATAAAAAGTGTATTTTGATGTTTTAAGGCTATAATGCATTTAATATATAATTAGGTAATACATGATTGAAATTGTTGATGCAGCCTATAACAATTTCAGTGTGTTTTCTTTTGTTTAAGAAAGTGACTGTAATTATGAGTGAGAACAGTTTGCTCTCTAGAGGGGTGACGGAAAAGAACAATTGGCCAAGAATAAAAAGTGTATTTGATCATGATCTTGGCTTTAAAATCACAGGATATAACAATGTTCTCAATGATATCAGCATGTAAGTTGTTTAGTGAAGTAATTTAATTTGATATTGTAATAAAATTTGGCAGCTAGTAAAGCAAGCAAGCCAAAATAAATCATACGCAGCCACGTTGCCTCCATTGTGAGGGCAGTACTTAGAAATGTTAAATCCTTTTATGATTTTGTTTTCCTTATGTCTTTGAGTACAAAACTAAAACCATAGTAAAGTTCATTATGTTTAAAGCTAAAAACATGTAAAGACCAGTTGCAATAGACTTAAATTTTATATACACACTGGCTTTTCTTTCACATTATTTAACTGATTTGTATCTAATTAAATAATTTAACTTAGAAGTATCAGCATGTTGGTTATATCAGTATGCTGATTGCCATCCATTTCCATGCACCTTATGTATCAAAGACACTAAATTCAATTTGTATATCTACAAACTGTGTATTTTGCATTTTTGTTGATAATTTTTATTTTCTGTAAGCTCAAAATCAAAGGTTATGTCCATTTACATCTATTCAGTGCTATTCATTTTAAACTTACTGTGATGAATCAAGTATGATGGTCCACGGGGGCTATTAGAAAACATTGATTTATAAAGCTGTTTCTTCTAACTTTGAAGATAACCAGTAGTTCTTTTTAAGAATGAAAAACATTTATATCAGTCTACTATTGCTATTTAGATTAATAACATATTTCTTCTGTTAAAACTCATTGATATTGATCATACAGCCTACTCATGCCATTCCTTTGAAGCTCTTGTGGATGGTTTTAAATTGCTGCAAAACTATTTCTCTATCTTTTTTTAGGGATTGAAAATCATATTGAAATTCTCTTCCTTTGACATTTCTTGAGCTAACAAACTGTGTTGAACTGTCTGTTCAGTTATGGGCTACAGATGTGATGAACCTTTCCATTCCAACTTCCTCGAGCTATAGTTCTGACCTCATCTTTCCAAATAAATCCAAGATTACACAGATTTTGGCAACATGTTTTTATTGTTAGTGGTAAAACAGCAATGATATTAACTGGGATTTTGGTCTGTTCAGCTGGCTAATCATGTTAATAGTTTTTCTGTAAATTAATTGGCTGCAATTTTTAAAAATTGTTGTCATGTACTGCAACTTTGGTATGTGATGTATGCATGACATAGTAGTCATTGTTTAATATCTACATATTGGTGTTATATGATTCCAGCTCAGACTGTCTTTGGCAAATGAATGTGTTATTGTGCCAAAGAAAAATGAATATGTAAAACGTGTGGATTACAGCTCAGCTGTTTGTGGTATTACTCCACCCACTCAGTGATCTTAGAGAATCATTTCACTTCCATGTGTGACTGGCAACTGCATTTAAAAGTTGCCATTCATACTCGTAGTCCAGGAGCTAAAATTTCCTCAGGAGCTTCTGAAGTGTTTTGTCCCCAGTAGCAGTCACAGTATCGACAGACCTATCCATTTTTCCTGCACCCTCTCATGGCAAAACGTGGTGCAAAATAATCTTTTCTGTGTTTCGTGTGTGCTGTGCAGAGACGGGGGTGCTAATTCTGTAGAGCACTGTAGTTTATCCCTTAAGATAGCACTCCTAGTTGAAACGCTGCATATCAGGAAGACAGTGCACTATGATGTAATTATTTCCTGGATATGGACAGAGAAAGAAGGAGAATGAAGAGAGAAATTACTGAAAGGAAGGACTTAAAAACATATAAAGGAAGAGGAAGGCCCATGATTTTTGTTTAGATGTGGAAGTGTGTGCGGGACTTTTTTGATTAAATAGCACAGAAACAAAGACATGTCAGCGTTAAATTGTGGCTTGTGGCTGTGGTATTTCATGAAGGATGTACTTTAGTTTACAATACATTTTGGAGAAGCTCGGAGAAATAGCAATTAACTCCATAATGCTGAAGTTTTTATCAACTGTTAGTAGTTTCCCCCATATGTATGTTTTTCAAATGTATTTTTGTCTTTTTCCCTGGTCTGCCTCCTTCTGTACCATCTTCATAGTTCCTACATACTTTTTCTGTCCATACAGTCTTTTCTCAAGGAATTTGCTGCTAGAAGCTGTCAAGAGAACATAGCAGCCAGTACTACCCTTGTCCCAATCTAGTGTTTCCATTCTTATGCTCTTATATTGTTTAAAATTGCAGTTACTGTCTATTCTGAAATACATGTATATGAGTGTCTGAAAATGCCAACATGCAGAAAACCCTAATGGGTTGCAGTTAGTTTTTCAAGGAGAGCTTCCCCCCACTCCTTTTTTTTTTTTTTTTTTAATTATAGGAAACTAAACTGCCATTTGAATACTCTTATATCTATTTTATAACAATTCTCTAGTGTTGTTGCAAAAACTTAAATATGCAATAACTTTAAACAGTAAGGAATAAAATTACAGTGCACTGTAGTTAAAAGAATAGAACTTGTAGCAACTCCTTGAAAGCTCCAGAGCCCATTTAAAGAAAATAGTAGCAAGGACAATTTCAGCATTCAAAACTTCAGTCTGTTCTTCTCTTGACTGCTAGAAGTTTTGTCACTTGTTGATTCTCAGAGGTCTAGGCAGATGCACTCTTAAGTATTGAATTTCATTTTGGTGTTATTGCACAAGTGTTTCTTTCATGGATTTTCTGAAATAGCACTGATTTCCCAAGTTCATACTGAAACCTTTATTTGCAGGATAGTTGTTGAACCATGTTCCTCTACAGTGTCCTTGTTGATATGTCCCTCACTTACAGATTTCATACTTACTAGCTGTCACAACACATCTTGTGCTGTTAGATATAGGCAGCATGTTCAGCACATCATCCCCCTTGAACCTTCAGCAGATGCACCGCTTTCAGGTGGCACTGTTTGAGAAGCTGAATGATTACACGCACCCTCCTTAACTCTGGCTTCTACTGAACAATTGTCCTATTTATCACTGCAACCCTCAGGTTTTAGACTTGGTCCTAAGAG
Source organism: Chlamydotis macqueenii (assembly GCF_036417535.1). Taxonomy (NCBI): domain Eukaryota; kingdom Metazoa; phylum Chordata; class Aves; order Otidiformes; family Otididae; genus Chlamydotis; species Chlamydotis macqueenii. Next base: position 13,792,252 of record NC_141556.1, on the reverse strand, counting down.
GGACATTTTGTGTTGTGTTTAGGAATCCCCAGGGCCTTTGAAATTGTTATTTACAACAATTAGGCCACTGCTTGTGGTCCTCAGTCTTGTTCCACTGCTTTTCCAACTGGTAAACTTCTGCTGACCACAGAGAACAGAGACCTCTCACCCAGCTTTTATCTTATATTCCTTTCCTGGATTGACTTTTCTACCCAGACTTTAGCCTACCTCAAGCTAGTTTGTTTTTTTTCTTAACACTGACTCTTTGCAGAAATTAGCCTAACATGGTCTATAAATTCATTTTTTCCTACTCAGCTTTTCTCCATTGTCTGTGCTGCCAATAACAGATGTTCTGCTGTGGTTCCATTGTCTGTCCTTTTCAATCATTCCCAGTAATTCCATTCTGTACTGAAATAATCCTCCAGAATTTGAGTGGAGGAGGAGTACTTCATTTAATGCAGGCTACTACTTATGACAGATTTTTTTTTCTTTCAGCACTTTTAAGTTTCTAGAAAATGTCCCATTTAACAAATATTACTGGCCAAATGGGATTTTTGTCTGTGTTCCATCTTATCAGGATTAACCTTTAACAATTAAGATAATGCTTAAAATATTCCTAGGAGCAGGGATGAGTCAGGTGCTGTTGTATTTGCTATAAAGTTTTTAAAAGATGCCGCAGAAGAAATGACTAAATTATTCTGTTTATCGGTAAAGCACCATTAAATATATTAATAATCTGAATAATGGAGGACATGAAGGAATGCAGTTAATAATAGGATGTGTTTGCTTAAGGATTCTTTGACATTCCTACCACTCTTAATAATTTCTGAGTTTTTCCTTTATGTTGTTCTTCTATTTCATGTTAATGTGAAAGTGCTGAGTGCTTTGTATTGCACTTCTGTAACAAAATGAGTGACCTTCTCCGCTTGTGGCTAAAGCCCAGAGGAATCCACAAACACCGTAATTGTGTGCAGATCTTTAAAGGAGCAAATTTTCTTCCTGAAGTGTTTCAGAACTTTTTCCATGATAGCCAACAGGTATTTAAAGTTTTGGCCCTGAATCTCTATCCTGCACTTATGTATTTCTAACTGATCTAAGAGCAGGAGATTGGTCTAGGGCTTGAGCTGGAATACTGAAGTTTTAACCCAGCATCTCCTACTTGTCCACCATGTGAGCTTGGGGAGTTGGTTATCTTTTCCATATGTAAAAGAAGGATTTATAATATGTGTCTTTAAGAGACACTAGTTCTGCTAATTAAACATTAACAACTGATGCAGAAGTTAAGAAAACAGAACTGTTATGTAAAAGCTAAGAATAGTCATTCAGTGAAACCAGCTTTTTTGTAAAAGAACTTTTAGCCAGTATATTATGTAGCAAAGAATTTTATCTTTTGGGATATCGTCTACTTAGCTGGGGCATTTGTGCAGCTCTGTTGCCATAATATTAGAATAATCACATTTTTAAATGAATGTATATTCACATAGTCAGTTGTGTGATAAGGAGGTGCTATAATGTGCATTTTACAAATAAGCTGAGGGAAGGGCCATCTTTGAGAATGTCCCACACTTCTAGTGAGCACTGAAAAGCATACTTGCCTTCAGTTTGGATGGACACTGGTGTGTTTGATGCAGACCACAGAAGCCTTCACGTAGTCCTCTTCACCTAGAAGTGATGTCATGTAATCTGTGTCAAACTGACATGACTAAAATGCTTCCTAGAAAGACTCAACTCTGCCTGCTGCAAAAACCAAACAAGGTAAATATGAGCATGTGGAGCTGGATCTTGGGAAGCAACCATGTCTTGACTACTCATGGTTTCAGGCAGCACAGAGGCTGAATTATTCACTCAAGACTGAGCAGAAAGGCTGGTAAATCAGCAAATAGAACCCAACTTCTGGGTTTGAATCTTAATACGACAACTGCCATTCCTGGTTTTCTAGAACTGTATTTAAGGTTAGTCTTCAGTTTGATTTTTTTTTGTATACAATAAAACAATAGGAAGCTGATACAAAAATCTCAGAAGTGTTTTCTGGGAATATTTCAGGAAACTGATAGATACAAAGAAGTGTCAATACATTCAGGAAAACTGTGTCTTGGTCACAATCCTGCAGCAAGTTCCGTGTCAACCCATAAGCTATATTCATATATAACATAGCTCCTCCCAACCACATTATATACATTTGTGTCTATTGAGTTCTACTGTATAGTTTCAAATATTTGCCAAAATATTTCACAAGAATGTCCAGAACAAATTGTCAGAAACAATTACTTGATGAAGGATGCTGTATAAGTAATGCCATTCTGTAATTATTAACTACAATAAACAGAAATCTTTGTAGGCAGATAGTCCTACAAACAATCAGGATAATTAACAAAAAATGTAAACAGCGTGTTTTTCTTTGTTCAGAGTATCAAATCGTGTAATGTACTAAAAAAAAAGTATTCCCTTTTTAGCCTATCACAGTGACAATTACACCATGCTTCTTTACTGTTTGAACTGATTGTTCTTTATGTCGTTCCCATTCCTCATCATCTTTGTCCACATCAAAAGTTTCTGGATAAATGGGCAGCTTGTCTTTTGGGCACTCCTCATAATAACTTCGAACATATTTTCCAACAGACCATCCTTTGTATTCCTCAGGCATTTTACATTCTAGGCCATTGTAGTGAACATTGTAGTGATGCTTCAACCAGTAGAAGAGATAATGAATGTTGTAATCACATCTCCAAGGATTCTCTCTCAGCCACAGTATTTTCAGAAAGTAAAGATCTTCCAGTACTCCATATTCAAAATTCTGCAAGCTATTGTTTGATAAATCCAGCTCCTCTAAGTTGTTGAGGCCTGAGAAAGCAGCTAGTCAATTAAAAAAAACCCAGTTATTGGTACCTTATAAAGATAAGATAGAAAAAAAACCATGCATATCTGCAGCACAAAAAACATTTTCACAATTATACATTTATTCTTATTTTTTTTTTTTTGCTAGAGGCTGCAAGAAAGACTTTTCAAACACCGAACTTTAAGACAAAGGCTTGTGCCTTGAGAAGTAACATATTGATATAAATATATTGACGTTAGGGGAGTTGTACTGCTGGTAAAGTTATAAAACACTTAATGAGCTTGCATGAGTGTAGAATAGGGACAGTGAAGGTGAATGAATGCTTGATTTACTCATAGAAGTCTACTGTTACTGCCATGATACAGAAGTAGAAATATGGAAATAAACTATGTATTAGACAATGTGCAGGGCTAGTAGTTTTTTTATTTATGTATGTATTTGTATGTGTGTGTATAGAACCTTTAAATTAATATTTTAAGATATGAAAGATAAGAAACATGGAACTTCATAATAATGCTTCTGAGTCACTTTTCAGAGAGCAGTTAATACTTTTTGCAAGTATGCTGTTTCATGTTCTCCCAAATAACTAGTGAGTTAAGTTGTGGCACAGGAGGTTCAGATTGGATATTAGGAAATATTTCTGTATTGAAAGAGTGGTCAGGCACTGGAAGAGGCTGCCCAAGGAAGAGGTGGAGGCACCATCCCTGGAAGCGTTCAAAAAAAGTGTAGACATGGCACTTGACGACATGGTTTAGTGGACACGGTGGTGTTAGGTTGACGGTTGGACTTGATGATCTTGGAGATCTTTTCCAACCTTAATGATTCTATGAGTCTATGTTCTAATGGTGGAAGTCTTAATTTAAATAAATCAATTATGTGTAATGTTAAACCTCATAAGTACCATTTTGCTGATACTACCACTTTCTACTACTGTTTAACTTCCAAAATGCTACTAAATAAAGCTCTTTTTGCTTCATACTTTCTATCTCTCTCTCCATGTGTCTGCTTTCATAATTAAAAACTGAATACATATAGGCAGTAGGCAAATTGACAACAAAGCCAGTTCAGTTCTAATAATATATAACTTAAAAGCAATTATATGTATTGTTTTTTAGCTCAAAAGACTTTAAATCCTTTTGATTTGTCTCTTACATTATTGTCCAATATAATTTAAAAGCAGCCTCATTATATGACAAGTTTTCTTAGATTTGGCAAGGATATTTAAAAAATCGCTCAACTATTTAGCATTTTGGGAAATGATTAGCCTTCAGTCTGCAGAATTAAATTTTTGCACTTGTTGGTTTAATATTTAGAAAGGGCAGCTCAAATCAGTCTCTCTTCATTCACTTCCATGGTGAATACATTTTAGTGCAAACTTTTACTCTCTGAATTGAATGGTACAAAAGGTAAAATTTACACAAAATTCTAGAATCTTAAGTCCTTTTTTCCCCATATTTATATCTGATAGAGACATTATCAAAGTTTATAATTAATAAGACACAACAACTTTTAAATGAATATTTAAAATTATTCTTACCAGGATCAATGTAAGCTATCCCATTGCTGTTTAGGTTTAATACCTTCAGTTCACTCACATCTTCAAACTCTTTGGCTCGCAGTTGTCTGATTTTGTTGTTGGACAAATCAAGTTTAACGATATCTGGAGGTATGTTGCCTGGAACTTTCTTTAAGTCTTAGAAAATGAAAAAGACATAACTTGTGTCAGCTTTAGATTATTCTTACTGCTTAGGTATCACAGCTGCACACGACACAGAGTTTTCTCAGTCTAGCATTATTTCTAGTTTTCTTTCCCTTTTATCCCCATTTTTAGTATCAACATGTTTTTCAACTTCTGAATTTCATTGCTTTGTTCACTTGTATCTTTACATTTCATATGACAATTTCTCTCTTCATTAGTGCTTGTAGTAAAGCCTCTTTCTGTGTTTTATATTTTTATTTTAATAGAACTGTACTATTCATTTGCGTAGGGATAGAGTAGGTACTGAAGATACTATACTACTAATAAAAAGTAGTAAAAAAAATGGGCTTGATCATTTAAGAAAAGCAACCAGAGTAACTATGTAAAAAAATGTTCATTGGTATGTGAACATTGCCCGGAATCAAATTATAATGTGCTGTCTTACATCCTTTGTTTTGTGTTGCCCAAAGGTAAAATGTTCTAAATTTTATCAGCAATAAAAATGCTAGTTGTTATAGTATTTATAGTCATATATATAGTTAGAATTATAGTTCTGAAGTTGTGTAGTGTTTGGTAATATTTAAGATTTTATATTTGTTTTGATACTTACAGTTACTACATGTCCAGGCAGCACAGTGGCATTCTGTCTATCTGCTTCTCTATCTACGTGTACCATTGGCACTACCAAAGTAGCCAAGCGCCTCTCAGTCATCTGTGTACATATCCTTACAGTGCTCCTTGCAAAACAGTTACAGAAAGAATAGTAGTAGTAAGGGCACATTCCTGAGAAGTGCGTACTGTGGTTTGAATCCTCTCAGGGTAATGTTAATAAACCTAATCTCCAGGATTATGTTTACGCAATGAGTGTTCTAATCCTGGGCTGCTCTTACAAGAAAATGTGCGGTATCTCTTATTTGATCGTCTTTGAATGAACGCAAGTAGTTTCTGGATCTGTGCTGAAATTTGTATTGTCATTGTGCTTCTGAAGTTCTGAAGATGTCTAATGCATCAGGTATTCTCGAGACTAAAGCAACATATCAGAGTCTTCCTGCCTTATATCTGATTTTGAACAGAGCTTTGGTTTTACAAATACATAAATATTATAACTACTCCAGCCTGCTCTGGTTGGAGTGCTTCCTGCTTGTGCAGATGTCAAAGTTTCAGGGCCTATTTATCACTAAATGAATGCAAATAATGGTTGAATTTAGAGACTTGGAGAGTTTGGCAGTACTAGAAAGCACACTTTTTCAATTGCTTTTGCAAATACAAATTCTTTTGCAGAAAAGCAAACAGAAGTTCCTTCTGCGTCCAACTTTTGTTGCTCTTTTTTGTAAAACAGAATCAAGGACATAGAATACTTTCATTCTGAAGTACTGAAAGATCTGGCATATCACTGGTCTGATGAGATATAAGTAAGAAGTTCTTCAAAAAGGAGACCATACAACATGGTTATATGTTTTTTTTAAGAGGTTTCTTTCATAAACTTACTGACATTAACAGAAGGCTGTTGTCATATCTCCTTAGAGATACATAGTGCTGGTATACTGCTTGTTACTCCTTCCTCTCTGTTGTAAAGGAATAACAGATTGCAGCTTTTCATGTCATCTTACTGGTTTTTCAGCTGATGTACCTTTTTTCCTACTCTGAAATCTTGTCCATGTGGATTTAGAGAAATGTTTGTGTTTTCCCAGGATTTTGGGTGCATTATACTCCAGTTTCTGATGAAAATTCCAATGAAATTGTGCATCTGCTGCACAGGAATCATATGCAAAGACAGTGAACACAATGCTTTCATCAAAGATGACCATATGTTCGGAAATCTTCAATGTCAGTGGGTTATCTGCATCCAGCTGTCACGCATATGCACAGTAGATCTGATACTTCCTAAAAAAATATTGAACATACTCAATGTGTCCATGCTAGACATTCAGGAAGTCCTGGCCTGATACGCTTAGTTCTTTACCCGAAGGAGGCAGTCCCTGTAGATGCTGAAGTAACTTTATTCTTTCATTATTAATACTAAAGGTAGTAAACCAGTTTTTTAAAACACTTGAAAAGCCTGTGAAACTCTAATGAAGAGCAGACTACAGTGAATGTTTCTATGAAATTAGAGAAAAAAGTAACATTTTTCTTGCTGAAATTTTTTGAGTATATTCATATATTCAGCTCATCTCACTGATACCACTAAATGAAGAGAGCTGCAAAATCAGTCCTTTCTTATATTAAGATTATAATATATGGCTGATTTTCATTCACTAGCACAGTTTACTGGAGTCATAAGGCAATAATAATATAAGATCCTATGAAGGATAATAAAGATAATAATCTGTAATCCAATAATTCAGGTTGTAGCTACAAGGAAAGGTAAGGTAGGTGAATATTAAGAAATTAATAAATGTTAGCCAGTAGAAAAGCATAAATCATTAATAAAAAAGATGTAGTTGCTGCATTGTAAAGCAAAGAGAAAAGTGAGCCATAGGAGGAAGAAAGGAGTTTAACAGGATGGGAAAAAGTAAGAAGTGGACCATTTTTTATGACGTACGTATTAGACAAAACGTGTAATCAAATAGTGAAATTGTTAATTCTTTATCTTTAGGTATTGTCTTCTTATACTGACTTCTGATCTTGTCTCTGGCATTATGGTCCAAGAATAAGGGTACACAGAGTTATTACATAAATTTAAGTCACTGTTAAAGCAAATAGAAGTTTAGTAACCTCATTGCAAGAAAAAAGTGGGCAAAATATACTGCAGTGATCTGGTATTGTGTGCTATGCTTCACAAAAGTTGGGAAAAAATCCTCCCCATTTTGGCTACTTCTAGTAATGCTTTTTGTTTCAGATTTGTAATGCTAAGGAACGACTCTCTTCTGAATTGCTTAGTTGTTTGCTTTGTTTCATCATGGGATAAAATATGGGAAATATAAAGCACAAATAATTGTGCACTTTTCTGTTGATATATGCCCCAGCTGGTTTACCCTTAAGGCTTAAATGTGGCTTTTAGGAGCCTGAGAATACTTTAGGAATGGAATGGATCCAAGTGTCTGAAAAATATTTCTTGAAGGCCCTTCAACTTTGAAATGTTTTCTGGGTGCTGGGACGAAGAACACGGAGGAGGTATTTCTTTATGAACAAAAGCATACAATTTCCTCCCGTAGCAGAAGAAATCTTGCACAGAAAGTGTGAGGTTGCAGTGGCTCTCCTTTGCCCTCAGGTTCCTTTGGGCGCTGTAAGCACAGCTGGCTGCTGCAGTCCTGCTTCACAGCTCACTTCTGTCAAAGCTGTTGCTATCTTTGTGTTTGTACACTTGAAAGGAGAAAAGACACTCTGTCCTTTTCTCTATCAGTACAACAATTTCAGCACAGCTGTAATTTGACTATTTAGTATGTTTATAGTTTTAAAATCAGACTAGTGAGGTGCTGGTCATTCAGTAACTTAACTCAACTTTACTCCTGTTGATTTTTGATGGATATCTTATGCTAGTGCGCTAAAGAATATCTTTGGAATTAGGTCTGCAGAGTAGAGGTAAAATGCAGAAAGAATTACAACTTGTTGCTGTAGTTACAAGAGCAAAATAATTAACAGTATTGACTAAAGTAAGTAAAGTGAGTACTAGTAGTATATTAATTTGCTGTAAATAGTATGTGAATAAATGTAGTAAAGGAGCAAGAGTTTTAAAATCATTAATTCAGTTATAAGGACAAATACAAACCTTTTCTTTTGCAGTTCAGAGTTGGTACGGGAAACACATACATGTGGCACAAAGAGGAGTCAAATTCTGGTTTGACAGCTTCAGGCTTCTGTTTTATATTTTGGGGGTCCTGCCTGTCCTCTTCACTACATAGCTGTTCAGATTTTATCTGCTTTAGCTTTTGATTTTTCAGTTCTATTGGGTGCACGCACTTGGCATAGTTTCCCAAATTCCTGTTTGTCGGAACCTGTAGCATTGTTACAAGAGTTTCTAGTTCACAGTTGCAATGCCACGGATTATCATAAAGACGTAGGTAGTTCAGACTGGGCGTATAAATAAAAATCTCCTCAGATAAACTCTTAATTTGGTTATGCTGAAGTAAGAGTGTGGTAAGTTTATTCAAACCAAAAAAAGCCTCGCTCTCAATTTTTGATATATCATTCTGTTGTAAATCCAGACTTTTCAGTGCTTTGTACTTGGAAAACATATTATTCTTCAGTTTACGAATCCTGTTTCTTGCTAGCAGCATATGTTTTAAATCCTCTGGCCAATCAGGTGCCACAAAAATCAATTTTCTTTCCTGACAATCTAGGTATTTCTCATGAAGATAAGTGTATATATCACATGGTAGGCCTCGGGCATTGCGCTTAACAGTGCTAGATGCTTTCCTTAAGATGGTTTCCCTGTCATTGTTTCTCAAACTCCTACTCCTTGTCTTCCTACAGTCAGATGCTTTACAAAGAAGAAGAAGTAGTAGTGTTATAGTGACTACTTGCATCCTGACATGCAGCTGGCCCCAGTTATTTCTGTGACAGCTGGAACAGTTGAAATGTTTGGGTAGTCTTAATCAGTGTTGTACAGTTCTGAGGAGGCACAGCTGGGCTATGTGGGATCCCTGTGTTGGAAGAAAAGTAAAACAGAACAAATGAAACAGGCGTTTTCATGGAGGCTTGTACATAATATGCAGCATTCAGTCAAGTACTCAATTATCACACTGCTTGGAGTTTCACAAATACTTAGAAGATTTAACATCCTAGCTCTTTTTTTAAACTGTTTTTACTGTCTCTAGTCTACTGTCATTCATTTTGATTAAACGTGGGAAACTATATGGACCAATTTCTAACTGATCTTTGTTAGAAGGTTGTCATGTATTCAGGAAAATGGCATCAGGCTGAATCTTCTTTGTATTTAAGATCATCTTGGAGATGAGCTTGAAATAGGAGCTTGAAGTTGATATTTTCTAGCTTTCTGGATATTTACCCACTGGAACACACTCAGAGCCAGATCAGGGAAAGTCATCCAGTGCCTGTCAAACTCCCAGTTCTATACTGCGCTCAAGCGTGGACTTGTTTTCAGATTGAGCCCCAATTTGTCATAACTAGCCCTGCTTACCAAGTATCTCATGGCCCACACCAGGTAGACAAAGTTGGCTGGACTGCTCTAAAAGGACCCAAAAATAATCTTTTGCAAGAGCCGATGAGGCTATATGTCATCTGAGCGTAGGCAGAGTGCAAAGAGAACCTGCAGGTCCTGGCCGTGACCTTCTTCAAACCACCTCCAGGTCTGGCCACCTGAGGATGAAGAGGACAGAGTGGTACGCCAGGAGCTTTTACCTTTCCAAGAAAGCCAAACACAATCATTAGGAATTATTATTAGGGGAAGACAAGGACTGTTCTCTGCAACCATGTCTAAAATTGCTTCGGTATTTTTAGTAATTTTTTTGCCTATGTTCCCTCATTAATTTCCCGTGTACTCCTGTGGACTGCCCTTTTCCTTCATTTTCACTGAAGTTTGCCACAAGGTTGTGTTTCCTTAGAAACACTTTAACCCCTCAGGTTTTTGTATTTTCTAACTTTTTTCCTTATCACAAATTTCCTACTTTTGCTAGTCAGTATCATTCCTTCTGAAACTTAAAAAAAAATTCTTCACTGTTTGGCTTAACTACTTAGATACTTTTCCTCTATGACTGAGGACATCTTTGCATTATGCTCAGTCCTTTTTGACCTTAGCACTTGGGAAGGTATTGAATCCCAATCTTGAGTGCAGATCATTACACAGATTTTCTAAAACACCATTGTTTTGGGCTCAAAAAACTTGTTTTATCCTTTCTTCTCAGTAATCTGCTGTGGCCATGTTTTCAGGGAGGATATTCGCCTAGATGGACATATCTGTAATAGGAATTCTTACCTTTGTGTAAGGTGAGAATTTGAACTGTTCACCTTTAATACGACTTTTTTTAAAAAAATATTTTTAGGTGAATGTAGGAATTTACAAGACTTAATTCTCTCTGAATGTCAGGGATTAAATGTAAGTACTACAGAATTTTTCCATGGACTATAATTTATACCAAGAAGGAAGATTTTTTTTTAAGTGCGGTGGTTATTTGGGCACACAAATCTTCCTGATAAAAAGTAGAGACTTGCGTTCTTAAGTACTTTGAAAATGAAGTTTAGTAAGATTCAGAGATACTCAGTGATGTTCTCATTTGTTTTCTACAGTGTCAGGGCAAAATTATATATTCAGTCTCAATTAATTTTAATAATTGAGGCTTCAAAACTTTGGCAGTCTAGGGGGCGAGTTTTTTTTGTGATTTTAAGTTTAGAGTTGTCAACAATAATATATTTTAATCCTATGTTGTTTCCAAGCTCCTTTATTCCTTCATTCATAGCAACTTGGGCTCTAGAAATGTCTCACTAAGTTTCTAGATATTTGTGAGAACCTTTATTGGAAAGATGTCTAAGTATGCAGTCACCATTATGTATTTTTCCATTCTTTCTCTGCTAACATTTTCAGTTTTATCTTGCTTCCATTATTTGTCTTTAATGTTTTTTCATTGCTCTTCTCTGATGGAAAAGCAATGTTTGACTCTGCTTTAATTAATAATTTCTTAGAAAGGACACTGATATGTGCAAATTTTTCTAATAATTAAATCAATCTAAAAATAAAATCAATATTTTTTTTAGAAACTATTGTTCTTGTAGATTTGTATTATTTATACATCCATTTTTAGGCTATTTATAGTGTTAAGGATATAAACAAATAATGTGGTATCATTTAGTTGTCTTTGAAGTGATGTGTATGTCCAAGGGTCTAGCCCAGAAACACACCAATATTTACATACAAGGTTTTAGAAATTATCACAGAGAAACTACAGGTTATGAACTGCATACAAAAATAACATACGATGATTGAGTTAAAGAGGCAAGAGCTACAGAAGAATCATCAGGTTCTACTTTATAATACTCTGTTTTGGTTCTGCTTTGTATATATCTTAATCTCTGTCCTAGGTTGATGTTGGCTTTGTTGCCAAATATCTTGTTCTCATCCTTTTTACAGATTATATATTTTTCTTTGCTATACCAGCTACAAGGAAGGGATAAAGATATATTATATTATGAAGTTCTTTGAGTAACACTGTAGAATCATCTTGCTGCAGAACGTAAGACTTGCTATATGATATAATTACAGCGTAATACTTTTAGAGATTGTTTGCTCCTTAGGGGTCGTGTTGATTGTAGGTTACTGCATGAAGGCAATAACTTAAAGAGGGCCAGGGCTTGCCAAATTATAAAGACTCAAAACACTGTTTCATAACTGTTCATTCTGTTTGGTTGTTAGCATGCCAAGTACAAGGTCCTGTACATGAGGCAGGGCAATCTCAGGCACTAATACAGGCTGGGCAGAGAATAGATTGAGAGCAGCCCTGAGGACTTGGGGGTGTTGGTGGATGAGAAGCTCAACATGACCCAGCAATGTGCACTTACAGCCCAGAAAGCCAGCCGCATCCTGGGCTGCATCAAAAGAAGTGTGGCCAGCAGGCTGAGGGAGGTGATTCTCCCCCTCCACTCCACTGTCATGAGACCCCAACTGGAGTACTGTATCCAGATCTGGAGCCCCCAGCGTAAGAAGGATCTGGACCTGTTCGAGCAAGTCCAGAGGAGGGTCACAAAGATAATCAGAGGGCTGGAGCACCTCTCCTGTGAAAACAGGCTGAGAGAGCTGGGGCTGTTCAGCCTGCAGAAGAGAAGGGTCAGGGGAGACCTTGCAGCAGCCTTCCAGTACCTAAAGGGGGCCTACAGGAAAGCTGGAGAGGGACTTTTGACAAGGGCGTGTATGGACAGGATAAGAGGTAATGGCTTTAAAATGAGAGAGGGCAGATTTAGTTTAGAGATATGGAAGAAATTCTTTACTGTGAGTGTGGTGAGGCACTGGAACAGGTTGCCCACAGAAGCTGTGGATGCCCCATCCCTGGAAGTGTTCAAGGCCGGGTTGGATGGGGCCTTGAGCTACCTGGTCTAGTGAAAGGTGTCCCTGCCCAGGGCAGGGGGGTTGAAATCCAACCCAAACCATTCTATGATTCTGTGCTTGCTAATACACATTTGGTACGTACCAGCAAGCACATTCCTAGGTGATGCCAGGGCCTGGTTCATGGGATAGCAGGGACTTGCTGATTACACTCTTGCCAATACAGCCTAGTATGTGGTTGGCTGCCTTTTTCAGAAGAGCACACTGTTGCCATACATTTAAATTGTTATTGATCAGGACTCTCAGGTCAGTGTGTTTGATAGCTGCTTTCTGTTCGGTGTCTAGACTGTGCTGATGCATGGGGTTATTCCATCCCAGACGCAGAACTTTGCATTTGCCTTTGCTGAACTTCATGAAGTTTCTGTCAGCCCATTTTTTTCCAAACTAAATCTCTCTGAATAGCAGTTCTAGCCTCCAGTGTATTGACACTGCCTCTAGTTTGGAATAATTTGTGAATTTGCTGAGAATGTACTCTGTTCCTATAATCCAAACCACTTATGAAGACATTTAACAGTACTGGCCTCCATATTGACCCTTGAGAGATGCCAGTTGCCACAAGCCACCAATGGGATTTAGCACCATTGGTGACAACCTTTTGGCCTGGCAGTCCAGACAAATTTTCACTCACTTTGAAGTCCACTAATCCAGCTTTTATTTTACCAGTTTGGCTATAAAAGGTACTGTGGCCTGTGTATAAGGCCTTGGTGAAGTGAAGATACACAACAGCCACTTCTCTCCCCTTATCCATAGATCCAGTAATTTATTGTAAAAACTATCGCCAATGCTTTGCCCTTGGTAAGTCCATACTGGCTGTTCGCTGTCACTTTTTCATCCTTCTTGTGCTTGAACAAGGCTTCAAGGAGTGACTCAGGTGAGGCTGACTGGCCTGTAGTTTTCTCAATCCTCCTTCTTCCATTTCCTGAAAACGGATGTGACATTTCTTATCTTCCAGTCATCAGGAATCTACTCTGATTGCTATGACCTTTAAAAAATGATTGAGGCCTCTCAGTAACAGGAGCCAGCTTTCTTAGTACCCTTGAATGAATCCTGTCTCATCGCATTTCCTCAGGTGTTCCCTGACATTATGTTCTTCTACCATGGGTATTGCTTCAACCCCACACACTCTGCTAGTAGCCTCCTGGGATGCACCTGGGAAACCTTAAGACAAGCCTTAGCAGTAAAAACTGAGGCAAAAAAGTAAGTTGTTGAGTACCTTGACCTTGAAGATCCACTAGCTCTCCTGGGCCGCTTTGCCTTCCAGGGCTGTCTACCATGAGAACTCCTTAAGAGATCCCTAAACAAGCCAAAAGTTGCTCTCAAGTTCAGGCTTTTTCTTCTACAATTTGCCCAATTTTCTTCTCTTGGGATTTTAAACTCCTTATTTTCATGGTTGCAGTAACCAAAGCCACTATAGTTCTTCACATCCTTGCCCAGTTTTCCCTTGATGGTGAAGCAAGTCCAGAAGAACATGTTTCCTAGACCACTCATCAGCCTCCTGCATCAAGAAATTGTCTTCAACACACTCTAGAAGTCTCCTGGATTGTTTGCACCCAGCCATACTCTTCTTCCAGCAGATATCAGAGTGGTTAAAGTCTCTCTTGAATAACCAGGATATGCAATTGTAAGGCTTCCTTCAGCTGCCCAAAGAAGGTTTCATCTACGTTCTTTTCTTGATCAAGCCATCTGTAGCAGATACCTACCACAATGTAATCCTCATAGGTCTAGCCTCTAATCCTTACAAATAAGCTTGGAACTGACTTGTCACCCATTCCAATGCAAAGCTCCATGCATTTAGGCGTAACTTTGCATAGAGTGCAACCTGTCCTCACCATCCTGGGCTATCATTCCTAAATATTCTGTAACCATTCATTGCAGCCCTCCGGTTGTGTGTGCTGTCCCCTTGCATTTCTGAAATTCCAATGAAATCATAGCTCTGCACCTCTGCATGGACTTTGATCCCTACTGAGTTGATTCCTGTGCTACTGTGGGGTAACGTTAGCAGGGCTGCATGTATGCAGGAGGTGCAGTCTGCAGTGATTCGCGCGCTAGGCGCGGGTAGGTCCATGGGCGCAGGGGGCAGGTGCGTCCACGTACGTGGTGGGCACGGATAAGTCCATGGGTGCAGGGGCAGGTGCGTAGCGGGCATGGATAGATTCATGGGCGCAGGGGGCGGGTGCGTTCGCGTGCGTAGCAGGTGTACCGGTATTTAACCCTGTGTTGCGCAGCATTAAATTGAAGGCTTGGCTTGACGGTATCCGTGTGATGCCCTGCTTTCCCCGGAGCGGGGCTCCGGTGCGTGCGGGGTAGGTTAGCTGGCAAGAGAGCCGGCACTACAAGTGTTTGCGTTTAGACACTTGAGATGGATCCCTGGTTGTGCTGCTTTCACACAGAAGGTTTCAGAATTTTGCCCATTATGCTATCCCCGCCCAGTGCTTTCTCACCACTCCCTATGCCTTCACTTCACAGGTTATGACTATCTTCCATCAACATACCTATTTTTACTGATATCACCTCTCTCAAAGCCTTTGTTGCAGGAATATATTTCAAAAGCACAAACTCTCCTCCTTAAAGTTGATTGCTATTGAATTTCCAGCTATCTTGATGGTTGTTTTGCCAGGCAACTGAAACAGTAAAAGGGTGACCACACAACATGGCAAAAGATGCACACTCAACTACTACACTTCCATGTACAAGTGCTGACTTTTTGCCTTTCTATTATATTGGCACGTATTGTGAAACATTCTTCATACCAGGAGATTTGTTCCCATTATATTCTAATGGAATGATATATAGAACGGTATAGGTAGTACGACTTTTGCAGGTCAATAAAACATGGAAGGCTTATAATTACTCAAATCTGATGTTCCACCTAGAGGGTAGATCTAAACAGGAAGCATTTTGTAAATGGTATTGCTGGTTAGAGAAGTGTACCAGAGTTTATGGAGAAAATTGACCAGTGGTTTCAGATAGCAGAATTGGCTAACAAGAATCTTGGTTTAGCAATATATGTAAACGTGCTAATTTTCAATGGTGTGAAAAGTCCCCTGTGCTTTGTAGGACTGTGTAGTGTCTAATGTTTCCTTGAATTAGAATGTTAAAATTACCATACCTCAAGTAAGTAACGGTTGCATCATGTGCCTCTCAGAATTTTACTTTGAGGCTTCCAAAGAAAATGACTGTGATGTATAACAATTATTATGATGATTCTTATATACATGAATATACTTATTCATGGTTTTTTTTCCCTTGTTACTCTGCATAAAAATGTAAGATGAATTAATATAAATACAATTTTAATGTACTTCTGCAATTTTTTTTTATTATTGTTCAGGATGAATCTATGAGACTCATATCAGCAGGCTGCAAAGCTCTTCCCTATTTAAATCTGTCATATACAGATATTACTAATGGAACACTATTACTGTTGTCAAGGTAAAATTAAACAGAATTATGAAAGTATGTTTGTTTTAATCTTGCAGAAAACTTAGAGGCATACATAGTAGAAATACTCTTCTGTCTGCTATACAAAATGAAAAAAAATGCTTTTTGACTTAGATAGCAGTTATTTTCTCTTTTTAGTTTAATTTAAAATATATGCTAGATTACCATATATATTTCACAGAGTTTCACAGAAACTTTTAAAAGAACATGCTAGCCAAAAATTTCTTGGGCGTGTCTAGTTACTCATGATAATGCAAGAAGTTTGCAAGTTAGATATGTTCTTCAAAACGTATTTTTGCAAGGACTGTGATTAAGTGTGTTGTGTCAGCCAAGGCCTTGTGTGACAACTGCAAAAGAAAGAGTTATTCCAAGCTGTTATTTGGAAGAACAGTGAGCTGAAGGCAGAGAATTTACATTCTTACAGAGGTCTTCCATTCCTGTTTTAGATATATTCCTCCATGAGACTCTAAGTCAGCCTGGTCAGTAGAACTGCTGCATGAAAAGCTGCCATAAAGGAAAAGAGGCATGCTGGGCCACAATAGCAGCCATCACAAAGATGTATATAGATTTAAGGATAGCTGTACATTGTTTGTCTTTCCTATGAGGAAAACTAGTGTCTTCCTTTCAACAGCAGCCCCACAAAATTCAGAAACATCTTTTTCTTTGGCATTTGCATGATGCATCTTGACTTTTGTTTTTCTTAGTCTATAATGCCATATCGTCATATAACTAACATTTGTTTTGGCAAAGTTTTCCATTTAGTGCTTCCAGTCTTACCACTCATCTCTGCATCAGTATTATTCTTACTATCATCTGTGTTTTCTCCATGTTGGCTGATATTTTGTTTTTTTAAATTTCCATACATTTATGTTGAAGTTTGGAACAGCTGTTCTGTAGGTAATCTCAATGTATGTTATTCTGATTATCTGTACGTGCTGTTGCCACGAAAAGTCAGAACCATTCATTTCTTTTGATGTGTAAATAGCGCATACCCAAGAAAGAATTCTCCAGAGTAGGTGAAGCTTTCAATGCAGTAAAATGTTTAAAACAAAAATAAAAATCCTCCACTGAAAAAATATATTTTGCGGTTAACTTGTACCTAATAGAAAATTTTCCAAGTCACACATGATGCTTCTGATTTAAAACCACGAGATACCACTGGTTTTATTGACAATGTCTGGACAAAAAGCAAAGCTCATTGTTTCTGAGTTTATGGAGATGTACAAAAAGTTGCTGTCCTGTGAAGATTTTGATAGCAGGCAATTTCCATAAACATTTCATGTGCCATCTCAAAAGCATTAGTTCATCACAGGTCCTGTGTAGTAAGGTAACTAATACAAAGTTCTTAGAGGTGGCAGTATTGCTTTTTGTAACACTGCACATTGAGTTTGCTATTGTATGTCAGGTCTCTGTTATTGGAACAAGAATAAGTGAAGTGTAGGCTGAGTGTGCTCAAAACTGGTCATTTTTTATTCTCTCCTACTGTTCCATACAAGCATTTTAACCTCCATATTACCCAACACAGATAATCAGCCACAATTTCCCCCTGGAAAGTTCTGTTGTGTATGGTAGACATGAATACTGTCCATCAGGAACAAATTGCAGAAGGTGGTTTTGTCAGATTGCTTTAAAACAATGATCCTGAGATTGATAATGCCAAAATTAATAGAAAAAACAGTATAACAGAATTCCTGCAGAATTTAGCCGTAACACAAGACAAGTAGTCTGTACGCTCTAACTTGTTTTAAGAAAGCTATCACTTTACAAATAGCAGAAGGAGGCATGTATTAAAATTCCCAGATGATAAAAATGAGTCATGTGACCTGTAAAGAAAATCAGTGTCCCTTCAAAAGCGTTGGAAGATTTTTGTCAAAGTCTTCAAAATACAGTAAGAAAGGGTTCCCTTTGTCTTAAGTTGTGCAACCTTGTAGTAACATATACTTTAAAAAGACTCAGAACTGTCAGAGTAAAAATCAAGTCTCTTAATTTATTATCTATTTTGTCAGATAAATTTGGAAGTGTACTTTCTTTGATTTTCCGTGCTCATTTCTGTGGAATATGTCACTAAAATGCAAAAAGGCTTATGTTTCTACAATGAGGGATACTTTTATTTCTATATTTAATATTAATTAAATGTCTCCATTTTAAAATAGCACCACAAACACATGCCCTTATATTCTAATATCTGGTTCTGATGCATGTTGTCTGTAAGATTACATTTTTCCATGAAATGTAGTCTTATATTTAATTTCTTAATATTTTTATATTATCCTTTTTTTTTAGGATAACATTCTTTTTCTGCTTACTATCTCTTTTTTTTTTTCTGTGTTCAGTTCAAGTTAGCATGTTTCCCCACTCTATACTGAACATATAAAGTCAGTTCCAAAAATGCATGCCACTCCTTAAGCAGTCAGCTCCTCAGTGGGTGTTCCCATCTTTCTTCAAAATGCCTGCTTTTGCTGACTCGCAGAACTGCAGGACTATATCCCTACAACTAAATGTCTACCAGAGCAGTAGGTTCTAATTCTAGGTTTTGATTTTCTGTATGATTTCATTTGTGGTGCTTGTGGCAATTGTTCTTCATTCCAGTTAGAAACATAGTTCAGTAAAATGAATAGTTTTCAGTATGTTATAAACCAAGCTACAGATGGAAACTTAAGTGTATTCAGAGTATAGATTCTTGCTTTTACAGAGTGCTGTTGATTAACATTTTCCACTTATACAGTTTGCTTTCTTTTAACTAACATTTGGTATAAAGAAATGTTTTCCAAAAGAACTGATCAAAACCTAACATTAAATGATTGACTTTTGGATAATTCTCTTTTGCATCTCTTTCAATTTTTCAGATTCTTTTAATAATACTCTTCTAAATAATTATATTACTTGAGAAGCTCTAACTGTACATTTATGCTTTTCATGTCCTTTGATAGAGTTCTGGTTTTCATTTCCAGCAGGCACTGCTTGTAAAATCAATGGCAAAGACAGTTCAGCAAACTTATACTGAAAAGTCTGTCAGCGTTCAAAGTATGGACACAAAAATCCCAGTTAATTAAAAAAAAAGCATGCTTTTGCAGTTATATGAGATAACTTTAAAATGAGACTGTTTTCATATAGTGAAATATGTTGTATGATAGTGCTATTCCCCAGTAATTTGCAACACAAGGAGCAGAGGAAAAAGTGCAGCAGAAGAAAGGGACTTTCAAACTTCAGCAAGGAGATAATTCTATTTCACATTAAACATCTTTTCTTTACAGTAATTTTCAGCATACTTTAACTATGGTATTTTATGTTCTTTTTATTCTCTAACATACCCTTGTAAAAATTTGCTCTCTGTTTTTTTTCAAAGCAGCTTCCCCAGTTTACAGTATCTGAGTTTAGCTCTGCAGAAAATTCACAGACAAAGGTTTACTGTACCTGGGCTCTGGAAAAGGCTGTCATAAGCTCATCTATTTGGACCTTTCAGGTTGCATTCAGGTTTGTAGTTCACGTCTTTCTTTCATTCTGCGAAGAAGAGAATCCTTTATATGACTGGCTGCATCCTGCATTCATGGTATACTGAAGTAGAACAAGCACTGCAGCAGACTTCCAGGGTTTTGAATTACATGACTACAGCTGTTTAAATTTTACTTAGGAATAATAGCACTATAGGTTTGGATCATTTCCAACAAACTGTCAGATCTATGAACAGCTAGTACTTACTGCATAATGAGAACAAGGCTTGCTTTTTCTAGCCATAAATAGATTAATTCTATGTCATAATTAGTTAGGATTTTAAATCAGAAACTTTGAAATGCAGTTTTTACTAAGATATCAAAAAAAATAAAAGGCCCTCTGTGCTGGAAAAATATGAACTTACACTTGATTTCCTGAAAAGGAAATTAATTAAAAAGTGAAATTTTGTTACTATTTTATATTGGTTTAATATACAAATTCAAGTAGTATCTATAACTGCAATCTAAAAATAGTTAATGTTTTGAACTATTTTAGTCTTCCACTGAACTTTTAAAGAAAAACAAGGTTTTAGAATCTGTTACTATTTTAGAAACTTTCCAATATATACTATATTTTGAAACATACTTCAAATGCAATATGAAATGCCAAACCATAAGGCAATAAAAGTCTGCCAGTGTTTTAATAAAGACTCCTACATATATTTCTTTATACACTGCGAAGATTCTCCAAGTTGCAAAATACATATGAAATTATAAAGAGATGGAGGAATATAACAGTTTAATTTTCCATCTAACAAAAACTTTTCAGAACCAAAGGTGAAGGCAGATAGGGCAACAGTCTTGTTCTGACTTCTCTTTGCTGTCTCTGTTTCTTGTTCCTGAGAATCATGCTGAATCTATTGTGCAGTGACAGTGTGAAATTTGAAGCGAGGGCTGAGGTTAGAGGAAAGTTAAGAACTACCTACCTCTGAGTTACTTTTTCAAAATGCCAGTAATTGGTTATTTTTTCCAAAAGCAACATTTCTGCTTGTTCAGAAGTGTAATCATGAGCTGTAAGGGTCTGCCCCTAGAAAGCATGATCTAATAGTAGTCAGAGAAAAGTGATCATCATCGAACTGGGAAAACCACAATCCTCCCCTGTCCAGAGTTAAGTGGGTTTGCTCAGCAGTGTGTTTAAGAGCTCTGAAAGGGATTCCACAGCTTCCTCCATTTTGGGTTTCCCCATGATTCTGGAACAGTGCTTAATGATTATGAATGAGTACTTAAGTAAATTATTAAAACCAAAAAGAGAGTCAACTTGCATCACTGTTGCAGAAAGCATTTTAATAAGATAGAATTATTTTTTCCCCCCTCATTGGATGAACTAAACCAAAGGGAACTTCTGTAAGGCTAATGTTTCAGAATTAGAAAAAGGTAGTTAAGCTATAGTATAAACATTTAAATTATGCTGAAAAGTGTTCTATAGAACAGAGTACATATTCTATAGAATATCTATTTTTTCCTGGGTTTTAATATTTCCTGTTTTTTCCTTCATTTTAACATTACAGTTCTTTTTATATTACTTCTTATATTACCATTGCTACTGTAGGATTTGAACATCTGTTTAGAAAGCCCATCTGTAAAATGGGTGATCGTGCTAATGATTTTGTGAGTGGCAACTTGAGGACCAACGCATTTAAATAGCTTATTAAAACATAGTTAGCCAGAAAATGGAAATTAAGCACACATTTTCTAGTCCATTGTCATAAAACAAGGCAGTCTTTCCTTTGACTATTAAATTAATACATGGTAATAATACTGGATTAATTGTAGGTATGGGGTTTTTGCGTAAAATCTCAGTAATTAAGGTTGTGTCATTAAGACATGGGAGGTAAATATTTTCATTCATGAGTTTCAAGGTATTTTGATAAAAATACAGAGATTATCTTGTGTCCTGCTCAAAAAATGTCCTATTACGTCATTGATATCCTCAGAGAATTACCTAGAAAGCATAAGATTTCTTTGTCCTGCTTCTGGAGCTGAATGGTATAGGTGGAATATTTTCTGCTATTAGACACAAAACTGGAAACCTGGAAGGATATAAAGCAATTGTGTGTCACTTACGCATATATTAGATTGAGGTTATACAACTAGAACAGTTTGGTGAGAGATATTTTCAATTAAAATAGAAACATGGAGATTTTCAAAGAAATTGACTTTTTATTTTTGGTGCCAGTGGCTGATTTTCAGTCTGAAACTATTCTTGCCCAAAATGTGTTAGAGTAGTGTATCAATTGCTGTAGTTTACAACAGCTGGCTAAGAGATCACAAGCCACTGGGAAAAATAAATTTGACCCTTTCATTTCTTGACATCCTGCGCTGTGTTCGTGGGGATGTCAGAGAAGCTATTGGCAAACATGTAGGCTTCACCCATTTTCACCATCTGAGTTTGTCCTGCTCTGTCTTAGTTGGGAGAATTCTCATTTTGGCAGCTACTGTCAAATTCTGGCTTCTTCAGATGTATCAAGCAGCAAAAAATGGTCATCAGCTGGGGAGAAAATCTGAGCCATGTTCTTTATTTATTGAAGAGGAGGACTCATTGTTTACATTTCCTGAGTACAAACTCGTGTAACTGAAGAATACTTTACTGTAAGTAACACAGTAGCACTGTTCTATAATTTTAGAAATATGCTAATTCAGGTGTATGTTAAGGTAAGCTTTTTTAGGACAGTGGAAAATTAAAAGAAAAATAACATATGGAGGCAAGCCAACAGTGTAATGTGCTAAACATCTGAAAGGATGTCACAATTTGTTTTATCATTCTTGACAAACACAGAATAAAAAAAAATGATAGCCCCTTGTGCACCACAAAAGTACTTCCTCAATCCTCAACGCTAATTTTCAAGTTTCTGCACTCACACTGCATTGACAATACTAGAGTCATACAATAGCGTTTCTTCAAAATCACGTCTGTGGCACAGACGATGTTCTTACCTTGCAGGGTGGATTCCACAAATACAATTGGTTCGGGGGAGAAAGGAGGAATTTTAAAGCAGTACTGTATGTGTAGCAAATAAGCCAAAACCTGAATAAAAATTTAGTGTGCTCCTATTCTTTGGAATTAAGAAACTAGAAAAAGATGAAATTAAATGAATTTTGACATTCTTACAAGCATTTCATCATTCCACTTAATTTGTTTTCTAAATCCGTGGGGACAAATCTTTAGCCGTGGTGTGCTCTATGTTTGTTTTGATGTGCTTTCATTTCAGATCACAGTATACTAGTATACAGTTAAGAAAAAAACCCAAATCAGTCATTTGCATATTAGACTGAAAACTCTTTGCAGACAAGGAATTATATTTTATGTATGATCATTGCATTGACTTCTGATCCTGTACATGCAAGAAAAAGGATACATTTATAAAATGATCTTACAGAGTCATGTAGGAAAAGTCTTTTTTTTTTCAGAATTTAATAGGATCTAAGACTCATAATAATCTTCAAAACATCCTCCCTCACAATTGGTTTGAAGAAAGAGGTTTAAGTGGGATTTTACTGATCCAAGACAAAGAATGCAGTATTAAATTCCATATATCCTTACATTGATTCTTGGGTAAAGCTGTTCACTCTTGAGGCAATCAGTTAAACACTGAAATTCCAAGTGGGTTGAGAAAGCAATTGTTTTACTAAAATGTGCACAAAATTTCATATTTCTGCACCTTATCTTCAAGAGTCCCTGGCATTTCATAGATAATCCATAGGGACTTTAGAAAATAAATTCAATATTTAAATGTTTAGAAAATAAATTCAATATTTAAATGGAACATAAGACAAATACATAAGATATTGCAGCAGTATCTAAATGTTGACTAATTTAATTGAATCTTACCTGAACACATGTTTCACACTGGAACTTTCTCAGTCTGATGCTTGAGATCCATTATCCGGCTTTAAGTTAAAAAACAGTTCAAATGAAAAAATTTGAAACAATCTGTGCAGGGGTATTATTAGCTGCTTCAGTATAATTGGTTTTGGCTTGCATGGAGGAAAACACTAAATTGCTGCTATTTGTGGTATCAAATGGCTATGTTAAGCAAACAGTGTTTTTCCAGAGAAGGAGATTAAAAGTCCTTTAGACTGCAGTTAACATTGTGCAATCATTACTGAGTTCCAGAAACAGATTCTGTCCCCTCGACATTGTTGAGTTTGATCTGATTACCTGCTACCTACTATCTATCCTTTTGAGAAAGGGAATTTCACTTAATTTTTGCTGTCTAAAATCACTTTAATTTATCTGTATAACAATTAGAGAAGGAGAGAGGTATCCAGAGGTATCTCAAGACAGGTCAGACTTTTTCAGGTCTGACCTGTCTTGAGATCTTTCTTACTCTTTGCTATAGAGAGATCCCAGACAATTATGTTAGACAATTTCATAATTGTCTAACATAGACACCTCATTTATATTCCTAATTTCAGTGGAGTAAACAAAGGCTTTAGCATTTACAGTTTATTTTTTAAATCATTATGAATATTATTGGCACTTTCTTGACTTAGCACTTTTCCTACCTATTTCCCTGATTTTAAAGTCCTCTTAACTGTGATTCCTCTTCTACAAGTATCAGAACAACCTGTAAGCCTCAGAAATATTTATCTTACTGCTCAGTTAAATGGCTAATGTTTGCAAAGTCAGAAGCTTAAAACTAGGCTCTTGAGTCTGTATTTAGGTTTTTTTCAGTGATATTTTTAAAATCTTGGCTGAAGCAACAAGTAATGTAATGTAACTGAGATCCATAATTTAATTGTATTTACATCTGAGTTTTAGGTACCTAGACATGAGGGCTCTTGTATGCCCACTCTCTCGATCTAACTGTGATCACCAGCCTGGGTAGGTACTCTTATCAGTAAATAATCTGTTCATGGTGAAAACAAGATGCCAAGAACAATTGGCAGCAGGCCCCATTAAGCCCCGTACCTTCCTTTGATTAGTAGTCATAGGAGTAAGTTGTAGGTACAACTGATGCATGCATTTGAACAGAGTCTGACAAAATCTCTTCAGTTGGAACAATAAGCTTAGCTGAATACGGCATATTCTGCAGTATCTCAGCTTTTGAGTGACTGTTCCTTGGGAGCAGAGTTATTCCTTCTCATTACAGCAAATCTGTTCAGTAGTTACAAGGGGAAATCCTCCTGTCATAACAGCTAAAGCACACTCAAACTGCTTAACAAACTGGCTGATTTTTTTTAGAAGAGTGAAAACCTCAGTCTTCTTTTGAAAAAAAAGCATCATGTTCAGATTATAAGGGACGGTGTTGTTACCATGTGTTACAACAAACTGTGTGATGTAACAAACCCTCTCTTCTCTTGGGAATTGTTTGCTCTTTGTAGTAAATGGACCAAGAACAAGACTCAATTACCAGAAATTCACCTCTCAAACTGTAATTGCTAGGAGGTGATTTGTTTCTACTTGGTGCATGTTGTAGAAATGTGCTCTCTTTTGTTGTGCTGCTTGAGAGCCAACAATGAGGAGGCCTGTTGCAGGGTTAGGTAAACTCTCACTTGAACGAATTGGCCATGTCATGTTAAAACAATTAGTGCTTCTTGACCAGCTGGAAATGGAGATTTCCCAGTACCTCCTTCGGGGCTGCTTGCATGATATTCAGAATTTAAGCTAATCCCTTTCATACAGGGATACATACATTACGCATACCAGTAGTGAGTACAAAACTGTACAATTTGGACAACTGACTTTCATATTCTGTCCAGAGAACTAGCATTCATCTTTCCATGCCAACTTTTTACCTTCTGGTGATCACTACCAGTTGAAAAGAGGATTGCCTTTGCCATAGTAGCCCTACACTGATTGTTTTGCAATCATTTTGGGGTGGGCAAATCCAACCTATCCGTGCTGACAGATGAGATCTACAGATCCTCACTGATGTGTTACCCACATCAACCACATTCCCAAAGTCATGGTGTCCTTTTGTCCAGCATACAAGTCTCAGCTGGAGAGGGTGTAAGAGCCTGGAGTGCACCAACAGGCTCTACATGCTCTGACCAGCTTGTGGTTACAAGATGGTTATCTGTCTGTATGATCCTTTTCTACAGCCTTCCCTCCTGTCTCCCAAGATTTTGCTCTTTTTCCTTCTCCAGCTTTTTCTTACAATGTAGCTGTTTTCAGGGGAGCCTGATCCAGGGTTACACAGCTGCACCGTATCAGACCTGACCTGGAACACTGGCAGCTGACAGGGAAGTTGATGGGATTTGTGTTGCTATGCATTACTGTAGAATATTTCTTATGGTTATTCTGATAGTAGGATTTTCACTCTGTCATTTTGCAAGCTGTTACAGACCTACTGTAGGAAAAACATTCGTTCTACACTTGTCCTGAGCTTAAAACACATTGGACTGTTTGCATCCACAGTGCTAACAGTGCCTGTGTGTGTCATGAGCCACACTGTATTCTGTCTGTCTGGACTTGAAACCTGCACAAACACTAAGAACACATTTGACAGACATGTAGCTAATTCCCCTTTAGCACTGACACCTCTCTGCACAAGTGAAAAAGTGCAGTGAGTGCCACAATCCCTTATGAAGGAGAGACAAGACATGTAATGTCAAAATATTTAATATAATTTATAAAGAATCTGTTTAAAAGGCCACTCTGGCCTGAATATAAAGAGCAAACCAATCTGGCTATAAGTTAAAAGGTGAGGCATTGTGCCAGAAAAGACAAGACAGTCTGCCTTGAGTATAACTTAAAGTCAGATACTCAGTTCATTAAAAAAATCTCACATGGAAAAAGAACCCAAATGTTTGCAAAAAGAAGACCCAGAAACCCAATGTGTTAACCCCCTCACTCAATGCTAGAGTAGAAGGAAAGCAGGCTTGACCCTTCTTTGCGTCCAGTTCTGGAGCCCCCAACATAAGAAGGACATCGACCTGCTGGAGAAGGTCCAGAGGAGGGCCACGAAGACGATCCGAGGGCTGGAGCACCTCTCCTGTGAGCACAGGCTGAGAGAGTTGGCGCTGTTCAGCCTGGAGAAGAGGAGGCTCTGGGGAGACCTTATAGTGGCCTTCTGGTACCTAAAGGGGGCTTATAAGAAGGGAAGAAATGTGTTAGCAGGGCCTGTTGTGATAGGATGAGGGGTAATGGTTTTAAACTAGAAGGAGATAGATTCAGACTAGATATAAGGAAGAAATGTTTTACAATGAGAGTGGTGAAGCACTGGCACAGGTTGCCCTGAGAGGTGGTAGATGCCCCCCTGTAAACATTCAAGGCCAGATTGGATGGGGCTCTGAGCAACCTGATCTAGTTGGAGATGTCCCTGCTCCTTGCAGGGGGGTTGGGCTAAATGACCTTTAAAGGTCCCTTCCAACCCAAACCATTCTGTGATTCTATAAGTAGTTGTGTGGAGCAGTCAAATGTGCTGCAAAAGCTGGAGGCTGCAAATGCAAGGACTGGAAGAATCTTCTGGTGCACTGCTACCATACTGATGCGTGAAGGGTGATTAGCTGCTGCTTAGCTTCTGGATTGCTTTTCTGTGGCTGTCTCCTGTCTGGTAATGATGTCCACTGTCAGACAACATATATACCCTAAGCAAGGCCTGTATTTTACACTGCTGCTCCCCTTAAGAAATGTAGCTAAGCAAATAAGGCTTCTGCAGCAGCCAGAGAGGTGGGACACAACAAGAATCCCTTCCAGTATACTTTAACTTCAAAGTTATCTTCAAAACCCTGGGAAATAGTGAGATCTCTACATGCAAATATCCAAGGGGACTATTTCACAAGGAAGAATGGTTCACATCCATGTTGTCTATAGAAAATGGAGCTAAAAAGAAACTGTCCTTTACTTTACACAGGATTTGTGTGTCAAAGGAACTACTTTTTATGCTCCCGAGTGAACTGACATCTATTGAATTTGGGCAGTTGAAGAACTGACTCCCTGGAGCGATAAAGGGAATAAACTGAATTGACAGATCCATCTGTCCTTTCATACTTTCACTGAATATTGCTCTGTTAGAGTATGCAGAGTTGGTGATGTGCTCCTACATGAAGGATTCTGTAAATGAGCTTCATGTTACTGTGACTGCATAGGATCTTTCTTTGTATCCTGTCTGAATTTCACATACATTTTGCTCTGGATCTGGAAAAAACAATGAAGATATTTTACTACATTCAAACCTTGCCTCAAACTACATGTGAGTGTCTCCCGTGTGGGAATATCTCATAAGGCTGGGAAAGCAAAGGTAGAAGGATGTGACAATGACATTCATTGCTACTCTCATAAATGGTCTTGACTGTAGAAATTGTTGTGCCTTACTCTTGCTTGCCTAGTAGCCACATTTTTTGAACAGATCTTGAATTTGGATTGTGAAAATTTCAGAATAGCATGTATACAGACCTTATGGGTCTGTTTTTCTTTTAATGGGAATAATGAATTTGTTGTTTTAGTGAGCATCTAGGTACCTATGATTTTGAAGTATTGAAAAGTGTTGGTTTTGTTACATAAATATTTTATTTCTTACTTAGATGTCAGTTGATGGCTTCAAAAATATTGCAAATGGCTGCAGTGGGATTCAAGATTTGCTAGTCGACAAAATGCCAACTCTTACAGATGGATATATTCAAGTAAGAAATTGAAAATGAATCTGTTCTTTGAGAAATCTGATGTTGGAACTGGGTTATCCTCTCAACTGACTGTAAAGAAAGTTATGCAGATACAATTTAAGAGGAAAATTCCTCACCAAAAACATTTTAAAAATCTATTATCTAATTATGTTTATGCTCCCTTGTAGTCACTTTCAGAAAACTTCAGTTATCTTGTCTTCTTTTGCTACATAGGTATGGCTGAATTATAGTCTTCCAGTTTATAAATGATATTTTTTCTTTTTTTTTTCAGTGTTAAAGTAAATATAGTATATGGGAACAGCATTATACTACTGATTTTGCCCATGAAAAAGAAAATTCGGGCTTCTGCAAAAGTGATTGTTAACCAGATCACTATCTTGGGTGTCTGCCGTACTTCATGTCTCCAGTTACTTCTTTTCCTTGTGTGCCCAAGCATAATAAATATATAGAGAATTTCAGTAGTTTATAAACTGGTCATTGTCTAGAAGTTACTGATAAAATGGATTATAACTATTTGTTTGAAATTATAAACATTCAGTATTATATGTGGAGTATGTGCTGATCTTTTGTTACATGACAGCGTAGGTATATGAGTATTTTATTTCACCTTTTCCCCTTCCAAGGCTCTAGTTGAAAAGTGCCAACATGTGTGACTTACATCTTTATATATTTCAACAGGGAATAACCAAATAACTGATTTAAGTTTCAAGTTGATGAGTAAATGCTGCCCGTACATCTGGCACGTTCATATGGCTGATTGCCAGAAGATTACAGATGCTGATCTTAAGATGATTTCACCATTGAAGCATATTCTTGCACTGAATGTAGCAGACTGCGTAAGGTACTATATTATATCCAGATTTCTGTAAACCATTGCAAAGGAATTTTAGTAAAGTTAATTGTACTCATAGTAAGTCCTGTTAGTCTTTCAGTTTTAAAAATAAATTCTTAGAATGTTAATATAGGTATCTTAATATTTTTAAAAATCATAGAATCATAGAATGGTTTGGATTAGAAGAAACCTTTAAAGGCTGTCTAGTCCAAAAATATTTTTATACAAGTAATTTTTTGTTCTTGTATCACGTTTTCAAAAATTAATTCATTATTACTCCAGTTCAGGCAACAAAATGAACTGTAGATGTAATATTACTTAGTAGCCATGGCATATTTTAGTGCTGAAATGTGTCTACAAAGAAGATGAAAATGATAACCAAAGTAAATTCCAGTCCCACAACTCTATTAAAATTTGGATATTGTTTAGTTCTGTGAATATTAAAATAATACTTTATAACTATCTACTACTAAGATATAAACAAAAATGCTGATTTTTTACAATTACCAAGACAACATTGTAATTTATGTTGTAGAGGAAGGATATATTTTATGTGAAAACTATTTTCTACTTCAAGTGTGTCATGTATCAGTAGAAACAATGACAAATGAAAGGGCTTCCAAAGCTGACTGCTTGTTCCCTGTTTTGGGACATGGTGATAAAGTCAAGCGTTTCAGAATGAAGTTAAACATTCCAGAATGAACAGACCTGTAAAATAATACAAAGAAGATAGAATTGCTGCTTATCTTAAAATTTCTGATGTTATGAAGTTTTATGGATTCTGCTTTAATGTATAACTAAGGTACTTTTTGTGCCTGTTGTTGCTGTATAAAAGTCTGATAACATTGTGTGTAGATGGGCAGAGAAGTGCTGGAGTAGCACCATGACATCATGTTGGTAGTTCAGCTGGGCAGATGTCCGCATTTTCTGGTTTAACATTTAGAAGGCTGGATTTTCCAGTCTGTTAGCCAAATCTTGGGCTGTGAGGGTGTTTGCACATATGTCTACTGTCTCTACTGCTAAAGAATTGCTGAATTACCTTAACAAAACTTTTAAAGTAGTTGTAAAGCTATTGTAAAACTCTGTACTTACTTTATAGCATTTGCAGACACTTGTAAAAGTTTCAGCATTAACAAAGTTATAGATTGTAACACATCTAAACTTGGTAAAGAATTTCTCTCAAGAGATATGAAACTACAAAAGGGGAATTGTTAGTATTCGTGTTTCTCTTACTTGAACAGTGTGTTGCTATAAAAGTTCACATTGTGAGTTATAAACATTTAGGAATTTCTCGTAGAAATCAAGGGAAGTGCCATACTGGTTGTAGAAACTTAAGAATAGATTTTCATAGAATCATAGAATGGTTTGCATTGGAAGGGAGCTTAAAGATCATCTAGTTCCAACCCCCCTGCCCTGGGCGGAGACGCCTTCCACTAGACCAGGTCTAGTGGAAACTCAAAGCTTAGACATCTTAGTGCTCTTCATCAGTTTCCTTTTTTTTTCATTGACATTTTATCTTAATCTAAGAGTCTAAGTTTTTCTAACTTAGTCGTATGGAATATTTTTTTTGAGAAATGAAGGAGGTGGAAAGAGCAAATCTAACAATTCAGAGTTCTTAAATTACAGGAAGTATTTGACTACAAGTGAAAAATGAAGAAACAAAATTATCTGATCATGATTATTAGAATTAAAGATGTAAGTAAAAAGGTGTCTAAAAATGGACACAGGCAATGTGGTGGTTCATACTCTTGGCATGTTTTCCTAGTTTAAATATGTCATCTTAATGTATGATAAAGCACTGTGTGGCCTGTGTTCTTATACAGTTAATCATCTGACTAGAGAAACTCAGCATGTGTGTTCACAGCACAATTATTTCAAAAGTTATAAAGTTGCTATTTCAGCCCTCAAACCAAATGTGATTACAGAATATCTTTTTTTTTTTCCCAATTGATTGGCAATATTGCCAGGCTCTGCATTCCTTACAGACTTTATGCAAGTTAATTATGCTGAAGATATATTTCTTACATTTATCTATCCTTAATGAAAAATAACTGCACTGTGAAATAATGCCAAAACTAGAAAACTAGCACAGCCATTGACTTATTGCAGAGTGATTACTTTAGCACTTTATGAATGACAGCTTCATCCGTAGCCTGTGGTCACACAATGAGGCTCTGTTCAGGTTATAGTTTTATTAGTAGTGCTGTTCTTACCCATACGTCTCTAGGACTTCGGGATTTCCAGTGATTCTTTGTGCTGCAACAAACTGTACAAGCCAAAATACGATTTTGTCCTACAGAATTCCAGGATTAATTATTTTTTTATTTATCAAGGAACACAGAAGAAATATTGGGAATGCATTGAAAAGCTAAGTGTACAAGTAATGTTAAACATACCAGAGACATGAACTGTATTGAAACACTTACCCAAATTGTAGTCAGCTCTTCAGCCCTCTCAACTTGGCTGAAAGATTTTCTGTCTACTTAATTTTTATAACCTCTGTGTATAAGTTAGTGGTTCGTGTGTGAGATATGCAATTGATTAAGTGAAACACTCTGGGGAAGAACTCAGGTTAACTCTTCATGCGTGTGTATGGAACAGCTACTAAGTACATATGCTGCCTAGGACTTTTCCTTCTGTGCCAGAAGATAATTTTTCCTTTAAGTTATTTCAGGTCCTTAAATTAGCAAAATATTAGTACAAATATTACTCTGAAATGTTTAAACAGGTTCTGATACTTTCTGGATATGTTTTTCAAGCTCTGTCTTTTGGAATGCTGTCATACCTGAGTGCTGGAACTAATGGAAGTTCTCATAATCCCCAACAGACTTTTTTTCCCAGAAAGTTCTGGTTTTCAGCAGTTCCAAAAAGCAGCTTCTTTCTGATCAAGCCATTAATTATTCTGACTTGGTTTTGAGTTTAAAAGGCTATTTTAAAAATCCCATTATTAATTTCTGCTTATCTACAAGGTAGGTTGCTGAATGCAGATTGTATATTGACTTGTATGGAGTAGGAAAAATAAAAATTATAAAATATTGCCTACATTTCTCTTTTGGAATCAGTGATGGAGGTGTAAGGCCATTTGCACAAGGTTCTTCAGGAGCTAAGCTAAGAGAGCTGAATTTGACTAATTGTATTCTTGTCACTGATGCTTCTGTCACAGAAATAGCACAGAGGTACCATAATCCAGTACAATATTTTTCTAGTGTGGTTAGACTTGCAGTATATTTCTAATGATAAAGTTCTTAATATGCTAATAAATGTGTAAAATTATACAGCCAATTGTATACAGAAAATTGTGCTGGATAAATGACTAATCCCTTTTGGCACTGTGAATCTCTTAACAAATGATCCATTATATAACGGGGAATTCATCTATATAAATATGGAAACCTGAGAAGTCTTCATTTTAGGGGGAAAGAAAGTGCTTAAATGATGTTTGTCAGTAACAAAACTGCATTGAAAGACTAGTATATGTAAGTCACATTTTTGTGCACTCAATAAATAGTCATGTCTGCACAAACAAAAACTGGTCTTGCTCAACCTCTTCAATTCCAGTTCCTTAGAAGGAGTATTGGTATTGTCAATCAAAAAAAAATTTTTAAATCTCCAGAGAAGATTGAAGTCAGTCTTTCCACTCCTTACTCATCTCTCAGCAGGCCCCTGTTTATGCTTTCCTAACAGTAGCTGTGAATAACGGTAGCATCCTCGCTGGTAAGCTAGGGAGTGCCTTCTCTGATGCCTTTCCTGATGGGTTGTTACCCCTAAGGCTCTGGGCACCAATACACTGCTTGGGGAGTCACATTTCTTAGGTCTTCTGTGTTGGTTATGGGAAGATACAGTTTACAGTGCTTACTTATGCAGTAAAATTGAGTTTTCCATGTATGGTCAGTGAGCGCTGGTTTGCAGACCCTGGCAATGTCTTCATTTGCTGAACCATTATTTGCAAAGCTGTAGCTGGGCGTGGGCACAGCCAGGGGGTCGTTGCAGTGGGCTTTGAAATTCCTGTGCAAGATACGAGAGATTTGGAGATGGGGAAAAGTTAAGCACCAAACTAGTTGTTAAAATATTTTTATGTAATAGAGCTCCTTGATTTCCATATTTTGATGTACTTTAGTTGTTGTTCATGGTTTGAAATATTTGTGATGCTTGTCCATTATGAGTGGAATCCTTGGAAGTGCCTGTCTAAGCCAGGTATCAAAAGTCTAGAGTGCTTATTTTCATAGGTCCCCTGAAAAAAAACCTAGCAAGGGTTATTACAAAAAGGTACTTGCTATACTACATTTCTGTAACGAAAGCAGAAAACTGACATTTCTGGTTTTTAATTTAATTTAGATGTCATGAATTGACCTATCTAAATCTGTGTTACTGTGAAAATGTGACTGATGCTGGAATCGAAGCCCTGGGAAATACACCGTCATTGATATCCATTGATATCTCTGGAACCAGCATCTCAGATACGGTGTATTTATCATTAAAGAATGAAGAATGTGTTTGCTATTTATCTATGCTTTCTGAAAAAAAACGCAATAAAAATAAATTCATTTTAAAACCTGCATAGATATGAAGCAGTGGAGTTGCAGTGTCGTTAAAAGGTATTTTAGAAATGTGATAATACAGTATTAGCCCAGTATTAGCAGTATTAGCAGCAACTAATTACAGTATTAGCAGCAACTAATAGAAGGTAATGCTTAATTCTTGGATTTGACAGAGAGAAACAGTCAGAAAGAGAAAGTTTGTCTGCTGTGAAGCTGATCTGAAAAGAAAGCTTATTAAGCAGATTTTTTTTTCTTTTTTTTTGCTCCAGGATCATGCATCCAGGACCTGATGAAAACTGAAAACACATTTACACTTTTAAATGTGTAAAAATTGTGTTTTCCATGAACTAGATTTTATGATGAAAGATCCTGAATGTTAGCTCTAGCAAGAGGCACTGCTCTACACTGTGGTCTAGAAAATAATTGCTAGTGAAAGAATTACTAACAAGGTATCTTCAATGTGTCAAGTTGCTAAGACTCTGACAAGCAAAATGGGGAGCCAGGTTAAACATTGCAGGCCTCCACATTAGATGTTCTTGGCAGGTCCTGCCTTGTGCGCAGGCTTCAGAGCCAGTTCTCCTGTTTCGTTTCCTTTTGGGGCAAACTCTTTTCACTGAACACAGAAATCTAGGAGAAACCTCGTGAAGAAAACTTGCCATAGAGACTATTCACCCAGTCACTGTTCAAACAGAATTCTGACCAAGAATGTTATTATTTGGCTCTAACAATGAGCTTGTGCAAAAGTAATGAAAATGTTAAAAGTAATTAAAATGCCTGTATCTTTTATGGAGGCCTGAAAATAAGAAACAAAATTAAGCTAAATAGAGATGGTTGGGAAATCCAAGATGATTTCATTTATTGTGATAATTTAAAATACAATAAAATTATGTCTGAATGAAATTTGTAACACCTTGAATTACTGTCCTGCAATGTTTCAAGATAAGTATTTTCTTTATCCTGGCCTGCCACAGCTAGTCTTTAAAAATGCTCTGTTGCTTCTTGCTCTAGTTTTCACATAGCTCAGGCCGTGACCTCGGCGAGAAGCCAAGCTCTTTTGCTTACATTGCATTTCTGAGGCTTTCGGTTGCCTCCTTCCCACAGGACAGATAAATTAAGCCGGAAATGGACCGTTTATAATTTTCTCTAATTTCTGATCTGATGGCAAGTACTAGCTACAAAACTGTTACAGTTTTTGCTGTTTGCAGTGTTTAAGTATATAACATTCGCACTTGTACAATAAATACATTTTCTAATCTTAAAACATTATTTGATAAAAGGAGATCTAGCAGTCTGATTTGTAACAAGCTACTATTTGTATTCTTTGGCTTTATATTATGCATTTTATTAGCATATAGATGAAGTTGTATTAAGATCTCTTTCAATTTAGACTTTGTAAGTATTGCTTTAAAAATGTAGCAGAGAGCACAATGTTTTATGTGCAGTAAGCGACACCATAACGCTGTGCTGCTAAAGAAAAATTGCAAGGCTCATATGCTTTCCTGTAGTCTGGGCTGTAGATCTGTGTTGCTTTTGCTGTCTTGCTGTTTAGTGTGAAAAATGTAGAATGTGCAGTATAGATTTGCATTACACAAGAGAATTTTCCTTTCTGTTTTTTTTTCAAATGACAGTAAAAACATTCTGCCCATCAAAGCAGAGCAGAATTTACTGCAGTAACGATGATATATACTTAAGGGAAGGATAGGGGAGAAAAGAAGCAATGGACTCAGATTTTCTTACAGATTTGTGTCCCAGGTATGACTGACTTAATAAAAATGGAAATTTTTCTGTTGATGCCTTCCTTTTCTGTAGTTACTCTGGTACTCAATGAGTGAATGTTCCTGTCGCAATCTGCCTTTCACTTAGGGAATTTGTTGCATTTGGAAGAAATATATTGACTCTTAGAATTGTCCCTGACAAGAGATCTTGTTAATAAAAAAAAACAATTGTCGTAACCTGTAGACTTACAGTAATTTTAAAATGTAGTGCTAGTGAGAAATACTTTAAAAGTCTCTCTCATGTTTGGAGGAGTTTATTATCCTTGTCCTGAGTCTACTTGTCAACAGAAAGACTGGAAATTGAATAAAAATAATTGTTGCATATATTCAGATTTTGATATTCTGTAGAAACTTATACATTTTACATATAGAGAAAGTTCCTAGGCAAACTTCTAAACACAAGCTAGAATAAGGCAAGTAATTCCTCACGTGTTTAAGTTGTTTGTGTGCTTAAGTGTCTTGCTAAATAAGTCAAAGACCATTCATTAACAAAACCAAATATCAATCAATGAAGAGAATGTCAGCTTTATGCATATGAGAAACTGGTGACATCCTGAAGAAGTTACTGTACTTTTCTCATTAGGGCTTTGACTATATTCCTCCTACTGTCATAAAATATATAACACAAAATTAAAAACCCCACAACTACATTTTAAATATTAATTTGTTCACTCGGTCATTTTAGCATTCATTCCTCTACATTTCAGAAAATATTTCCTTCTTTATTCAAAACTGATTTTTAAAATGTAAATATCACACTTTTTTTTTAAAGTCTCAGTAACTTTTTTAACAGTGGGAAGGACATTTGTTCTGTTTTTGTCTTTCCTGAAGTACTAGAAATTGGTTTCTTAGAGCTGAAAACAACTTAAAAGAGACTTAGAAATGAAAATATTTGCAACTTAGTGACAGGATTTCTTTTTTAAAAAGTCAACAGCACTATGACAGAGCAAAGATATTGAGTTCTTTGAAAAAAATACCTTTACATTCTTTGAGAAAGCCTTCTGTTTCTTCTAGCTGGCCTCCCATCCCTCATTGTTTTCCCTCATGTTTTGGTCTTCTGAACTCCCTGCAATAGGGACCGTGGTGTTTTAAATTGTGAGTATGGTGAATGTGTTCATTAATAGATAGATAATATCACAGGTTATTTTAGATATTGTTGTAAAGGTATTTACAATATATGTAAGGTGTTTAAGCCTCTGTTATGGAACTGGAAACTTTAGCATTTAGGGATAAAACCTATTGGCCTTTCTTATAAAGGCAGAGTCGGTGGAAATGCTTCCATGAGTTAGAGAAGCAGTTTTAGTTGTAAGCTTTATTCTCATACTCTCCATATTTTGTTTAAGTGTCCTGAACTTTTTCTGATGTCTATACAATACAGCTTGGGCAGCTTTGCTCCAAGTCTGAGAGTCTGAAAGTGTGCAGCTGCCTAGCTTTCCTCCTTCTGACACAAGCTGCTGATGCATATGGCCAGGACCACCCATCTTCTTGCAACATAAAAAAAAAATTAAGTATAGAAGTGGCAGGACATTTGAAGAAAGTGTCTTAACTCAAGCAGGATTTGGACAGAAAACGTATAGCAAAGAATAGTAAAAAGAACTGTTAAGGAAACTTAGTTGACTCTTGAGTTATACAGACCATCCAGCAACAAAACCAGTAGATGCCCTGACATAGGCTCAGGGAAGCTTAACATCAGTGGTGAATTATTTGCAGTGTAACAATGAGAGAGAAAAAAAATAGCCCAAAACATATAAAATAGGTAAAATACTTTAAAATGTAAAAAACTCTGGTACACTTCTGAAATCAAAGATAAAAAGGAAATACAACGTAAACAGAGACATATTCTTTGCTTCTGCATTTTCTTCTGCAACGACTGTTGTGCAGGAAATTCTCTCTTGTAATGATCTAAGGCCCCATTCTCTCTTCTGGCTGAAATGTTTCCTCAATAATTATCTGTGGCATCAAGTTAGCTAATCAGTCAGAGGTTTTTTGCATGCTATGTGTAGTTACTGTTTAAAGTTGCGGATAATTTGTAATCATTGAGAACTCTGGAGTAGTGGTTATATGGATGTATAAACAGCTCAAGTTTCTTTTCCTATGTGTTTGTACTTCATGATCTTCAAATCCTGGATGGTCCTGAAGGCCAGGCTGCAGCATAAATATTTGCTACTATTTGAATAATGAGTTTATAAATAGAGTTAGAAATAAAGAACCCCAAAAGTGGCATTTTTGCATTCCACAGTTAGCAAGAGTAATTTTTTTTGCACTCTTAATGAGATTCTGATTCTATGGTGACTTGAATCCATAGCCCGGCTCCACATTTTGCTCTGTTAGAAAATTAGGCCAGTAGGACTGAGGAAGAGCCTAATAAAAATTAATGAAAAATATTATCAGATCTAATAGATATAACCAGCAACAGACTGCAAAGGAACGAGTTGCATTTGATTTCCAAAGGAAAGGATGTAACAAATCGTACACATTCCCAGGGCAGGGAGAAGGAAATGTTAAAATATATTGCAGTGGGCTACAAATTCAGATGCTAGCACTCCAGTTTGCTTAGGGGAATAGAGAAAGAACGAATTTGACCTGGAGACTTAGAAACTGAATTCTGCGTAGAAATAGGAAATACTAACACAGAGAGTCATTGCAACCGATGGCAGGTGTGCTAACACCTTCAGTCCCAAAGCAAATCAGTAGGAATTAAAGGTACTTA
The DNA here is from genome assembly GCF_036417535.1 of Chlamydotis macqueenii. Taxonomy (NCBI): domain Eukaryota; kingdom Metazoa; phylum Chordata; class Aves; order Otidiformes; family Otididae; genus Chlamydotis; species Chlamydotis macqueenii. The sequence goes on along the minus strand of NC_141556.1, from coordinate 13,754,390 downwards.
GCAATGTTGAAAATTGGGTTTGATATTTTTATGGGACATTTTGTTACAATGGAAGCCCTGTTGTGTGCACTTAGTGTCAAGAAACATTGGCAACCATATTTCGTAAGTTGGGGTCTGCTCTAACTGCAAATGGTGTTAGGTACAGAAATAAAATTTTCTGGCATGCATTGTACACAAACTCACACGGGGGGATTTCTGCACTGTGACAGAAAAAAGTCTCTGCAGTTCCTGTCAACAGCTCTGACCCACCTTTGTATCTGCTCAGGTACTGGGAAGAGTGTAGCTACATTTGCTTAAGAACTTACCCATCTCCCAGAAGGTTTTTGCTATCAGAAACTGAAATTTGTTCTACCACGTATGTTTTGTTATTAGCAAAAAACCACTGTATGGTAGGGGTTAAACTCTTCTACTGAGTGTTTGATCCATAAAACTGGTGCCTGACTGTGGCTACTCTGTGCAGAAATCTGAGTGTTTAAGAGGATACACTGAGTTATTTAATATTAAACAGCTCCGAAATGGAAGGTGGAAGATGCCCCTTAAGATCTATCTTCCACGATTGGAGTCACTTTGAGGTCAATCTCTTTGATTTGGGGTATGAAGAGGAAGTAACATCTGTATATCTCTGGAACATACAGACACGTTACAGATGCTGACCTTTAAGGTTACAAAGAGATATGTGAACAGAAATTTCAGAAGTTGAAAATAGCGTAGCACATGGTTATTATTAGTGAGAGACAGTACATTCATTGCAGTCTACAGTTGAAAGGCAGAGACTTGCAGCTTGTGAATATAAATAATAAAGAGTTGTTCTTTGGTATGCCATAGCCTCAGATGACTTTTGTCTCTAGCAAGAGAAGACCATCACTGGCTGGTACAGTAGATACCCATTTTCTCATCTACAAAACCTTGGTGAAATAATAATAAAGGCTGTTCTGCAAGTGTTTGTAGGCCTCACGTAATAAAGTAAATGAAACAGAACAAAAATGTAAGAATGGCTTGAAAAAAAACAGAGTAAGAAGGTTTTTTTAAAGTTGTTTTCTAAATGGAAATGGTAATATGCATGCTATACAAGAGATGCAGGACAAAGTCTTCCCTTTTTCCATGACAAGAGAAGATTGATCCAAGATACGTGGAGTGATTTCTTTATGTTAAAGGAGAAATATGTTTTTGGAACCACATAGAGTGGCTGATCCTAGTCTGTATGCTGCACAGTATCTGTTTTGCTAGCATCTATTTCCAGGACTTCCAATAATAATGTGATAGCTCTGACCATATCTTTCAAAAATGTCTGGAGGCTTAGCATAGAAGATAAAAGTCTCTAGAAATAGGTCAGTATCCTGGATGGGGATCCCTGATGTTATTTATCAGGGAATACTACTGAATAAATCAGGAAGTCTAATAAACCTAGCAATAATTGGCTCCTTTGTGTATATGTTAGACACAAAAATAATAGTTAAAAATTTCATATAGATTAGACTTCCTGCATAGAGCTTGTTTGTAGAGCTTTATTTTTGGAAACGTAAAAGTTTCATAGTTTTTGTAGGTAGTACACGGTTCCTAATGACAGTCCTTGTCTTCCATGTCTTCACTCTGTCTCTTCTCAAATCTGGAATTACTAAGCAAACACCTCAAAGGAGACCTTTATTTTCATTGGGGAAAAAAAAAAAAAAGTTGTTCTGTGATTCAGTGTCACTCTAATAACATAAAATCATTATAAATTAAGCAAGTACGTTAAAGTGATGCCACTTTTAAATAAAGAAAAACGCAAGTAGAAATTGTGTCCATAAGGTCACACCTATCACTATCAATCTCTGCTGTAAGGAATTCAAGTTCTGACATAAACCCATATGGGGTTTAAGTACATAATTGGTTTTTGTTTTGAATAGGAGTGCACTGGTCAACAAAAGTTTGAAATCTGTAGATTGTCATGAAGTTGTTGAAAGTAATGGTCACCACATAACTGCATCTGCTGAGAAAAATGCAAATGTCTCTGTTTTCATTAGTAGCCAGGATTGGAAATCTCTTTCGTTGTTCCATTTTTTTTGTTTTTATTCAGCCTATGAGATTTCAGGAATTTGCAAAATTTGAACTCCAGCCACACTCATTACAGTGTTCACATCTGGATTCCAGACACTATTTACGTGTGCTTTTTTTTTCAAGATGATATTTCCTCTCTGTTCACTACTTAATTGTAGATAATTTACTAACCATGTGGAATAAAGTGATAACTTTATTTTTCCATAAAGTTTATTTTATTGATATGAAGGACAGAGACATTGTGCTGTGGCTATCAAAATACATTTTACAAAATCAACATTTAGTTCTCCTTCAGATTAGAGAGTTTAGGATCAGAACATGGTCCTGTTTCCTGGTGTACAAGCAATAAAAATCACAAAGAAGATTTGTATCCTTTTGCACTCCTAAAATAGGAAATTACCAAAGTTTTCACTTCCCTATTGTCTTGAATATCTGTTCATATGTCTTGAATGTATGAATTTATGTGCATGCACCTATGAGTGTGACTGCACCATTTCAGTTATTGTCTTGTATCATAGCTGTAGCCATAAAGCCCTGACTGGTAAGCAAATCATAAAAGCAGCAATTTTAATTTAATTGATCATAGCAAATAATATTTTGTCCTTCCAACAAAAAAAAAAAAAAAAAGTGAAAATTTCCTTCAAATACAAACTTTGGTGGAAATCTGTAAATGTATTTTTCTTTATGAGAGTCCTGGTCTGTGGCCTGTGGAAGTACTTCACACCACACTACTTTTCTTCAGTTTATTTCTTTCTGAACAGGTAGGAAAATCTAATTTTTTGCTTTCTCAATTGGATTATTTCTGCAAATAATTTTTAAGCATTGTACATTCTTCAGTCAAAAATTGGAGGATATACTGTATGCATTCTGCTGAAAAGAATGTCTTTAAAGGTGTTGTAAATCTTAGACAGAAGCTGCAATGTACAGGCATTGGATGTGGTTGACTATCTTAACATATCAAATGTAATGACATATAATTGCATGTATTGGTTTTGAAAATTAATTTTTCTGGAATTTTTTAGGGCTTGAGAGCCCTTGGCCGCCATGGAAAAATAAAGGAACTTTCTATATCAAGATGCAAAAACAGCAGTGATACTGAGATTCAGGTAAAACTTCACCTCCTTTCTTGATATTACCTGCAAGCCTCTCTATTTCTTCAAATTAACCATGTCCAAAACGGTTCTAATTTTACTCTGTGTGTCATCATTCATTCTTCATTACACTGTTCAGCGCTCTCACTCTTACAAATTATTCTCCCCTTTCATTCCATCCCCCTTTTTAAATCCTTTCTGTGAATTTTAATGCATCTTGAATTCTGCTTGGCTTTGAAATTCCCTCCACAAAAGCCTTAATTTCTACTGAATTGTACTGTGCGTGTTGCTGGTACTATTATTTCTTCCTTGCTTTACTGGTCTTTCACCAATTTCTGGCTAAAACATACTTTTCCTATTGCTGGTGTGGGCTTTCAGGTCTGATTTCTGCTTCCTTAGCCGTTTGTTGAATGCCATATTTAGCTGACTTACCATGCCTGGCTCAATGGAATAGCTGAATTTCTTTTTGTCTGTTTCACTTGGTTCCTCATGTGCTGCTGATATATTGCTACACATCATAATCTCTTAGTGACACAAAAATATGTCTCAAAATACGTCTAAAGGCATATTTCTTACCAGCATAAATGGTATTACTATAATTAAAATTAACAAATTATATTTCAATAAGAAATGCATATGCATCTTCTCCAGATTGAATAGGTGTTTTAGCTGTTTTATGGGGAAAATAGCACAAATTACACTATGTCATTGTTTGAATAAAACCTTTATAAATGTCCTACAAAAACATCAAATTTTAATTATATCTAATGATGAAATTTATCTGCTAGAAAATGGAGTAAATGTACTTTAAGCTCGATGTTTGAAATACTGACTTCTTATTCTAAGGATCTTATAATGCTCACAGTAAGACATCTATTGAATCTCACTAAATTTCCTTTTTTTTCCATTAAAAAAAATTACATACAGTAGTTTTGAAATTTAAATACTAGATCTGGGCAATATCAAGCTAGATATTGTTCTTAAAATAAAAAGATTAGGTTAAAACGTGTATTGTTTAGTGTTCTGATCTCAGACAGCCTATGAACTTAGACATTTCCCAGGGTCAATAATCTTTATAAAGTAATCAGACAGGAAATTAAATAATTTGTAGAAAAACCTACAAATTCAAGTTGCCACAAAGGCAGTTATTTACATTGATGATAAGTATGAAGTTACACAGTGAGAAAATATTTTATCTTTTGAATAATCAGCAATTATCATATAAATAATAACACAAATACAATATTTGAATTTCATTTTACAATGCTTATAAATTTTTTTGTATTTCTGATTTACTGACTTGCTTTCTTTAAATGAATGTCAACAATGAGACTTCCCATCCAAATATTTATTAGACTTACACTATCATCACAGCTTTTAATGGGTAAAGCATTGCACTGGAAACTGGCAGAGATTCAGAGAGGGTGATAGGGATGACCAGAGGTATGGTACAATCTCCATAAAAGGAGCAGATAAGTAAGAAAGGAACCTTCGGTCTGGAAAGGGGTTGGCGGAGGGAATACGACTGAGCTCTGCGTGGAGTGCGAGAGACATGGAAAGGGTGGATAGTGGTCAACTTCTTGCTGTTTTCTTCCATACACGATCTAGTGGGTGTGAAATGAAGCTAGTTTGAAAACTCAGAATGAAGAAAAGGAGAGCACTGCTTTGGAAATGTATAGTTAAGCTGTGAATTTCTTTATCACAGGTTGCTTGAAGTTTACTGAAATCCTTATGGAGACTTGACAAATCCAATGTGATTGCACAGATTTACTGCTTTGTGTTTCAGAGTAATATAAGAAATAAACATCAGCTGGGAACTTTACAGTAGAAAAAAGAACCGTCCATCTTGTTAGGAAGGAGAGAGGATTTACATCCAAATAAGAGCACGTTTTTCTGTAACTGAGAATTGTTCCTAACCATATGTAACAGAAATGCTTAAATCATGTTTTTTAATTATATCAATTTTATGCCCATAAAGAGTTGCAGATTGTAAGACTGCAGGTACAGGCTTTGCCATCACATAATCCCGGTCTTCATCCTCTACATTTTTTCCATTATAAAGCTCCAACATCCATCATTTTACAGCCATATATTGTAAGACTGAGTCATTTGTTGCTGTACCACAAGGGATACATCTGGATTGAATCTTCTTACCCAGTCGAGACATCAGGCCATTAAGATTTGCTTCTTTAGGAATAATTCTGACTCACCTTTCATGAATGTTCTGTGTGAAGTTCCACGTTTTTGACCAAAACAAGGACCAAGTATGTACATCTTGTGTATCTCCCGGAAAGTCAGTGTAGCGCCAGTGCTGCTGCTTTCAGAGGAGAATATTCACTCCTACGTTGTGCTATGCTTATGGCTGAGAAACTATTTCAGTGTCTCCCTGCATAAAGTAAGTTCTAAAAAAGAATGGGAGAAAAGAAGTGTTTACACTTTCCTTGTCTGCCATATTTGAACTTTTTGAGGAAGAAAGCATTAGCAGGGAGTGCATGTAGGAGTTACAGAAGCCATGTTGTTGTGGATCTAGGGAGGGCAAGAGAAACACAGAGGCGTAAGGAAGTGACTCGAAACAAAATGGCAAGTCCTTTTTTTAAGTTGAATTTGAGGATGTTATGGAAAATTTGTGGAGAGTAACCCCATTGTATGCTGCACATCATTATCCTTTGATTATATAAATAATATTTAAATCATGCAAAAAGAAAATGCATATTAAGAGGACTTTATTAACGCTATTAAGGTAAATTGCTGAAAGTTATAAAATGCCAAAAATAGTGTTGACTAGACATTGTTAATTCATGTACTTGTTTCCAGGCATTATAACAGTATGTAAATGCTTATGTGATCACATATTTTATAAAAAGGGTCTTTGTTCATTCATAACTCAGGTGATGTTCACTTAATGAGCAGAAATTTAGTATTTTGTATTTTCATTGATGCTTGTGTGTGTCCTCAGGTCTTATTTACACAGAATTAAAATTATGCAAATAAGTTAGAAAATGATCTTATTTCCTTCATATGGTATTCAATTCTTTGTACTGTTTAAATGTTTTGCAAACATTGTTTATCTTGACAACCTCTTCTGTTATTTTCTTTATAGATGTAGAACAGGGATATAGAGATGAAGAGAGCAAAATCTCTTTGATTTCCTTTGATTGCTAATATAATTTTAGTGCTATTTGCAAAATAATGTAGGGATAGCAAATTCAGAACCTAACTTTGAAGGATATTGTAAACATGTATGCAGACAAGCTATGCCAGTAAAAACAAGATATCTCACAGGCATTGAAATCTTGGCTTCAGCTTGTGCTACATACCCTAGCTGAGAATGCAGTGATTAAGTCATCAGATCTGAGGTCTAATTCTGAAGGGAGGGCAGTTTCTCTTACACATGGATAAAAACATTCACTTATTTGGTTTAGAATTTTCTGTTTTGCAGGTAACACCCTGTAAAGCTAAGACTGAAATAGGAAAGGTACGGCAGTCAATTTATATAAGGTCTGAATTGCCCACTCTCACCAAGTGATTAAAGCATTCACATCCCGCTATTTGTAAAATAAAACAAGCCCAAGAAGTGCTGCCTTGCTACAGTTATACTGATAGATTAAAAAAAATGAAGCTAGAGTGAGGATACAGACAGAAAGTTCTAAAATTCTGATCTATGAAACGCATTTCAGACTTAATAAGTTGTTTCTTTGGATCTGTTTATGTAAGACTTATGAAAATCATGCACGATCACATACTTTTTGGTCATCAAATTACCAGTGATCAACCATATGTTAGTGCCTGAGTTCCTCTTTTATGTAAGGAAAAAATCACTACGTGTCGAAGGCAACAGTCTGATTACTACAGGATTTTTTTTTTCAGAATGATAAATGTGTAATATTTGCTCATGATAAATGTGTGCATTCATATGTCCCTGTGTGCATGCACATGTGTTATTTATGTAGCCCTTAGTCTGTTTACCTCAGGACTAATTCTTGAAAATTTTGAAAAGCTCCATGCAACCAGTGTTTTTTATTCAATCTACTGCATAAGTATTTCCTTCTTTCCCCTAAAGAGGTAGATTTTTCATTCCAGTAGATGACAAAATACACTGGCCTGAGGCCAAGATTAGCAGGCCTGGAAGATCAGCTCAGTGACAAATTTAAGGCATCTCACCACGGTTTTAGGCTGGACATCACAGAAGAGGAGAGATTCTCACTGAAGCTAAAGCTTTGCAAAATATTCTGCGATGCTCACATCATGGTACCATTAGGTGAAGAAATACCATTTCAGGTTGTTTAGTTCTTGAGTTAACAAACCTGCAGGCTCTTCAAGAGAAGACTTCCACAAACACAAATTATGGTCTACCTTCTCCTTCTTTTTCTAGGCCTAGAAGTGAATATTTTCACATTTGAAAAAGATTCAGGCCAAAAGGTAAACAAAGTTTCAGAACACAAAGGAGAAAAGTATAATTTATTAATGTATGTGGCCTTTCATAGGGGTTTCATTGCAAACAACACATAGTATGCCAAAGTTATAACTACCCATGTTTCATAAGAAGCAAAGTTTTATGTGGGATTCTGTGATGCTATTTCAAATATACACTTTAACATGCATTTTGCCAAAAATTTTCATTCATATGATCACCTATCAGAGGTGCAAGTATCAAAGGTAAGATGATAAATACATGAACACATTGAGTTGGTCAAATTGTCTCTTTGGTCTTTTCAATTGGTCTTGTAGAAGAGAACATGGAAAAGGTATTCATGTAAAAATTTAAAAACTCATGTAGAAGCTGGAATGTCTTAATAGTAGTAGTAGTAATAATAATAGTAATCATAATAATACCTTACACCTATTTATCGCCTGCCATCTGCACGTCACCAAAATGTTTTATAAACAGCTCTTGCAATTTCATAATGTGTGAAGTTATCTCCGCTGCATTTTAGAAGCTGGGAAAGGTCACTGAACAATTGGGTCTGTTAGTTTCCAAAATGATCTGTTGTACAGGACACACACAAAAGCTGATACCTGAGTTACAAAGATGCTGGAACTGAAGTCAGTAGGATCTGCAGGTGCTCATTCACTGTAAAAATGAGGATAGAAATTGTAGAATAAATTTATTTGGGGCTGGTCATTGAGCACAAACCTTTAGGTTCTGGGTTGTTCTCAATTCAAAGAGCTCAAATTCAACAATTTTACTATATATGGTGGATCTTAAATGCATGTTAGTCTAATGAGCACATAGTATAATTTATAAGTAATGGAAAACAGCCTCTTCAAGCATCTCTTCTTTTTCTAGTGACATTCATGGCCAACAGCTGAATGACTTCGCTACTAATAAAGGGTATCTGGAAAACTGAAGTGCCTGAAGTGGATCAAAGGATGTAAATGTATCATAAATTGGGAAGAACAGAGTAGGCATGTCATCTAAGAATGATTGGTTTGTCACTCTTTCAGGAATTCTGCAAGGGCACAAAATACCTGGCATACCGTCGTGTCTCTTACTGCCCTCAGCTGATGGATGAAGCTGTGAAAGAAATGCCATTTCACTGCCGCAGACTGACATCTGTCAGCATAGCGGGCTGCGCAAAGGTGGGTACAAGAAATGGGGCAATAGTTCTGGGATTGCTGGTGCAAAGAAGTACTTAGTATGTCATGCAGAAATTTGACCTGCTAGCATCTGTGTCTTGTCACAACTCTGCAACGTACTCAGCCAATTGAGAAATCAGAGTTCAGCTGACTTGACATCAGTTTTAAGTTCTGAGACTTGGCTCTTGAGAGTGTTGCAGTTACTGGTTGCAGTTACAACTCAAAGGTGCCCGTGCTGGATCAGGTAAAAGTTTGTCTTTCCAAGGGTTGACGTCTAGCAAAGGGTGAAGAGAGAAGGGCTTTTAGTGGTACTTCCCGCAAATATTCTCTCAGCTTCTGGTGTTTTGGGTGTTTCCAAAGGGCGTTGTCTTTGTTTTAATAACTCTTGGTATTCTCATGCTTTATTTTTTTTCCCAGTGCTCTTTCTGAACCCAGGTAAAATATAAACTGCTGCATGAGAACTTCATTTCTGTGGCATGGCAGTGCCTACTTTGAAAATAGCAGTATTGCCTAAAAGCTGGTACACCCAAAGATTTAAATTAATGCTTGATTATTCCGAAGATTCCAAGGTCAAGAAACAGTCCTTTGGAAAATAAAATTTATGAGATATTTGGATACCTGATACCTATGGAAGGGAGTCTTCCTTAGGCTGTTTTTTTTATAGTCAGTGGAGAGAAGCATCAGTCAGGGACTCTGTCCTCAGTTCTCTCAGGCCCTGTCTCTCCACTGACTACTAGAAGGAGACTCAGAAAACAAGTCATCCAAGGGCTGTACGAGTATTCCCTTAAGATCCAAGTTACTGTGACAGTCTTGCTAGTGGTTCCCACTGTCATCAGTGTGTTTCGGTGGGTCCGATATAGTGTATTGTGTTTAGTAGGTATTTACTACACCTACATTAGTAGGTGTTTATTTCCATGTGCAGTTGCAGCCATATTCAATTAACTAACATCTCTTTAGCAAAGCTGCTCAAGTAATTTTATTTCAGGATGTCTAGATATTTGAAAAAAAAAGCCAATTACTTCCAGCTATTAATTTATTTAGATTATGATTAATCTTTATTGAAGCTTATTTCCTTTCATAAATGAGGACACACTGCAGCATATTTAATTTCTGTATTTTCTGTATAATTTCTTTTTGGTTAAAGTCTTGCATCTCAATTATCTTTTTCCTGTATTTGAATGTGTATTCCTTTTGGAAAATATGCTATTAGGAAGGTTGGACTTGATGATTTTGGAGGTCTCTTCCAACCTTAAGATTCTATGATTCTGTAAAGAATCATCTTCCTTATACTTTCTGACTTAATACCCCTGGCTTTTGTGCATTTAATTATTTCTATGCTTTTAATTATTTTATTTAATAGCAAAAACAAATACTTGCTGCATTTTGGCAGTAAGCATTCAAATGCCATTTTTACAATGCTGATTTTTTTTTTTTATTATTTTAATTTCATGGAAAAAAATGTTGTAGTGTTGCTTCCATCACTATCAAGTGGGAATATGCTAAGTTTATTACTACTTTTGGAAAAGTTCATCTTGCACTATCCTTTAAAATTTCATCATACTCATTGGACCAGTTTCCCATTTTTTCCTACTGAAGTGTCCATGTCCTATTTCCTTTCACAATAAGTCACCAGCCATCACTTGTCCCTGCCTCTCTCCTCTCCCACACCTATCTCCATAACCCTTGACTGTCTTTGCAGTCCTCTGCACAGTCTTCACGTCCTCTTATTCACTGGAGCAGCTGAACACCTCAGCCTCCTGGCCAGCTAGTTTGAGCTGCCTAGATAGCCAGCCCTAAATTATACATATTCTCATTTGTTTGTTAGCCTTCAGAAAGTTCATAAATTGCTCAGCCTCTAGGCCAAACCCCACAGGCTGTCTCTCAGATATGGGAGGCCAAGGAAGTTGCTCTGTGTCTTAACAGTCGCCCTTGGGTTTTATCTTACAGATATCTACTGTATAGAATTAATTATTATATGCATGGGTCTCAATCTCCTCATCCTTTGCTTTTAGATAGATATTAAGCTATTTTTCCCTAATAATAGTGATAACAGAAATTTGTGCATGGAGGTCTTCCCAAAGTAGCTGAAGTTAGGTAGTTTTGCAATCAGTCTTCTCTGCCATGCTTTCTACTGCACCTTATATACTAACACAGGGAAACAAAGCAACACAAAAGAAAAATGGCAGTTTTTGGCTAGAAATTGGGAGAGTTTCTGATTATCAGAGCGGCGAATTGTAGAACAGCATCCTGGGAAGGGAGACAGGGGCAAAGTATGAAGGAATGTTTGGATGGCTCTTGCTAAGGGAATGAACTGGGTCATATTTGTAGTTCCTTCAAATGGAACAAGGAGACTCAGTGACCCTGTAATCCCCTTCCAACACATTGTTCCTAGATGGTATCTTTCCTGTAAATGGTTATAAAGCCAATCTGTTAACTGCTAATACCCTACTATTTTCAGAAAAGAACATCAAGACTCTCAAATAAACATATGTATAAGTTTACAAGTCTTTTTTTGACTTGAATCCAGCTTGCAACTCCATAAAATGAGATGGGTACACCTGTGGATGTTAAAACTAACGGGTCTTTCAAATCCTTTGGCAATCTCTAGTATAAATTGAGGAGATCCAGCTGCTAAGTAAGAAAATATTTTCCACTCATAGACTGTTCAAAAATGGCCAGAAGATTAAAGTAAGAATGAACCTGTTCCAAAGGGTATATGTCATTATGTCTGGCAGTCATGTCCTGCAACATCAGCTATATTAAAAAAAAAAAAAAAGAGTAAATAAAATAATAGCAAGAGAACACAGGAAAAAATCAAGAATGTTTTGACATGTGCTATTCAGGTTACTCTAAAATTAGTAGAGTTTATCACTTTAATCATATCTACTGGGGCAAATTAATTGTCTTTGAACAAACTCCACTAGCTTCAGTGAAAGTGCAGTGAGCTTCCCTGTCACGTTTCTGTACACCTAGGACAGGTACAAATTTTGCAAATGCTGATACTATAAAATATTCACCAGTGCAGTTCTGAGTCTTACTCAAGCAATGAGTCTGATTCCAGTGTAATTCTTATTTCATAGGAAAAAAAAATGAAGTTGCTGTGGGAAACATATCCTACACATGAAAAAATACAGCAAGAATTGAAAATAAATCTCTGGTTAAATGAATTGGCTATTTAAATAGCAAAGTTCTGAAGACACAGGCCAAAGGACAATGAATTCTGTAATTCAGTCCTCTAAAGGGAGGAAATTGAGTGTATGATGAATGCAGATGTCTCTTAAATGCATCTGATACCAATTATTGACTTCAGAGTCAGCAACTTCTTTTTATTTCAATAGGAATATGAATCTATTTATTAATCTTTTAATCTATTGATTAATCTTTTGCAGATCTTAATATTGAGCATACAGCAAAAGCTGGAATAAGTGAAGCACAGAATTACCTCTGTATTCCAGGAGGACTGTATCACAAGATAGTGTGCTAATTTTCTGTTCCATGACCCAAGGTCCCAGCTTCTTCTTGCCTCCTTGTCCCTTTTAGACTCTCATGAGATTGGCTGTTCAATGCAAGTGAAACTCTTGTCTCTTCCCACCACACCACTCCACTAATTTTAATCAGGGGTCTTTTAAAGGTTTTAGTATGTCCCCTCTTGTTTGTTGGTCCTAACTGAACAAGGTAATTAAAGTATGTAAGTGCTTAATGTATTCTTGGCTGTTCCTGTTGAGGCTGGTGGAGCAATTAAGTAGCTTCAGTGACTGCTTATGTACCTCGAAGACTCTATGTCTCAAGTTCTTCTCAAATGCAACTTCTAGCCTTAATGGCGATGTCAGTTTAGAAAAATGTACTTGTGGCTAAGCAGCTCTGCTTCAGAGCTAAAGAAAAACAACTTTAAATTAAAAAGGTCTTGGTGTGAGACACTCATTTGTAATAAAGAACTGAGATACAAAAATGATAAAACTATAAGTGCAGCCTAATAATTTAGTGAGAACAATGCAATAGTAGGTAAAGCTAAAGGCTTATACATGCTACATGCAAAATTATGAAGTTGGGAAAGTTAAACCATTCTGATCAGGTGAAAAAAAAAAAAACCACAATACTTTAGACTGTACTGGAATCACAGTTAACAAATACCTAATATGCTCCTGCTATTTCAGTGACACTTCTGTAGATCCTATTGCAGAGGTTCAGAATTCTACTGAGTCAGAAATCTTCTTTCCATGAAGTATTTTAAAACATAATTTTCCCACAAATCAGACACTAAAATTATGCTGTGTTTTTTCTTTCAATTATTCAATAATCTAATTTCTGCATGTCTTGTTACTTCATTTACGGGTGACTGATACCTCTATCCAATGCTTGGCTAGAGCCTGCCATTACGTCTCCTTCTTGGATGTCTCGGGTTGCATTCATCTGACTGACAAAGCACTGAAACATCTTTGGAAAGGTTGTAAGCAGCTCTGGATTCTGAAGATGCTGTACTGTAGAAATATTACCAAGTAAGAAGGTATTTCCTAATCTTAATTCAGAGGTGATTGTAAACCTAAAACCATGAGTTTTTTTCTTCATTGGCATCATGTTGCTGTGCTAGGTCTCTGGCTTGAGCCATCTTGCTCCTTTATCTAGGAGGTGTCCACATTGCCTTAGGATTACTGTGGCGTGGTGTGCGTATCTACATATTCTAGTGTCAGTCAGAAATGAACAGAAACAGGGATCCCATCTGTCTTTACGGCAGACAACATCCTGTTAGGGAAATTTCTGCAGGCACAGGCCATCACCTCAAGGGCCTATGGGAACACCAGACAGAAAAACAGACTGGGCCTCATGCAGTCAGCCATCGCACTGAATGTGCACTTGAGCTCACGCCTAGGCTGTGTGGGAGCCTGTTTCTCAACAGCTGTGTGTCAGTATATGGCGGAAGCAGATCTGAGCACTGATGTGGGCCTGTGCTCAAAATGCAGCGTGATTACAGCGAATGAGTCAAAGTATCATAAGCACGGTTTCATGAATACAAGTGAAACATGTATCTAAAATTGGAAAAAACAGTTCATCTACCACAATGTAATCCAGCTTCCCCACTGGTATAAATGGACCCAGCCTCTTGATTCCCCGTGGCATTTAAAAGCCAGTCAGTTCTGGACATGTTTAGACGTGATTTTTCAGTCTCCAAGATGCAGAGGTAATGTTCATCACTCTTCCATGGGTGTTAAAAGCATCACAGCCCAGGCGCTGTACACCTAGAACTGCACAGCGGCCAGACACGCCAAAGGGACTGAAACTGTTTGGAAAAGAACTACAGTTTAAGCACGGTTGATATATCTGAGTATATAACTTTATGACTTCAGTTAGAGTAAGAAATATATACTACTATATTATATAGAAAATATCCATACTAGCAGAGCTCTAACTCCACTCTGACAGGACCACTGTAGATTGTGCACTCTATCCTGAATCATTCCGGGGTTTAATAGTCACTTTAGAGACCACAAGACCAATGCAAATGCTTAATAACTTAAAAGATATTTCCAGTGTGCTTCATGCTTTCCAAACCCTTCTTGGTTTATTTCCCTCTCACCACAAACAATTCTACTGTCATTACTTTTATTTTCTTTACTTCTCTCTGACTTAGTTTTCTTAATGTGATCTCAGAACTTCCATCTCAAAACCTCTACTTCTAATTAAATACTTGTTAGATACAGAAAGTGTTTTGAAGGATTGGTATGCAAGGGTACAAACTGAAAGAATTATTCTAAATGAACTCCACTGTTCATTCTGGAAAAAAAAAGATATTTCAAATACAATTAATTTCCACACAACTTTCTGATTTACAGTTTTTCTCATATTAACTCTAAAGGGATTTTCTTTTACCCTCAGATTATGGTTGTTGACTTGCTTTTTCTGTGACTTCATGTCTCTGTTTAGAGCACTGAACAGTGTGTCATCCCTTTTGGGCTCTGGTTGCTTATACATCTTCCCGTAGAAGTGAGATGTTGTAGGAACAGAAGTTTGAGTGAGTTCCCATTTCTGTTGGGTGAGCCATGATCAAAGAGCTGATCTGACTTCTCAGAAAACCTTTTGCATTATTGCAGCCTTTGCAGGATGACCCAGGATTATGCCTCTGCCTCAGAGTCCCACATTGGATTCTCCAAACGTCTTGATTAAACTCTTCTGACTCAGCCAAGAAATTTCCCAGCCAGTTATTTTTACTGTAAAGAAAGCCCTGGAGAGTTACAGATCTTTACAAAACAAAAAGCCACCATGAGACACACATCTCCACCCAGCGTTATCTTTGCCCTTTTTGTGATTTTTTAGAACTAGGCAAACTTTGCCAGTTTTACTTTCTTGAGCCTGATTTTCTGGTATGTGACAGTGGATGGCTCTTTTCTTTGCCAGCCTCAGTCTCTAACTCTTTGCACCATATGTTCAATGACAGGAAACTCCTACTCCATGCCATTTGAGTCTGGGACAAAAACTATCAGTGGATCCATCATGTAGAACAGTTCAGCACTGAAGATGTTTTGCTTGTTCCTTCCAACAGGTCTGAAGAGCCTCCCCACACCTAGGCAGGCTGCAGAATACACTGACCGCATCGAGATCAGAGTGGCTTTTCAATGCAGACTCTAAAATTGTCATTACATGGAATGATATTAAGAAACTAAAGGAGTTCACAGCTAGAGTCAGATATATTCCACATCCTGTATGTGTCACTCTTTAGAAAAATCTTTTTTGTTGTAGTTCGAGGCCAATACTGCAAAGATGATAAAACCCATTTGTTTTCTGCCAATAACTACATCAAAAGCCCAGTAAAATATGGCAGTGATGCTACATTGTTAGTCATCTTGCAGCAGATTTTCAGTAATGACATCAAAAGCAGTGACAGTACTGTCACTTGTATGTCACAGTATATTTTTATAGAACTATGTATTCCATTCACAACCTGTATGTTTTTAGTAATGAATAATAAGAGACAGATTGTCGGAAAAATGAACAACAGGGCCTTATTCTCTGTTTTCAAAATAACTCTTAAAACATTATTTGGGTTCTGAGATTTTCATAGAATGTAGAAGAAAGGGCTGTTTTCAGGTGTAATTTATGTTCTGGAGGTTTGAAACCTACATTTCAGAGAAATTTCATTCCCTGTTGAAGGAGATGGAAGAGGACATCTATGTAAAAATCAGATTAGTCTGGAGAACTAAATATGCTAGTGGCTTAGGTTCTGAATAAGCAATAGGAGAAATATGCTTTCAGTTTAAAGTAGCCCTACAAAATCTATAAATCATGTATACATTGTGCCAAGGAATTCTTCATTATTTATTATTAAACACTAACCAGTCCTAGCAGACATCTCTTAATAGACTGAGCCTTGCAAATTCTGAGGCGTATCTCTTGTATCATGTCACATGCTTTTTCAAAGTTTCGTTTTTACTGTTTCGTTGGATTAAAATAGAAAACATATGGAGCCACAAAGTTCTTCAAGTTTCAGTCCAATGCAGCTTCATAGGAAACAGTTATGAGCACATAAGTTGTCCATTCTTTCCAGTATCAGGTAGCATTTGAGATCATATTTGCCAACATACTAGCCTGGTTTCAGGTTTATTCAATGTTAGAAGAAAAAAAAAGCCCTATGGCCTGATATCTTGCTGCACATTTCTGTATCCAGAGGCCAATGACCTTTCAGTTAATCTGTTTCTAAATGGCATAAAGAATCATGGATCACCTTCCTGTGGGAGTAAATGGTATTGGTACAACTGATTTCTTCTACTGGAGGAAAAGCAAGCTAACTAACAGCTTTTTAAAAGGTGGCTTCTGTAGGAAAAGGTTGTACTGGTTGTGATTCACTTGGGACTAATCCTAGAAGAAATAACACACTGGCATCTTTAAAGAAACACTTCTCTTCCCTGCAAGACGTTCTCCTTAGAGCTCAAAACACAAATACCATTTAAAGTCAGCTGCAGTGCTGAGAAAGGTGTGGCTCCCTATTACATTTCTGGGTGCAAAATGGGAAAGGAAATCTACCATCGCCTTGAGAAGCCCTCGCCAGCCAGCCTTGTGCCCTCACCAAACAGCATCTCGTCGGCAACAGTTTTGTTCCACCAAAAGCTGTTCTTTGAGAGCAGAAGTAAATGCTTCCTTATTTCTTGTCTGTACTAATACGAAGCCAGTTACATTTCTTTTAAACTGATGACGACTTTGTTAACAAGTGACTCATCAACAAATACTATTACTATTTTTGCCCTTTAAATGGAAATTACATTGGGTCTAAATAGCCACAATACATTTGGAGAACATTCTCATTTCGGGGTTGGTTGGGGTTTTTTTTGTGTGTTTTCTGATGGTTGCTGTTGGTTAGAAAGGAGAAAGCAGAATTTCTTAGGTATTATCCAACTATTCAGGTCTCAAGGCATGAAGGACTTGGGAGTTCAACACACATGTAACTGGAAGGGAAGACAGCCTACACATGATTTGGTAAAGGAGTAAGAATTATACTTAGGATTTCTCTTGAAGAAGCAAAAAAAAAATACCATAGTACTGTCCTCTCACTGACTGTAAATCGCTCTCCAGAAGTGACATGGAGGCTCCTGGAGTGCCATGTTTCAGCTGCCATGTGCATTTGGATGTCATAAAGGATACAACTACTGCAGCTGACAGAGACCTCAGAACACTTCACGTTTTACGTAGTCTCATCACTTTTTGTAACCTGGAGTATGTTTGAAGGATGCTTTCTGCTTTTCCCATTAACTGCTTGCCTCCACTTGCCCCTTTAGCTTAATTTCTCCTTAATTTACACTATAAACAGTTCTCCCATGTTTAGGTTTTTATTTTTCATTACTTTTTACTCTTGATTGGCTTTTTTAGCCTCATCTCAAAAAGTATTTTTCAAAACCTCTGCTTTTTACTATGATGCACCCAGTCAAACATTTCTGAATTTTGGAATGGCTCAGGATTCAAACTGTGATGCAGAACTGTATTTCTTAGCTACCCCCTCTTAGTAAAGGGCTTGAAACTTTGGGTAAGGATTCAATTATATATTCCAGTGCTGCTTAAGCCATGTCTTTGGGCCAATACTTTTGTCTGACTTATACCAAGAGATACTTGCCTTGCCAAAGATAATTGTAATTATTTGCTGAAATGCTTTTATTCATCAATGTACTCATTTAAGACACTTTATAAATAAATGAGTAGGCTCTGTCATAGTACAGTGTATCTTAAATAAATGATCTGTTTTGCCATGTGTTGAAACGACATGAATGGCTGTTTCTGGCAAACTAATCAACTGTAGCTCCAGGCATGGGACAGCATAAGTTTCCAAATAAATAGTAACAGCTCCCCTTATACATGCTTCTGACAGCTGCCATACATTGCAGTTTCCATGAAAAACAGGAATTTGGACTTGCATGAGTTGATTTTTATTTTATAGCTTAGAGCTTATAGCTAATATAAATTGTGCATAC
This sequence comes from Chlamydotis macqueenii, assembly GCF_036417535.1. Classification (NCBI taxonomy): domain Eukaryota; kingdom Metazoa; phylum Chordata; class Aves; order Otidiformes; family Otididae; genus Chlamydotis; species Chlamydotis macqueenii. The sequence continues at coordinate 13,736,236 of NC_141556.1, read as the reverse complement.
ATTCCTCAATGGCACAGGCCTCCTTAATATAAAAACAGATACAGCCTTGTGCTCATGTGGTGCATACAGTGTGTCAGTGTTAGATGTGAAAAAAAAAAGTATCCTGCAGTGGTTGAGAAGGAGCCCTCCCTGCTTCACTGATTTTGTTCCTTTTCCACCCGTCTCTGCTTCCCCTGTCCTGCTGTGGCGGTGCAGGCATCACAGCTGTGCTTGTCTGCCTCTTTTGCAACCATCTTCAGCGTTTTCACTTTAGGAAAAAAATACTGTAGTAGCAGATTACTGGCAGATAACAGACCGCTTTAATTTGGATTTTTTTTCTAGTATTTTCCAGATGCCGTATGATGCATTGTTACAGAGCTTAGGAAAGCGGCCAGCAGGGAGAAAGGCGACCTTGCTGCAGCTGTGACACATCAGATCAGGTTGAATCTCCTGAAGAGGATGGGAAATGTAGCGAGCTGGCTCTTCCCCTATGAGCCCATGAGCATGCTTAGCCCGGGGGAGCTTTCTGGAGCGCAAGAGCCAGCGATGAGGGGAGGCTGAAGGAGGCGGGTGCTCCGCACAGCCAGGCGCGGGCTCACAGCCAAGTCACAGGAGTGATGGAAAGAAAGAGACGTTCAAAAGACTGGAAGTGGTAGGATGGGTTTCTTCAGTTTGGAAAGGCAATGAAAGTTGCTGAACTGGCACTGCCTGGAAAGGAGAGAGAGAGGAGAGAGTTGCCCTTCAACTTCTTTTTAGGGTGTCTCACTCAGCAGGCCTGATTTTCTCCTATTTCTGTGTCATTATTCTCTGGTTTGTTGTTTTTGTGGTCTAATGCTGCAAAGGGGCAGCGGTCACAAAATGCTGAGGAAGATCAGAGGGGTCATGGGGCGTTTTTGGACATTGTAAGCAATTCTCTTCTGGTTCAGCTATGGCAGAAGCTGCAAAACGCAGCCTTGGGGGCAAGCTCGCGGCCAGCGCGGGTTAGCAGTGAGGCTCTGTAACGCTGCCTGGTGTGTATGCAACTCAGGCTCAGAAACAATACACTTTTAAAAGAGGTGAGTGAGAGAAGATAATGACAAGTGGAGAGGTTAGCCAAAAAGAAAGCAGAAGGTGTAACAGGAAAGGGTAAAAACAGTTGAAGGTGCCACAGAAACTATTTAAAGGAAAAATACCAGATAGGGACCTGCACAGTTACTATAGCCTTCCTATACAGCTATGAAGAACCACTCTGGAGACTCTGTGATATCTTTTGATGTAACTGGTTTATCTGTCTTGTTTGGTGTTATGTCTTCTTCAAAACACAGTGCTGTTATTCCAAGGGCATTGCCTACTCAGTCCCAGTGATCTGTGGTTTAGGCTCCTCAGTCCAGACAGGCACTGATACACTGGAGCAAATGGAGATCAGGGCCACCAAGACCATTAAAGGGCTGGAGCACATGATGTGTAGAGAGAGGCTGAGAGAATTGCTTTGCTCAGTCATGAGAACCTGGGCTACAGGAGACTTTATTGCCATCTATAACTCTGATCAGAGGTCACAGAAGAGAAGACATGGCCAGACTTTTCTCAAAGGTGCACTGATAGGACAAGTGGCATATATAAAGTTCTGACTACATACAAGGAAACCGTTTTTCAATCAGGAGGCTGGTCAAACACCTGAACAGGATCCTAGAGAGGCTGTGCAATCTTCATCCCTAGAGAGATTCAGAGCTCAGCTGGCAAACCCCTGACCCACCTGGTCCAGTCGGATCAATTTAGAGCAAGGCCAGTTATCTTCTTTTTTAATTTCCACACCACCTCCTTTAATATTGATAGCTTCCGTTAAAACAAGGAACTTTTGCTCATTAAACGGCTTTTAGTGTTCTTTGTAGAAACAGCCTCTGCAAATTTCTTTTTACTTTTGTCATATTATTTTTTTTAACTCTTGTTGCAGACAAGCTGTCTTAAAATATACAGCCAAACTGGAGAAACAAGAACATAATGATGCTGACCCTCCTTCCTGGTTTGGATGTGACTAGGATGGTAACATACTCACCTTCACCAAAAGCCACAAATCAGAGCCTGAATAAACAAATTATTCAAAATGAAAGATGAAGAAATTGCACAACATCTTCTACAGTTCAAGGGTTTTTTTTTCACTAGAGCATGGAAATAACACTGTATTATTTTTCTTCAAACTAATCATACTTTTATAAAAGGCTGTTTGTTGAATTAGTAAGGAAGCATTGCAAATCTTTCTTGCAGGAAACGAGTGTACGCCTTCAAGCAAGACAGCCTCACTGAAACAACACTGCTAACTTTCAGATGTTGATTCAAGCTGTCTTCATCGTTCAGTAATGAGAAGTTTTTGTAGTCCCATGCAGAGTAAGCAATAAATAAATCTGCATGTGCTTGGGGTTCTTGTTTGCCATGAAGGTCCTCTCCAGGACATAAACACTCTGACTTCCCACAGAACTTCACACTTGACACGGCTGGTACTCATCAAGTACGCTGCTCTTGAGCAGTGAAGAGCAGTGAATAGGTGATTCACAGTGACTACCAATTCTTTAACCCACAGCGATACACGGACAGTTCTCTGCTTCTCAACAGTCACGTGTGCGCCCAGCGCCCTTATTGTCATAAAAGCCTCTAAGGCTCCATTCAAGTCTCCACGCGAGCTGATGCAGATCTGAATGCGGGCGAGCTGGCAGCTGACAAAGTCAGGAGAATCAAATGAAAAGGAGCACAGATGAGAAAAGTGTTAAGGGAGAAATTTCCTCCAGTTACATGTCTTCCCATCAAATGGACAAAAACAAACAAAAAAAGCACACATGGGATTTGCCATTCAAATCCTAGTTACTCATAACCCACTCATCTTTCCTTGCCTAAAGAAAAATATAAAGTTTCACCTCATTGTAGCAGAACAAGACATTACTCAAATACCTTTGGGGAAACTCCCAAAGATTTGTTTTTCTTCTGTTTACTATCGACCTTTATGTTAAAAGTTCTAGCTGGACTCAATATTTATTAGCTTGAAAAGAATATAAACAGAGTAGCTTTAGTGGTAGTACAATTTTTCTGATGGCTTATTTAAACTTCTTTAAGGAAGTAACTAGCAATCCTAATGTTTAATTCCAGCTAGTTTTAGAATACAAATGCCTTTGTTTGCTTTCTTTTGAACATTGAAGAAATAACAAGTATGTTCTCCCTTAAATTGCTGACAGAGCAGTCCCAAAAAGCACAACTTGATCCCCGAGGCTGACAGGCTTTGTGTTCTGGGTGAACGATGGAACCATTACATGGACTCGATTTTGTGAAATATCTACTACACTGTTTTTATTTTTCAGTGCGGTGTGAATTTAGAGGTGCTTCTTTCACTTTGTCCGCAGCAGTGCACAGAAATCATTAGTTTCAAATTATTTTTTTTACATTTAAAACCATTACACATTTATTTTTTTTACCATTTAAAAGTGTAATAATAATAGTAACTAGTAATATTATATTGCTTTTAGTAATAACATCAGTAACATTTTATATATTAGTGTTTACATTTAAAATAAGCAATAATTTGTCATACACATCAGTGCCCAACTCATCCTAACAAACAGTACACAAAACATCAAACAGAGAGTGGAGTTTTTAACCACCTTGAATTATAGTAAAAATGCTGCCCTTGACTATTGAAGGCCATTAGCCAGGGGCAATTATACCTCTTGTGGAATCCTGTGGGAAAGAAGAAGTTAATTTAATAATGTACCATTATGATCTAACATATATACATACACACACACATATACACAACTTAAACCCTGAGCTCTCTTTGCTTAAACCTCTCTCTTAAACCTCTTTGCTACTCTCCATCCACTCAGTTGTCATGAGTTCTTACATTTCAGTTTTAAAACACAAATTTCAGTACTTTTATAAGGTGCCATATATATGTATGGAATGGCTTTTAAAAGCTCCATTTACTTTACTGTGTATTTGTATTTCAGTTACATAAAATTCCCCACAAAAATCATGTATGCCCTTGTGCAGGGCATAGACACTTCTCTTACCTCCCTCCCGTGCCTTTCTGCCTCAAGGAGCTGACAGTAAGCCACTGGAAATGTAGCAAACAAATAGATTACAGTTCTCAGTTAGTAGGCCAATACTTTCATTCTTTGGTAGCTTTTACTTTAGGGGAATGTTCATGTGGAATCTTATCTGAAGTCAAGCTGGTGGAGTGTTCTTCCTTGAAATCAGCCAGACCCACGGCACTTTTGAGTATTTATTTTAAAGGCGTTTCTTTGCAGACAAACAGTGGCAGATGCAGCTAGAGTTCTTATTTCTATCCACAAATAAGTGGTTCAGGATGACACAGAGCAAGTTCTGCCATTTCATGTGAGTAGTTTTACATATACAGTATCTATTGACAAGGCAAAAACTGCTTAGGGGTCAAACACCAAGTGAGAAGAGCAAATAAGAACTACAGCTCTGAAAGTGGTTTTATCCTATCCACAATACAAATAATTTTGTTGAACAAGATTCTCTGCATTTTGCATAAACCAGCAGAATTCCCACAGTACTGAGACATTTAATTTAAAAATATATAATAGCTTACATAGCATGTCATCTTGGAAGTAAATTTTTGTATTTTCAAATAGCAGATGTAGAAAATGCTTTTTATTTACTTAAATGATGACTCCAAACTTTTGTTTGAAAGTTACCAGCTTTTAAACTGATGTGGTAAATGGGTCGTTACACAAATTGTGAGTATGTAAGATCTTCTTGTTCCTAAAAGGCACTAAAAGTAAACCAGACCTGTTAAGCACCAGCGACTGTCACAGGCCAACCTTGGGTTAAAACATCCTCGTTTTTAAAATTGTTTCTCTCTTATATTAAGAATATAGATCAACAAAATTTCATAATTTTACAGAAATGTTCCTTTATAATTTCTTGATTTAATCTCTTTGGCCTATTTCACCTTTAAGAACTCTTCAGCTTGACAGACTGGATCCAGCTTTGGCTTTTGAGACACACTTTGCCATGTTGTGTGTCAGCCTTAATCCATTTGTCTGTTTCATTCCTTTGATTCATGTGACCTGGAAAAGAGAGTTTTGTTTAGTTTATTTGACAGTAAACATATCATCTTCACATTGCATTTTTTTTCAAGCTCCCTGGCAATACTTGTAAGACTTTTATTTGGAAGAATTTATATTTTTAACAGAGGCTTCTGCCATGTCACTCTTGATACACTTTTTTGCATTAATCTCATTTCCCATACATGCTATTACAATTGAGTTGAGATTTTTTATTATATGGTACCATCATTTTTACTATGGGCTAGGATATACGTCTACATTAGACATTAATCTGGCTAAGTAATTTGAAAAGTTTTAATCTTTACTGTGAGCATGGAAAAGAGACACGGGTAAGACCTGATTTTCCAGATGACCAGACATGTTGCTTTCTTATGATAACGGCTTAAAAAAAAACCCCAACCCTGAGATGTCTGTGTTCTTAAATGTTTCACATAAACTTAGTATGCATGGTCACGCTCTGAAAAGCTCACTGTATAACAGACAAAGGAGAAAGTTCAACTTACCCTTATTTTACAATTAAGAAACTGTGGCCAAAAGAGAATATGTAACCTTTCAAGTTTATACAGAAGATTTATGACCAAATTGGGAATTAAACTGGGATATTTTAAGTCCCAAATCGTGCGTTTATCACAAGATCAACCTTCACTTTGGTTTATCTTTACAAAATATCTTTTATTATCACTTTAGTGTTTGTGTGACTGAGTGAATTCTAAGTTTAGAACTAATTTGAGGCTGAAATAGCATGAGGGATGGCAGGGAAGCAGATTCTGAAGCAACTTTGCAAACATGCTTTGCTCTGACCTGTAACACAGCTGAAATTAAATTCTGGCCACGTCAAAAACAGTGGCAAAACTCCAACTGACATCACTGCATCGCTTTCCACAACTCAAACCTATGTGCCAGAATGTTTCAATAGCATTTCAGCACTTTGGTACTTCTCAGTGGAATTGGTTTAAGGGTATGGGCCAAACCCACATCAATTCACTAGCAGGCCGAGGTATTGTTTAAAGATACAGGATTTTCAGAGGAGTCCAACACTGATGAGTTCTCCCACTGAATGAAGAGGCATTTCAGTGTCCTTTGGTATCAGACTACAACATGCCTTCAAGGATCGCCACACCGATGTCCTGGTACAATTTCTGCACTCCTGATTGCTCCAGGCAACAGCAGTCTCAATCCCACTCAGTCTCAATGTCATTCCTACTGTAAGGCAGGATGCACAGTTCTAGCCCCCATCTAATGATGGACTTAAATCTATGATATTCTTCATAAAATTGGGCAAATATGTTGCACATGAAATCTGTTAAAATGTGAAACTTCAATTCATAGAATCATAGAATCGTTAGGGTTGGAAGGGACCCTTAAAGGCCATCTAGTCCAACTCCCCTGCAAGAAGCAGGGACATCTTCCACTAGACCAGGTTGCTCAGAGCCCTGTCCAACCTGCCCTTGGATGTTTCCAGGGATGGAGCATCCACCACCTCTCAGGGCAACCTGTTCCAGTGTTCTACCACTCTCATTATAAAAAATTTATTCCTTATACCAAGTCTGAATCTACCTCCCTCTATTTTAAAACCATTAGCCCTTGTCCTATCAAAATTCCTCAGAAAGCTTTCCCAAATAATTGATTTGCAATAGTATTATATCAGAAAATACAGAACAGAAATTAAAACAAAATCTTGTCTTTTAAGTAGAGGTAGCCCTTAAAACATTGCATCACTCTGAATTTTAAACAGGAAAGAGCCTCCAGGTGTCAAAAAGTGAACCATGAAAGAAGCATAAAGGAAAATTTCAGTTGATCCCTTAACAGAGTTGTAGAGCACTAAAAATACAGCTTTTTTTTTTCATAAGGAGAAAGGACACAATAAATGTAGGCAGAGATGTATTTCCAGAAAGTGTGCATTGGAGTGCTTGGTCCCAGTTCCTCTCTCTCACGTTTTGTCACTATAGCTTGTATTTTTGTACAAGGAACAAACACTGCAGCACAGAATCAGCCCTGTAAATGAACAGAGTCAGACACTGCTTACACACTGCTACACTTCTGCTAAAATTTAAAGAAGAATTTTGAAGAAACATAGAAACAAATTAACAAGAGTTGTTTTAAAGCTCAGTTGTTGTCTGAGCTCTGTTTCTCATTTTGCATTTGCTATGTGAACTTAGAAGAATGTTTTGTTCCTTATGCTTCTTTTGGAGATTTGCCCGTGAAGGGAATGCAGAAAATATCAAACTGCCTGCAGGAAAGTGAGTGTCAAGTTCCACTCCCTAGGGATGAAGATCTTCAAACTATTTTAAGGTTATTAAGCCTATGGCCAGTAGCAGGTTCAAATCAAGCTTAAGATATTTGAATAGCTTTGCGTATGAGGTGCTAATCAAGCAACAAGGTTTAGTTGGAGACCTTTTGATGACAGTTTGGTCTTAACTGTACTCACTGCCTGTGCTCTGAATACGGTGGGAACATAAATGGATTTTGAGGATGACTTTGCTAGCATGATTAAATCATGAAAGCCAATAGCCTGCTGGATTGAGAATAAAGAGGAAAAAAAAAAAATTAATTTCAATACCCACCAGTCAAGACAACAGCATGAGCTCAGGAGAAGAGAGATGCACCAGTATGCTGTGTGGCCATGTTTTCAATTTAACACCCAGGAAAAAGGTTGGGTTTTTTTTTTTTCCCATGTGTGGTGTCTAAAGGCAGAGAACACCTTTGCAGAAGTTTACACAGTCAAGTACTGACTGTTTATTCACTTGCCTTCCTGGAGACTGGAGAAGTTAGAGAGCTCTGTTTTCATAAAATAAAACACATGAAGAAGAGCATATTTTAAATGTTGTTCAGACTGTGTTATATCTCAGAAAGGCTGTGAACAGCTTGAGTTAAATGCAAGCTGAAACCAATAAAAATCTGTAGGATAGCATCTCATCTAATGTGTTTTGTAGAAGTTGGATGAACTTTCTATTTGACTTGAAGGAATGTAATCTTTTCCAGATACAACCTGGGTTTTTGTTTGTTTTTTTTAAGATACTGCTTAAGGATCAAGGCTTCACAGAGGAACAGCATTTAGAGGGACACTGTAAAGTAAAGCTCTTCCCATTCAATTCTAGGGGCAAAGAGTCAATAAAAATAGCTTCTAGGAAAGAAGAAAAAAATTTGAAGAAGTGCCTTGAGAACAGATAAAACAGGGAGGGACTCAGCAGTGGATAGTGTTACTCCTGGGATCAGAATTGTTACTCTGAACGCAACAGACCGGAGTCAGCTGCACAGCGGGAAGAAGGAGTGCTACACTTGAACAGCTGTTAAATTTCAGAAAAAACTAAAGTTTCAGCAGACTGACATAATACAAGCCCTTTCAATTATTTCCCTTTTAACAGCAAGCTGCTTGCCTCACATTATTCACCATCCCTTCAGCTGTGTTTGTATTTAACCCCGGAACTCCATGCAGCTAAAAACGCAGACGTTACCTTAAAGTAAACAATACAGAATTGCTGATAACAAAAGCAGTTAAACACATCCGAAAAGCTTTGTGCATGGTATATGAGACCCATGCAGTCAGCTCCCTCCTCGCACACTGGCTTTGAAGCAATCCTAAAGGGTAACTCAGAGCACTTCATAGGCTGCTCTCCCAGTACGACTGTATGAGGAGCCATTGTGTGAGCGGTGAGAAATAAGTTATTCCTGAAGGAAGGAAACATCTGTCTAAATCCCTTATGTTCCAGAGGGGAATCCAGATCTAACCTCAGGCAGATGTGAAAGTCTTACTATTTCACTCATGCCTGAGTGAACGGCTGTAAGGAGAAAGGTGCTTCTCACCACCATCTACCTGGAGAACGAGACACGGTGAAAAAACTTAAGTATGTTATTAAGAAAAACCCAAAAAGTCAGAAATAGGACAGCGGTATCAATGTCCATCTTTTCAAGGGGACTTGGTAATTAGACAAGTTGACTCTCTCCAGAGGCACATGAAGAGGAAGGTCATCTAAGGAGTTCTTAGTGACCAAAAGAATAATTGGATGCTGGATCAACCCATAAGCTGGAAACTTTCATAGGAAACAAAGAGGTTAGAGAAGACAATGGGATTCTTCTCCACACGCAGGACAGAATTCTGAGGGAAGGCATAAGTTAATATGAAAGAGTGAACCCTATTACCTGTGTGCATGGTCACCAGAAGGCTCGAAGAGGAACACTGCTCAGATGTGGCTCAGCAAAGCTCTAGTGCTGATGGAGTGGGACTCGTACAAAAAGCTAAAAATCGTGTTAACTGCTGCAACTGTTGTCACACTGGATGACACGGGGAGCAAGTATATCTCGACTTGGGAGAAGACAATAATTCCCAAAGAGTATGCTCTTTGTAAGAGGAGAGAAAAATACAGAGAGGTTGGTTTGCAAACTTGAGAAGGTAAGAATAGAGAGACATAATAACCTACAAAGACAAACATCCACAGCCTCTGAGGAGCGCTTGTGACACTGTGGGACTTCTACCAAGGAAACTCATGCAAGTGCTGAAAAACAGATGGAGTGAGTGATTGCCAAAGTTAAAAGCTCACTCGGCACCAAGCAGATGGATGGCATCAGGTCAAAGGTTGCTGCTGGATATAAACTTGGCACTAGAACTGGAGCCACGGACGGAGAAAGATCTGGAATCAGATAAGTCCCTGGCACCACTCAAAGATGGAAGATTTACATGGGTTTTAAAAAAGAAAAAAAAGTGTGTGGGGGAATTGTATTCCAGACAATTAGATTTGTAAATTGGCACCATCAGCTACAAGGATGCAAAGAAAGTCCCTGAATGATTGCAAGAGTTTTTCCACTAAGCTTACAGTTGTTAACACATAAGCTGGCAATGAAAGTGGGTGGAAGCACGCCCACTGGCTGCATTCATTTAGTCCTCAAATGTATCGATCCACATGCCTCATAACCTTCCTTTAGTGTGGGTGGGAGCAGATGGTCACGTCAACTTAGGACAAGAGAAAATGGAGCTGAAAGCAACCTCCTGAGATGCACTGTATTTAACCTGACACAGCTGTCTAGCCTGTTCTTCACAATCTGCAGTACTGATAATCCCATGGCCTCACCAGGCAAGTGCCTACTACCAGAAAGTTTATCTTACTATGTAGCTAAGTTTCCTTTACTGTAAGATCAAATAATAATTTCTAGTCCTATCACCAGTGGACAGGGAACAATTTTTCTTTCATCTCTGCAGCAATTTCTTGCATACTGGAAAAGGGCATCTTCTCTCAGACTTCTCTTCTGTAGACAAAAACAAAATTTTTTTAAAGTCTTCCCTCATAAATCATTTTTTTACATCTATGATCAGAGTCCGTACAGTTGTCCACATCCTTTTTGAAGTACAGTACTCAAAATTGGACACCTTCCAGTAAAGTATTACTAATGCCATGTAAAGCCAAGGGATTATTTTGAGTTTTACAGAACAGTCATGTTAATACACTATTTTTGCAACTGCGTAACATTATTGTTTCCTGTTTACTGGTGTTTTTATTGAAATATTTCTTCTCTTGGGACCACACAGGTAGTTACTCCTACCTTCATATTCTGAACTTAAAAGGACTTCTTAGAAAAATGGCCTAAAAAGCATATGAATGAAGACTGAGTTTGAACCCTGCCCTTTAATATGTTAGTAACCCTTTTAGCATGACAGTCTCCTAAGCTCCTTTCCTGCTTGAATATTTGACGCTTTTCAGCCTGCTACCCTTCCTCTTACCATACAGAGTTCCAGATATAGTTAATGATCTCTACAGGCTTCTTAAATCAGCTGATATAAGAATACAGGCAGACCTGGAGACACAGGGAAGGCACAGATATTGAGCAGCAAGGGCTAACTAGAATGCTCTCTCCCTACCCTCTTTGCCAGGAAAGGAAAAGAATGCTTTGACATGATCGCCACCAAAAGTTACTGGAGTTGATCAAGCACTCTCAAATTAGACAGCCAAATGCTTTCACAGATGGAAGCTGGACCAGCACTTAGTATGAGAAATCTGGGTTTGTAACACATTTCATTACACCATACACGCTACTTTTAGGAGTGCCTACTAATGTCAATGGAAACAGATGCCTTAACTTTGCAAATTACTCTGAAGAGTTAGCTCCCTGACACTGCTCTCTAGTTCCTTCCCTTTCTCAGTAAGTGTCCCAGTTTCGCAGCAACGTCCCTTCCTTTTCTAGAAGAGCAAAACACCTTTTCACACTCTCATTACTCTGCCTCTAGAGCACTTACTCCAGGCTTTCATCTTCTTGCTTTGACTAAATCCCGCTCTATTCCTTGGCTATCTTGCAAAACCCTGGGTGTGACTGCTTATGGGACTGTAGCGTACTGACTTCCCTGCTCAGCGGGGAAATGGGAGCCATGAAGCAAGGTGATGACGTACATCATAGCTGCTGTAACAGCGGCAGGGAAGGATTTCCTAGAGCAGGTGACAGACCAGGGGCACATTTACCCAAGTGACAGAACTCTACCCTGTCTTCCCACCGGAGAGCCTCCTCTCTAACGTCTCTCACAATATTCCCAGAGGCAAGTAAAGCTCCCTGAAAGCAGCCAGTTCCTGTGTTATCCACAGGAGAACTGGCCAGTTTCTGAAAAATCATCTATTTTTAAACTAACCTTTGAGCTCAGAAGCACAAAAATCTAAACTGCCATGCTCTTGTGATACAGAGTTTCTTTCCACTTGGCAAAATTCCTCTTTTCTCTCCATTTTAGATTTCTTTAGTTGCAGCAGCAGGACAGCTATAGACTCGATACCTAAAATTTCAATAGTGGATAATGTTCTCATCATATAGAAATAATATTAAATGATTTTTAATTATTTCAGAATCTACTTGTACAAGAAAATTCTCAAATATCAACTGTAAGAAGAAGAGATTGTTGAGAATGAGGGGACAAGTGCTTGGCTTGCAGAAAGAACACACTGTCTCCATGGGATAAGGTAAAGAGAAGGAGAAGCAAAGGAAGCATCTCCCTTGCCGTGCCAAAGGAATGTTACTGACTTGGCAAAGAAAGGGGAGGCACCGTTTTCAAAAGGGTAAGAAAATGAGCAAAGCACAGGTTAAAACCAACTACTTCATTTCCCTTCAGGTTTCTTGCTTCTTACTGGCTTGTGAAGAAAAGGGAGGAGACAGCTGCTATAAATCAGTGGCTGCATTATGTAAGAAAACTCTCAGCAAAGCTAAAAGCTGGGTATAAAGACACGTTACTTCAGGCCAGCGCTAATTTAGCTGAATTGTATCCTGCAGAAAATCCATTCCAAGGTATACTTTTAATTCACCTGTATTATAATCAATTTAGATCTATGTTTAATAGTTTTTTGTGCAATGCTGTAACCTCTTTAAACAACTGATAATCAGTGGCCTCATGCTGTTGGCTCTGCATAATTCTTGCTGATTTCCATGCCTCTGGGATACGTATATTTGAGGGTTAACTAATTAGAGCTGCTTTTGGCCTCAACTGCCAAGATCATTTCCACACAGGACGGTGGGCTGAAAAATTGCATCTGCTTCAGCAGTGACTGTCCTACATAAACACTGACTGGGTCGTGAAACCAGAGAAGCCATTCAGCTGTGTATATTTGAAACACCACTCTTATCTTTAATGTTGGCAGAACAACAAGATGACTGACTAGCCAGTGGTCCTCCTTCACTGGGAGATGTGTTGTTTTATTGCTGAGGCAATTCATTCCATAGAGCCTTGCTGGAATGTGGGGTCCCTTCCACAGGTTTCTAGCCTGAGGACTTCCAACCGTGGCCTTTAAAAAACTTGTATTTAATAACCACTAGTAAATTGAAATGCAAGTTACTGTTCAAGACAGCAAGAGATACACCTATACACTTCAAGACTACTATTTTATAAAAGCAGGCTAAATATTAAAATTATGTACATACACTTCTAACATTTCCTGACTTTGAGATTATCATCTTACATGGGGGAGAAAAAGAAGTTTTGTGCATATTTTCTTAGGTTTAAAACCAAAGAAAAACCTCAAAGCCTCACCCAATCTGCTATCACAGCAGGTCATCCTGACATAACACGTTCAAAAACAAAGCTAGAGCCTTCAGACACATTACGTTAACGTTTCCTCTTGAGCAAACTGAGTAATTGGTAACAGCAACAATCTTAATTTCTAGATAGACACGTCCGGAGAGGAGGAGAGAAATGCACACCCTGACAATGAATTGTACAACTGTTTTCTAAAGCAGGAAACAGCAAGACTTGGGATTCCCGAGTTCAATTTTAAATGTATTAGAAGAATGCTTCCAGTAATTGCAGGCACCCTTCCATGTACTCTCTATTCCTTCATGCTCCAGCGTCTTCTGCTCTTCTCCTAGCTATCTCTCACCCGTAATTTCTCAGCCTATCCTGCACTGTTTAATATTTATACTGTACCTTCATAAATATGCTATATACCCCTTTTACTTCCTCCTCCCACTCAACAGATATAGACAGAGAAAACTTTTCATTATATTCTTAATAGACATTCCCTGGAAATTTATTATATGTGACTGTGTAAGCCAACAAAGCAATGGGTCAAATTCAGCTCTGGATTACCTCCCACACATTCATTGGACTAAGGCTGAAGATGAATTTGGCTCTAAGATTTTTGTTAGAGAAGCAATTGTTTGCATTCACAAGTCATTTACTAAACAAAAAAAAAAAGTCATCTAGTAACATGGGGAGTACAATGGCACAAGCGAACATCTGAACAAGAAGAAGCCAAGAGCAATAATCTCATAAGGAAACATGAATGCCTTTGACTAAGACCAGACAGACATTCATTGGAAGCCAAGATTAGTAAGCCTTACCACTTATAGTTACGTGATCGTCTTTGGAGGCACTCTGTGTTTCTTTTAACTGGATCTCTGAGCTCACATCCACTTTTCTTCCAGACAATTGTAAATAAGCTTTGAGGGAGGCAGGTACCTTGACTGTAATAGAACCTGGTATAAATTTAAATGAAAGCTAGTTAGTTTAACTTTGAGATCAAAGCACGAAACAGGCAATTATTTAGCTAACTTGAATCAAATAATCATTTTTGTTTTGGTTTTGTGGTTTGGGTTTTTGTTTTGTTGGTTTTTTTTTTTTAAGAGCCTTCAGAGACAGTAACCTCTTTTTTTTTTTTTTGTCTCTGAAAGGATAAATGAACATATCTTCACTTATCATAACCAGAAGACTGTATGTCCCATGTAGAAAATGGTGTTGCAGTATTTCCTTGGCAAACATGAAAATTAACATAGACATACTGCTAGCAATGGCTCTTGGTAGAGGATCATATCACAATGGAAACAAATCTAATACATCCCGCAAGTAGATGACGACTTTTGTTTCATCTTCCAGTTACATATTTACACTCCTAAGCAAGGACCAGAGATGATTTGATGATTAATCCAGCCAATGCATGGCACATTATGAAAGAACTACTCCTCTGGAATGATGAGATGCTGCTTAAATGCTGTTAACGCTAGCAACTCTCTTTGCTTTACCACACAGGGCCAGCTGCTCACATCCTCAAACACATGCAGTCTCAAAAGTGACTAACCAGTTTAGACTATGTATCACTAAAATGTAAACTACTAGCAAAGTTGATGCTTTGGTGGCACAAATAATTCTATTCTTATGATTAAAACCAGAAATTGACTTCTGCCTCCCTTAAATATGTGCTTCCATGCATCAGACTGAAGATGGATGCTGGGGCCCCCAATCTGCCCACATTAGTCGTCTTCAGAATTACTCAGCCAGAATGTTTGGAAGCTGAACCTTACACATTAAAACAAAAACCTACCAAAAATCAGAATAAACTTTCTGTATATGTGCTCCTTAGTTTTTGCTCAAATCCAACATTGACTTTAGAAAAACATTTAAAAGTTTATTTATATACACCCCAAAAGCTGAATCCCTGGAAACGTTCAAGGCCAGGCTGGATGAGGCTCTGAGCAACCTGATCTAGTCAGGGATGTCCCTGCTCCTTGCAGGGGGGTTGGACTAGATGACCTTTAAAGGTCCCTTCCAACCCTAACCATTCTATGATTCTAAGAAAACTGATGTCATAACAACTAAGTAGCAGCCAGAAAGTAAGCTAGCGATGCAATTTAAATTCAGCAGAATCACTTGTCTGTGACAGTCCTGATGAACAAATGACTATCAGTACAATTTAGGCTTAAATTTTGCTAGATGAACAAAAGCCTTAGGATAAGAAAGGGAAAAGGTCTTAATCTTTGGGTCCTCCTTGGAGAGTTGCTCACTAATGTGACTCATAAAATCCAACACACATGCTGCTGATTTATCATGAATGGGACATTTTCTATGCTTCAGCAGTAGTTACTCTGAATTTATGGGGTAAACAAAAACAGAACTTCATCAACTTTGCCTTTACTAAACTGCGTTGCCAGAAGAGATGTCAGGCAAGGTTTTAAAAATAACACTAATTATCTTTTATTAAATACATTCCTATTTGCTACTAATTGAAAGAGATGTAACTTAATACTAAGTGTTTCAAAAGGTACCTAGCAAATAATATAAAAATAAATTTATTTGCACCAGTGAAACTAGAATAGCTTGTACAGAAACATGGTACACAAGTGATTTCAAAGCATTTCCTTCATTATTCCCCTTCTGAGTAACTGCACAATTTTAACAGGGCACAGGCATTGTCTCTCAGACAATGAGAAGGGTATCAAATACCATGTTCATATGAACCACCTGAAGTGTCTGACATGATGTTGAAGTCAAGTATAGAAATGCCGTAGTGATTTGGTGTTTTTTTGGGGATTTTGTTTTTGTTTTCAAAATTAGGACTAACAAGATGTATTCAAGGCTTTGTTATTTGCCATTCAGAAGATATGATACTCAAACTATGAATCTAACTTTTGAAGTGAGCTTTTAACTAAGAAGTGAAATCCTTGTCAGTAATCAGGAAAAAAAAGGAAGAACGGTAGGATAAGGTGCTCTCTTCTTTATTTTTCTACTGTCTAATTTCAATAATGGGACAATCCACCAGGAAAAAGAAATGTAAATGTGTGATGGTTGTCACTCTGCATGTACACACATCAGCACCGTGGAGTAAACTGTGCTCAAGGCAAAGGAAGATTGTAATCCAAGTCAACTCTGCACAATTCTGCTAAGTAGATTGTCAGGAAAAAAATAAAGTATTGAAAAATAAAAAAATTCTGTAATCCATTTTAAGTATCATTGCCCCTTACAGAGTTTACTGCATTCTAAGTATTTATACACATTTTCTAATAATGAGGTAAAAAAGAAAGAAGATAAGCAACAATCACACACATTTTTTTTTTTCCAGACAGATAAATAAAAAATCCTTTACCCCCTCTTCTTTTACATTGTAAGCTGCCACAGAAAATATTTGGTTTGGTTTGCTAACCTTTCTGGGACTTCAGGTCTACTTTTCTTAATTGACTGACATAAACATCTATTGCCCCATGATGTGTAGAAGCTTTTAGACTTCCATCCGATGAATCTGAAAAAAAAAAAAAAAAAAGAAAAAGAAAAAAAAAAAAGAAAAAGAAGTGGTTGGGTATCGTTCACTCTTTTAAAATAAAAATTTGCCAGAATCTTCCTTTGTACTTTGAACTAATATTCTTCCACATCAATTCTTCTATGTTTGAAAAGTATTTTATATTTATTTATTGAATGAAACCTGTTAGAAAAACAGGTTTCTGAAAAAAACTTATCTCCCCAGTACAAAATTATGGCATAGAGTGGTCCCAAGGCCACAGCCCTGCAGTTGTTACTGGATTTGTAGCGTCCACAAGGCCTCAACAACACTCTTCTCTTTTTACAAAGATGGATTCATCTCTGTGTGAAGATCAAGATCAAAATCTGAACAGTAAGATTAATTTTATTTTCCAAAAGAGTTCATTTGCTCAGACTCTGCACAGGGAGAACTCTAACCAGGAAAGCTGCTCCATGCAAACAGGCAGTTATGCATTGTAATGTCTTAGTACACAAAAGACCTGTGTATCAGGCTTTGTAAAGTCTGATTCACTACATCTGAACTTTAAACAAATGTTTCAGATAATTATTGCGCTTTAATATACATAGGAAAACAGCATTTGTTCCAGGGGAATAAAGACCCCTACATTTTCTTCCATACCTTATTAGCTTAAATTTATGATAACAAAACTTTCTGAAGAAACCCTTTTACAAACAAAAAGCCTTTAAGAAGCTTTAATTGTACACTTGAGAAGTATTCTTTAATTACTTGCAATGGATTCCAGTTTTAAATACACGAATTTCCACAATATTATAGTGAAGTCCTAAAGAGTTGACTTGCCAATTACTGGAGACTCATAGCTGATAAAAATTGCAGAGAAATTATGAAGCAACTCTAGAGAAACGTAAAAAAATTACATGTGTGCATGTGCAAAAGGCAGTCAGTGAAATCTTTTTAGATATACTGCTAGAAATTAAAGTATTGGCAAGAAATCTTGAAATACTGATAGAGACTGTTTTTCTCAGTTTCTGGATGTGCATAAAAAAAGAAACAGTCAAGCTTTCAGAGCTAGCTAAAGTAAAATCAAACCTGATTAATCATAACAAGGATGTCTAACATTAATGCCTTAAGCTTGCCAATACAGTTTTAGCTCTAAACACACTCACCTCAAGCTTTTCTGATGCCAGATCTCAAGCACAGATGTAGAAGATCAGTGTATAACAACAAAAGTAAAAACATAGAAAGGGATTATCATCCCACAGCTAAAACTGCTTTCTTTGGAGGGGCAAGTAATTAAAAAGGTAGCCAATCCATATTTAGTCAGCCGAGAAACTGAGACTGTCTTTGACTAACAAGAAACCAGTAACAATGAGAATTGGATGGGAATGTTTTTCCCATCTCAGTAGATTGTGTTAAAGAAGTTATCTTCCAAATCTGAAGGAAAAAAAATGAACTCTTCATTAACTGCAATTAATGAACTGGGAAAAAAAGTTTTGCTTGTGTAAGTCCGAACAAAACATTTTATTGATAGCTTTAAAAAAAAGTTCATAAGTTTGAAAATGAATGTCATCAAAACAGAAAAATTTTATATGAATCAATCTTTTTAATGAAAACTCTTTGTAGTAATAAATAAACATTTTCATGTAAAAGCTATTTTTGCAGATATTCCCAATCAAATTTAGTAACAGCCAATCACTGAAACTCCACATAACATTGATGGAGATTTTGCTGGCAACAGACAAGAAATACACAGCTTCTGACTCTTCTGCTTTAAACAAAACATGCCCTTAGTTCCTTTATCGGCATTACAAAGGAAGAAGAGTCTCCTGTGACAGGACAGCGACCCTCTCCAGGGACAACAACTCCTAACAGTTTGTACACCACCACCAGCTGATGGTGCTTTACAGGGTCCAGTGTTTACTCCGTGAATCCTTCCTCTTCCCACTCTTCAGATGCAAAACCAGCTCTTGATGAGATTCTTCACAGTGGAAAGATGCCTTTTGCAAATCTAGCAGCCCCACTTCAGGACAGTTCATTTCTAGTTTTTAAATTATACACATATATATACACACATACACAAAAATTCTAATTTTGTGAGAGACTGGATTCTGTCAGAAGACGTAAACAAGCACAGATTTACCTTGAAAGCAAAAAAAAAAAACAAACACAAACAAAAACCAAACCAAAAAACAACTTGAGGGAATACAGAACACTGTTTTGGGTTGACGACCTGCTAGACTTTGACCCCCAGAGTACAACACTAAGCAGAAGTTTCTTATAGCAGAAGAAAATACAGTAAAGTTTCAAAAACACTGAGAACATCAGCAGCATTAACCAAACACTAAAGCTGACGTGACAATACCTGTTTAGCTTTGATCTATGGATATAATATGAAATAGATTTTATGGAAACATCTGAATATGTTTTATAGAAAGAATTTTATGGATATGATATTCAATACAAATGCTTATATACAAATAAATGCCAAGAGACTTAAAGTTGTTCATCACTTCTGCAAAGTCTGTTTAAGTTTTGTGTCTCTAACTCTAGACAAATAAGAACGGGGGGGGGGGGGGGGGGGAAGGAAAATGCATTAAAAACGGCAAAGATGAGGTTATATACCAAAAAAAAAATTTCAACAAGAAAAATGACCCCACATTAAGTAACACAATCTGGTAGGACAAAATACGTAACTGAAATCATAATGGAGACAATACATGTTTTATTATTATGACAGAACAAAACTAAGGCAACTTATTTTTAAATAGGCACCCAGTGTTAGCTGAGATCAATGTGAATAACAAAGTAAAAAACAAGAAAAAAGTGCATAGCTTGAATTCAGATTTTGCTAAGGACTGACAACTCAAGGGGAAATACAAGGATGACTCGTTCTACTGGAAAGAGAACACGTGGTCACTCTTGAGCAACTTCAGCTATTTAAGAATTTACTAGTACAGAAGAAAAAAAAAGGCAACAAGGCAAGATGTCCTTGACAAAGTTTTTGTTACTCTTTATGAAAAATAAGTTTTCCACAACAGACACCAGCTATATTAGCCTTTATAACTCAAAAGAGGAAATCTGACTCTGGTCCCAAATAGGCAAATCTGTATGTGCTCAGGATCAAATAGAAGCAGTGTGTTTTATAACAAAGACACTAATTCTCATTAGTTAAGAAAAATTAAACTAATTTATGAAGACTGACACATGAAGTAAGTAGTATTTTGAAACTACATTAAAGGGCACATAAGAAATGCCCAGAATTCTGTTTTCAGTTCAACAACAAGTGCAAAGTCCTGCCCCTGCACAGCAACAACTCCAGGTGCTAGGACATGCTGGGCACAGCCCAGCTGGATGGCAGCTTGGCAGAAAAGGACTCGGGCGTCCTGGTGGACACCACATTGAACATAAGCCTGCAATATGCCCGTGCCACAAAGGCAGCAAATGGTATCCAGGCTGCATTAGACAACTCATTGCCAGGAGGTCAAGGAAGATGATTCTTCCTCTTTATTCAGCACAGGTGAGGCCACATCTGGAGTAGTCTGTCCAGTTCTGGGCTCCCCAGTACAAGAGAGATGGACATGCTGGAGAGAGTCCAAAAAAGGTACAAAGATTATTAAGAGACTGCAGCACCATACCGACAAGGAAAGGTTGAGAGCGCTGGGACTGTTCAGCTTTTCTCTGAAGAGAAAGCTCAGAGGGGATCTTGTGTGTATACCTTGGTATATTGGCATATCTTTGGAGATATTTAAAAGCTGTCTGGCCATGGTCCTGGGCAACCTAGTCTAGGTGACCCTACTTGCAGATTGACCTCCAAAGATCATTTTTCATTAAACACTATGCTTTCTTTTCTAGGACTTACTTTTTATTACAGATCAGAACATAACAGCTTCCTTTTAATAACAGAATTTCATTTTTACAGTTTCAAAATTTATAGCTGATAACACTTGTAAAGGAGTAGTAGGAAAATGTTAACCTTAGTTTTAGTACATTTAAGGAGAATGCTGACCTACTGAGGAAAAAACCCTCAAACTACAGAGTGATTTCTTCAGCATCAATGGTATATTAGGTATATTGTCCTAACAGGAAAAGCACTTTGGGTTTTGCATTCCAGATCTAATAAATAAATAGTATTCTACAACACTAAACACAGCCCTGTATTTTAACATGAGAAACGCAGTTCTATACCATAGCTGCTTCTTTCCAAGAAGGATGAATACATTAGTCTCTGCATAGATTCAGAATTTCATATTTTTTCTCTTGATTTAAATCCATGGAAATTTCGTCTTCATTAGCCAAATTTTTGTAGATTAGGAGTGGTACACGTGGGAAACATATGTTTGAAATATAATGAACAAGTCTTATATTTATAGGATACTGCGTTTCTTAGAACATACCTAATGTATATTAAATAATAGTGATCGTACTTAAGGATACATAAGAGCATTTTGGATTCAATTATCAAGAGCTTTCAGTGCTCTCCAACTAGTAAGAAAGGAACAATTTTTCAGAAAAATCAATTATTTTTCCACTTGTGGCATCCTATGAAAGACTTCCAGACACCGTATCTGTAGGAAAATACTGCCTGTTAGAAGTTACTAGAACTGGATCATACTTGGATGTCTATTTATATTTCTACTGTCTGGAATGTAGACTGGTTAGCTCTGTATTTTTCCTTCATTTTTCTGCCATGAACAAATAGGTATTGACAACTGTAGCAAGATATACATTTTACAAGTATAAAATATATATCTTATCAAGAGTAAAAAAAAATTAAAATATTGCTCCAAATCCAATATAAACTTAAGTACTACTGTAACAACATCCATAATCTTCAGTGCCATTATACGAGATGTTATAAAACATACATGACGTAACATCACCAAAATTGTTTATTGCTAACACCTACAGAAGTAAAAATGTTTATTCTTCTAAGCTGCAAGGAAAAGCCTATTGTTCTCAGGCAGCAGATACTTCTTCTGTATGCTTCAGTTTTTGGAAGTAGTTTCTCCAGGACATAAGCTCTGTCCAGAATGCTATATAATCTACATTCAAAAGGAACAGAGAGGGAAGGGGAAAATGGGAACAAAAGACTGATGATAAAACCAAGTAGTAACTCAGTAGATATTAACTCATAGTGGACTTTTTTTAAACTTTCATTTTTCATAGTCTGACAACTGAGAGATAAGAAAAAGCAGCTGATTCCAACCTCATTGAGAGCAGGATCGTTTGTATAGGATGGTGTAGAAGAAAGTGTAGAAGAAAGCGTGGGAACAATGGGAAAAAAATTACAGGTCTGTCACCAGCAGAACACAGAAGGTCAAGTTTTGAGATACAAGGCTGGAAGATGGAGACTTAAAATGAGAGACAGAACATTAACCTACTTCAAGCTGATGGCAAAGACTAGATCAATAGAACTAATTGCTATTAAGAGACAAGTGTGAGAATGGGTAATTTTTTTATTTTTTAAGTATTTAAGTATTAAGTACTTAAGAGCTGAGTATTTAACAGCTATACTTTATGAAGTATAGTAAATGTCTTCAACAGAATTCAGAAATTATGTTTTTAATTTAAGAATTCCCTAGATCATGTATTAAAAACTGAATTCCCAAGACAAAAGTCACAAATGCAGCATTACTTTTAAATACACCAGGGTTGTTTAATTTTTCAGTTATCCAAAACTTTTGTAAATACCATAGTTTTCCATAATTGATTCCCTTCTTAAAATAAAACTTTGGTGTTTTGTCTCAGTACTAGGGAATTGCCTTATTATGACACTCTCTCATGACAAAGGAGGATCTCAGACACTTCAGTTCACTTTCATGTCAGAACTATACTCAAATTTGTTTTCAACAATTAAGAACATTTCAACTTTCTTAAGTTTCTGTTGATGTAAGTCAGTAAGCATCATAGCAATTCACTGAAACCTTTAGGTCATCAAGTGTGAGTTACTGAAGAAAAAAATTAGCAGAATAAGGCAAAGTGACACCAATATATTTTAAAAATACAAATTAGAGTTTCTTGGATCTTAATACACAGTTTTCCTTGCCAGAATAAGTCCCTGCTGCCCACAAGCTGGTTAAGGCTGTTTCCTCCTCTCTGAAACAAGACAACCACCATAAGCTTTATAATTTCTGACTATACCAAACAGAGAAGATTCATTTCTTCAATGCATAATCGGGTTAAACATAGGTGATCCAGTATGGAAAAACTATTTTTTTTTGAGCTAGTAGGGGAAAATTTGACTTGGCAGCAGAGTAGAGAATATATAATCAGACTATACCAATAACATTGAGAAATAAGTAAATTCTAGCAGGACTGAACATGAGCCAGCAGTGTGCCCTGGCAGAAAAGAAGTCCAGCAGTATCCTTGGCAATATGAACTGGAGCACAGACACTGTATCAAGGGAAGGGATTATGCCCCTCTACTCAGCACCTATTAGACCACATCTAGAATACAACACCCAGTACTGGTGCTCCCAAGAGAAGGGAGACATCAATAAACTGGAGTGAATTCAGCAGGGGCTGAATTCAGTCAGGGCACAGGGCACCTTCCCATCAGGGGAGGCTGAGGGCTTGCTCAGCCTGGAGAGCAGACTGCTTCAGGACCTGAGAGCGACCCCCTAGTATCTGTGAGGGGTGATCAAGATGACAAAGCCAAGCTTCTCAGATGGTGCATGGTAACAGCAGGACAGGCAACAGACAAGCTGAAACAAGAGAGTTTCAGTCTGGATAGGAGGAAAATCTTTTTCACCCTGGAGGACAGTCAAGCAGTGCAACAGTTTGCCCAGAGAGGCTGTACAGTCTGCATCCTTGGAAGTTTTCAAGACCACAGAATAAAGCCCTGAGGAACCCCACAGCTGGCATGGCTTTGAGCAGGAGGTTGGAAACTAGAGACTGCTTGAGCAGTGGGGCTGAACAAAATGACCTCCAGAAGTCCCTTCCAATCAACCATTCTGTGATTCTGCAACTTCCTGAAGTCTTTTCCAACCTGAGTTTACCTATGAATTTACCAAATTAAAAAGTTATAAGATTAAGCTAGTTCTAAAAATTAACTACTCCATTAATTTTGTAAGTCTACTCAGATTTCTAATAATTATTTAAAGTAGTAACTTAAACTAGAAGTAAAAATAGGTCTGGTTGTCTTAAATTAAAATCTATTCAAAACCCATAGAACATTTGTTAGAAGTAGGAATCTTCTAGTATAGGGCTGGAAAACAATTTGTCAGTGACTAACAAAGCTCACTGTACAAAAAAAATTAAGAAGAAATAATCCCTACTTTCGTATTTTGACAGTGTCACTGTGAAAGACTGCCATATGCCAGATGTTTAAAGTCACACTGAATTTTGGTTAGAGTTTTCAAAAAATTAAAATATATTTATACAAATAAGTAATATCAAAATAAAAAACCCCCACAAATTAGACTATTCTATTAATAATTTAAAAAGCAGAAAGTTAAAGGGAGTGACAGACAATGGCATTGGTTTCCTGTTTTGTTGCAGATTTATACAATAATAAGAAACTGTCACAGTCACTTGTGTTTTTCTCAAAATATTTTGAAAAAAAAAAAATCCAGCACTCCCAACTATATTTTAGTTTGACTTCTAAATAGATCTCTCAAAATCTAGAGAAGAGTATATATTTTTTTTCAGTTAACTGATAAAATTGTGCCTCCGGTGAAAGAATTAACTACATCCCTATAAAAACCCAGCCAGGGAAGCTGGAAGATCCGAGTCAAGTTGTTCTTCCTATTTCTATCAGCAAATCCCTGTCAGGTCTCTGGCAATCCAACAAACTATCCTGTGGTGTAAGTTTCTCATACACAAAATACCTTTCACTTGAAACTTCAAATTTTCTTTCTCAAGCTGTGAGAGTTGAACCACTGCACCTTAAAAGTAAGTTGCCTTTGGAAAAATCCATAAAAATCTAAAGGATGTTTAACGCTCTTTAGGAAAACATTAAGTCTAACTAGTGCTTTCAGAACTGAAACCTGAAAAACAAAGTTTATTCAACTGTAAAGCGTGTCTTAATGTTTAAGCTGAACCTAGTTAATTAAGGAAAATAATCATCTGTTGATGGAAAAAGCTACCTCCTGTGTTAAGAAACCTTTATTTAAACACTCTTGATATTCCATGAGTTTATTTAACAGAAGGAAAAAACAGACTAGCAAGCTTTATTTAATTCTGTGGTTTAATGACTAACTCTTAAGAATGTGTATTGCATTCATTTTCCAGGAATGTTAATATAGATCGCTTAGAAACATAAGAAGAGTTGCAACAGCACAGCTCATCCCTGAACAATGCTTAATAAGTGACTATGGTTACTACTACTTGCAGAAGTCTGAGACTTGGGCCTGTAACCAAGTTTATTTACAAAAGGGGAAAACCTTCTATGTACATTCAAGAGACACTGAGCCTTGTTTAAGATTCTGTTACTTCAGTTTTCTGCCACAAAAATTTGAGAGTTTCTCACTTTTGTGTTGATGTACTATAAAATGGCCAAAGAAGGGGCCCTAATATTTTCTTAGAATAATGCAATTGATATAACGTATACCATACTTGATATTTCTGAGATATCCTGTTGTATAAAAGCTCAAGTTCCTGAAATAAAATCTGAGCTGTTTTTATTTCTGAAGGGAGAACAATGATTAGCATAATCGTTTTGAAACACTGTTTAAATTATCACAAGCTTTTTCCCCCAATATGTAATATATCAATTATTAATGTCTTGTGATATAGAAATTAAACATAGCTAATCCTTGATATCAACAAATGTAAGAAAGAACCAGGTTAAAGGCAAAATTATTGCATTTGAGGCACACTTAGTCTTTTCTTGGGTCTTTTTATCCCATCTTAATCTAAAAGATGACACCTAGAATCAGTCTAACTTGTACAAAACCTAGCAGGTATTGTGGTACAAAAATCTACACAGTGTGCCTTGCCCAGCAGCAAAAGGCTGACAGTCAAGATTGGAAAAGAACTCCTTCAGCTACAGAGATATCAGTGCTACTCCTGAAAAGAAAAGAGGGCAGAAACATCTGTGAGGAAACACCTCCCCCTAAATATTCACCTTCCCTGTGAATATTTAGCTTTTAGAAATGAGAAGTGAAGAGTGAGTAAAGGGTTCTCAGAGAGAAGATAGAACCTACCTACTGTGATACTCCCTGTTTTAGTCTGAAGGCTGGTGTTACCTATTAGGAAAAGAAAAGGGGAAAAAAAATGTTAAAAGCATATTATTTAACTGGTTTCTGAAATCATAAAGTAATGTGATCCTACACAAGGGCATTATAGTTGTAGCATGATATCTGATTTGCATATAAAAGCAAAATAGCATAAACCAGTTATATTGCTTGAATATTATTGCTTTACAAACAAAAATCTCAACACATGTGGGTAACAATTAAGTGATTCCAGACAAGAAAAACCACTTGAGTAAAGCTTAAAGAAACAGACTGGATGTGAGGGAGAGAAAAGCAGAGGCATTGCAAAGCTTAAGCACAGTATTTTCTTATTTTATTTTGGGGCTTTTTTTTTTTTTCCTTCTTTAATTGCTCTGATGCCTGCAACAGCGCTATGGATTATTTAAATAGTTTAATAGGATAGGCAAGCAGTTTCTATTTGCCTTTTTTATATACATACATACAAACATGCTCTCCTACTTCAGAGATTTTTCATTTCATCCTCAAATGCTGCTTGCTG
Source organism: Chlamydotis macqueenii (assembly GCF_036417535.1). Taxonomy (NCBI): domain Eukaryota; kingdom Metazoa; phylum Chordata; class Aves; order Otidiformes; family Otididae; genus Chlamydotis; species Chlamydotis macqueenii. Next base: position 13,710,057 of record NC_141556.1, on the reverse strand, counting down.
GACTCACTGAACATTACTTACTCCACCCTAATTTACTCTTATGTACATGACGACCCCCTGTCAATGCTTTTCATTTACTTCAGTGAGATCCGAGTGTGTCGGACAAACTGAAGTACATCAAACAAAAGAGCATGTAAGGCACAAAAAATGTAGAATGGTCTCCTCCTGAACTTGCATTACTTTGAACGGGCACTGGTGTTTTCACCTTAAAATCTCAAAATACTTACTCTTCCCCTTCACCCATGGCATCAAGAGAATCTTGAAGGAGGACAGACATACCTCGTAACAGAAAAGCCATACATAGCTACTAACAGTGTAATGAAGTTGGTAGGAATTTCCATAGTTCCACGTATGTTGCACATGTATAACTGTCCCACAGAAAATGTTTTAATTAAAAACTGAACCACAACATGTAATTCCTGCCCCTCCCTCATTCTCCCAGGAGGAATACAGATTGAAAAATAAGGTCCATCACAGTAATTGAGTCCAGTTTAGTAATAACAGTATTCACAACATTTTTCATATCTTTTGGAAGAGGCCTTTAAAACTTGCAAATGGATCAAGCTCTGCTCCTATCTTCTGTAATTACACAGTAGTAAACAACCATTAGGGTAGAATGCATTCCACTGTATATGACCTGTAGTGTTTTTCTTAGTGGTTCGTGGGCTGAAAGCTAGAAAAGCAGCCTATCATCAACAGTCTTAAATTCATAATTTCAAGCACATACCGTACAAAATACTTGAGGGTTCTGAAATCAGAGTCGAAACAAGACCATATTTCAATTAACTTGAAAGATGTTTGGCTTTACTGTTTGCTGTTTTTAAAAGGTAAACTATAATTATCCTACCCTTTTTCCCATTTTATAATGACTAGTACTTATTTTTGTACAACCTAAAAAAAAAAAGCCTAGGCTTTTGTCAGCTAGCAGCCCCCATGAAGCAGAAGCTAGATTACACTGTCTGAATACAGCCCCTGGGACTTGTGGATTTGCTGGTCTGTTCTTTGTTTTTCTGGGGGTTTGTTTTTTTTTTTGTGTTCTTTTTTGATAAGCAAGTCCTTGAAAAAATATTAACCATTTAGAAATAAAAACCCCCTATTAACCACAAACTTATATGGCAGGTATGACTAATGTTGCATAATGTAAACGTATCAGTGTGATGGGCTCACTGCAAACATTTAGCTAGGTCAAAAGTTGCTTGTAAAGCAGATATGAATGTCCTACTGTGTTGTGACCTGCAGCATCTACAGACAGTGCACAGAAGTATGCTTTTGTTCATGTTAATTGTTCCATGAAGGCCAATGCTTAACTTACAATTTTTAAGCAAGCCTAGTATTTTTTTGGACATATCAAGGGCAAAGAAAGACCTGACTGGAGGTAATTGCTAGTTCAATTACTGCATCCAACTGACTTCAGTACTGTAGTGGAATACTATAAAGTCCAAAATATAATAGTTTTAACACAATATTGATGACAGTGGCTTAGTGTTTCTCTTTTTATTGCTTCTGAAGAAATAGTTATCTTTTCTATCATGTATAAGCTTTGCTTCTCCATAAACATCATAAATCTTCAAACTACAGTACCACAAGTTAGGATGAGTATAGGACAAGGGGCAAAAGATGCCTTTTGGGATATAAATAAAGGCATCACTTTATATTGTATTAATTACATGCCTTCCATTTGTTTTGAAGGCTCTCAAGGTGGGAGGGTTATTCTGATGCACAGAAAAAGCAAATAAACCACCATGCAGCTGTTTACCACTTTGCATTTTAAATTTCTATCAGACTAAAGGAGAGACACACCTAAACAGGAACAAAACTAAAATTAATTTCTACAATCCCACTTTATACACAGTGAAATCCAGAAACATACGTGAAATTTATGGAATATACTTTGGTTTGTCCAATTCTTTTCGGAAAGGATTACAGAGTGCCAAGCTTGAGCATTATACCATACTGCCTTTGAAACACTGCAGATTTTCTACTTTGTCTTATTCAGGTCACTGACAGGATAAGGCAGCTATATGTTCACCTTTTCCTATATATTACTTAGTGTGTAAATATATAAAGTAATTTAAATAACCATGTTTTCCAGTGTGATTGTCTCGCATAATTGAAGAGTTACTAGACTATGACAGAAGAAAAAAAAAAAAAATATATAAAGTCCTACACATGAGACATATCAACCCTGTAAAGTAGTAAAAGTTGAGTGCTGACTGTTTCCAAAGGAGCTTTGCAGGTGAGTACCTGAGCATCTTGATGGACACGAACTTCAGTATGAGTCAGTAAAGAAGGTCAACTGCATACTGAGCTGTATGATTAAGAGTATAGCTAGGAGGTAAAGCCCTCTTGTAAGACTGCATTTGGACTATTTTGTCCAATTTTGGGCTTTGCAGTGAAGAAAGACACTGATGTACTGCAGGGAGGCCAGAGAAGGATATTGAGAAGATCAGGCACCCAGAGCACACTACATATACTCAGAGACCTTCGTTTGTTTTGCTTTAAAAGTAGACAGCTGAGGAGGAATCTCATTGCAGTCTTCAGCTACCTAATGAGTGTAGAGAAAAAGAGACAGATCCTTCTCATAGTGATGCAGCAAGAAGAAGTGATAATGTTTACAAGTTGCCATAATGGAAGTTATGATTAAAAAAAAAAAGAAAGATTTTTTTTTTCTCCCCACCAGAAGGATAATTCAGGACTGGAACAAGTCACCCAGAAAGGTCATGCAATCTCTGCCCTTGAGAATATTCAAAGCTCAACAAGACAAGGCCATGTGCAAGTTTGCTCTAATTGAGGCCACTTTAAGCACTAGTTTGGACTAGATGTCAAACTCCTTTCCAACTTAAACCATTCTGTGGATAAAATAAATTAATAACTAATACAACTCTATCCAAGACTTTGGCCCAGCTGTAAATTGTGGTTTCCTTCTCCTCCTCCGTGCCCCTCTGTGTAGAAATTTCTCTGTCCAAGAGGCAATAACATAAAGTAACACATTTCTCAGTCTCAGTGCTGTTGCCCTTCTGTTTTTCAAGCGTCAACTCGAAAGCTCAATGCCACCTGACATCTCTAACGCCTCTTACAGAAACTGATTAAAATTACTCAAAACCAACTTCTTCAAAATAATGCATTATTCATTTTCCATAAAAGTATGAAGCATGCAAAAGAGCAATCAAAAAAGCTTGGGCACTGATAGCGTTGGAATTGTATAGCCCAAGATTCAACTACAAAATGGGTCTCAGGCAGGCTTGTAAAGTTTGTGTTGCCTTGACTTTCAAAGTTCTCAGTGCAAAAGCAACGAAGTCCAGCTCAGTTTTGTACACAGATGTGCTGATTTTATGCCATCTACATCAGCATACTGTCAGCTATAGGGAAACAGTGGGCTTAACTGCCCAGGAAACAATCTGTCCAAGTATTTACAAACAAAACTACTACTAAAACCAGGAGCAGAGATTAGAAGTGAAAGTAAGCAATTTTTTTCTAACATAAAATTATCAAAGAGTTTATCTTTTCTGCTAACTTTTGTTTCTGTGCATGTGTGTATATACACATGCAATATAATAATTTAAAGACTTTATAAGTATTTGCTCTTACTATTAAAGCACGATTGAGGAGCATGATGTTTCACAGAAAATATTTTTCTGAAAAAACAGACTAGAAGTATCAAACAAATGTTAATGTGCAATTGTTTTCAAAGAAAACAGCTAAAATAATGTTAGATGTTCCAGACCCATTTAGTAGAGAGCTCATGAAGATAATCCTGAAGTAACATAAGAAATGTCTGTATAATTTGGATACAATTCTATTTGTTTTCACACTGTTATTCAGCTAAATGACAATGAGGCACTACTAAGGAAGTAAGTCACTAACTACAGCAATTAACATTTCATTTTTGCATCAAGAAAATAAAAATAAACTTTTGGATGTGCACAGAGGCATAAACATGCTCACAAATTGATTATTCCACAGTATCATTATATCTGTTTTGTTTTCTCTAACTTCAAACTGAATAAGAAAAATTGTAGATGAATACAATAACAAAGATGGGGGGGGGTGTCAGGGAGAAAAATCTTATTTCTGCCTATGTATGCTTAAGTGAACTTTACCTAACAGATTTTGAAACTATTTTTAAATTTACTATCCTCCAGTTTGTTTTACTTCATGGAAGATCACCACAAGTGCATTACAGCACAGTCAGGATTCAGTAGAAATTTTGTTAAGTTAGAAGACCACATGAGATTCCAACCTTGACTGCTGTTTATATAAGACACTCAAATTAACTAGTTTCAGTTCTAGGTGAAGGCTATTAAAGAGTGGATGGATTAGAGACTTTTTTTTCCCCCCACAAAGAACAGAAGCTGTCCCTGTTGTATTAGTAGAGTGTCAGCACACACACAGACTATTTCTGTTCAAAATTCCTAGATATGACTGAGTTGTACCATAGTTCTTAATAGATGCTGTAAGGGTTACTTCCCCTATGAAGAAAATAAAGGATGGATAGAGGGGAAGAGAAGCCTCTTTACTACTTTTAGTATAATTTTATTTACTGAATTTTAAAATATTTTGACATCCTTAGTATGCATGATGTGTTTTTTTCCTATAATATATATACTTTTTGCTATTTCACAAGCATGCTTATAAAATTGTTTTTAAAAATACAATATGGTATATGGTAAATTAATTCTCATCAATTCAGTCTCTAAAATACAGAACTGTTTTGTTCATATACTATGCACAGTTGATTTAGTGACAGTCTATAGCTTTAGTCCATCTGTTACTGTGATCATTATGAATATCTTCAAAGTAGCTAAATTTGTGACAGTATTTCCCTAACCATGTGACAGTACTTCCTCCTTACCATGAATACTTCCCAGAAGAATATCACCAGCTACTGAAGACAGAGATGATGATTCTGCATAGAGATACTTAGTTTTCAGCAGCCCATCTTCAGTAGATATGTTGATGGATGTCCCCTGCAGCTTCTCTATATTCACACTCTAAGAGAAATAAACTTAAATAAACATAGTGGAAAATTTGCCATCACAGTTTGAAAAGACAGAGAAAAGTAACACTATTAAGAGGCAAAATAAATGGAAAGCAATTGTTGGTGCAGAACAAATGGAATCAAGTTCTTCGTTAAAAGCTACACAAGAGAAGACAAAAAACCTTTTCATTTAAGAGCCCTGGTCCATAAGCTAATGATTCTTTAAAACTTTCCTATGAATTATTCCATCCATCACACAGGTGAAGAACCCAAACAATCACAAAAGGATGAAAGAAAAAAATTATTTTTAAAAATCAAAACACTTCACTTTGAAAAATAAAACAAATGATTAGCCCTAATAATGAAGTCTTAATGTTCATACAGCAAGACACTTAAAGCACTGGTAAGCAGGTTTCGGCCACCGTATACTGAAATATCCACTTTGTTACATACAGCTATTTATGCAGATTTTTAACTAGCTCACTTTGTAGACAAAGCTTTGGTGAAGGTTTTCAAAACAGCCACAGCAGGTCTTTCTCTCAGTACAATTGTTCATATTACCTTGATTATTCAGACCTCTATTCTTGGACTTAAGCCCCAAGCTATAAAAAACTGTATAAAAAAAAAAAGAAAAAAAAGAGGGGTAAGATCTCAATTTCTACTTCTTTTCAATAGAAAAGGAGAGAAAGGATAGGATTTGAAAAGTTGCACTATGGATAGATCTGGGGAATAAAAGGTGATAGATGAGAATATCTCTGTAAAAGTAACAAGTTGTGCGACAATCTATTTGAACAACAAAAAAAATCACATTCTTGTGTAACTACCGTATGAATTAAATTCTATTCTTTCTCAGTTAATATTGATTTACGATGGAATAATGCAATAGTTCATACTTAACCCCCATTCAATTTGGTTTTATTTTGCTTACGCAGATTTTGAATTGCACATAATCCTTATTCATTACATGAAATGATATATAGCCTTCTAGATCAAACTGTGCCTTATGTCAATTTATCTTAAAATTCACTTCGTCATTTTAGCATCACCATCTTGTGGAAAAAAGTCACTTAAAGAAAAATTACCCTTCCAGTGTTATGTTATACAAAGAATATGCTATGGACGAAGTAAGAGCTATTCCAGAAAAAACAGCAACTAGCATTGCATAAACTCCAGGCTGAGAAGGACTTGGGGACACTGGTGGATGAGAAGCTCAACATGACCTAGCAATGTGTGCCTGCAGCCCAGAGGGCCAACCGCATCCTGGGCTGCATCAAAAGCAGCATTGCCAGCAGGTCGAGGGAGATGATTCTGCCCCTCTATTTTGCTCTCGTGAGACCCCACCCGGAGTACTGTGTCCAGCTCTGGAGTCCTCAGCACAGGAAAGAAAAGGACTTGTTGAAGCAAGTCCAGAGAAGGGCCACAAAGATGATGAGCGCTGGAGCACCTCCCCTATGAGGACAGGCTGAGAGCGCTGGGGTTGTTCAGTCTGGAGAAGAGAAGGCTCTGGGGAGATCTTATTGTGGCCTTTCAATACCTAAAGAAGGCTTAAAAGAAAGATGGGGACAGACTTCTTAGCAGGTCCCGTGGTGACAGGACAAGGGTAGATTTAAACTAGATATGAGGAAGAAGTTTTCACCACACTGAGGGTGGTGAAACACTGGAACAGGTTGCCCAGAGAGGTGGTTGATGCCCCATCGCTAGAACCATTCAAGGTCAGGTTGGATGGTGCTCTGAGCAACCTGATCTACTTGAACACCTTAAGTCATAAGATTTCAGAACGGACTCAAGACTTTTGATGTGATGCAACACTACAATACATAGTAGGTCTCCAAGAATCTAACAAGCTATATTAAACTATAAGATAATCTGGTGATCAAAGTGCTGTGCTAGAACTAGAGATACATGACAGTCCATGTCTGCAATCTCTGCAGGTGATGCTTAGAACTATGCTATAGAATCTAAGCATCAACAGTAAAGAAGCCCAATGATATTAAGGCATAATTTGTCACTACTCAAAGTGACAGCAATTCAGCTTTTCAATCTTTTGATGCTTCTAACAAAATTCTAACAAGCAGAGACCTTAACAAATATAAGTTTACATTGCATCTGTCCTAGTAATGTTTCCATTCCAGTAGTAGTACACTACTCCCACACCCAAGATGGCAAAATGTAAACCTTCTGTGGCACAGGGCCAAAACAACAAGAAAAGCCACTGTCATTTTAGATTCTACGATCTAAACCTGTTCTGAAGAGAGTTAAATGACTTGCAAAGTACCTTTCCAATTTCAGCAGGGCCATCATTGTTATCAGCATGATGAAAATAGAGCAAGGCACACTTTATGTGGAGGGCAAATAAAATAAATACATCTGCATAGTTTGGGTGCAAACTGGCTGCCTTGTGGCATTCCTTAACTGGAAAAGGAGAGCTCGAAAAGCTACATCTGTTACTAAGGCATGCAAGTTTTGACTCTATTTAGATATTTATCTTATTTAAATATTATGAAGTACCTTATCATAAAAAAGCTCACATACTAGCTCATCTTATTTACCAGCCTCAACCACCTTTCTTAAAAATGCACAGCAACAAGAAGACTGGTCTCAGCACATGATAAAAATAAGTACTGAGTCAGACAGTTACTATTTAAAAAAAATAAGAAAACCCCCCAAAACCAAAACCACCCCCAAACCACCCAAAAGCCAAAAACTACCAATACAATGAACATTTGTTTCAGAATAACAAGGGAAGGCAGAAGTCAGACTGCTCAGGTATAAGACTGAAAAAATATTCTAGATAAGGAAAGCATGAAAAAAATACGATTGCTTTTTACTGAGAATAAATGTCTTCAGTCCCAAATTCTTTAACTTTTATGAATTTTTTTGGCAGAACATAGATGTTTTGCTCTGCTAAATAAGTGTTACAGAAAAATCCCTGTGGCACAGATTAGCTGATGACTCCCTAGTCAAACAAATCTGCTTATCCTTGTCCATTGAACCACAATGTTTCGTGGACAAATTCCTTCCCTTGAGAGTAGAGCCTTGGGAGCTGCAGTTACAGAGACTGGCTGCATGCTCAAGTTCTATCAGTTTCTTAACCTTTAAAGAAAAAGTGTCTATCTGCATAAATCAGACCGAGAATCTTTTTGCACCTGAACACATTTTCACCTCAAACTAACATCTTGCTATGTTTAAATAAGACAAACATGTTCCCCACATATTCCTCATCTTGGCCTTCCTTTTTGTGCTATTCTTGCACAAATATTTTATGAGTGTCTTCTCCATTTTCCCCCCTTAAAAATATTCTCTATTTCTCAAGCACTTAGTGTCTTTCACCATACCCTTTCTCTCTCCACCTCCAGGAGAGGGCTAGAAATGCTGACAGAGCCATAATTACATAATGATGACTACAACCGATGGAAGAAACATCTCATACAAACACACACAGGAGACGTAAGGCTGACTGATTATTAACAGAAGTGGCCAATTGAGAAAATAAATCTCACGCTGTTCTTTCTAACTACACAACAATACAGGCCAAAATGTTGTTCCATAGCTGTAAATTCCTGTTAAAGTGACTCACTTCACTGAAATTACTACAGCTTTACAACTGCAAGAGTAACTTCTAGCAATATTACAGACTATATAAGTATTATGATCACAAAGAAGCACTTCAACTTGATCTGCATGAAGTTTGTTTTATTGTTTCAGAAGGACAGCGTGTCTTAAAAGTTAGATATTTAAACAGCACTTAAGGACTCAAAGCAAAACAATTAAATTTCTGATTTTCATGAACTGTATTTTCACATAGATATAGATCTAATTCTTCTTCTACCATTCATTTATTTTTATCAACACCAGCAAGATGTTATTTGAAATAAACTCAATGGACTGCACTGGTGCAACAAGCTAGTTTGGCTAGTGACTTAGCAGCACAATTCTAATTTAAAGATCACCATCATGCTAGTATGTTGTCAACAGCATTAATTCACAGTGGTCAAAGCATTTCCTAGATTGCACTTTATCTCATTCACTGGTAGAAAGCAAGGATTCCGATTTTCAGGTCCTTCCAACAGAAGCCGTCTACAGGAAGATGGATGACACATCAAGAAAACAGTGAACTACCTCTGCCCTCTTCCAGTTCCTGTGGCTGCTAGTGGCAAAGGATGGATCCTAACTCCACTAACTAGTAATAGTCCCAAGGGAACTGACAATCAATTAGCACCGATCACTCCAACTATGGCATCAACAGAGCATGTCACAGTCAGACCTTACCCACTCTGCTGTATGCTGGGAGGCCTTGCTGGAATGAAGCAATACTCATGAAGAAATACCAATAGTAAGCTACAGCAGCCTCAGGGCTCTTTTATACATAAAAGGCAGGCTAGCATCCACTACAAAGAAATGCAGGTAATTTAATCTTGACAGTTTTTGGAAAATCCAATGGCAAGTTGTGGAGTTTACAGCAGGATGTCAAGAACAGCCCGTAGCTGGTTCTATGTAAGTGACCATATGATCTCAGAACCCAATCTGCAAGATGTACAACAGTGCCAAATGGCACTTTGCAGAGGCAATTTTGGACTCCTAAAACAAAATAGCTTGGTCTTAATTCTATCATTGGTTAGGGAGAGTTACACACACTCTTTCTGAGTCTTTCCAGCACTGCTGGTTTTAAGGGTACCTACTGATTCTGACAGGAGTACTGCATCCATCCAAGCTCCCTCCAGACTTACTTGGTTCCACATGTACATATAGCAACACCTCAGATCTAATGAGTCCTAATACAACCAGTTGCATAAAGTTATGTTGCCTAAAGATTCAAGTTAAGCCTAAGAACCAGACCAGGTGTGAAAACTGTAGTATTATGTAAGGGAACCTAGCTCTACATTATCTTAAATAATAAAGAACTCATTACTTACGGTAAGAAACAAAACCAGACTAGAGCAGTACAAGGTTTGTCTCATACTGCCATCTGCTGAAAAGATCAAGCTACTTCTCTGTGAAACTTTCCGGGTTCATGCTTCTCACTGACACTCGTGACAAGATTACATGCAATTACATCTCCTTGGCTGCAAAGAAATACATAAAACCTACTCTTTAGTTCTTAACAACCATACCATGCTGGAATTGTACAGCATATACAAATATCCAGCCACTATTCATGAGACACTAAACTCATGGGCCTATTGCAGAATCCAGATGCCTAGATATTAAAGACTGTTGTGAGGGTCTACGTAATTAAAGCTGCTGAGTTTTACCAGCTCTGTGCCGATGGATCACATGCTGACTACTGCTCTCTCTGTGGAGCCTGTTTACTAATCCAAACCAAGCATAAGACAAGACAGTAAAATTAAACAGACCCATCTAAGTTAACAGTGAAATAACAATCAATCAACAAGGGTCATTAAATATTTCTCAGCACATATTTATTAAAATTTAGACATTTTGCAACAGACAAGCTGAACAAGCCATTGGAGAGAGTTTTAATTCTTACTTACACCCTTTTCTGTTGCACAAATATCTGTATTTCCATAGAGTGTTCCAAGACCAATTACTTTGCCACCATTTGTTCGTATATCAATTTTATGGCTCTGAAAAAAAAAATTAAAAATCATATGATTAGGATAATCACAACTAGAAAACAAGTTATCTTGTTTTTGAAGCTGTAACACAATAGCCACCTTGGATCACAAACCTCCATTTTACTGTGGAGGTTTCTTCTCAAGTGTTTGCCAAAGGTGCTTTTTGTTTTGAGCTTGACTCTGCTGGAAACAAGTCACCTTCCTTTGTAACCAGAAACCCAGAAACACAATCACAAAGGAAAGAATGATGCTGAGGAACCCTTTATTCTCAATACAGGTGGGTTGCGGGGGGGGGGGGGGGTGTTTTGTTTTGTGTTTGGTTGGTTTTTTTTTTAACTAGAAAAACATTCACTTGCTATATTGAAAAATAAACAGCAGGGGAAGAAAGAGGGAACTTTGCATTTCATTTATACTCCATCCAGAAACTAAGGTATGCATACATCCAGTACTACAGCAGATGAGAAACAGGAGCTGGCAGTGGGAAACAAACTTGCAAACTGGAGCTTTCCAGTGACCTGGAACCTACAGTGCCACAGAACTCTGTGGGATAATCATGTATATAGACACAGAGCCACTTATGCTTGGAGCACTACGTATGGCCATAAACTTCTATGGATGCATCCCAGTGCACACCTTAGACCTGCAAGTAGAACCAGATCCTACAGCGTTTCACTGCAACCAGATTCTCATTCAAGTTATGTATTTTGCATACATTTGTATTACAATCTCAAGTTTTTCAAAGAAATCAGGTTTCAAGAAAGAAATGCTATAGCCCTTATACCTTTCAGCTGCTGCATACAACTGATGAGAAAAAAGTTCAGAAATAAGCATAAAAAGGGACTCATAGCTAAGTTATATTCAAACAAAAGATCTACCACAAATTACAAAACTAATCTGAGAAAGACAAAAAAAAAAATCAAAACAAGCCTTGAGAGTAAAAAATAACCTATTGTAATAAAGGAGAAGGGAAAAATAATATTTTTTATATTTAAAATTATTTTATTTAGAAATCGGATTTAAGTAATCTAGCTGTATTCACAAGCTGTAACTTCAGCAAATCTGACTTTAAGACGTCTACTGATCTCAACAGCAAAGATCTTTTTCTTAAGTTCACTACCATTAATGTTGGAACAACACAATATTAAAAAAATATATTCAGCATTTTTTATACTTAATGCTGGATAAGCTTTTTTTCCCCCCACAGGCATCCTTTGTTTTCTTGTACCACCACTGCTATTTTCAGATGTATTAATTTCTGTTGAAAAGGGTATCATTCCTGTAGATTGGATTTAATTCAGGATACTATCCACTAAATCTGACAATGAAGCATATCAGAAATATTCAAGATATTTAGATTATTAAATGCTTGCCTGGATAAGCCGTAATAAATTGCAATAACTAGGTCTGATCAGATGTTAACAAGATTAAGAACTTCTAAAAAAATAAATATAAATATATACATGAAATCAAGTTTCCAACATGGAAAACAGACTTACACAGCTCCAATACATTTCTGATGAAACACATAGAACCAGAAGTTCTTTGTGTACTCAAGGCTTGCTTTCTTCTCTTCATTCAAAAGGCTTTCCCACAATACAATGAAATGCTCCTAACTTGAGACTACAGTAGTGCTTCAGAACTTTTAAAGGTTCTAAATAATTCAGCTGTTCAGTTAAGCTTCTATATAAATAGAATAATAAATATACTCCATCTAGGGTAAACAGGATATAGTTTCTTTAAGTTTATTTAACTAGATGCTTCAACTTAATTATCTGATGATAAAATTATGTGCTTCAGCCAGATGTCACAGTTCCTTTGAGACAGTTACATTAGGCTTATTATCAGAATAATGGTTAAAGAGCAAATCCTCCAAGCATACAACTTGAGGAAAAAATGGAAACTCATAAGATCAAAAGAATTAACATATAGCAATGACTTACCAGTACGGCCACCAATAGTTCAGTAAATTAAAACCATAGCCTACACACTGATTTCCTCAATTTTTTTTTTTCCTCTCTCTATGATGTTTTGTATAGAAAAAGTTTTCCTAAGACACAGGTCTCAATTTTTCCCCCAGAATTATTAGGCTATCCCTATCTTCTTAAAAAAACGCCAGGGTTTCAGAGGTAGGTATCAATAGAGACACCTAACAGGCAGCAGTATTTGCTAATTTGCAAATTATAATGATCAAGCAGCTTTTTCATTAAAAGGGAATATTCCACTACCTGAAAGTAAAAAGCACAAATTTGTCACAGGACTTCTCCTAGCAAGGGAGACACGTTTGACAGCCTTTTATCTCTTCCTTACTCAACAGCCATGACAGGTATTAAAACAGAAATATTTGTTCAGTTCAAAAAAACGAAGGACAGTGGTGCAGAACTTAAATAAATCAGGCTCAGATACGGTGTGTGGTGAGGTAGCATGGCACGTCTTCCACTGATTGTGCGCAAGACACTTGGAAATTCTTGTTACCACTGGCACAGTTAAGGAGTCAGAAGCAGTTGTTGAACATAGAAATAAAATTAAAGGGTCTCCTTGGTCCCACTGTCACTGCTAAGCTGACGGTCTGTAATAAGAAGCAGGAGGAAAAAAGAAATAAAAATAAGCAGCACTGTTTTCTCAATGAAAAATTTGTGAATAATTTTTTCTCTGAAGACGACGAAGAAGTCATAGTTGTATTTTGGAATTACTGCTACTATCAGTTGATCTAGAGACTTGGAAGGGATAAGGTAAACTGGGCTTCAGCCAACTACAAAGCAACAACCAACAGAAAAAAAAAAATTCAATAAAACAACACTCAACAAATCTCACTGGCTGGATAATACCTACCACACCAAAAGCACCAGTCAAAATCCATTTCAAAATCTCATACAGAGTACTCTGTTCAATTACTAGCATGCATGATTAAGGAAAGCAGATGTCAAATTTCTAGGTGTTCTGGAAAGACACCATACACCAATCACCAAGTTTTTTGAATTACAAGTTACACAAACAACTTCTTGCAGTCTGTGACAAATTAAGAGAAGTAGCAGTTGTTAAGCTGTTTGCTGGTGCTCTTGAATAATCCCCAAACTACTAGATTTTCTTATTTATTTAAAGTCATTGATCAATGATCTTTAGCTCTCTACTGTAAAGAAAGGGTCTCCTGCTTTGCTAGTCAATGAGGTTTGTGGGCAGCACGACAGCAAAGGAAGATTAATCAGCTCTTTAATCCATCCAGGGGAGGGCAGCACCACTTCAGTTTGCTCAATAAAGCACATTCCCTAAAGGAGAATCGGCTCTCGTGCTGCTCTACAGAATCTAGTCTAGATTTCCAGTAGCTTTGAAAAAAAAACCCAGAAGGTTAACATTGCTTCTCACTAACAATTCTGCTCCTCTGCTAATACAGAGTATAACTCCTGAACCTATATTAGAAAAATTGAGTTACAGTCGCCTTATCAGAGCTACATACTTCTTAAAAACAGCAGACTAAAAACTGATTGTACGTCTAAGAGATACTGTAATTGTAAAACTGTTTGATCTTGCCAACACCTACAGAGTTGGTATTTTTATTCAAAACCTTCTTCACACACAAAATCCAAAACACACCAGCTACTGAGAGGAAAATTAACTCCAACCCTGCCGAAACCAGGACAACCTTGCTACTTCAGAGTTAAAACCGAGAGTGTCTCTAGTACTGTGTGTGAAGCTGTCACAGTAATCAGAGCAAAGACAAACAATCACCACTCACAACTCAGAATACCTCAGGTAACTATTTTGGTTACAAAAAGTCAAAGCCTTATCATCTACCAAAACTTTGTTTCAAGAAGAGTTTCAATTGAAATCTGCAGTTCTTTCCTCATTATTTAAATTTTAAATGCTTTCTTGCCTTCTGGGACAAGGCCATTCCTCTCTTAGGCTGAAGGGAGCAAAGAAGCTTCCACCAACGTAGTGGACACATTGAGACACATGCACAGGGGAAGGATCATCTTTTACACTTGTAATTTCCCTGACATTTCCGTGAATCAAGCAAGGCTCAAAGTTGACAGAGGGAAAAAGCAACACCAAGCTCCTCTAATCAGGCTGTGGAGGAGTTGGTCTCACAAGTCCCAAACTGGTGACTTTGCATTCTTTTTTTTCAGTTCATTAGAGTACTGTTTCATTGCTACTTGAAGTCTCAAGGAAAACAGAACTCAGGTTTTCATCTTTAAAATTAGTTAGTTGTCTTTCCTCAAAATCCTCTTTTTCCATAACATCACAAAAAATTCTTGACAATGATGATGGTGTGCTGTGGTTACCATCACTACTGCTGGCCAAAACTACCTTGTTTTGTCACCTTACGTAGTTTCTCATGTACTGCTGTTTGTTGTTGTTATTATACAACAGAGTAATTTTTAACCAAAGCTTTAGACAGCAGTATAGTACAGTTAACTTTTTGTTAGATTTCAGTAACTTTTTTTAAGAGTAAAATGGTAGATTACTCAGAATCTGGAAGACACAAGTCGTCTGTAGTTCACTGAATATTTGAGTCAATCTAGCTTGATTGTATATTAAATTTCCCCTCAAGTTCAGTTTCCCACGTGTGTGCTATAAAATTATCTCTTACCACAGTAAAGAAAAACATTGAAAGATCTTTCATATCTCAAAAACACCTAAATTTAGGAATCACCCTATTTGAAAAGCCTTTCTTTTGAATATATACCAATTCCTGTAGGTACAATCTCAATTATTCAAGTGAAATTGATTACAAACAGCACCTAAGTCAGATAAGCTTTTGTAGAAATAATCAAAGTACACGGCAGCAAACCTGAAGTCCTAAGACTGAAAAGACCAAGGTCATGACCATGATATATAAAGTATTTATCAGATATGTTTCAGTCAGGTATTTTGAACATGTAATGTGTAACTTCTGATTGAAAATTAACCTAAAGCATTTGTCAATAGCACTGATATATCAGAATTATTAAAAAAAAAAAAAAAAAGGGAAAAAAAAGCAGCATACTGCAAAGTCCTGACTAAGCAAGGATAACTATTAACTTACTAGACAGGAAATCCCAGTCTGGTTTTTTTTAAGGGGGAGGGAGGGCAGACATCAGGTTTACTGCTGTCACTGTTTCTGCTGGCTTTGACTATCAAAGGTACCTGAGCTTCTGACTCCACGTTATTTATTGACTTTGTGTTGTAATTGTAGGCAATAAATAAAGGTGAAGTGCTACACACATAGTAACACTTGGAAATATCAAAGTACTTCTCACCTCCAGAATCGGCATTTAAGTTTTTATACTGTATTCCACCGCACAATCCCTTTTGAAACACTGATGGAGTGGGGGAGGGTTCTTCGTACCTTTATTGACTGCAAGACACTAGTCCCCTTCTCCGTTTCTATTTTGCAGTTGTCACATTCTATTTTCTGAATCTTCACGCAGCCAGTCCCTGATGTTTTGATATCCAAATCTAGAATTAAGAGAGTTTTATTAGCAACAGAATGAGAAGAGTCATATCTATTTAACATAGTACTTGATCAATTTATATAGTAACTACATGTATGTTCTGGTTTTATTTAGCGAGGTGGGGGCTATGATGGTAGCTTCTGTAAGAAGCTGCTGGAAGTTTCCCCTTTGTTCAGTGGACTCGGCCAGGCCTAGGGCGGACCCGCTGCTGGCCAAGGCCAAGCCAATTGGTGGCAAAATGTTCTGTGATAATATCTCTGCAATAATGTATTTAAGAAGGGGGAAAACAGAAAAAAAAAAAAGGAGGGAGATGATGTGAAGAAGCTGGAGAGGGGGCAGAGAGGGGGAGGCACAAGCCTTGTGGGCCCTGTGGCCCTCACCCTCTGGCCTCCCACCGAGCAGCTGACTGGGCCCGGCCCGGCTGCAAGAAGTGGAGAGGAAATGAGATGTGAAGAGAACCTGACAGGTGTCTGCCAGCCTGTTGTGAAGAGTTTCTTGTGAGAGGAACGGCTGCAGATACCAAGGACAGTGAAGAAGGAGGTGGAGGAGTAATGCTGCTCCCGGCAGAGATTCCCCTGCAGCCCATGGTGATGACCATAGTGGAGCAGGTTGTCCCCCTGCAGCCCATGGGGGCCCACAGAGGAGCAGAGATCCACCTGCAGCCTGTGGAGGACCCCACATCAGGGCAGGTGGATGCCTGAAGGAGGCTGTGGCCCATGGAGGGCCCACTGGGGCAGCCATTCTGGAGGCACTGCACCCCATGGAAGAAATGGCCCACACCAGAGCAGTTTCACGAAGGACTGCAGCCCATGGGAGCTGCAGATTGTGTATAATATTGAAAGACTATACACAGCATAAGACTAGACACTGCAACAGGAATAGAGGATCCTTTAGATGGGCAGCCCAGTGGGGCAAATACAAGTTGCCTTTTGTTTAAAAGGTGTATTTAAGCTCACCATCTAGCATCTTCTGCACATGCTCTTCAGGGTCTGAGGAGTTTTAGCTAACTTAAAGCTTCCTGGATAAGCGCCAACCTAAATTATGAAAGCCGTTATGAAATGCCATAACTTCCAAAAGCAAGAAACAAGCTATAACACTGTAAAGATATTCACATCAACTTCTTACAGCTAGGTGACAGAAAGAGAGCTCAGACCAAACTATCTAAACAGAACAGACTTAACATCTTTCTCACATGTTCAAAGAAGGCCAGAGAAAAGAAAAAGTTCTTGCAGAGCGGTCTACAACACTGTCTTTTTAGTTTGAGAAGTGTTTTACAAGGGCTAAGACCTTGTGCTTATGCAACAATGTTCAATGGATAATTCTTTCCTAAATAAAAAACAGGAACAACCCAAACACAAACTGCCACTCGGACGAACCTAAACACCAAATCAGAGCTGAGAGGACACTTGAAAGTAGAACCTCACTGGCAAGCGGCCGGTCTGCGTCACCGAGTACAAAAAAAGATTTATCTTTTAGGAAATATATCTCCAGATACATCTGGATAACAGCATGAGCAGACAATACTAATATCATGCTAATTATGGAGGACAAAAAGCAATAGTAGAAGGAGATTATAATCCACAGACTCTACAGAGCATCCGTAAGCTTGTGCATTTCCACAAAACCAAGCGGAACAACTTGAAAAGCTACAAAGTAATAAAGTCTAGTTCAAGAAGGAAGACTGCAAGACAGCCTGCAGAATTAGTTGAAGAATCTCAAAAACAGGACAGAGGCTCAACTAATTTCTTGCATCAGGATTCATTATTGAGACCTTCAGAAAGGTTCCTCACATTGAAACTCTTTATGAAGGCTGAGGTTCCCCAGATCTTAATACAACGAATTCTCTCTCCCAAGGGTAACTGGTCTCAAGTAACACATAATAGTCACTCAGAGATCCTGGAGAAACTGAAATATTGAATTTCTAACAACTACAGTAGCCAGCCACACCTGGTACCAGAGAAATGAAGGATAATAAACAAGACACTGCATTTTGGTTTGATTGCTGTAATCCTGGGATGGACTCTATGAATGTACTACAGACAAGACAACAATCTTTGCACTTGCCAAGCAGGAAGAAAAACCGTAAGAATGTAACTGACAGTTCTCATGTTAGAGTTAGAACTACAAAAGTCTCTTGGAGAAAAGAGTCCTGCCCCACAACACTGCTACAGTTCAGTGAGAGAGTCAATGAGTATATAGATAACAGTCAATTGATCTGTTTAAGAGAATGAATGTGGGTTTTCAGAAGTCTTTGACAGGGTCCTTAGTCCTACATTGTCTTTTAGCTATAAACTACGCATCATCTTGAATGCTACATGAATTTGGAAATGAGCGCAAATACCCAGGTTGAGAAGTTTTATCAAAATACTGAATTATCCAGACTAGTTAAAAACTCACTGCCAAATTGCAGAAAGATCTTGGAATATCGTGTACTTAAATAATAAAATAGCAGGAAATTGGATGGATGGTATGCCTTGTGGGACTCTCTGCCAAGAGGCATGGAGTTTGCCAGGAAGCTCTCATCCTGAAACTGTTTACATGCATAAATGGACACTCAGAAGAAAGATCTGATGAGGGTCTGAGTTGTATCAGGCTCAGAAAACCCTCCAAGCTGAAAATGGTTGACAACCGAGAGAACACCTAAACAAAATATTTTTGTTTGTCCTGTTCATACTCTTCCCTTAACATCTCTTTACGAGTACTGGTGGAGACAGGACAGTGGGCTTGTTGGACTCACGGTACAGATTAGTATGGCTATTCTAACACTGGCAAAGTAAAGCACACTGAGGGCAGGGAGGGGGAGGAGCCCCTGAGTTTATTTACAGAATGTTTGTCTCTATATTAGTTGTTAGGAAAGAAAAGAGACTAAGTTTCAGTAAGCATATCTAAGAAACACCCATTCAGTTCTCAATAGTGTTAAAAAAAAAAAAAAGTAATAGAGACAAGACTAGAAAATGAAAGGGAATGCTTACACTTGATAAACCTATAGCACTTCTATATTTTGAATTATATACAGGTCAGGTCCTTCTAAATTATGTGGACAGGGAAAGGAAGTAGAAAAGATAAAAGATGCAGAATGTCTTTGCTGCAAGAGTTTGGAAAAGTGATAATCAAAAGATTATCATCTATGACAAAAGTCATAGATTACAAGTACGACGGGTAAGTAGAATGGGATTATTCACCATTTCTCATACCACAACTGCAGCAGAGCATCAAATGAAACAAAGCACCAGTCTTTGAACAACCACTTGAAACAAACTAAAGGACCAAATTTTTTGTACACTGAAAAGTTTTTTCCAGCATGGTGAAGCTTATACTACACTGTGTGGACAATTGCACAAAATCATGGCGGGGGGCAGGGTAGGAAATCAAAGACTAAACCCAAATAAACTCTGGGTTGACAACTCCCTAAACCTCAGCTCACTGACTGGAACTATCCCAGCAAGCTTGCCCTTTTCCTTCCCTAAGCTTCAGGCCACTATCAGTACTTCAGTCCAGCAAAGACGTCTATTGGTTTCAGCCACTACAGCTGCTCTCCCGAGTTGTTGCTAGGTTCTGTACCAGAAACTCTGCAGATTTTTGTCTTGTGCTCGAAAAGATAATGCAAGACTTGTAGTAGACAAGGGAGCCCTTCTTGGCATTTCACATGTATTGCTACCTTCCAGACTTTTTTGATCCCTGTGGAAGATCAGTCAATAACCTGTAACAGAGCCCATAGGTCCAACAGCCTATGTGGAACAATCCTCGAACCGCCAGTGTGCACAGCACACACTGGGAACTGCTGTCTCCCAGCTGAGCTGCAGCTACCTCTTTTCTGTAACACCAACTGTCAAGCCAAAAAAGTCTGCATTGTAACTACTGCTTAACAGCACGAGTTTCAGCATTAGCTATTGCTGACGAAATGGCCAACAACAAGGGACAGATCTAAACACTGAAGAAGTCAGGAAACAGAAAAAAAAAAAAAAAAAAAAGTGAAGTTTCGAATCTCCTGAATTAGAGGGCGCACGGTGCCGTTTCCAAAATCGGCCGCCAACAGCACTTCCAGCCGAGGCCGCAGCGGTGCCAGCCCGACCCCGCCGAGCCCACCCAAGGGCGCGACCCCGCCTCCCAGCAGGAGGGGGGCCCACGGCCGGGCCCGCAGCCGCCTCAACGCGGCGGTCCCCCAGCCCCGCCCCACCCACCGAACTTCACCGGCGTCCTGACGTCCACGGCGGCCTTGCTGTCCACGCCGTCCGCGACGATCGCCATCTGCCCCAGCGCCTCGTCGTACTCCACCCGAACGCGGTCCGGCTGTCGGCCGCGGGGCGGGGGGCTGCCGCCGCTGACGGCCACCAGCACGCGGTCCCCGCCCGGGTAGCGCTGTGGGTCCAGCGGGCGGACGCTCACCTGGCAGGGCAGCCGCACCCGCAGCCGCCCCCGCGGGCTGACCGCCAGCGCCCACTCCTGCTGGGGCTTACGGCCGCCGGCCTCGGCGGAGCCGCTGCAGTCGCGGCAGGGGACGGGCGGCCCCCACCACCCGCCCGCCGCCCGCACCGCCAGAGGCCCCCAGGCGCGCGGGGGAAGCGCTCTCATGGCGCCCGGCGGGGCCGCCGGCCCCGGGAGCAGCGGCAGAAGCCCCCCGAGGCGAGGCGGGACCGGACGAGGCAGGAAGCCGCTCCTCCCGGCGAACGGCCGTTACTCCCGCCCCGCCAGGTCACGCGACGCGGCCGCACGCAGGGAGCGGCCCCGGGGCGGCGGGTAAACAGGCGGCGGCCGCTGGCGCGCGCGCCCCGGCAGCGACAAGGCGCCGGCCCCGGCCCAGGAGGTTTCTGGGAGTCGTAGTTCATCAGCACGCGGAAGGAACGACTACTGCCCGACCCCATCGGCCTATCAGCGAAGAGGAAAGGAGGAGCGTTTCCATGACCTGCTTCTATTGGGTAGCCGGGCGGGATGCTAGAGCCAGTGAGAAGCGAGAAGAAGGGCCGGGGGCGGTGGAGGCGGGGCAAAGGGAGGGTGGAGCCCGCGTCGCCACGGGAACGGGAGACGCCGCTCGGCGAGGCGGGGCCGGCGGCGGCTGTGCAGGTAGGGGCCGGGTCCCGCTTTCCCCGCCGGCGTCCCTGGGTGTCTTCCCCCCGCGTGGGGCCACCTCATGGGGAAGAAAACGAGGTGCCTCAGGGCGTGAGGGTCCTTTCCACGGTCCCCTTGGGCTGATGGTGCTGCAGCCAGGCGTTAGTTCCCAACGGCAGAGCCGTGCTGGCTGGGTTTCGGCCTGCTCAGCTCCTGGTGCAGCCACGGGGTGCTACCCCTGCAAGGGGAAAGAGAGGAATGGGATGGGGGCAGGGCTTTGGGTGACAGCCTGGTCTTTGTTACGCTTAAGCCTACAGTGAGACTGCATGTGTTGAAATGTCCTCGGTCAGAGGGTGAAGAAGCAGTTTGGCAGATGTGCTGGAAAAACACTTTTTTCATAAGGGAGATTGCAGAGCTCCAAAATCAATCTCTGTCAAGGTGGCTTGGTTAACATGTTACTTATTGTGACCCCTTTTTAGCATTTAACATACAGCCTAACAGTTCCAAAGCCAGCCAAATAAATATTTTCCTGAGTTCCATACAAATATGTCATGAGAAAAATGCCCTTATAGGGTTTACAAACAAGCAGGGAACTACTGAATTCAGTTAAAAATACTTTTATGGACTTCATAGCCCACATTATCATTGTGTATTAGTTAAAAAAAAATGAGGAGGGGGATGTGGGCACAGATGATGTACAATCAGGGGCTGTGTTCTTGTCATAGACATAGTTTACTGCCAATAATGAGAGTGAAACCTGCTTACAAAGGGGCATTGTAACATAAGAAATAATGAAATCTGGGGTTGTTACTTTATTGATTTGCTCCCTTTTGCACTCCACATGTTGTTTTTCTTTTCCAAAAACAGCCATGAAAGCCATGCAATATGATATTAGGTCATCAAGCTCTTTTCATCTCATTAGCCTCATTTCCATTTTTATCGCTGTCTGGCATTGATTATTTATACATCTGAAAAGAGGTTTGGGTGTCCAAGAGGAAACAGGACAGCCCTAGATTTTTGATAAATCTGTAATTTTCACTGTAGGAAGTTTAATAACTATTAATATTCATCAATAAAGCCCTTCAAGTTAAATTATGTCATTGGTTTACATTTTTCAGTCTCAAAAATCATTAGATGCAATACAAAAAGGGTCAGCCTGCCATGTGATAGTTTAGTATAGAAAAGTATAATTCTAGAAATACAAAAATGTTTCAAGAAATATCTTGGGACATGACAGGGAATAGAAGTTATCAGAAATAGTTGATTTTTGGAAAAAATACTACAAAATTCTCACTCTTGAGACCAAATACCAAATTTAAAAGTTAAATAATTTGTTAGGGAAACAGTTACAGACCTTTAAGTGTGGTGCAGTGTGCTATGATTCCACTAGATGACAGCCAATTCAACAAATAGCTCTATTAGCCAGGCTGTTCAAAAGGAATCCCTGGTTTTGGTTTAGGTGGGGCTTCCTACTGCCACCCACTTCTCCTGAAGTCAGCGCTGCTGTTTCTTACCGTCATCGCCTACCTCCCCCGAAACGTTAGTGCTGCTTTCCCACTGCCCCCTTTTCCTCCAGCATCTTGGTATTTGATGCTCCTGGTGTAGGCAAAGTTTTATCAGGATGGGCTCTGTACTTTGCTTATGCATCATCTTTAATATTGTTGAGTTTTGCATAATTAAGAACTTTGTTGAAGAAGCCATTCGAAGATGCTTATGTCTATATTGCACTGTTTTGTAATTTTTTTTTTAATTAGATACAGTCTAAGCATACTTACGTAGTTAAAAATATTGAAGAAAACAGGTAAAAAGTAGCTGCTTGGAAGAAGTTCTTGTTTGTGTTAATCACAGAATAAGATCAGGCAGCTTCAGATACCCACAGAGTATAAACTTAGTCTACCTGGGCAGGATTGAGTTCACCCATTTGCTATAATTGTAATGAAGAAATAATGTGACTTCACTGCTCAGGAAGATGGGGCTGCCCTGCAGGAGCGTCCTGGCTGGTGTTAGACTTGTGCTGAGGCTCCTGCCTGCCGATGATGCAAGACCGCTTCTTTTCAAGTTAACACCCAGCATTGGGCAAGGTTCACTGCACGCAGGCCCAGCTCCTTATCAATGTTCCTCTGTATCAAAATGCTTAAGAATTTTGTAGGCAGAATATTTTTTCCAAGTTTATTAAAAATTCCTATGTGTTTCTATTTTGAAATATTTTTATTACACTATTTTATTTCCTTTCTTTGTATTTTATAAGTTGTATTTTTTCAGTGATGTATTTCTGAACTGCTTCCTTGAACCGCCGTAGTTCTCAAGGCATGTCTAGGTTTCAGTGGGTAGGCAAAGCGTTTGATTTGTTTTCGCCTTGGTATTTTAGTGTGTCTATGGTGATGGTAACTATTTCTTCTTAGCAATGGCAGAGAGAGGCTGGCTCCAGAGCACACAATGGTTTGGGTTTCAGGGACTTTTTGTTTGTCACGCTACCAGAAATTTTCTGAGGAAAATAAGTTCCTCATGGAAACAAAGTGAAAAAGGAAGTGGCAAATCTTACCATTCAAATTCTGCCTATCTTAGCCATATCTCATTAGAACTCCACTGATAAAGTGTGTATGTGGCTCAGGGTGATTCCATCCCAAATAGCAGAGACTTGAAAACAAGTGAAAACAATGGAATTTGTAACAGAAATTGTTAAGCAGTTCAGGTATGCAATGTGCTCTCATTTCCCTAAAGTAGTTGTCTACGAGGTTGTACAGTCTAATCAAACAAGCCATTATGAATTACATGCATATTATAATGCTGTATTGTACATGGTGTCATTTTAATTTTAATAATCATTTAATGTTGGCATAGCTTTGTCGTTTAAAGACACGCCCTGTTATGCTGAGGCATAGGCTCCGCACAGTTAAAACAGGTCTGCTGCTTATAAAACTAACGCTTTAACTTTAGGAAACAAGCATTAGGAAACAAAATTTTAGGGGATGAAAAGAAGACCACTTTG
This sequence comes from Chlamydotis macqueenii, assembly GCF_036417535.1. Lineage (NCBI taxonomy): Eukaryota > Metazoa > Chordata > Aves > Otidiformes > Otididae > Chlamydotis > Chlamydotis macqueenii. The sequence goes on along the minus strand of NC_141556.1, from coordinate 13,686,039 downwards.
TCATTGAATAAATCCACGGTACTCCTATGTTATTAGTATTGTCTGTAGCTCTCATCTTTTCCCTTCTCCTTGGAGAGGATATAGTAGAACTGGAAAAATTCTGGAGAAGGATGACAAGGACGGTGGAAGGCAGAAAAGGGCTTTCATGCCAGTGACAGCAGGTAGATTGGCTTCTTCAGCTTAGAAAAAGGATTATCAAATGAAGAAACAACGTTAGAAAAAAAACTAGAAAGTTTGTGATTGTTCAGTGACTCATCCGGTAAAAGAATGAGGTGGCATCAGGAAGCCAGATTCAAAACAAACAAAAACTCGCGTCATGCAGAGATAAGAGGAAAATCTCTGTTCCTCTGGGTTTTGCAGATACTGAAAGTTTTGCATGAGTTCAAGGGGAGAGGTGTTGATTGTAAGTTTGCAGAACTAGATCAGCTTTTGGTCTGACTAGATATCACCATTCTGATGTTCCAACTGCATTGTATAATTTTTCTAATTAATTCAGTGTGAAACACTAAGTCATTTGCCTTGTTTTCTGAGTAATTTTTATTTTTCAGTATTTGTGTCCAAAAGAAGGTAGCGTGAAAATGTGGATAAATATCCTGTATCATGCCCCACTGTTCAGCTGAGGTTCTGTTCATAGCCTCCCCGCTCTGGGTATGGGCCCTGTCTCCTGCCATCCTCCCTGCCCGCAGGCAGGTGGGAAGGTACTTCTTAGCAACTTCTGGAAAAATTAGCCATTTGAGCTCATAACATTCCTTGAAATTATTCAGGCTTCCTTAGCCGATTTTTCCTGAGAAAGCAGTCATAAAGCTGTTCCTCTTGCAGATCAGTGTTGAGGGAGGAGGAAAGTATCTCCTCCTTCAAAGGAAGGAAATAATACATGACATCCACAAATGCAGCTGGCTGTGGAAGGCAATGTATGTCTATGGCCTGAGCTCAACGTAATGTGAATTCACACCTATTTGTTTAAACTTGGCTAAACCTTAGACTTATGTTGTACTAAACCAAGCAATTCCGTGTGAGTTGGAGCATGTACATGTCAGTCTACACTAGCTTAACTAACCCAGCTTAAGTGAAACAGATCAAATTTGTGTGGCAACAAAGAGTGAATAAGGGAATATTAAGAAATTGATAATTTCCATCAGGAAGGACAGTAGCACACATGTCACACATATAGCTGGTATAATGTACCAGCTATAAACCCAGTTGTGAATGTGCAGGTAATAGTAGTAATTAGCTGCTTCCATCAGTATTTCCACTGGAGCTAGTCAGACTACTTGCACAAATAACTGCTCATTGTTTTAATTGACTTCACAGTCTGGCCTGATGTTATCAGGCTGAAATTATAAATTACTTTGAATGTACATTCATACAAGTTTTACTAAAATCATGAAAAAGACATTATTTTAACACATCCTCATCAACATACAACAATTTTTGCCTCCAGCAATAGCGCTGTAAATAATTTATTATTATTCTAATGATGAATTCATATCTTTAATTCTGTAACAGTGGCAAAGAATAATAACATGTTTTATTATTATTTTTTCCCATGTTTTGCTTAAAATTAAAAAAGCATGTTCAAGTTGGGCTTGAAAGGTAAGACTGGGTGACTGGTATCAGAATCTTGCTGACACTTTTCTGAACCTGACTATTTTTCTAATTAATTTTAGAGATAAAGTTTAAAGGGGTTCATTGGTATATGTTAATTAAGTCAATCACTTGAAGTGTAGTTCCCGCAACAGAGACTTTTATAAATTTGGTGTAATCTTAATTAGTCTAGTTGATGCATCTTTATACATGCAGCTTCATCTCTTCATGTTCAGAATGGAATTTTATTACTTTTTGCATCTGTTGCTCTGGAAAGAGTCAATGCAGCGAAGCACTACCTGTCTGGATTCTGCACTGACTTGTGCATGAACATTGCTGTTTGCTAGAGAGATACTGAAGTAAAGGTGCTGGCATTAGTCTTGGGAATCTGAGTTCAGACTTTCATTACTGCTGTCCTGAAGCTGTTTCACAAGACGGTTCTCAGCCTGATTTGACCCAGATTCCAAAACAGACTTGCAATTCCCTTTCTCTGCAATTCTGTGTCTTGGATCAAGGCTGTGATATTATTTGCAGTTCTACAGTTTGAAAACATCCTGGTTTGTTCCAGTATTCTGTAAATTTAGAAATCATGCCAACTTTCATTTCTATTTGAATTAGACCGTTTATTTATCAGATACTGCAAAACCACAAATTTTTCACTTTGCTTTTTGAACTTTATATATTCAATTTTGTATAAGCTGAATTTTAAATTTAATGATGCAGTAGGTAATTGAAGAATGCTAAAAATGTCCCATAATCATACATACCTTTGTTGCAGTGTGTCCTCTTCCCTCTTAAAAAGGAGGGCAGACTAGTGCTTATCACCCTAACTAAGGCTGTTTAGTTGTTTTCCTCTGTCTCAGCTGTTTACAGTTGTGTCTGAACATAATATTATAAACTTTTCTGATTCTGAAGATTGTTTTTGTTTTCTTTCTGCCCAGCAAATTGGAGTCTTGGCGAGGACTCTTGTGCTACTGTACTGCGAGGAAGTGTATTTTTTGACTGATGTCAACTGTAAGTTTCATATAAGAGATCAACAAAACTCCCTACACCCATGAAGCTCTCAGTTTTTGGCATTATTCTGCTTAGAGTTTCTTCCGCTGTGCTGTTCCCTCTGTCGAAATTCTTCCAATATGTTTAGAGAAACAAATAAAGTAGCAGCAGCAGCAGCCATAAACATCAACTGTGTATGCTGAAATATTCCACAGTTCTTGATAGATGAAAAATTGCGCTATTTATAGATGTGTATACAAGTTTATGTACAGTATTTCAGAGTTTATTTCTTGGCCTCTATGATGTTTACAGTTGTTTCACAATGTTTCGACTTCTCCAGCAGAAATAATGAAATTGCTTTTTTTCCATAAGCAAATACAGCCGCTCAAATCTCTCTAAAAGTCAAAATGTTCCTAAAGGAATTCCAAACAGCGCTGAAGAAAGTAATAAACTTGCCGGTTTTAATTTTGCTACCTTTACAGACAACTGACTTTTCAAAAGGTGGATACACACAACAAAACATTTTTATATTCATCTTCCCACCATGACTATAAAAAGAAATTATGTTTTTCTTAACTTTCAGCTTTCTGGCTTTGGAATACAAAATTGCTCTGGTTATTTCTTTCAGGGAAATCTGGTGTACATTATTGAAATATTCCCCCCCCCCCAATATTATTGATTTTATTGCAATTTTAATTTTGATTATCCTTGATTTATCAAGAAATCATGGAATAGTTTGGGTTGGAAGGGGTATTCAAAGGTCACGTAGTCTGACCCTGCTGCAAGAAGCAGTGACACCTTCCACTAGATCAGGTTGCTCAGAGCCCCGTCCAACCTGGCCTTGAATGTTTCTAGCAACGGGCCACCTACCACCTCTCTGGGCAACCTGTTCCAGTGTCTTACCACCCTCACTGGAAAAAAATTATTCCTTAAATCTAGTCTGAATCTACCTCCTTCTAGTTTAAAACCATTACCCCTCATCCTGTCACAACAGGCCCTGCTAAAGAGTTTCTCGCCATCTTTCCTGTAGATGACATCCGTTGGTTGTCCCCTATCCACCAATGCTGTAACCCTGTCATAGAAGGCCACCAAGTTTGTCAGGCACCATCTGCCCTTAGTGGAGCTGTGTTGGCTGTCACCAATGACCTCATTTTCCATGTGCCTTAGCATGGTTTCCAGGAGGATCTGCTCCATGATCTTGCGAGGCGCAAAGGTGAGACTGACTGGCCTGTAGTTCTTCAGGTCTTCCTTGTTTCTCTTTTTAAAAATGGAGGTTATGTTTCCCCTTTTCCAGTTGGTGGGAACCTCACCAGACTGCCACAACTTCTCAAATATGATGACTAGCAGCTACAGGACCTGCAGATGTATCAGATTCCATGGCCCTGTGCACCTTCAGATTCCTTAGATGGTCCTGAACCTGCTCTTCCAGTACAGTGGGCAGTTCTCCATTCTCCCAGTCCCTGCTTTTGCCTTCTGCAACTTGGGCAATGTGGCTAGAGCCCTTGCTGGTGAAGACTGGGGCAAAAGAGTCATTGACCACCTCAGCCTTCTCCATATCCTGAGTAACCAGGTCTCCTGTTTCCTCCCAGAGAGGACCCACATTCTTCCTGGTCTTCCTTCTATCCCCAACATACCTAAAGAAGCTTTTCTTGTTGTCCTTGATGACCCTGGCCAGATTGAATTCCATCAGGGCTTTAGCCTTCCTTATCTGATCCCTGGCTACTCGGACCACCTGTCTGACAGGCTGCCTGTCCTTGCTTCCACCCTCTTTAGCCTTCCTTTCTGTTTTTAAGTTCGTCCAGGAGCTCCTTGTTCAACCATGCAGGTATTTTTGCCCAAATTCCTCTTTGTTGGGATACATCACATCTGAGCTTGAAGGAGGTGATCCTTGAATATCAACTAACTTTCTTAGGCCCATCTTCCCTGCAGGGCTTTATCCCATGGTACTTTGCCCAGCAGATCCCTGAAGAGGCCAAAGTCTGCTCTCCTGAAGTCCAGGGTAGAGAGCTTGCTGCACGCCCTCCTCGGTGCCCTGAGGACCTTGAACTCCGCCATCTCATGGTTACTTCAGCCCAGGCTGCCCTTGAGCTCCACGTTCACCACCAGCCTCTCCTTGTTGGTCACAACAAGGTCCAGCATAGTACCTCTCCTCATTGGCTCCTCTATCACTTGCAGGAGCAAGTTATCATCCATACATTCCAGGAATCTCCTGGATTGCCTGTGCCCTGCTGTCTTGTCTCTCCAACAGGTATTGGGGTGGTTGAAGTCCCCCATGAGGACCAGGGCTCGTGACCATGAGGTTTCTCCTATCTGTCTATAGAGGGCCTCATTCTCTCGATCCTCCTGGTCAGGTGGCCTGTAGCAGGCAGGCCCCCGCTGTTATGTCATCTGTCCCTGCTCTCCCTTTAATCCTGACCCATAAGCTCTCTGTCAGCTCCTCATCCATCCCCAGGTGGAGCTCCATGCACTCCAGCTGGTTATTGACATAGAGGGTGACACCCTCTCTCCCCTGCCTGTCCTTCCTAAAGAGCCGGTATCCCTCCGTTCCAACACTCCAGTCATAGAGGCCATCCCACCATGTCTCCGTGATGCCAACAAGGTCGTAGCCCTGCAGGCGTGCACACATCTCTAACTCTTCTTGTTTGTTCTCCATGCTACATGCGTTGGCATAGAGGCTCTTAAGCTGGGCCCCTGATGAAGCCAACTTGCTGGTTGGAGCAGCTGGAATTTCTTTGAGCTGCACTTTAGGTGCTCTGCTACTTACCTGTGATCCTTCCCCAGGTTCCTGGTACCTGTTGGTGGCACTGGCACCATACTGACAGTAGTGGGATGGATTGTGATTTTATTTATAATTAAAAAAGCTCTCTTTCAAAAGAGAAAGGTCTCCCATATGTTATGTGAAAGGCTGATTGATGTCAAGACTGAGTAATTTGAAGTAGATTCTGCATCTTTGGCCACTGATTATGGGTTTTATACTGATTTTCTCCTACAGCAGAATACAATGTTCTCTGCGTAATAGTTATTCTGCATAGTAGTTAATCTAGAAAGGTATGCTAGTGTGATGTGAACACTTGCAGAAGTCAGCAATCTTTCTCCCAAAATTTTGAACTGAAGTACTGTGATACTGATTTGTCCATTCACTTAATCCACAGCCAACTTTAGTGAACTTGTGAAGGAATTCTTAAATTCCTCCATGTATGCTCCATCTCCACTTTCCGCTGTGCTTTGCTCTACAAGTACTCTATGGCTCCCCTATCTTACCATGTCACAGCAAGATTTCTGTGTGCCTCAGGAGTCTTTCTTCCCTGTCTTCCCTCTATAAGATGCTTATTGACTCTCTTTAGTCATCCCGTATCTCCTGTATCTTTCTGAAATGTTTGTGTCTTGTTTCATGCTGCCTTCATGCAAAAGGTCAATATTTTAAAACTCTCTGAATATGCAAAACTCTTAAGATACTGCTATGCCAGAAAATGCTTTTGGCTGCTGTTAATTGGCATTTGATATAATGACAAGAACTGACCTGATGGACATTGCTGCCTTAGCTGAGTAACCAGAGCATTGTATCCCCTTGTATTCTACCTCCCATTTCCCTCTTCCATCTTGGCATTTTCACATACCTCAGAGAGTTTAGATGATTGATGGCTGGGAACATAATTCTCAAGGGCTGAACTGAGATACTACAGACAAAGTGAATTTACATGAAGTTATTGTAAAGTATTGATGACATTAGGTCTCATCTTGCTCAGAAGTAATTAATAAATGTCCCTGTTTTAGCTGTTCTTAATGCAAGAAACTTAGAGATTTCTATTCCTGAATGAGAGCTATGAATCATAGAATCATAGAAGCATTTAGGTTGGAAAAGACTTTAAGATCATCAAGTCCGACCGTTAACATAAAACTGCCCAGTCCATGGCTAAACCATGTCCCTAAGCACCAAATCTACACATCTTTTAAATATCTCCAGGGATGGTGACTCCACCACTTCCTGGGCAGCCTGTTCCAATGCTTGACAACCCTTCCAGTGAATAATTTTTTCCTAATATCCAATCCCTAATAAACCTCCCCTGGTGCAACTTAAGGCTGTTTCCTCTCATCCTATCACTTGTTACTTGGGAAAAGAGACTGACCCTCACTTTGCTACAACCTCCTTTCAGAGGGATTTTCACGAATATAATTGTAGGAAAGTTACCTTTTCCAACAACCCTATTCGTTCCGACTTTCTTTTCTTTCTCTCTCTGTGTATTTATTTAAAAACTGTTACCTAATTTGGAAAAGAGCTTTATTTAGGATAAAGCTTATACCAAAGCTATGATTGTAAAATTTTTGTTTTAGCATCTTTTAAACCTCCTTCTTTTGGGGCAGAAAAAAGGGATCTGTCCTGTCCTGTACTGTACTGGGGATCAAAATACAGCTTCAATCCTGTGAGTTTTATTATTAGTCTTGAATTAGTTCACTTGGATATTTTTTAGGGTCATATTATTTTAGCAGAGGTCACAGATCCTAAAAAATGTAACCTGTTCAATGCTTGTTCTTTAAGAAATATTGTTTTGTAGTTTGTCTAACATTTATGTGACCGAAATGTAGCCAACTATTAGAGGATTTTAAAAATACTCAAACACTGGTAGAGTGATAGTGCAGCCTCTTACAAGTCTGATGAAGTTATAACTGTAGACCCACCCAGCTTGCTCACTTTTGTTGTTTGAATGTGGGTGTCACATGTTGATTTTGTGTTCTTTACACTACGCATTTATCTTGCACAGTCATACGTATCCCTAGATATAATGAACTGTATTTTGATATTTTTGTTACTTCCTAGAACTTCAAACAATGAGTGAGGCTGGTGAAGAAAGTTCCAGTTCCAGTGACACAGAATTGGAAACTGAGAAGGAGCAACCTATCTGTGCTGTGGCTCCCACAGTTTATAGCCGAGATGAGGGATCCACTGCTGTGACAGCAAGTCCTGCATTTCAGTGTTTAGATGAGGTACCATGTACCCCAGTTTTTCCTATCTCTAACAGTGCATATTATGTCCAAATCAATTAATCTGAAACATGCAGTTTGTTGTTAGTAATTGAAGATTGTTACCATAGGCTATCTGTAGCTTCCCTATTTCTTCTCTGATTTTTTTTCTAAGTGGTAAGAACATTTTGTGAAGCAGAAACATACATGGGGCATAGTCTTGATGGGAATGATGTGCTTAATAGATAACCACTTTTTTTTTTTCAGTAATGACGGCCTTAAGTGGGATCAGAATAGAGAGATGTTGTTTTTGTAGAATTCTACCTATAGAGGTAATTGCATCATGATTTTTAGAAGGACTCAGTAGCTGCAGGAAAAATCCAAGGTAGGTGGCTCCTGAGGGCACTAATAGCTGATGCTGATAAAAGAAACCTTTTGGGATTCAGTTTCTTTAGCAAAATTTTCTGTGTTAAGGAAACTTAGAATACTTAGAAATATTTTAGAATTTAAGATATCAAATACATATCAAATGGAATCTTTAAAAATGTAATGCCAGAAGAGACATTAAGAGATCATCTAAACAAAAATTCAAACTGAAGTAGGTTCTCTGCAGATATTTGTCAAATTTGTTCTTTAAAACTCTAATTGATGGAGATAGCTCTTCAGGTATCCTCTTCCGGCATTTCATCATTGCTAGAGATTTAAAAAAAGTTTTTCCTAAATCCCAATTTAAGTTTCCTTTGGAGTGAATAATGCATCTTTCTTCTTGCCTTTCCCACAGTGACAACGGAAAGCAATCTATTCCTGCCCTTTTTATAAAAAACATTTGTATCTCTCTTGTATCCTAAGCAAGCTTTGTTCATACTTCACATTTTTCTGAAAGTTCTTACTTAAAGGTGCTTTACCTTGGGTTCTTTCCAGCTTGGATCGGTCAGATTTGCTAATCCAACCCTCTCTTTGCCTTGGAACTAAGGCCAGTAGAGAGGAAGGGGCGAGAATTTGTAGTGAAGAGGAAAACAGGACAGCCCTTTTCCTATCCTGCTCTTACATCATACTGAACATAGCATGGAGCTGCTCAATCTCTGTTCAGTCTCTTGTGCGTTCAAGTGAAGTACGCAGAAGGGAGAGAGATTGTAACTTTCAGTCCAGTGCCAGTATATGGCAAGCCCACAGTTTCCAGTACTGTTGTAGCACAAAACCCCTTTCTTCTCAGTCCAAGGCAGCTGCAAAAGTCCAGAGCAGCTCAACTCTCAAAGAGACTTGACCTCTCACCTTACAGAAATTCTCCTGTCTACTGAAAGTACGGAAACTGTGCTTTGGGGAGTACTTTATTTTCCAGCTACTTGCGTACCTTTTCTATAGGTTTTCAGTTGTGGTGGAATTGTTGATACGTCAACAAGAAGCATATGCCCAGTACAAGATGTCTTCACTTCCCACCTCTCCCCAGATAAAATAAAACTAAATGGTATGACAGTCTAGAAGATATTCTACATTTATACTTTGTTTTCCTTATTGTTAATCATGGGGAAAACAGATTTTTCTAGCCTTATTCTAGAAAATGGTCAGATCAATTAGTGGATTTTTTTTTCCAAAAAAATCTTTCCAAAGTGTTTATTCTACATATCAAATTTAAGGCCAACTTCTTTAAGTCTGATAACATTGTAAACCATTAATAGGAAATACAGGGTAACCTTAATACTAGAAGTTGGTCCCAGCTTGGGGAAAAAACGTGTGGTGGAAAACTGATGTGAACGATTTGCATAAGATTTCATACGAGGTCTTTTGGTCATTTTGTCAATTTTTAAAGGGGAACTATGACTCATTTATTCTTACAATAATTTTTAACAGTTGGTACTTGTGCTTTATAGGTCAGTTTGGCTTTTCATCACTTACTGAAATTTCTTCTCTTCCACTGACATATTTGTTTTCCTTTGTTGAACTTTATACATAATTCAGAGATAAATACATGACTTTGGTCACCATAGAAGTTGTTGCATTGACACTGGCTTCTTGGAAGAGCTTTCAGATTTTTTCCACAGATGCAGAATTGTATTATATTATCTCTGGTTTACGGGCTAGTTATTTATGCCTGCATGACTTGCTTCTTTTCACCAAGTGTTTTTATATATTACTAAGTTGACATCAGCCTAACTCAGTACTTCCACTGCTGTTGGTTAGAGGACTGTCATACATTCATAAAATGAACTTTCCACTTCTTTGATATGTCCTTGATATAAAGACCTTTGCTCTAACACTTATAATTTAATTTCTTGACTTGTGAATCTTTCCTCATATCCTGTTTTCTTCTTGTGTACGCTGTTAGAAATAAGTCAATCATCTGCATCATGTTAATAACTTCCATGGAAAACTGCATAGTCTAGTAATGTAATTAGCAAAATGGTCTGAATTTATTCTCATCCTTTGCATACAATTTTGTACTATTTTTTTTTGCAACAGATTATAGCATAATACATTTTACCTTCCCCTTTATCTGTGTATCATCCTTTTTACGGTCTACTATTATTGCTAAAGCAGCACAGGACATACTGAAATTGCCATTTGAATACAAAAAGCAACAGAACATCACATAAAGCTGAATTAAATGCTCAAAATGAGAAGATTAGGCAGCATGAAAATAAAAAAGACTGATTAACAAATTGCCTCCTGCCCACTCTCATAACTTTGTCCTTGTAATTTTTGCCCTTCTCTGCATTGTATAGTAGCATTTTTTTCCCTCTGGACACTCAAGTTGTTCCTTCCTTTCCTCCATCTGGTCCAGGCTCTCCCATTTTAATAGGAACACAACTAAATAAAACATCAGTTATCGTAACAATGATGTTGATATTTAGTTTGTAATCTATTAAAGTCTTAAAATCCTTTCCTGATGCTTAATTTTTGTTTTGTTACCCAAATCACAGTTAAATCCCAGACACAAAAAAGAGCCCTACTCTATACATCTCTCCAATCTAATAGTGAATAATTGGCAGCTACACTCCAGGAAGAGTTTTCCATCCACTTTATCTTTGCAAAATGTCAAAGATTTAATAAAGCTGCTGAATTGCTCACAAAATTTACTGGTTCATCTTTTTCATTCAAGATACTAGCCAAACCCTAGTATTTTTCAGGTTCTTTCAGTTAGAAGGAGAAATTAGTCATGGAGCGTAGTATCTTTTAGTTCTGTTTAGTTAGTTCTCTTTATTTATAAATTAGGTACAAGCTCTTCTTTTTCTGGGGGAGCAAAAAAAAGGAGAAATCAAATGGTGGAAGGGTAGCTTCTTCTAGTTTGAGGTCTTTTTCAGTTAGTATTATATTAGCAGTTCTTGTTAGGCTTTACTCAAGGTGATGTTTCTGAGCTTTTCTGTACTGTGTCTTTTCTTTCTTTTGTTGATATGTTCTTGGGTTAGAAAAGTATGTGTTAGTTCATTCAAATGTATACATATTTTTAAAACAATACCAGAAAAATGATTCTGCAACATGTATCTTGCATGTCTTTGTAGTGGACTCTACAAGGGAGCTATTCATAGTGTACTTGTGCATGAAAAGCGCTTTACTATTTACTAGATTCAGTGAGTGGGTACCTTGTTTGGAAGTTATCACAATAATCCCTTTCTGCTAATGAATATTGCCCATTTATGTGCTAAATCTAAACCTGCAGAAGAATAAACTCCTTTGGGAGATTTCTCTGATTGGTCTAATGCAGCCTGTTGCACTCCGTATCCCATAAAGATAAAACGGACTGTGCCCCCTATCTGATATCAGCACCAAGTCTTTAAATTGTGCTGCTTTTTTTGGGATGAAAATTGTTATTATCGTAACAATTCTTTTTGCTGGAGTCCAAGCATCCTATTGCCACTATCCATCAGGAAGCAGGAAGCTTTCATGAATACTTTTCGTGAGTATTTTGAAACTTGGAGTCTTTCTGAGGTTAATGAACTTCTTAGACCTGACTACCAAAAGTAGCGAACTGCTAATAAAGATGTTAACTAAAATCCTGATTCTGCTGGAAACACAGAGCAAAATCTCCACATTTACCAAAAAAATGAACAGTATAGTGAAGGGGACTTCCCAAGCAAGTTTCACTTCTGCTGCTCTGACAGTGATTCTTGTGGGTCTGCTAGCTGGAAGAGCTTTAAAGTCATGGAATGATGCGTGTGTTCAGTGTTTGAATGTAGTTTAAGAGGGGAAAGCTATTTTTCATTTTCCTCTTTTTTTTTTTTTCTTATCTGTGCTACAGGAAAGAAGAAAAAGTCACATAATGGCTGGTTACAGCTTTCAAGTATAAATACTGAGAATCAGTATTTCATGTATTTCTTCAGTGGCATTCCGACATCTAACAATGCCATTCTAGAAAACATAGCCTTTTCCAATTTCTTTTGTTGGTTTTTAATTCTCTCCTAACTTAGGTTAAATGGTAGGTGTAAACAACTTTCAATTTAAAAAAAAAATATATGTCCCTACAACTTCAAATGAAAAAAAAAGTTAGCTTGGTAGACTAAGATAGAAATGTTATTTTTTTTTATATGAGCACCAATTTAATTTCTGCTCACATGCATACTGCAATGTGCTTTCTACTCTTATAAAGTATGATCATCAGTATATTTTTGCATGGTAACCATAGCAGTGGATAATTTGTTTCAGTACTCTCCAAACATGTATGTGCTCTATCAAAGATATAAAAATCTTAACACAGCTGTTGAATGCAAACAGCACTTTCAAACTTAAGCTGATCCTGGCATACTCCACATCACATGCTTCAAAATCTCCTGGCACAACAAAAAAAGCTGTGTAAATATGTTGGCACAGACAGCAAAGACAGATGTTGCCTCCACCCACAGGAATCTGACTGCTAATTAAATAAACCTTTTTTAACTTGGTTGATACAGTCACTTGAGGAGTCAGCTAGGGATGACAGTGTGCCTGTAAGCTGGAGCCTGGGCTTTTTTTTGCAACAGCTTTCAGCAAGCAAGCAATGGTTTGGATAGTGAAAGTTAAACCAATCAATGGTTGTGATAGGAAAGTCGATTTTTCCAATTGCTGGTAACTCCTGTAAAAAGCAGTAGAGGAGTGGGGTGGATTTACAGGTGCCTGTAAACAGCAGGAGTGGGAATAGAGCCAGTGTAACACGCTCTTTCGATTGAAAGGTGACGTTGTGAGGAAACAAGGCCGGGAAGCTGCTGGATGTGTTTAGATTATCACAAAGCAGGCAGTATTTCTGTTCATTTCTGAAAAGCACATTTGAAAGAATTTATGTTATTTCTTTTATGCTGTTATAAAGTCAAGTGCAGGATTCATGGCACACAGAGGAAACACAGCTCCCGAAAGCTGCGAGGCTAGGAGAAGGAATAACCTTTAGCTGCAGCATCTTCTTGCATTTTGGGTTTTTCTCAACAATTTCTGAGACTCACAAGACATAAAAAGACAAGCATATTGCTGTCTTATGTTCCAAAGCTATCTCTGTCTTCGCCATTCCTTACCCCAAATATGTATTTGAGACCTGATATTCCAAAACAAGGTGATCTTGTACTAAAATTATCAGTCTACCTGGCCTTGGCTCATGACATTTATGTCAGCACAGATGTGTGGTGAGGAAGCCAGAGCAATGTTAACCAAACATACATCCAATAAAAATGCTCACTGATGGAGAGCAATCTCTTATACAGATTAGGTTACTTTAAATGTTAAAAAGGTGATTTCTGGTTTACTTACTCAAAAAGACCTGTGTCCAAATACTCCTTAATGAACAGAGCCTTAAAGCTCTTTACAAGAAGGAATCCTTGTCTTTGGATTTAGCGTATAGAGGTTGAGCTGCAGAGGTAAGCAGAGGGGCTTTTACACTCTGTCCAAAGAAAGCAATGAGAATTTTTTTTCTCAAATTGGATCCTATTTCTCCATAAAAATCATTGACTCCTTATAACTGCTTAAAATAAGTGTGTAAAACATACTTATTATTTTCTACTGTGTAATTCTAAATGTTGGCATACTATTTCAGTAGAAGTGTAATATTAATTAGACTTACAGTTTGTCTTGATTATATGAACATAATTAGGTAATTGGGGATATTTTTTTCCAGTTAATGATTATTTTCCAAATGGATTCTTCTTTTACTGAGATCAGAAAAATTTGATTAACAAGTGCTTAAAAAAGAATATTGATTCATACCCTGTTGTCATGACTTGTGTGGGGGTTGGATTTGACATATCATCTTAAAACATCGGTTTCTGTTTCTGGTTACTATTGGGAGGGATGGCCAAATTCACTTCTTAGAGAAGTATTATAACTCCGTAAAAGTTTCAGTAAAGCTGTGAATGAAAGAGACCAGTTTAGTAAGTGGAATGTTTGCATTTAGCAGGACCTATGGATGGTATTCCTCAGCCATTTTTCTTTGAAACTTATGTCAATGTATTCAGGCCCATATATACCATATTATTTTTCTCTTGTCTCCTGAAAAAAGAACATAGAAGACATTTATAAAAATATATTTGAAATCTCTTTCTCGGTACGCCAGCATTTAGTTCATTTATCATCTTTTTTATCTATGAAATCTTAAAGTCACATCCTTCCTGTTTTGATTTTTCTATGACATATAAGTCATAGAAGATAAGTGAATTTGCCACCTTTTTTTTGTTTGATTTTGTTTTCCTTTGAAAATAATCACAGAAATGCAAGTTTATTTTCCACCAAATTGTCAAACTACCTGTGATTTGCGAGTCACTCTCTGAGTTTGACTTCAGTGTTTCCCAAAAAAAACCATTAGGGAAACAGATATTTGCATTACAAAAGGAAGGAAAAAAAAAATCAGTGCTTTTGGACCTTCTTTTCATTTCTTCTCTGTTTTTTTTTTCTGATTTTCTTTGTTTAAGCAATGTATAGAAAGCCAAGACATTACAGTCTGCTTGGCTGATCACATTGAACAGATGGGTTTGTGCCTTTATTTTTTGGAAACAACACATAGGAATTTTGCTAGCAAGCCTGCTGTTAGTAATCTTCTTCACTAAAATTCACAATTTAAATATTAGCAAGATCAAAACCACAAGTGTTTTCATATGATAATCAGTGTTACATAGGTGTTTTCCATAAATTGAAATACATGTTTTGAATTCTTAAGCCTTAAGCAAAGACCAAGTGCTTTTGTTTGTATATTAAAAAAAAAGTGTGTTTTAATTTGGGTTATTATTTCTATTCACATGCTTTGATGAAACTTGGACATGATCTGAAAGGTTGTGTGTAATATAAAAAATGGATATGTTTGCCTCTTTCATGTTAAAGATACAGATTGTGTAAACTCTTGATTGAACAATTACTTTTTTCTCTTCCAAAGTATGAATAGTTTCAAAAACATGTCTGAGATTTCAACCTTTGATATTGTCTGGCAGCTGAAGTGTCATAAAACAAATCTCTTAAGAACTATTGTTACCAGCAATTACTCTCCTGGCATGTCACAGTCATCTTTGTTGGTCATCTAAAGTTATGTATGTTTTCTTGTTGCTTCAATTTTTATAGAAAATCAATAAATCAATTTATGAGAATTTTTTAATAGACCCCATAAGCATCTATGACAGTAGTACAGCTTTAACAGTGTGACTTAATTTTATTACACCAAGAAAAAAAAAAATGCTTGCAAAAAAGTAGGCAGAATTACACTTTATAAAATTAGTACACATTGATGGAGATTCAACTACAACAGTTCCAGGTAGGTAATATTCAGATTTATGTAACAACATTACACTTCCTTTTTCTTTTTTTTTTTCTTTTTTTTTTTTTAAGACATCAAACAAGGCTTTTGTAGGTCATATTAGTCACATTTGCTTGTTCTGTTAAAATTTCTGTATTTTATGAAGTTTCCTTTAAACAGGATAAAAAACCAACAGCTTCTCTTCTAACAACTTAGCAGGAAAAAGACATTTTCAAGTAGAAGCTTGTAGATACTGTAAGTCATGCTTAGCTAATTACCACATAATGAGTAGGAGCAAATTGTGCATTTCATGCAAAATGATTTATTATAATCATGTGCCATTAGATACTTGCTCTTCTAACCAATACTTCATAAGTTGCTTTTTTTTTGTTGTTTAGACAATCATTTTTTATCCCAAAATAAATATTCTGTAGCTTCAAAACATGTTCTCAAGCAAAGATTATACATCTTGCAATTGAAATTTTCCATTACTCTTTAAAATTGAAATATAATAAACCAAATTACACTTCACACTGAAATATCCTTCAAAATATTTACTTCCTTAAAATATATATATTAATATTTTACAATTTAGGAATTGCCAGTGTTGCTCATTTGCATAACTTGTAACCATAATAGCTCTTGTTATCCTCTTAAGAAACAGTAAAGGTAATTTTTGTAAAGTGTAAGGTCAGGTGTATACTTTTTTTTTGGTATGTCTCTTCTAACAAAAAAGGCTATGCCAGCAAAGACCACACTTTAGCTGCTAAAGAAATGCAGCCTCAGTCTTAGTAAATTTTCTCTGCATCTCAAGATTGGCATAAGCAAAATAGCAAAATAGCCTCTTGCTGAGATAAATTGCATCTCTGCTCAGAATGTTAGTCACTGTAATTATAGAGACATGTCCTTTCTAGGGTAGGCAATAGGTATATGTAGTCAAATTTGCTCTTACTATCTACAACATCAGCTTTAATAATAGTATCTTTAATTTGCACTTCCTGAAGTATTTGAAAATGTGATTGTTTCATTTGCTGTATTTTAGAAGAAAAAAATCTTTCACATATTCTCTTTTCTGTTTATAATTGCCCATGTGTTGTTCATGTTTCTGGGGCCACAAAAGGAGTACCCAGAAAATGGGAGAAGACAATCTTTTCATGTCTTACAAAATATTTATAATCTTTCTTATAATTTTAAGGTCTAATGGTACCTAGAGTGAGAAGTACTTAAATGAGAGCTTAAGCCTCTGCAAGAGTCATCTTGTAGCATTTGGCTTACCTAAAATATTCAGGAGAAAGCAAAACAGTACTGGAAACTTTTTATATGGATTTAGAGGCATTGATACAATGAGAGGAATTCTTGATGTGTCTTCTTCCTACCTGTCTACCTGCCTATAGGAATGTGCAATAAGCTACGTAATCGTTCCTTTCTCCCACAAACGACAAATAGAACCTTGAGCTTGAACAGAGGAACCAAAATGAACAAGAAATGTTGTCTTTCATTTCATGCTGTCTACATTACTTCCACTTGCTTTTATTCAATTCTTACACCAACTTCTTTGAATGATCTTTGATAAAGGGGATAAGATTTAAGGAATCATCTTCATTTTCTAAGTTTTCTTCAAGGCTATTTTTGTGTCTTTGGGCAAACCCTCTGTTTCCTAATCCTTTAAAAATAATAATTGTAATACTTTTCCTGATTTATATTGATATTGCCATGGTATATCGTTGAAGTTGTGAAGGATAGATGATACAAAAAGTCAAGCTGTTTCAGAGAGATCAATTTTCATTCTAGATGTTGACAAATTTATATTTTATCAGTTATACCTCTGAGTTATTTTCACGTTAAAATGTAGGTGTTCATTCAGACACAATTTGTAGAAAACCATTTAAACATTTTAAATCATAAAATCTGGTATATCACAGTCAGTAAAAGCACCGAAAGCAATGTTTAGGATATTTGCATAACAATACCAAGACTTAAACTGTGCTAAGTTGTAGCAACAACTATTCAGAAACATTCATGCTGGTTTTAATACATTATATGGGTCAAACCATCTCTAAAAAAATATGTGGAAATATGTTGTTTTGTCTAGAACTATTTTATGCCAAACATAACTGAATACTTAAATTCTGAGTATAATACTGAGTAAGTACGATTTTGAGTGCAATCCAATGCAAACTAGTTAAGAAAAAGGTGTAGAATTACCGCACAAAACTTTTGGGTCTGATCATGATTTTTACTGATTTAAAGGCTTGCCTATATCCTGTGGGAATATCATCAGAAATACCATGCCATGTGCCCCAGAAAATGCCATTGCGAACACCTTTGTATTTCTTGTGGTAGTACTTGCCATTGAGGTTGGCAGCCAAGCATGCATCGAACCACCAGCCCGAGCTGTAGTATGCTCCACAGTTTCCTGACGGATACCTATCGTTGTCCTTGTCTGGAGTTGTAAAGAACTTTTGATCGTGATTGTAATGCTTGTTGTAGTGAAGGGCATCTCCTGCTGTGCCGCTATAGCCGTGAACACTTAGACGGTACTTTAGATATTCGTTGGCCACGTAGAAGTGTTCATATTTTGCGTACTCTCTGATACCATTGAAATCTTCAAGTTCAATTCTCAATTGCATTTCCTGGCTCTTTGTCAGGAGGTGAATTTTGTCATTCCCCAGCCAAAACTCCCTGCTGAGATTTCCAAAGCCATTTTTGTAGTCGTTCCAGGTTCTGTTAAAGTTAGTGCTACCATCCTGACGCCGTTGCAGCATTGTCCAACCGCCTCCATGTGTTTGCATGTCACAGTAAACTTCAAAGCTATCATTTCTGGGGTCAGGGCTAATCCTGTAGATTCCGTTACTCCTTCTGCCTGCTGTGTAATGATCAGCACAGTCTCTCTGCATTATTTGTATAACTGGTGGAAGAGAAGATGGTGTTAGGATAAACATAATTTCAATTTTAAAATAAACAATTTTTTTACCCAGACTGATGTGGCATACAGAACTTGGATTGGAGAGACTTCTACATAGGAAATAGTGTTACAGCAATTTCAGTCCTAGGGAGAAACAGGTTTTTTTTCCATCAGGTTTACTCTATAATAGATGCCACTTAGGATTTCTGCATCAGGTAACTGTCAAAAAAACCTCATTTAAGTGATTTTTTTTTTGCATCAAAACTGCCTAATATGGGGGCATTTTGATTCTCTTCTTTCACTTTTCTCGTTTTCTCTACTCTTTTCTTTATGCTTTCATTATCTGCTGTAAATTCAGCCTGATTTCTTCAGTCCATATTTCTAATGCTTCACGGTTACACACTTGCTGATTTTTGCATTTAAATGTATATATACCATCACACCCTGTGTATAATTTAAATCTTAATCTGGCAGTATGTCAGAGAAAAAGCTTTGTCCATATGGGAATGACTTTAATCTGGCTATTGTTCAGTTGACATCATCTGGTCCAGAAGATAACATCATTAGGAATGTTTAATGTGTTAATGTTGACTGTACTTTAGGAAACAGGGGGAAAAGTAATAAAATTATCTCATCTATTGTAGTAATACAGTGATTCCTAGAAAGATGAAGCTAGAACAGTGTCAGTGCTTTCCTGTGTATGTGGCATTGCTGGCTTTGCAGTAAGGAAAATTTTTAGCATCTACCATAAACATAGCTTTTTCCACCAATGGATGATGTATTTTATTCAGATGAATAACACCCCCAGTTTTTTTCCTGCAGAGTGAAAATCCGGTTTTGATCCACAATGTCATCTAGTAATGACATTGTGTTCAACAGCTTGGTACTGTAATTCCATGTTCTTAGTAAGGGATACAGAGAGCTCTCAGAAGTTCTCAGTTAAGAGTCAAAACCATAATGTTCATTCCTATTGCACGTTTGCATTTATGGGCATGTTCATCTGAAGGCTTTTTTCCTAGAAAATGCAAGCATTTAAACTGTCTTGAAAGGGAGGAGTGTTTGCAGGCTGCAGCAGGGGATAAGACTCAGGGCTCCTTGTTGGCCAGTACAGAAAACTGGACATCTATGAAAGCACAAAGTATAGGAAACAAAGGCTTAAAAGCCAAACCTGAAACCACAGTGGTTTCTCATTATTTCACTGAACTTTACATAAGATCTTTGGTGGACTAAGTTTCAGACTAGATATTGACAAAGAATATACATTTCAGGGAAGATGCTTTTATAATCCACTTCAACTCCTATTTGAACAAAGTTTTGATGTTATTTGCAGTGGATGCAGGAATAGCTGCTGTGTAGGAAAAAGTTGTAGCTCTTATCCTTGCTAGTTTTTGTAATGTATATATTGCTGCTGGAAACACTTTTTGCATCAGTTACTGTAAAATATAAGGAATATCTACATGATCATATGCTGTAAACAGTACTCAGCATTTCAGTAAGTGTGAGAAATATCTAAAATGAATTTAGACTGTTATGAAGTACTGCACTTGAATTTGATTCATTGCCCATTATCAATATACCAAATATCACTCATTCTTTTTGTGAATATTTTTTATCTGAATTAAAGTAATTGATTTATACTGATTTATATCTGATTTAAGCTGATTGTTGATATAGTAAAAGCACGACCTTTATTATTATTCATTTGCTTTTTTCACACTTTCAAGAATGTCAGCTGTACATACACTGTACCATCATCTGCAGATCCTTCAGTTTTCAGTATTGGTAGACAGAAGAACAGTTTCATTTTAAACTTGACTGCTAAGCAACAGAGGCTTAAAAACTGTTATGCAGCCTGATCTTTCTCTGCTTTATCTCTAGAGAACCCTATCTTCATATGTATGATATTGAAGTGGTAGAATACACTGACAACCTAGTGACTATTTCTTGTTTTCAAATATTTTTATATGTGATATAAAAACTTTGACTTTAAAACACCCCTCCATCTTCCCTTAATAAGTCAATATTAGAAAGAAATTATTAGTTCTATTTCTTTATTTTAATTAGGACAATTAAAAAGCAAAAAGTGTTTGTCAGTGATGACACCTGTTTTCTGTTTTATATTGCTTATATATTAGATTCAGGCTAAGAGTTTAGCATTAAAGTGATGGTACATGTGTTACTGGCTTGAGAGTACTGTTAATAAACTTTTTTAGCTGAGCTTTTCAGACATTTACTGTGATGACAGAAAAATTATTTTATTATCTGTCTGTTAAAAACTAAACATTTTACTAGATTCACTTGGTGTTTAATAATGTCTTGCAGACCTTGTCAGAATAGTTGCAGTTTCACACTGAAAAAAACCCATGCAGTTTTCTAAGGCACATCTAGAGAAAATTCACCCCTTCTCATCCAAGGAGAAAGTATGTGTAATTCACTGATGTTTAATATCCTTAATGAAGGGTAGTACAGTGTAAAATAAAGCTAATTTTCCACGTTTACTAATTGAATTGTAAAAAAAAAGTCCTTTGAAAATTCATGTTTTAAACCCTGTAATAAAGCCCAGTTCTAGGAGGAACTGAACACCTGCAGCTCTCAGTAACCCTCTAGTGGCAGCTGAAATGTTTTACGGGAGTATAAATAAACACTAAAAGAGCAACTACTTAACTTGTGAAGTTAATAAGACAGCTATTTGCTTAGAATGCATTTAAAATTGTTTATCCAATAATTATAAAATGCACAGAAAGCTCATAACAGGTAGTAAGAATTAACAGGTTACATACCAGGTCTTGGTTGCATTGCTGGACATTTAGAAGAACATTTATCATCCAGGCTGTTCACCACAAACGTCAAATTAGCAACTTTGCTGTCAACATAATGTTCTACATTGTTCATATTTATGAGGCTCATCTTCTCTAAACGACCCTGCAGTGTCTGAATCTGGTTCTTTGCATTTTTTAAACTGGTTGCCATTTTGTTAACTTTGCTTTGTAGTTCCTTTACTCTGTTATCCTGGATTTTGCTGTTTTCTGCTGGAGTCTCTGCATCAGGTAGCAGGAATTCATTACTAGTGTGTCTTTCTTGGTTGTCATCTGCCTGCAGCTTGCAGTCTTGGCAGCATTTCTTCAGCTTGTTTACTGCTTCTTTAAGGGTCTGTACTTCTTTGAGAGTCTTCTCAAGCAGTTTGAATTCTTTGGGTAGCTGGATGGTCATCGGAGGCAGGTTTATCTGATACGGACAATCCTCTCCTTCATCACATTTCCGATTAGTTTTGAGCTTTATAGGACAAGCCTCAGTAACTTTTCCTACTTTAGCATCCTCTTCATTTTCTAAAACAACTGCAAAGACATTTGTTAAAGCAAGGAGAGCTGTCTTCAGCAAGACTAAGTAAACAAGCAGCTTCATCTTCGAAGAGAAGCTAGCAGTATGAGGAAGTGTGCAGAAGTGGAACAACTTTATAAAGGCAGCTCGAAGCCTGTGAGTTATCAGACTGCCTACGCTGTTCTCAGAAATGGGTGGGAATGCTTGCATCACGAGTGATTGATAGCAGAGCAAAGTAGGTAGTGCTTGCAAGAGCAGCATGTTTCAGTGAGTATTCCTGACTCAGAACTAGTGCATGTAAGCAAAATTATGAAATGCATGCGTGCTGACCACTTATGCAGTTAAATTTCATTTCTTGTGGTACATGTATTTTCTTTTTAGGGAAAAAATCACTTAGCTCTGTGTTATAATAGTCTTCTAACATCTGTTTCTTAACATTTCAGTGTTCTAAAACTGAATATTTGAGTGTTCTAAAACTTGAAAAACAGACTATAGTTTTACCACAGCAGGTGGAAAAGGTAGCAGACAGTCCCTTTCCCAGTTTGAGGTTTATCATAGCAATAGCTTCACTGACACTCAGCCTTCTTCTTCCTAAAACTTTTTTTTAAACTAAATAGATGTATTCTTGAAAATTATGTAAATCCCAAAGCATGTTGAAGTACACATGTGGTTCTGGTTCCAAATATTTTTCAGGATAGGGTCACACACTAAGGAGGATGAGCAGCACTTTCTTCCTATCTTGCCTACCTATCTGGAATATTCAATATTTGTATAGCACATCACAGTTAAAATTCACTGTTATCTGATTCTGAGTACTTCTTATTAAACCTTTCCAAGTGAAGGGAAGGGAACTTAAGACCGCCCCCCACTTTCAATATGTAAGGTCCTAACTGTTGGATTGGTTGTCCAGAAAACTCAAAGCAAAGCCTGATGTCCCGAATTCTAAATCTAAAGCAAGGCAGGGAGCTAGGGAAGGAGCTCCCATGGGCCCATCAATTTGTGGTATTCATTTCTGTATTCCTGATTTGCAGTTCCTGCTTTTCTTTTTTATTGTGCCTTGTATCACCTTTAAGAGTTAATCATGTACTTTGTGTGACTAATCACACCAAATGGAATACTTCACCTCTAGGTGACAATTGCCATGTACTTGCTTGGTTTTATTCTACAGCCACCTTTGCCATTCTCACGTGGTGCCTGTGCAGTTTCAATGATCTGTGTCATTTTCCTTGTGCCCCAAAGCAAGGCTACACGGGCATATCTTTGTGTATTTATAGTTCAGCCAGGAGAAAAATAACTTGCATGAGTAAAGGATTTTTACACCAGTTCTTTTTTAATTAGCCCGATCTGAACAATTTATTTCCCTAAACCCTCTTTGAAATTACTTATAATACAGATTAAACATTAAACAGACACATACTCTGTAAGTTCATGATCTCTGGAATGTTACTAGATTTTATAGAGACCACAGCCTTATACTGATAGCACAGGAGAGAGGCTTGATAAAAAAAAAAACCCTACTTATCTAACCTGCTACCACAATTCCTTCAGATTCCTGCATAGCACAGTGGTCTGAGTACTCTCCTGGGAGATGGGTTTTAAATCTACCTTTCCCATATTCTAAATGAACATTCCAGAACCTGTCTTGGTGCTTTTAGTTATGTGGCAAAACTGTGTGTCTCTCCCTTTCAGATCATGAAATGCCAGCAGCGTGGTGAAAGACCCCTCAAGACTGCAACTTGAGTGCAAGACATTTACATCACTTTGTGGTTAAAAATGCCTCAGAACTGAAGTGTTTGAAATAGTAGATTAAATGTATGAATAAAATATAATGTATGAGTAATGTTTTAAATTTTTCTCTTTAATTGATAGGATCCTATTTTTTTTTTTCCTGTCAGTCTAAAATCAGGTATTTAGAGAGCCTTGTTTTCCTGTATGGCTGCAACTGTCAAATTGAGGAAAGCTATACCAGCCTCTTGAGTGGCTTCAGAAATATAATAGTGTTCCTAAATCCTTGTTATTTGGGAAGCTACATTCCCCCCAGACTGTGGCTTGTTCAGTTTACAGTGAACTCCGCTATCTGCTGTGTGACTTTGGGTTGGACCAATTATTCTGTATGTGTAAAACTAATAATAATTATCCTTGGTAGACCACGTCTTATGATTGTCTCAAAACGTTTAAATATGTATAAAATATCGTTATAATTGATGACTATTGTGCTGCATTGAAAGCCTAAAATATCATTAGAACTAAGTCGCTTCAAGGAGGGCAGAAATTTCTAGTAATACTGAATGTCAAAGAAAAGAACATTCAGATAGTAACGTGAGGTATCTGAGCTTTTCAAATATCTTTGTCTTGAAAAATTCATTCCTTGGTCCCTTATATACCTTCGTTTTGGGATATTTACTTTCTCTTTCGAATAAGATTTATGTGATCTTGAGATGCTCTGCTGTCCTTCTGATTTTGTTATCAGTCTGAGGTTCTGCTGCTAGGCTATCAGCAGTCTGGTTGAAGCCCAAGAGACTCATTTCTCCATCAGATATCTGTATGCTTCTCCTACCTGGAGAAGTCTTGTAACTGAGGACTGGTCTTTCTTCCTGTTCTGTCAGGGAATGTCCATTCCCAATGATTCATTAGGTGTCTTCTTCCTCAGGAACTCATAGTATGTTACAGTCCTTTTTATGTTTTGTGCCTCTTATATTCCTTGGGATAAGTGAAGCAAACGTTAAAAACTGAGTTTTTCCTAAGTCTTTGCCCTTACAAGGAGCACTGAGCAATCTTACACTGTAAGGTACAGCCTAACTAATGGCAGAAATACTGGACCAGATCAAGACTGACAACTGCAGTTTGTTTATAAGCAAAATTTCTTTCCAGGTGGCTTTTTTAGATCCCTGCTGTTTTCTGTGTAATACTTAAAACTTTAAAGTAGTTAAGTCATCACACAACCAAACCCCAATCTTTTTCAACCATGAAAGGATCTAACTGAATAACAGCCGATGAACACAAGGGAGAATTTTCTGTCAAGGACTTCTGTTTGTTTAAAGGTCATTTTCTTGTAGCTTTTAATGTTTTTCAGTCTTCTTTTAAGGAATTTGTTTTTCCTTCTGTGGACTGAAGAGATATCTTAATCTTACAGACATATCTTCCTAAGAAAATAACTGAGAGCTCATGATATTCTTAAATTCTACTGAAGATTTAAATTCTGTTCCCAGAACTACCCAGTGTTTGCAAGGTTAAAGAAGTAATATATTTTGGTTTAACACACTTGTCTTAGGACTGTTTATTCAAAGTTTATCAAAAGCAGCAGGAACCATTTCCCATGATTTTTCAGAGCAAGGTTTTGTTTTGGTTTTTTTTTTCCTGGCAGATCATGGAATGTAGGTCAAATAGGAAACAACAAAGTTAAGACTGTAGGCAGATGTTAATTTAACTGGTGACTATGGCAATTTAAAACACGACAGCTTTCCATCTGTTTGATTTCTGGCTTTGTACTGGGAGTTAACATCTCCTGCAGCAGAGCTGCTGCAGAACATCCAGGTTTGTGTGAGCAGTTCAAATGATTGATATGAACAAACCCGAAGCACATCTGGACTCATTCATATAAACCATTCTCGTGACAGAGGTGGAATGTGTTGAGATTCAACTGTCGCAGTAATATTTTTGATGTTTTTTGTAGACTTCAGTGATTCTTTGATATGTTTTGTCTGAGAAAGAGGATGAAAAGTAATTAGATTCAACTTCAGTTCTTCCCACAATGTGCAATATATACCAAAAGTCCATACCAGAAACAAATTTTGATGTAGGATTCTTTTTGATTAACTCAATTGTTTTCTTTTTTAATTCACTAGTCATTCTTCAGGCAAGCAGTCTTTGTGTTGTCCACTGGTTTGTGGACCTGCCTGTTTGACTTCCTCATATGTCTATGAGAACACATTAGAGGACAAAAAGGAAGGCAGTCCTATTCCTTTTGATTTCAATTGGTAATATTATTCTTGAGATACAGATTACATAGAACTAGTAGCCACATGGATTCCATATCTCTTTGCATTGGTCTTTGCTTTATTTATAAATTCTGGCAACAGGCAGAAAGGCAACACTGACATAGAGCATGTAAGTCGTAGGTAACATATTTATATAAGCAATTGTAAATGTAATACATTTACACCGCTCCTATAAGGACAGGCTTATAGAGAAACAGGATGAAGATATAGGAACTTAGTTTCATGGATCTACTTCTTTCCCTCTTTACAAATATGGTCCTTCTCTTAACAGAATGAGTGATATTCTTTGACCACATGAATTTTTTAATAGGTAGAATCATAGTATCATAGAATGGTTAGGGTTGGAAGAGATCTTTAAAGGCCATCTAGTCCAACTCCCCTGCAAGGAGCAGGGACATCTTTAACCAGATCAGGTTGCTCAGAGCCTCATCCAACCTGGTCTTGAATGATTCCAGGGATGGGGTGTCCACCATCTCTCTGGGCAACCTGTTCCAGTGTTCTACCACCCTTGGTGTAAAAAATTTCTTCCTAATATCTAATCTAAATATACCTCCCTCTGTTTTGAAACCATTACCCCTATTCCTGTCACAACAGGCCCTACTGAACAGTCTCACCCCATCTTTCCTGTTGGCCCCCTTTAGGTACTGGAAGATCACTATAAGATCTCCCCAGAGCCTCCTCTTCTCCAGGCTGAACAGCCCCAACTCTCTCAGCCTGTCCTCATAGGAAAGGTGCTCCATCCCTCTTATCGTCTTCGTGGCCCTCCTCTGGACCTTCTCCAGCTGGTCCATGTCCTTCTTATGTTGGGGGCTCCAGAACTGGACACAGTACTCCAGGTGGGGTCTCACCAGGGCAGAGTAGAGGGGGAGAATCACCTCCCTCGGCCACACTCCTCTTGATGCAGCCCAGGATGCCCAGATGGCTTAGAAAGGTGATTTTTTTTTTTCCTGTAAAAATAGCACTTTTAAAGCATTACATATCAATGTGATTTTATGCAAGTGTATTTGTTACTTTGTTATAACTTTGCTCGTCACAAACATCAGGAGAGAAATGCTTGACTGCATTTGTGCAACCAATAACTTCATGGGTTCAGGTATCACCTAAATTAAATGTTGAGAAAACTCACTGACAAATCTTTTTTTCCTTGAAAGGCTAATAAATAAGCTTTTCCTGGCAACTTCTCATACTTATCCTACAAAATCTACTGCCTGTCAGTGTGTATGCAGTTACAGATGAGAGGGATTCCACCTTATTTTTTAACTATAATGACAGCATTGATTTAAAAATCATACTGTATTTTTCTTTAACTTTTACCATCATAGCCTTTCTCTGGAATAATGACTGATTGCTTAAACAAGACATATCCTTCCCTAAATATCTATAGTGTAGCACATATAAATTGTGATGCAACACTTTACATTAGAAACAGAGGTTAGGTCATGAAAACATCTGGTGCATAGTCTGAGACAGTCAGTCATCTTTGACTCCCTGTATTGTCAGAGGCAAGTAGGAGCCTCACTGAGGAGGTTTCTTCTTTCTTATAAATGCTGAAAAGCAGTCTGAAATAATTTAATGAGTTACATTTTTTTATTAAAAAGAAACAGACTCTTAAATACACTGGCTTAATTATTATCCTGTATTCTGGCATCTCTTTTTGCCTTCCTTATGCTTCCTAAAATCTAAAGGCAATACATTTCAGTCTTTAACTGCACGGTTTGGAAAAAATATGTGAGTGAGACAAAGTAGGGTAGATTCAGTAGTGTTTAGATTCAGTATACTTCAGGACAGGTCGGTATCTTCTTTTGAGTAAAAAGTAGAGATAGCTGTTGGTACATCAGCAGAATATAGAGACTATCTTATAACTGTTGCAACATTTATTCAATCACTGCATTTTCAAAATTTGACGGGATAGAGCCTTGAGGCAACATGGTCTAACTTTGAAGCTGTCCCTGCTTTGAGCAGGAGGTTGGACTAAATGGCATCCAGATGCCATCCAGATCCTTCCAACCTTATTTTTTTCTGACTCTACTCCTCTCTGATATTACATGAAGTTTATTTTTTGCTTTGCTATATGTTGTAATAAAAATTATGTAAACAAAGCATTCTGGAAAATGAAGTGTATACTTCAAACTCTGTACCAAAAGTGGTGAAGATGTCCTATGTATTTTTCAGGAAATCAGATGACATTGTCACAGAAGTCCTTATGACCATTAAATTCTCTGGCATCAGGACTGGGAGTTCTCAGAGCAGTTTTCTTGTGGGTTTTTTGTGAGATAAATCTATTGCCACAGAGGTTCCAAATACTACT
Organism: Chlamydotis macqueenii; assembly: GCF_036417535.1. Taxonomy (NCBI): domain Eukaryota; kingdom Metazoa; phylum Chordata; class Aves; order Otidiformes; family Otididae; genus Chlamydotis; species Chlamydotis macqueenii. Next base: position 13,658,302 of record NC_141556.1, on the reverse strand, counting down.
CCTATAGACTTCTAATCTTTTTTTCCTTCCTTTTTTGATGCCCCATCTTGAAGTATCCAGGACATGATCTTCAGAAGTAATAAGAAGTCATAGAAATTCTCAGAAATTGAGAGCAATATGAACCATTCTATTTGGCCATTTAGAAACCAAACTAGTATGCTGCATTTTTTCTTCCTTTTATTGTTAGCATATCACTGTCAGTTCTAGTTAATGGCAATGGTGATGCTGAGGCCCTGGAGCAGATGCTTCTTGTTTTCCATCTCTGAGGAGACAGTTCTGCACTGTTCTCGCACAAGTGCAAGCTCAGTTAGGAGCTCAGTTCTGTGCAATGAGCTGAGCTTGAGGGGAAAGCTTCAATTCCCTTAGTGCATTATCATGAATCTAAGCTAGATAATTTGGAGGTTATCAGGGACAGGCAAGCCAAACACCAGCAAATATCCCAATCTCACCTCTTCTAAAGGATGAAATAGATTCTGTGGAGACCGATAGCCAGCAATACAGATAGAAATGCAAAAGTCATTGCATGGGTTCAGCATGCTTGTACCTGTTGCCCCCTGGCAATATGGAAATAACCCCTGAAAAGTAAATTTTACTAAGAGGACTAAGAAACACTTGATCTGTGCAGTAAGTGTCCAAACAATGTGGACTCAATGAGAATTTTGTAAGTGGATGTAGAGCTTTCTATTAAAAGTGGAGCACTTATCTTTTTTCTTCCCTGAATGTTTAAACATTTAAATATTATCCAAAAAGAGGTAAGAAAAGCTCTTCAAATAAACAACATGGAGAGAAAATTCCAAACCTCACATAGCAGACTGGCAAGAACAGCCATTTGCCAATTGGCTAATACTATACAGAAATCCTGAGTATATACAAACTATAAAATATATTAATCCCATGATATTCTTCTGTTGTCTGTTATTATAAGGCAAAAGACTTGTTTAAGTAGACCTTTCAGATGTTTGAAATAAAAAACATTAATATAAAATGTTGGATTATTCTATGTGTTAAAATAACAGTAGGTGTATCACAATGTATTGTTAAAATTACAAAACCTACAGCTTAGAATGAAGAGGAGGGAAGTGTTATTATTCCATTCACTCTTAGGATACATTTTAGTTATTTTGCAATATCTGCAAACATAATCAGAAACACGTGTTAGTGTCATCATTTCTCTGAAATGCAGAGATTCTATGGACTGTTGAAATTAAGTCTTTTCCAGGAAACCTTCAAATGTTTCACTTTTGTAATGATTATGAGTAAATTATGTTAATCAGTATTTTCTCGGTGGTGGCTATATTTATCTTCCATGCTTTTCTTGGTGCAAAGGACTGTGAGGAGTTAGACCAACATTCAGACTGCATCATCTTTTTAAGTTTAAAATTTGGCTTAGTTTTATTCATTTCTGGAGAGTCCCAAAAGAAGCGTTAAAAGCCTTGAAATTCAAAACAAGGAACGTCAAAGTTCTTAGAGTTCCTATTTGTGTTACATTTGAGTTACAGAAAACTTGTTTTGAAATTCCAGATAGTTTATTGGTTTATTGCGTTGAGCTGACTGTCAGAAAGGATTGAATAGCATCTGTTAAAATGGAGGATGTAAAAGCCTACTACAGAATGTGAGGGTGAGGAGGTGTTGATGTAGTTAGAGCCAGATTTCATTAATTTTGCTCAGATGGAAGTGTACCTTATTTATCAGGTTGGTTCTCTCCCTTTTATAGTTTTAATTCCCATTTATATTCTGACATCTTCTCTTTCTCACTAACATCTCATCTACATCCACCTCAGAGAAATTACTGTAGTTCCACACCCGGGGGCTAGCGGACCTGAGGTCAAGCTGGAAGGAGCTACAGAACTCCCTCAGATCCTGCAAAGATTGTGTGTAACCTCAGATTGTGCTCACTTTTCCTTGAAATTTTCTTAAAGACATTTTGAAGAGAGCTCTGATGGTGAGCTGTTAGTAGCAAGCAAATATGAAGTTATTACTGGTACGGATACAGAGAAAAGTTATGCAGGTGTACAAAACAGTTATCCGAGCATAAGTATTCTTCTGTTTTTCTCATGGATTCCTATATTTAAAAGGTTCCTATCCAGCGCCAGAAAATCTACCTTTTCCTGCTAGCAAAATATGAAGGATAAGCCCTTCCTTTTCCCCTTTTTAGCAAAATCTTTCTCCACAGTTTTTATCATAGGACAGGATTATCCAGTACTATTATTTCATGAGACTTTTCATTACTGAAGGCAACAAATCTGTTTTGGAACTTGGATTTGGGTCTATTTTGTTATATTTTGTTTTTCTGGTAGAATAGCCAAGTGTCAGATTGCTAAGTGGCATGAAAAAATGTAACAAAGTTAGAAAATTACACTCAATCAGTAAAAGATGAGTGTGAACTGTAAGAAAAGGTAACTTAATAGGATAGAATAAACACAACAGAAAATTTAAATTTAAAGGGAAAGATATAAGTAAATCCAGTAATAAGATACAAACTTCCATACTTTTTATGTAATTACATTTATGGGAGTACAGGGAAAAAGAAAGTAAAAAGTTGCCAAGCAATTATCCATTAGCAGCCAAATCTTCATCCAGCTTTCCAATAATTCTCCATTTAGATAAGGAAAATTTATTTTAATTTATTTAGATCATCTATCAATTTTGGATGTGTTGAAAAAATGTATGGGGTCCCACTTCATTGTATAATGAGAAAGAAAAGCTGAGAAAAGCAAAATACAGTTAAGTACAAGTGACATGGAAAGGAACTGGAAGACTCAACAGTTTAAGAATATTTCCTATTTACGCAACTCCAGATTTGAGATGGCTAGTGTAACAAAATGATCTCAGTTCTTTCCAGGGCATTATGGTTAATGCAGGACTGAAAAAAAGATGTCCTCAGTTGCCAGTCACAAGCTCTTTTTTTTTTTCCTCACTACCCCGTGTTCTCACTTGTTCTTTTCCTTTTCAGTGTAGCAACATAATTAGTTGAACTAAGGACAACCGCCATTTTACTTACTCCAGCAATGTGAGAGCTTACAAGCAATAAAATGAACTGAGAGTGCATCCTGGAGGGAAAGGGGAGGAGTGAAATGTAACATCTTTTTAAAATTTGTGATATTGGTCTTCTACACAGCTTTTAAAAATAGAAACGTGGCTAATACAGATCAAACAGAACAGAAGAAAATTATCACAAACATTCATTTAGAAATGTAATGTTTGTGTGTTTATGTACATATGTAAATACTGTTGGCTATTTTATCATAAGTTACTTTATTTGTGTGTTCTTGAATTATGGCTTTTTTTGAACTAACTTACAAGCTTACTTCCCTAAGGTTGAAATCTGGAAGCTCTGATACTCTTTACAATCGCTGGTGCCAAAGTAGACTGTTTTTTGAATTAACCCAGAGTTTATTCAAACATACATTGCTTAAACTGGAATGTTTTAACCAGTAATCATAGAATCATTTAGGATGGAAAAGACCTTTAAGATCATCGAGTCCAACCTTAAACCTAAAACTGCCAAGTCCACTACTAAACCATGTCCCTAAGCAACACATCTACACATCTTTTAAACACCTCTAGGCATGATGACTCCACCACTTTCTTGCGCAGCCTGTTCCAATGCTTGATAACTCTTTCAGTGAAGAAACTTTTGCTAATATCCTATCTAAACCTCCCCTGGTGCAACTTGAGGCTATTTCCTCTTGTCCTATCACCTGTCATGATATCACTTGTTACTTGGGAAAACAGACTAACCCTTACCTTGCTACATTCTCCTTTCAGGTAGTTGTAGAGACCAATAAGGTCTCTCCTCAGCCTCCTTTTCTCCAGATTAAACAGCCCCGCGTCCCCATAGGATGTGTTCTCTAGACCCTTCACCAGCTTTGTTGCTCTTCTTTGGACACATTCCAGCACCTCAATGTCTTACTTGTACTGAGGGGCCCAAAACTGAAGACAGTATTTGAGGTGCGACCTCACCAGTGCAGAGTACAGGGGGATGATCACTTCCCTGTCCTACTGGCCACACTGTTCCTGATACAGGCCAGGATGCTATTGGCCTTCTTGACCACCTGGGCATGCTACCTGGCTGTCCACCAGCACCCCCAGGTCCCTTTTAACCAGGCAGCTTTCCAGCTCTGCCCCAAGCCTGTAGCATTGCATGGGATTGTTGTGACCCAAATGCAGGACCTGGCACTCGGCCTTGCTGAACCTCATACAACTGGCCTTGGCCCATTGATCCAGCCTGTCCAGATCCCTCTGCAGAGCCTTCCTACCCTTGACCAGATCAACACTCCCGCCCAACCAGATGTCATCTGCAAAATTACTGAGGATGCACTCTGTCTCCTCTTCCAGACCATTGATAAAGATATTAAACAGAACTGGCCCCAGTACTGTGCCCTGGGGAACACCATTTGTGACCAACTGCCAACTGGATTTACCTTAATTCACCACAACTCTTTGGGCCCAACCATCCAGCCAGTTTTTTACCCAGCAAAGAGTGCGCCCATCCAAGCTATGAGCAGCCAGTTTCTCCAGGAGAATGTTGTGGGAAACGGTGTCAAAGGCTTTGCTGAAGTGTAGGCAGACAACATACCCAGTTTTTCCTTCATCCGCTAAGCAGATCACCTTGTCATAGAAGGAGATATGGTTGGTTAAGCAGGACTTGCCTTTCATAAGTCCATGCTGACGGAGCCTGATCGCCTGGTTGTCCTGTATGTGCTATGTGATGGCACTCAAGATGATCTACTCCATAACCTTCCCTGGCACCAGGGTCAGACGGACAGACCTGTAATTCCCTAGTCCCTTCTTCTAGCCCTTCTTGTAGATGAAGTCAACTGGGACCTCCAGGGTTCACCAGAACTGCTGGTAAATGATGGAAAGTGGCTTGGTGAGCACTTCTGCCATCTCCCTCAGTACCCTTGGGTGGATCCCATCCAGCCCCATAGACCTGTGTGTACCTAAGTGTTGTAGCAGGTTGCTAACCATTGGGTTTTGGGAGCTTCATTCTTCTCCCCATCCCTGTGTTCCACCTCAGGGGGCTAGGCACCCCAAGAACAATTGGTCTTACTGTTAAAGACTGAGGCAAAGAGGGCATTAAGTACCTCAGCCTTTTCCTCATTCTTTGTCACTATGTTTTACTATAGAGATTATCCTTAGCCATCCTTTTGTTGCTAATGTATTTATAGTAATATTTTTTATTGTCTTTTACGGCAGTAGCCAGATTAAGTTCTAGTTGGGCTTTGGCCCTTCTAATTTTCTCCCTGCATAACTTCATAACGTCCTTGTAGTCCTCCTGAGTTGCCTGCCCCTTCTTTCAAAGGTCATTAACTCTCTTTTTTTACCCTGAGTTCCAACCAAAGCCAGGCCAGTCTTCTTCCCCGCCGGCCTTTCTTTCCATACATTGGGACGACCTGCTTCTGCACCTTTAACGTTTCCTTCTTGAAGAGTGTCCAGCCTTCCTGTAGTCCTTTGCCCTTCAGGACTGCCTCCTGAGGGACTCTGTTGCCCTTAGATTACAGTGTTCCAAATGCTATTTTGATTGCTAAAGGGAAACTTAGTAGCTAATATTGTTCTCCATAAGATGTTTGCCCTTGTAAACAAAAATATATAAAAAATATGTAAGGAGATTGTCTGGAATGGAACGTCAGAGGCAGAAGCATATCTCCACAGATAGGGGATAGGCAAGGTCTGTGATTATAAGCCAAGAAGGACAAATGTGCCTGTTTCTATGCATAAAATATTCTGAGGAGAAACTACACAGAAAAAATTCTTATAATAGTTACTGTAGTTTGCCATTGAACTGGAGGATGTTCATGGCCACAAAAGGCAGTTTCCTTCAGGACTGCGAACAGCAGTTTCAGAAGATGGAAAGATAATAAATTTCTTGGCTCTAATTCCATTCTAGACATTAGTAGGAACCAAAGTTATCCCAGCTGGAAAATTGTTTACTTCTCAGCCCACCTGATGGCAAGCAAGACAGACTCTACCCTTTATCCTGTCCACTGAGTAGTAGCTCTAAAAGAAGGTGATCCCTACCCATTTTCAGTATTTTTTGCAATGACAGACTGTGCACAACCATAGTTCCAGGTCCAAGTGGATACCTACTATCATTGCAGTCCTATCCCTAACTTTTGTTATCAGTAGGGTCAACGTATTCAGGGACTGGAAATCATATCAATGTATTCAGGGACTGGAAATCTGCTATTTCTCAGTATGATAGAAATGTGTAAGGAGAACAATTGCTAGCTCCATTCTAGGCATTCAGTGAATTTCTAGAGGCATCCATCAATCCAGCTAACATAGCTTCTGAGGCTCACTTCATTTACACATCATCAGCTATCACATATGTGTGAAAGGCAGCCTTGAAAGTAGCATATATCTGTGTATCAGGGGCATCATCCCTTGGAAGGTTTTATCACCACAAATAGTACAATTTTCCTACAGTAGGCCCATGCTTTTCCTCCCTTCTTCCATAACTGACTATTTCTTCTCCTCAAATGGTTGCCTCTTTCCTTTCTTTCTCTTCTATCTGGTCAAGAATCTTGGGGAAAACAGTGTGCTGGGCTTTAACAACAAACCCTGGAATCAAGGTAGCCCAGTGCTGACTCTCTGATGGCTTTCCAAATAAAGTTGTGGTAATGGGAACTATTTGGTGATTATACTTTTCACAGAAGTCTCACCCCCTTTGACATGCTGGTTATGCTATCCATACAGTCTGTCTTATGTAGTCCTCAAAGCTACATGTCTTCACATTATATATAGCCAGCCTTACTGGAATAGGGCTCTTTGCTCTGAACTGAACTGAGAAATTAAGTATAAAATATGTAACAAGCTTATAGATATAAAGGAGAAAACATAGCCTCAAGGACAAGTAAGTTTATTTCTGCGGAAATACTGTCAAACATGGCCTAGGTCTGCAGTGAGAAGCTAAACAGTAAGAAAAATTGGAACTCATAGGTATACATCAGAGGAGCATGTAGAAAGAACGTTAGTGAGGTACCACTCAAATGGGACAACTATGCCTACAGATAAGGCTAAAAAATACATGGGTTGAGACAGGGAAATATTTTCTTTCTCACAGAAGAGCTAGTTATTATTGTGAACTTAAGTGAACACTATCTTTGGATCATAGAGGATGCCAAAATAAGTACTTGAGAGCTGCTTATCTTTAATCTTATGCAAACAAATGAAGGACAGATCTCCTTTCCTTTTCTCAGGGTTGCAGACAGCAAAGATTGTCTTTGCAACCATCAAATATTTTGCAGTGAATCTTAAAAAAAAAAATTATGTAAACAGCTATCAGCAAAATGTTTACTTCCTTTGGCCTATTCATTTGGGTTCTGCTTCTTGACCTTAGGACTGGTTCTGGATGGTTTCTCCTGGATGTTCAAGAAAGGGGCACCTGCAGAATAGCCCACATATTAATCTCTTAAATGGCCCCTAGTTCAGCTTAGAGAAAGGCCTTTCTCCAGAAGCCATGTCAAACCTAAGGGTTGAAGTATGACTCCTGAGATTTTCCTGGTGCTGTAGTAACTCCATTTCTTATTTCAGGAGATCTGCGCAACCACATTTCTTCGCAGGTTCCCATAAAAGTTGCAGATTTCACTTGCTGCCCCAAAAGGCTAGCTATGGATTTTCATAGAGCCAGATGACCTTACCTTTTTTTTTACCTGGATTTAACCTGGTTCTCCTTACTTGTAACCAAAAGAGGGGAAGAAAAGTTTTTCTAAAGAAATAGCCCAGGAGATACTATTGTGTTGCTGCTGTGATATTTCTCAGTGGCAACATTGGGCTCCTAGTCCTATTTCCTATTTATATCAAGAAGGACTGGCTCATTGGCCCAAATTACTGCCCTCAAGACATCTGAGGAATCACCTAAGAGATGGGTACTCTGCATCACACACATATGGTTTTTTTAGTACTAAATATGTGGAGTGGTTTGCTCTTGCTGAAGGCCTACACAGGCATGTAAGGCAATGTGTTGCTCCTGTTTTTTGCAACCATATTGCCTGCGGACACAACACTTCAGCACAAACCAGACTTTCAGCCTCAGTTTCACCTGTTCAGGCCAGCTGGTAGGTATCAAAACTGAACCAGTTAAACCATCTGGAAAACTGGTGACTTAGAGCCTGAGTTCAAAGTCAAGACAGAATTATCATGAAATATTAATCGAGATAGAAAATCAGAGAAGAAATGGTGGTGTGGGTAGCACTGTAGTTGTGACAGAGACATTCCTTATATTCTTATATTTATGCTTTGCATCATTATGTAAATAAGTATTTTGTCATCTGTGTATTTGATTTGGTTGTGTATTTGATTTGGTATGTTATCAAAGACTGTATAAACTAAAAGGCTGCCAATTACAGATATAAAAAGTTGCAGCAGAATGAAAATATTAGTGCTTAGGAGATTTCATAACTGTCTGTCTCCCTTCCATAGCTATTTTCTGCTGGAAAAATCACAGACACCAGAGTAGCTGAGCTGAAGGGAAATTACACCCTTCTGCACAACACTGTGATAAGGTAAAATATTCCTTTTTTAGACTTTGTTTAAGCATTACATTTTTAAAGTAGTTTTCTGTTGATGCTGAGGCCCAATTATCATTTAAGGCTTTCTTACAGTAATTGTTCATAAAGATGAAGCAAGAAAGCAGGGTTGAGTAACAATATTGTTTAATAGGAAGATTCAAGGTAGTTTGGGATATTTAAATACTTGTTTGAATAACATATTTGTTTTTAATATAAACATAATAATAACAACAATGAAGAGAAGCACAAACCACAGCAGACAAGATATAAGTTTAAAATAAAGATATATTTGAAGATCATGTAGCCAGAATTGTCACATAATTGAAAGACCGACCTGCTGAGCTAGCATCCTAGAGAGCAAGCGAAGAAGCTGAAGTATGTCAATGTGTCACAGAACAGAGCAGTCCTATTGCAAATATTGCAATACTACATTAGTATTTGTGACTAATAATTTTGGTATTACTTATAGTATACCCATAATTACCAGTAAAATCAGCTTTGTGATAGTCCTGTAATATTTCTGTAGTACCTACCATAATATCCACCATATTAACAATATTTTAGCTCAATTTCCCTGACAGTCCACATCAAAACTTTTATGGCAATTCTGCTTATAAGACAACCATGGCTCTTCTGTCTTTGAAGCTAAGGCCTAATTTAAGGACTGTAAAATGAATTCAAGTCCTATCTGCTTACTTTGATTCTGCTGGGATTTGGTGTGCCTCCTGGCAATCTGAATAGCAGTAAGTGATAAGTAAAGTAAAGTAATTTGAAACAGGGTTCCCAAAATCCTGAAAAAAGTTTTCCATGAGGTTAACTGAGTCTTCTAGTTTCATCTTAATAAAATGGGGAGTTAGAATACGGCTCTGACTTTTTACAAAGTCATTTGACTTTATTCAGATTACTGCATAGCAAATATTTTTGGGAAGCAAAATTAAAACCAGCACTTCTAAACCTGTTCAAGTCCCTAGAAAATGCAAGTAACTTTTCCTTAATGCTCAGAGCTGAACATATTATGTGGATTTTGAATTAGTTGATTGAGAAGGTTTCTACCATGTTGGTGTCCACTGAGCTGAAGTAGAAATGCAGTAGCTGCTAAACTTGATTGACTTTTACACAATGTTAGTTTGGAATGAGACTTTGATTGGAAAAAATACAAGTATGTTTCTACATATTTTATTTTATGTATTTATACAGCATTCTTTTATATAGCACATTCTTTTATGTAAAGACAATTCCTTTGTATGTATAATGAGTGGGATACGGCCTGTACAAAAACAGAACTCAACTGTCTTTTCTGTCACACATAAAACTACTGTAAACACTGTGCACCAAAAGCATGAAAATGTTAGATGGTAGATTACATCTCATTCTTTCCGTGGTTCTCACAGGAGTATGAAATTGCCATACTTCTGTAAGAAGGTCAATCGGAGAGAATCATGTCACATTCTTCACTTAGATGTAGTCATGTGTCAAAGCAAAACGCCAGCGTGTGAATGAGTACCCATGGGTAAATTTCTCTTACTGCTAAAAGAAAGCAAGATAAATCAATTACCAAAAATTGATCGTGATCTCCAGGATATTTTAAGGACTTTTTGGACATCAAAAGTGAGATTCACTTGTCCATATATTAACGTCGGTGGACAAGCACATCTGAACTAGGTATCTAGAGTCCAGTAACAGTCAACAGAAAGAAATAGGGACCACACTCTTCCTCCTTACACAGCCATCTGCAAGGGTCTGTTTTCTCCGTTGGCTATAAAGAGAGTCCTATGATAGGTTCAGTATGTGTGTGTACTCTTTTTCTGCAATGAACCGTTCACAGAGTCAATACTACTTCTTAATTTTTAGTTCTTCACCCTTACATGTACAGTACAGTTCTGTGGATCAAGAACTTATTTTTTCACTTATTACAATTGAATTTAATCTCTTTTCTAATTAATCCCCATCTGTCCCAGTGCTGTTACAATGCCATGTGGAAACAAATGACACTGCATGATGTCTTCAAGCTGTGTGTTCTTCTTTCCTTAAGTTGCATACAAAAATCTCCAGGAGAAAGTCTTACACATCTTAAGCAGTGTAGATCCCTGTGACAGCTGTGCCAAATGATTGCAACTCATCTCTCTGATATAAAATACAAATTTGTCTAATACAATGAATGCGACTAGTCTGTATGCAGATAATTTCCAAGGCTGTTGCTAGAGTATGCAGTTATAAGTGTATTGTATGGTCCTTTGTTTAATGGTAAATAGTCTTTTATTTCTTCATTTCAGTTTTGCACAATTTGACATTCTGAAAAGCTGAGAGGTGTTACCTGGCAGATAATATCTGTGTTATGTATCTTTGATACATTTCTTCACAGCGTTATGTGCTTTTGAATTTGTTTGCCGTGCAGCTGAAATTCTGAGAACAGGATGTCATCCCATTCTGGTGCTGTCTCACCCATCTGCTTTGTGGTGAAGCTGCAGCTGGAGCTGATGTACCTGAGCTCATATTTGGCCCCTGAAAAGCCACTTGATCACACAATCATGTGGCCCAATTGTAAATTTTTATTGTCTCAATTTGGGAACCTAATATGAATATTCTGATACATCAAGCTGTAAGAAAGTCAGGTAATAATGGCAGTTCACTGACAGTTTGTGAACCTTGTCATCTTAGGCCTATGTTAAATTATTAATAACTTCACAAATTCAAAAGCTGCCACGTCAGAGTTGGCAAGCCTACTTTTGCACTCATGTGATTCTAAATGTGTATATTGTGTAGATGTCCAGCTATTTCTTCATTGTCTTCAATTAAATTTAAATCTTCACATGAAAAAATACTGTTGACACCTATAGTGAGCAAGATCTAGTCTGGATTCAACATGCAATTCTTGTTTCTTTTTTAATCTTTTTTATTATCTTGAAAAAATCAATACTAAGAATTTTGATTTCGTGGAATAACCTATGTTTTTATGTAAAATTTATGTTTTATGTAAGAACTATGTGTGAAATTAATGTGTATTACTGCAACCAATTATATTTTCTCCTAAGCCAGCATGTGTGCAGTTGGACTTAGAGAAGATCTAAATATTGTATAGGATCTTGATTCAATAAGTCAATTTATTTTTCCCTTTAAAAGTTACTATGTAAATACATCGCACATGAAGTTATTTGTTCGTGATAAAGGCACACTCTTGTTTCCTGTTGAAGTCTGTGGTTTTCTTATTTTTTTTAGTTTAAAAAAGGAAGTGGTTATCTAAGAAGAAATGTTATGTGAAACAAAACTTTTTCTGCCTTATTATTTCAGCTATGTTTGTGCAGTAGAGTCAGTTGTATATTTTGTGTTTTTATAGTTACCATCTCAACTCTGTTCTTCAGTGCGATTTAATTTAGTTTTTGTTGCTAGGCCGTAAATGTCACCTTGAGCTAAAGTTTGTGTATAGAGTTTCTCAATATGGGAGATTCTAAATATCTTTGTTTTAAAAAATATTAAATTGCATTCTATTTTTAATCAATAGAAGGCACATGATTGATAGAGTTCTTTATTCTTCCACATAACCTGTGACTATTTTTAGTATATCATTATACAAAATTTATAATGTGGTAATATTGAGAAGGCATATGCGATGATTTATGTAGCATAAAGAATAAGTTTATATGTTGTGCATTGAATATGAATTTTCATACTGTAGTTCTTTAAGACTTTCACATGATAATCCGTGTATTTTACTAACAGCCTTAAAGATCTTAAAGATCTATTATTCAGCTATCACCATATAGGTTCCTAAGTATGCTATGAATACCAGTCTTGTAACATCAACAGAATATCACAGTTTGTTGTTTCTGTGAAGCTAGACTTCAGTGATACAAGTCAGATCAGATATAATTGGTAAGATATAATTGATCATGTCTACAAGCCTTATAACGAGCTTCCACCGAAGTCTACAAATGTATTTGCAGCTTGTGTATGATTAAATAAGTTACTTCAGATACTGGTAACATTACAGCAATAGCAACATAGAGTTCAGAACTGGGTGGGTATTCTGCTGTTTACGAAGAACTTAAAGGTGTCATATAGCCCAGACGGGGCGTTGTCCTGGTGGATACTTCCCTGTCATTGGTCCCCATTGATTCAGATCTAGCCCTCGGCACTTCTTAGGATAAATGGATTCCCTGTCTCTCTTTGCTGGTTCTACGAGGTGCTGGACAAATAAATTAGATTAACTAATTAGTTAGTTTTATCTGTTTAAATTAGACAAGATTAATCCCTTCCCAACTCTAGGTATGCAGAATAAAACCTCACAGATTCCACTGCTCTCGTGGGATCACAAGGTAATTCAGGTTTGAACAGAGCTCAGGAGGTCTCTGCTCCAGCCTCCTGATCAAGGCAGGGTCAGCTATAAGGTCAGACCAGATTACTCAGGATTTAATCCTGTTCTCCTCTTGAAAACCTTGTATTAAATATTATAGCTAGGTAAAGAGGTATAAATGCAAAGCTTATGCTTCTCATTGCCTAGATCTAAATTTTTCTATTTGATATAGTTTACAGGAATCTGGGATGCAGCTGTTGCAGGAAGCCAAACGTCTTAGTGTAGAACTGGAACAACAGCAACATGAACTGGAAAAAGCAGAACAGTTCCCTGAAGAATCCTCCAGTGAAGTTTCCCAAATAAGGAAACAACTCCTTAGTTGCCAAAATGAATACAATGCTAGTAAAGAAAGAAAGTATGAAATTCAGTTCAAAATGGAATGGTAGGTGATAGCGGTCAAATGCTGCTGATTTTATTATAGCTTATCCAGAAAGATGATAACTTAGAATATAATTCAATCTCTCCATCTTACATGGGCACATTTCTTGGTCATTGTTGTTAAAAAAAATTGCCACAAACTTTCCCTAGTAACAGCAATATTTCAGTGATAAATGAAATTACCCTGGTGTCAGATTTGTAGATTATTTTAATTTTAGAACATACTATGATGTCCTTTGAAACGCTGTTTAAAATTTACTACATTGCAAATTAACATAGATAAGCAAAATTAACAGCCACAGTTCTAGTCTAGGACATCTCTAATACAAATTTTTAAAGTGTCTTAGAGAGGTAGTGACTGGGAGTTTATGGAAACAATGTCATAAATAGACCCAATGCTATTCTTAACATCAGAAGCAGAGTTTATTCAAGTTTTCCTATTCAGGTATTTAAAGGAGAAGTACTTGTATATTCCCATGTCTGAAAAATGATGAATTTGCTGTGAAAGAAGTGAATAGTTGACATAAGGAAAAACATGCAGAATAAGGTTGATATTGTATATTTTTTAATGATCTGCATATGTGAGTGTGTTGTACTTGAAGCTTTTGTAGTAAAATTACAAATAGTACTCTTGCATTTTTGAAAAATATGTACCTATGGAGATAAACTCATATTTTCATTTTGTGAGGGGAGTGCTATTTTTACCCACCTTCAGCCCACCTGTAGTGTAGTTTATGTATATAAGCCAAATAAATAATGTCAGCACCTCAGTAGTTAAAACTATTTTTCTGCAAGGAGAGCAGGGGCACTGTATGAACTACATAGAGCAGATTTTTCTGGCAGTTCTTTCTGGATTTTTTTTTTTTTTTAGCCAAATGTTTGCTCTAAGAGAGAAAGAAATTGAGAAAGAAGCAAATTGGGAGTGGGAGAAATACATGGAAAGCATCTGGAAAAAATTATTTGCTATGAGATAACTAAGCAACATGAAGTTTCCTGAAATAATTATTAAATACAGAATTTACTGCAATTTCCAAGCAGTCCAGAAATAAGCTCTTCAAAATATCATGCTTTTTACCCATTTGTCCTTATATCTTACGAAAGTTTCTCACTGATTTTGCATTACTTTTCAAAAAAATGATGGGCTTCTATTTGTTTTGGGAATATTTACTCATTCTCTGTTTTCTACCTCTAGTCAAAGGGAGATTTCTGTCCTACACAAAATGCAGTTTAGTATTGTTTCAATTACCCTTGCATGTTTACTGCATTAATTCTTATGTAGGCATTGAATATCCTATCATGGAGATTAAAAATACACTTTTTGTGTCAGTCATACTGTGAAAAATGCTCTTTCACTTCAGTAAGAAGCTTTGTCTGTTTGGTCTTATGTATTGCATGAGATCAAAACCAGTTGTATAGTCCAATCAGAGGTCCATATGACGCAGTATCTAACAGTGACCAAAGGCACAGCCCCAGCCATTTGTGATACAGGGATTTAATGAGCCAAATTCCTCTGTATTTAGGGATACTTAGTTGATCCCTCTTCCTTGAACGTCTCCTGTCTCGTCCTTGACTATATTGACTTCTGGCATTGCAACACTCTGGGCAATGAGTTCCACATATTAACTATACAAGAACTGCCACCTCTTATGTTTTTTGAACCTGACACCTACCGGCTTTATTTCATGCCCTGTAGTTCTGGTATTGGATGAGATACTGAACACCTGATCCTCTCTTCATCTTCATTGCTGCAGGATGGTTTGATAGATCTCTGTTGTAACTCCCCCCCCCCCCCCCCCCAGTTTGTCAGCTTTCTAAACTGAAAAGCTACAGATTACTTAATTGTTCCGTGTGTTTGGACTCTGTTTCATGCTTGGTGGTAGCATTGGGTCCTACGTGTGTCTTGGGTGTGGAGCGAGGAGGATGTGCCTTGGTTATGTGTGGATTTGTTTACTGGGAGAGAAAATACTGCTTTCCAGAAACAAGAGGGATTTTAATGTTGGTGTAGCATAGAATAAACATGACTGGTAGAACGCATATCTATGTGGGGAACAGATGGGTGAATAATAGTGGGGAAATGAGCTATAAAGAAAAACATCAGCTGTGAATACGTGTTTGTAAAGAAGGGATGGATTTGGTGCCTGTGGAAGGCAGTGAAAATGCATGTCCAGAATGGAGCTGTGAGTAGCAGGTGATCTAATAGTAACACTGTTGTGAAATGAAGATCTGTATGCCTGATGGCTTTATACAAATAATAAAGCAATGTGTTCTGAAATATCTGTGTGCATGGACAGTGTCGCAGACAGAGGGGAAGCTGCATCAAAGGTAGTGTAAGTTTGATGTTAGGTGACTGCTTGGTTCCTTTCATTTCTCAGGACAGGAGCTCATGGTCCAAACTTTCTTGGCCCTTGATCTCTCTGGAGCACAGTTTCCCTTGTTGGCCCAACTGTGTTAATACAATCCCAGCTGTGCTTGGCACTTGCAAGTAAACTTCTCTTTGGGAATTATGAGTAATAGCTGTTTATTCTGAAAACAAACATGTTGTTTATTTACCTTCTAAGGTATAGCAGGTGGGGAACGTGGAGGGGGAAAGCTTTTGAAGGGCATATCTGTGTCTCTTACCTATTGCTTTATCCTTTTCTTAAAAGTCTTGGATGCTGTCTACTTGGAAATATTGCTGAGCTGGAAGTGAGAGAGCACCTCTGCAGATTTTCACCTTCCCTGTTTCTGTAATCCTTTCTTTCTCTGAAGCATCTCTGTAGTCTCTGCTGCCTTTACTTCTTGCCTCAGTTCACTTTCTCGGGTAGCTAAGGGCACTTAGCACTCTTGGCACCCAGATTCAAATCTAAAAACAGTAAACTTTTTCTCTTGAAGAGTCATATAGATATACCATAACATTAGCAAAGTTGGGTTTTTTTTGTATCAAGATCCCTCAGTATTCTATGTTCTCTTTTCCATATTTTATTTCCTGTTTGCTTGCCTCTGTAAACAGGTTTTTTTTTTTGCAGATCAGATACCTTTTTCAAGGTGATATTTCATCTTCTCTTTTAATTCTTTATTGTTCCAAAGGGTATTCAACATTCCAAGAGTAAAGTTAAATTGCTTTCAGCACTGTAGTATCAGCAGGTTTTCAGAAATTTTGTGACTTTTTTCATAGCTTGGATAGGTACCTGAGGTATGCAGAAGCAGCTCTGATGCACTTCAGCTGTCGGGGAAGTCACCCTGAGGGTGACTGTGTGGGTGTGCTGTACCCCCACTGTCACTGTGTGCCTCCTCTTCCAGCTCATGTTCCTGTTCTGTTGTGTGGTCGTACTGGGTTTGTTGCCTGTGTGTTTGCCTGAGTGCTCGGCACAGCTGGAACAGTTGGAAGGATTTTACTGAGATTGTAAAGTTTGGGTCACTACCCCAAGGTCAGAGCTGACTCCAGGATTATTCTTCCTCTCAAAACCTATTAACCAAGTGTAACAAGTAATGCTACGTATTTAGTCAGTAAATAAGAATATAGACCAAAAAACTAGGTTAGCACAGGAATGAGGAAAGGATCAATGTGATCAGCAAGAATTTGCTCTAGCTTGAGGAAACTTTTCATTTTAATGTCCTGCTTTGTGAGACAAAATAAAGCTGTTTTTCTTACTGTCAACAATAGTTTATTACTGAGAAACAATAAATTTATAATCTAAATTATTTTTTCATCTAAACTACGTATTTGAAAGTAAGCAATTAATTTGTAATGAAATTATCTATAACAAGAGTTTGGAGGTTGAAGGTGCCTGATTTTTGAAAAGAGTTTTATTTTAAAGCCCAGGTCCAATCTACAGCCCTCAGTCATTTCTGCAGGTAGCAAAATGGCTATTCAGTGAAGCACTATTGCATGCAAGCCAGGATTGCAAAACTGAGTTGGTTCTTGTAGAAGGATTGCAAGTACGGAAAATCATTTCAGTGCTTGTAATTATTTCAGGATTAGTCACTCAATAATTGAAAAGTGAAAAGTTAAGCTTTTGTCCATAGTTTTTCTAGTAAAGAATTAAGAATCATAAGTAAAATAAATTGAGTTACAGTTGAAGTTGTTATCAGCTAGTCTTGTGACTGTGTTCTCCAGTGCGAGCGCCTTACAGGAATCTCATGCTGGCAGCTTGTCAGCTGTGATATCTTCTACTTGTGGTCACTAGATTTTAGTTGTGAGGTGCCGAACACCTTCTCCTGATTCCTCAGCAATCCCAGCTGTATGTTAGAGTAGCTGAAGGAGTTCGCTTTCTTGCGTGATGGGATTCTTAATGACAACGTTCTGGATATTTTGTGAGCTAAGGAACTGAAATGGACCTCTGTTGACAACTACCACTACATTTCTTAATCTCTCTGACTTAATTTTTTTATTTCTGTGTCAGTTTGCAGCTGTAGACATCT
Organism: Chlamydotis macqueenii; assembly: GCF_036417535.1. Lineage (NCBI taxonomy): Eukaryota > Metazoa > Chordata > Aves > Otidiformes > Otididae > Chlamydotis > Chlamydotis macqueenii. The sequence continues at coordinate 13,640,659 of NC_141556.1, read as the reverse complement.
CTCAGGGAAAAGTCTGGAATGTATTTTCATTAATGGTCCAATTTTCCTAGTGCCTTTTTTAAAACTCATTACATCTGCATCGACAACAGCTATTAAGCTTCATGAAAATAAGTAAAGCAACGTGAGAAACATTTGCAAACATTAATGCTAAAACTTATGAGTTTAATCTTCTTTTCATTATGTTTGTTGTTATAGGTATAATAATAATAATAAAAACCACATGATGTTGAAAAATACATTCATCAAAGAAGGGCTGTAAAACAATGGCAATTATAAATGCCTAATGCTTGTTGAAGCTATTTTGTTTGTTGTTGTGATTAATGTCTAAGTATTTTAAGGCAGTCACAAGGCTGATGTCCCTATATCTCAGATTACAAGATTCAGATGATAAGACCAGATTTTCTCTGCTTACCTTACATTAAATTTCTATGTCCATATAGCTATTAAATCAGAGACTGGATTTAAAATCCATGAAGAATCTTATTTGATTTCTTAATCTGACTTATTCATCTTGGTCTCCCTTTAGTCAACAGAGAGAAATATGTTGTCTTCAACTGGTAATTTATCTCGTGCTAAAATAGGTACCTGGGATGTCCAATGACCTGCCCTTTGGTGGTTCCGGCTTTTATCCCTGATAGTAAGGAAGCCTGGGGATGTTAGCATAGGGGCACCTGTCTAACTTTTGGATATGGCAGCTGGACCAAACTCATTGCTCAAAAGGGAGAGATTTAACTTTTACCCCCTTTTTCATGTCACACCTTCACTGTTTTGTTGTGCAAAAGCAGTTGGTCTGCCAGCTCTTAAGGCAACTTAACTGGGTGCTTGCTGTTCAGCGTTGCCTCTGTTTATGTCACAGAAAATGAGGTGTTCAAATCGTTTTACTTTTGCTGGATGGAAAAGTCTTTATTGTGGAACTGGAATGGCTCCACAGGAATCTGTCCTCATGAGTGAGGAATGTGACTCAGTGTCAACTTTGCTCTCCCTCCCGATGTTTGGGATTGCTCTTTTGATTGTCTGGCATGATATTAAAGAGGGCACAGCATGGACTGATGACGAGCAACGCAGTACCTCTTAATCAGTTTGCACAGGACTTATTTAATCAGGTTTTGTGGCAGACAAAGTTACAGGTATTGGTGCAGAGTGGACATTATTATAATTAGTGTGATTATGCCAGTCCCAAGGAGTCCAACTAGGAATCCTGCCAAAATGTGCTGGGAATATGAATTACCCTTATTAACTTATTTATACACTTAGACAACCTGTTGGTAAGTGAAAACATTGTCTTTGACCTGTGTGGCATTCCAACGCAATATACTCAGTTGTAGCTTACAGGGACAGTACACAGGAGCAGACCAAAGATGCTATCACAGAACTGAAGTAGCTCAGTTTTCAGTGCAGTTTAATCCCTGTACTCTCCTTCATTGACTTCAAACAGTGCAACATAAAAGTAGTTCCTGAGCCGTGTTGCAGCAAAGAAGAAATCACCTTATGGCATTTCCTTCTACTTGCTTGTACTTGCACTGTACCTGCAAAATACGCCTGTGTCTTTCTTCACTCTTCTGTGCAATTTCTTAAGTTATAATAGATTTTGCAATAGGGTTTTTTTAATAATTCATTTTATCAGCTTTGGGGGAAGACTGATCTAAATTAAACTTTTTTTCTGTGAAATATTTTTTTTTTGCAAACTCATTCACTCTGTGGGTGTTCAATCACTCTGGCATTCAAATTAGTTTGTAGATTTATCAGTCCCTGTAAAGGCACACTTGTACTCAAGTATACAAATATACATACATACTGTAAATCAACAACATTTACTCTCTGCCTTTATTTTGTCTTTGCTCTTCATCTAAGCCAGAGCTTGTTCTTCATGTTTTGGGGTTTTTTTGGGTTTGTTTTTTTTTTTTTGGATTGCAACACCACCAACCCAGTTCTCTTTTTTGACTGTTTTGTTTCCTTGACTGGAAAGATGTTGCCTGAGGCTTCCAGGTATAAGCTTTGCTCTTTTTGTTGGAGGACCAAAATATAAGAAACAATTTACTGGGGAGGGAGGAACCTTAAGTCAACACTGGTGAAGAATTGAGCACAAGATTCCAGGGAGGATCCTCCATAAAACTGGCAACTAGAAGACTGATCCTTCTTCCCATGACCACCACCTTCTGAAACCTCAACCACCACACAAAGTCTTAGGCTGCCACTGAAAGTACTGATCAACTGCCTCTCTTCTGTATCAACCACATTCAGAGGCAACTGTAATAGCTGCTTTGGATAGGTGTGTCATAGTTTATAGCTCTAAGTGACACAGCTATTTTGTAAAAGTCTATCCCCTTCTGTTAGTACTCCCCTTATTTAAAGAGTTCTTTGTTCTAACAAACGGTCCTGAGTCTCAAGGTGGCCTGATCAGCACATCCTGCAGCTGAAGTTGCAAACACAAATTTAAATGCTAAAGTTGATTCTTTACTATATCTGGGACAGAAGATTTGGTTGCTTGACCTATTGCCCAGCTGCAATCTTTAGTCCTTTATAGCCCGAGACTCAGAAATGTAATCATAGATTACATTACATCAAGAAGGACCTGCCTCCTTCTTCCCAATCAAAGACTTAATTAAATTCACTTTGGTTGTGATGGCATGCAGACTGCTGTAGCCTATTTAGCTCCTAGACGTGCAGAATTGTTCTGTTCATGCACTGGGGATGTGTTGACATATTTATTCACTAGGGCTAATTTTTTGTATTTGGCAGTATTTACCTAACCACCACCAAGAAGCTCCTTATTATGAATCTAACAAGCTTGTTGGTTCAGCTTCACTTTTATAGTCACTCCTTTGTCCTCCTCAGAGCAACATTACTGAAAATACACCCAGAAGATCTCAGAGCTTTCCTGTTTTTTCCTTTCCTCCTTCTCTCCTCCTTCAGCATCTGTCTCTATTGTTACCCAAAATGAAATTGCAACACAATTTTGTTAAGGTTACAATCACCATGGCTATACAGTTTAGTTTTCTACTATAACTCATCACCTTAGTCTACATCTCCTGTCACTTTTCAGGATTTTTTTCACAGGAGCCTGTTCAGGTTGGAGGAGCTTCACTTACAGTTGTTTATAGTGTGAATGTGTGCGTGAGCAATCACTCAAACGAAGAAGGAAGTTTCTCACTAGCAACTGCATTTTCTGTGATGTGTGACATCTTTGTGGATATTTATAACACACCTACTCTTTCCTTTTGCCTCAGTTCCATGTTAAAATTTTGTTTTCTGAGGTTGGGAGGAACTGTGGATGCCTTCTGACCTGTTCTGCTCTGCCAGTATAAAGACAAGGGTGGATAAGGCAGAAATGCAGCCCTGTGGGAGGTGGTAAGACTCAGAAGAATCAGGTTGAAAAGTTTAGACGTTCACTTTGGAAAAAACCTGCCTATGTACAACTGGTCTTTCAGGACTGCCAAGTACTAGTCAGCAACCTTCCTTTAAATCTGGACACCTTTCAATTATCCCTGATGATAATTCACTATACATTTTAGTCTAACACAATATAGGCATCCATACTTTTTATTGTTTGGCGTGTTACTAATATATTTAGCTCTGTTTTGATTTTCCTGTAGTTTGCAAGACGAAAAAAGACTTCTGGAGAATGAATATGAAAGAATTCCAAAACAAAAGGTAAGTATGAAACATGAGAAAAGCCATGGTTTATGTTCTGTCACCTAACATAAAAACATCAATGAAAATGTTTTCACAGTGTGTAGCTCTAGAGTTTTTTTTTAAATCCGGAATACATAGAAAAATCAAGAGGTAGATTTTATAGGTGAGGCTATCTTATATGTGGATTTTCTTAACTTTAGTCCAGAAAACTTTTTGCTATATTCAGCAAATAGATTCTGCATGTAAAGATAGCTACAGGTTTTTGGTTCTAGTATGTGAGTATGGAAAATACATATGTAACCATAAATCCAGATGGATCTGTGTAGTGTTTTTGGAAATAAAATTCGGCTGCTTGTTGATAAAAGAAGCATACAGCTAGTAAAAAATTGTGTTTCATACCTGTTGTAAAAAAATGTTATAATCATTCAGTGTTAATGATTCTGTAATATCACAAGCCTACAAAATGTAAAAGGGAAAATAAAGGTTATCTGATCTTTTACTTCATTTTTAAAGGAAGCAGATAAGAAAATTAAACAGTTGAAAGAAAATTGTGATGAGCTCTCTGAAGAAGTGATACAAAGGAAAGCAGAAATTAATGCAATAAAGGAAGATGTTTCATCCAAGCAAAACCTGATGTTAATAGACAAGAAAGAAGTGGAAAATCTTCTGGAGAAGCAGGCTGATTTAAAAGTAATGCAAAATTAATTGTGTGTATGTGTATCTCTGTGTGTGCATGTGTGTGTCTATGAGTACATTAATTTGTCCAAGGAAATGGAGAATCATCTGGGTGTTACTTGTCATTCCAAATTAATTAGATGTCATTCCATTATATATTACATCATTTTTCAATAAGTGTGAAACATGCTGCTGTGCCATATCCATTATTACGCTTTTAGAAAAAAATAATCATAATGGTTTTTATTTAAAAAGTGGTTTCTCTAATGACATGTTTGCTATTTTATATTATTGTAGGCTGCTCTAACATATGCTTAGATCCAAGTTAATTTAGATTTATGCTGAGAATTAAAAAACATACACAGGTCTTTGCCATTTTCCTTTCTGTGGTATAGATAACATAATCAGGTGTATTAATAATATTAAAGCATAATTTTTATCTTGCAGACCTAGTGAATTGGTAAATATTATAATATTTAGTTTTTAAACTAGCAGTTCATGTAATTAAAAAATATGCTTCTTGCCCAGTTTCACAGCAGTTCTAGGTAAATATTACTACTATGAAATCTCACCAGATTCTGAGGCTGTCAATCTAAACTTTCTGTTTTGTCACTAGATTGAGCTAGCTAAGATCCTTGGTGTTCCAGCACAACTTGGAAAACAAGCTGCGAAGATGAATCAGAAAAAAATGTATGCTTTTAATAAATAATTATATATGTATATATATTATATATGTATGACTTGATCCATTTGTTGGAGATGGCTGACTATAGTTGTTGATTAAAATTAGGATGAACATTTAATAGAGTATCTATAATCCACTTAAAATCCATGAACTATACTGAAAAATACAGTATATGCAGTGAAATATTTTAAATTTAAGTACATCAAAGGAAAATCTAGAACAAAGTTTGAACAAAAATTGCTTAATCATCTTACTGTGCTGCGTTACTATGTCAGATCTACTTAGTAGATTTTTAATGGAAAATAATGTTACCATGTAATCTAGCGACTAGGCTTTTTTACAGTTTCTAGTCCTCAGTGACTGTATATTAGCTTACTTATATTTGCCTCATGGAACTAGCAGCTTTCACAGCTAAGAGTCTGGCCTGAGCTAAGGAGTCATTCTTCCTTGATACTTCTGTGCCAGTTTTTTAGTCAGAGGTGCTTTGCTGTAAGCTTCTGATGTGAATTATGGTCTCTAATATTTCAACATGGAAAATGGAAGCCAGTAGCCAGCCTTTTATTTCTCTCTTTGATGTAGTTGCGTTTTTTCTCCTCTGAAGAATGACGTGCTCCTTTCTGGAGCTTCTGGCCTTGGGAATAATATTTAGAAGTGTCACATCAATGTACCTAGTAGTTTTGACAGAAATCAGTTTGCTAGAAGTCTCTTTAATACTGTCATGGTGCTAAGCTCCTTGTTTGTCCCATGACCATCTTCAATTTTATTGTTGAACTGTATTGGCATTTGAAGATTTTAACTGTATGTCGTCTGCTTTCAAACGTCTAGTATAGGTAGTTGTGGTGTTGAAATGGTTTTGTGTGTCCATGGAAACTGGCAACTTACACTTTATCATTTAAATATGCCTGTGGAAATGTGAACCCCTACTGTTTTGTTAAAATATGTCCACAGTGATGCAGAGAAGAAGAAAGAAGCCCTTAATGACCAAATAAAAGAGTTGAGTGGTACCCTGAAAGCTGTTGAAAAAAGGACTGAAGAGATTTTGCAAGAAAGAGAAGACGTAATGAAAGAATTGAATAGGAAACAAATTTTGCTGGAAAGAGAAGAAAAAGAACGCATTGCTTTGACAAAATTACTAGAAATCAGCAGAGAGAAGGGATCAACGGCCCTTTCAGACAGGTTAGAGTAGTAGACATAAGCTATGTAGTATGCATGAACAATTTTCGGTTCTCAAAGACTATTTCTTCTTTTGCACAATTGCTTATGTTTTCAAGTTTTATGCCATAACCAGTGCAGACTAGATATTATCAGGCTTGTTTTTGACCTCAGAAGTGTTTATATAAACTACTAGGATCTAGGATCTGGCTTGAAAAATAACATCAAAAAACATAAGCTTTTGATAAAATCCTGGGAGACTGCAACTGAATTTTGCTCTGAAAGGGAAATCTTTTCGAGGGTTTCTCTCTCCAGTGAAAATATTTTTTTCCTCTGTAACCCACACAAAGTAAATTGAACAAGAAAAAAATATGTCAGTATTTTCATTTTCAAATGAGGATCATAGATTTCTGTACTCATGTACTCCTGAATTTCAGTGGGGACTGGTTACTCATCTCTTTAATGTTCCCTTGAATTATGAGCTTATATATACTTGGTAAAGTAAAATAAACTGTTAGGTTGATTGCAAGCTTCAAATGATTCCTTCTTTGCAGAGGAAGATGTATAGGTGTTATCATGGCCATACACTTAGCAACAATGCTTTTGCCTTCAAAGTTTTATGTCAAAGGATAGTAGCACTTTAAATTGAAATATTTGAGTGAAATGAACATTCCCTCATACTAAAAAAAAAAGTGTTTTATTTTTCTTATAAGTAGCAGTTTCTCTGGAATTTTTAGCATATTTAGAACAGGCTGTGAGACCTCATTGACATCATTAGGAATATTATAATTGATTAAAGTTATTAAAATGCTACCTTTTTTGGTAATTCATGTCAGTAGTTAATGATGCAGTACTCAAAACCCATTAAAATGATCATAGCTGTTTTCATACATGTCTTGGTCAAGTTACTTGTGTTATTCTGTGTCTATCTATATAGAAGAGCTCTGGAAGATAATTTAAATAAATGTGTCTTGGAGAAAAAAAAGCAACATGATATTCTCATTCACAAGCAGACTCAGAAAGACATAGAACTGAGAAATTTAAAAAAGATGGAGTTACAACTGAATGTGATTTATGATTCCTTGAAACAAAATAAGTCACAGCATAAAAGACTCAAAATGGAGGTCTGTATAAATCCATTGATCATAAGAATTTTAAATTTTCTTGTAAGAAATCTGTCTATGAAATCTTTTGGCTAGTCCTAAAAGGTGGAAGGGGAGAAGACTGTTTTAAGTCTTACGCACATAGAAGTGTCAAGAGTGTTGCTACAACTAACAAAGGAACCTCTAGGTGCTCTGGCTGCGATACAAACACTGCATCAAGATATATTTGGACTATTCTTAAGAAATGGATTTTAGGTGAGAGCATCATATCAAAGAGAACTGGGAGATTTTATTGGCACTCTGGTGTCGTCTCTTCCTTTAAGCACTGTGGAATATGAGTGAAATAATATAGTGACTTGTCCATTGGCATCAAATAGGTTTGTATCAGAAAAATACAGTCAAGTACTCCCTGGCTCCCAAATGATGCAAAGATGTATTTTTAAAAAAATTTTAAAGTTGTTTGTATGTTACTGTAAATAATTTATAATGTATTTAACATTATTCCAGGGGATAGGAAACTAGCACTATATTGCACTAAGCAATATAGTGCACTATAGCACTATACAGCACTAAGTTCGGTATTAAATAATATGAAATAATTTCCCATATTCTCTTTGTTTCTACTCAGATTTCACCTTCCTCATTTCCTTCTTGCATTAGCATTTCACCCATTCCTCTTCCCATACTGATTTACTCTTTTCTTCTACTATGCTGATTTTAAAGGGCAGTATCATTCAATTTGTCTATTCAAAGCATTTCCTTTCTTTTCTCCTTCCAATTCTTTCTTAAAACTGTACTTTGTCTGTAACTTTTTCACAGTCTCTTCCTCTTATCACTGGTTTTTGCATTCTCTCTTTCTTAAACTTTTCTCTTATACTAGCTCCTTGCTTACTATAAATTGTAAGAGTCTTATAAAATTAATCTTACTTAGTCAGGTGAACATTTTTTCAAAGAACTTGATGTTTCCTACCTTGAGAGAGTGTCCTTGAAAATTTTCTAAGCAATTCAGGGCAGAAAAAAAGTCTTATTTACATCACAGTAAAGCTTTTTAAAATAACTATATGATATCAAAACTAATACATAATACTTAGCTTTGCTATTAAAAAAACCTCTAAACATTATTCAATAATAATATTTAATATTATTAAATAATACATTTTTTTTCTGTCTCCCCTGAGATTCCCCCTGAATTCACATGTGTATTAATTACCTAGTAATATAAGCCCACCTGGCAGGATGGAAGAAAGCTCTGTAACTACATAAAAAAGTTTCTAGATTGAATTTCCTGAAATATTGATTAAAGGGCTGACTCATATTCCAGACTTTGATCTTAAAGCTCACACTGCACGTCTGTTCAGTATCAGCTAAGAGAATCTAGGAAATAGTACTTGTTCCTGTGTTCCTATTGAAGAAATATTCCTGGAGGAAGAACCACAATTGCTCAAAAACATGTAATGCTCAAATCAAATGCCATAACTCACCTACAGCTGTGGTTAGACTTCACAGACCTGGGTGAGATCCAAACCCAACCCAGCCCAACCCCTTCACACTCTGAAAGGGCAAGGCCTGTAATGAAACCCTTAAAGCTGAAGTTGCATTGCAAAGGATTCCCTCAGTGCTAACGCAAGGTTATCCTATAGGCTTGTTAGTGTCTTGCCAGTAGCATCATTGTGAGAAATGGGGGAAAGGGAATGCCAGTAGAGATAGCAGTGGAATTCTAAGCAGTATTTTACTTCAGAAGTTGCAGAATGCTACCCTAACACAAACAGGCCATGGCAATATAGCTGTTTTACCCCATCCTCCCACGCTCTGTGTTTTCTACAATTCCTTTCTCGGCTCTTTTAGAAAAACAAATGTGAAATCGCCGCTCCTCTGCAGTATGGTCAGTTCAAAAGCAGCACTGGGGTACAAAACACTATAGTGGCAAGCTTGATTCTGCTTGGCTTTTGCTATCTCTTTTAATTTGGAAGACTTGGAAGCATACCTAGGAAAAGTTAAAATATTTTAAGTAGTTAAGTTCCTTTAGCTACTTAAAAAGCAGATTTACATTTATTCATTGTGATGCCAAGTGAAAAATTCACAAGAATTAATTGCTAGTATTAAAATGTGATTGCAGAAGCAGCAGTACATCAGTGTGCTTCCCCTAATTTCTCTCACTTTAGATCATGCGCTAAGTGCAGAATGACTGGTTTGTAGAATAAGGAAACTATAGGAACACTTCCTTCAAATGTGTTTTTCTTCTTAGTAAGTTGTGAAAGGTCAGCTATTGCTAAACGCCGACATTCTGTGTGAAAGAGAACTGGCCGCTCCGGCCATCTCCAGCCCAGAGCAGAACTGCAGTTCCTCTCCATGCATGCCTTCTCTTCGGTCAGGCCAACACAGAGGCAGCCAAAAGTGCCTAAGTTTAGTCATGCCTTATGCGAACAAAAGTCCTTAATGGATTAAAGATGTTTATATGAGCTTTCTACTTTTAGACTCAAGAACTTGATGGCATCTTTAGAATCTCATCTCAGAAATGTAGAAATGCCTGCTTACAGCCTTTTACACAGCAGAAGTGATAACTAATATATGCTCCACAGAAAGGTTGTGTTTGCTCCTTCCACACCAGCGAAAGCAACGTGCTTAGAATAGGTTTTATTGACCTTTTACCAAACCTAAGTCAAACCAAATCTGTTTCAGAGCTGACAGCTGAAACCAAAGTAACTCCAAAGGTTGACCTTTACTGTGCCTCTTGTTTCTCTTTCCCTTAATGCAAGTAAACAACATCTAATTTTATAATATTATCACAGAAGTGAAAACCATAAGTGCAAAACATCTTGTTATCTATATTGAGGTATAGTGTTTTGAACTGTAGCATCTGGCTGAGATCTGAGAAGGGTATCACAATGTTGGGTTATTACCTTTGAAGAGCTTCCAGATATGTCATTCAGTGTCATCTTTTCCCCACCTGTATGAATTATAGATTTGCAATTATGGACAAGCAACATATGCCTGCATAGTTTGCCTGCTGTATTTATTTCTTACTTCCTTATAACCGTAAAGAATTTTTAAGTGAAGTTAGTCGCTGTGAGACCAGTACAACCTTCTGCCTTATGAGATATATCATGCAAGTCGTTGTAGTGGGATTGTTCGGATATGTTTTAATCAGAAAGTAATTTCTAATGTGTCTTCCTTCACACACTTTATTTTAAAATCTGACTGAATAAACAAATTTTCCCATAATGTGCAATAAAAAAATAATACGTAAGTGTTTGTGTTGTTAGTTTTGACTTTCTAGAACCTAAGGAAGAAAAAATCTTACTTCAATTACTAAAAGCAAAAACTATTATATCAAATCTACACAGATGTGAAATACTGACACTATTAAAATCAGTGGTAAAACTATTTTTTCCTTCAGTAAGGTCAGAATTTCACTCAGAAAATCTTCTGTGAATTTAGAAGGTGACATATTTACACGGTCGCTTGTAGTGATTATTTTTTTAAATGACGGTTTAGTTTTTTAAAAACATAACCCTTATAAATTCATTACTTAAACTGGGCTTTGTGAAGTTTAGTGTTTACAATAAAATTCTTAAAAGAAAAATTTGAGAAACTTGGTTATGTAGCTCTTGTAACAAGGTTGAAAATTCATTTCTTAATGTGTGTGACTACTTTAAATAGGTTATCTGCAGTTTACATTTTTTGCATCTTTTTTGTATCACTCAGTGTGCTTGGTTTATTTTTGTAGGCAGAAGACATCCCTAAGAGTAGTGGTGCATTGTTAGAGAGACGACGAGAACTGCAGAAGGAAGTTGAAATGACCAAGAGAAGTTTAGCTGAACAGGTGCTGAGTTCTGCTTTCTCATGCTTTTTCACTATAACAGTCAGGTTTCAATCATGAGAATAAAGGGACTGTTTGAAGAAAAAATGATGGGAGTTTCTAGTTGCATCTTTCTAGTGAGAAAACATGCTGTAGTAGTTGTTCAATCTTAACTACTTGTTTGTAATATATAAAAAACATCTTTCAGTGTTACTGGTCACATAGTAGAAGGCAGAAAGTGAATCTAATTTCTAAGATAAATCTTGGAATATCATTAACTACAGTACAGCTGGAAATACGATGGATATAAATTTGCTTTGGATATGGCACAATGTCTTGTTGAAACAAGGACAACTCAGCATTTGTACATTATAATTTTTCATCTTCACAGTTTTGTCATTTGTGGATGTCTGTCTATACTTGGCAGAGCCACATAGTGTGGAAATGCTGATGTCTTGATTATGAAAGTATTAATACTTGCCGTCATATAAAAGAATTTATAAGAAGCAATATATTTCAGACATACCTTCTTCCTAAGACCATACCTCCTTATCTTCTTACCCTTATATCCATTTTCTTTTTGTACTGTCTTTGAATTTGTTGGCATTATCAGGTGGGATTCAGCTTGTGTTTTAGTACCTATGCATTCGGTGTCTACATGTCACTATTTATGTGTGGGCTATGTATCTAATATGCCATGAGAGTCAATAACAATCCAGTCATGTAGTCAGTGGAGCCTAGGAAGCCATCCATACACCTCCTTCTAAAGAGGTTAGCCTGCATCGGGTAGAGCAAATAGCTCTTTAGAGTTCAATGGCTGTACTGACTGAATCTCCAGCATCTCTAGGCATCTAGATACTCTGCTCTGTTTTAAATGTCTAAATTTGGTCTCGTAATGTGAGAATTTGGTGTCTTCTGTTATGTAGTACAGACATGTCAAGACCTAACAGTAAACTTCTTTAAAAATTATATGGCCGTAAAGAACCATTCTGCCAAGTAGGCAATAGTTGAAAGACATGCTAGATTGAGGAAAAGAAATGCTTCTAGGTGATAAAATATTTTTACATATTATTATAGAGATCGTGCATGGTGTTTCAGCTGGTATTTTAAAGAAATATATATATTTTTAAATCTGTGTAGTCTGTATATATGTGTACTTTGCAGATAAATCCAAAGTATCTCCAGCTTTGGGTTTGCCAACACTGATACATTGATGCATAAGGAATTGAATTTAATTTTCTTTAGGAAATGATGTCAGATATGGATGCCCACATGTTAAAAGAATGTATTGCTGAAGAAGGCCGGCTTTTCAAAGAGCAGGAAAAATGCAGAAATGAGTTATCGAGACTGGCACATCTGACTTGGCTCAAAGTTGAAGAGAGGGAACAGAAATTTAGGGATGTTCAGAAAGCCCAGGTAAAAAAATTATCTCATATAATTACGAAACACTTCCAAAGTCAAAGTTGGTATATGGAGAAATTAAATTACTAGTGAGGAGAGCCTTATGAATTATCATTTTGCACTTTACTTTGAAGTTTCATCACAGCACAGGAAACTCACAATACTGTGTTGTTTTATTGGCAATTTATGGTGCAGTGCAATAGTATAGTAAAGTATCATGTCACAGTTGAAACAAGATATTTGAAAGGACATTTTATTTCAAGCCTGTGGGATACAGAGACAGAAAAGCAGATAGCCTCAAATGAGATTCTTGGAAGTAAAACCATTTGTTTTATTTTATGAACATATCATTCCAAGGAGAGGCAGCCATTTTTATTTTCCTGACACATTTCCAGGTGTAAATTGTTACATTAATGTGAAGAAAGATGGAAAGAAAACTTTTCCATTGGTCACAGAATCTTGGACTATTCATTGAGTTTGCTTCCTGCAGTTTGCAGGCATTATAATATCATATGTGTCCTGTGATGTTGCACAATTGACACTAACCGGTGGGTTCGTACATAGGAACAAACTATTTAGGCTTCCACAGTGTATGTCTGTATTCAAATAAATTATATAAGCTACCCTTCTAGCATTTTGGGAATCTTTGACTGCCTATAAAAACAGAGTAAGCAAACATGCCAGGCTTTGCACCTTCAATAAAAACCAGTCCATAAGCAGATCAAAAAAATAAACAGTACAAAGTAATGTACAGACACACACATGCTCGGAGTTGCAACCCAACATCCTTTGGCTTTTTTAATGGCAGTCTCCTCCTCCTGATCCCAGTGGGAGGTGAGAGAAGGCCTGTCCCTTGAAGGTTAATGACACAGGCCGTTAAAAACTGTATGCAACTGAAATCAAGAGGCACAGAGCTGTAACAAAATGTAACTGTGCTGTTCTACTCAAGCATCAGTGATTGTTTAAAAGCCAGAAAAGAGTGAAAAAGACATTTTATTTGAAAAAGTACAATTTCAGTAGTGCATATGCCAAATAGTTATATAGTGATGGAACCAAGAAGCTGATTAATTGAAACAGTAAAACCCCAGCTACAAGGGACAAAGCATTTTAAGATGCAGCATTAAATTATCTACATTAATAACAGTCATTGTAAGCTTAATACATGTGGAAAGACTATGTTCTTTAATGTTGTTACAGTAAAAGCATTTCATTACAATTAGAATAAGTTCTTAGAGTAATCTCTCCTTGCTGTCTTTTTCTCATCTAAGAGGAATAGCTGTTCTGAGTCACTTCTTTTAAGATATTTCTTTGATGTATCTAAAGTGCTCACTGAATTCTATTTAAATTTCAGATACAACTCCAAAATATTATTAAAGAAATAAAAAGAAAGGATCTTGAAATAAAAGAGTATAAAAAGAGGAAAAGAGAAATCCAAAAAGAGTAAGAAAATAATAATAACAATACCTTAGCTAAAAAAAACTTTTAAAGCAATTTTTATCCAAGTAATGTATGCATAAAATTATAATAATTATTTCTTTCACACTTGTCATTTCTTCAGACTCCAAGGATTTGCTGAAGTCTGTGATGTTATCCAAAATGAAAGGAATAAATGTGTAAATTTGGTGCATACTGCTCAGCAGAAAGCAAATGAAATTAAAAAACGGGTAAAATTGCTAGGAAATGAAATAGAAAATTTAAGAAATACTGTTATAACCAAGGAAAGGTGAGTTTTAAGTAAGCTATAGATCACAATTATAGAAATGTAAGATTAGAAAGAAACTTAAGAGATAATGTAGTCCAACTTCGGCTATGCCTATATCATCCTTGACAGTTATTATCCTGATTTTTAAAAACCTGATTCAAAGACATTTAGCAATGTCTTTGCAGTGACATTTAACCTTATATGATCTATTCCAATTTCATGTCACCCCAGCACTTCACAATTAGCTTGAGCATCACTGTGTGGCACACAGCATTTTTGAAGTTTGTCTGGCTACTCTCTCCCTTTCCTGTCATAAATTGTCATTGCATTTCCTTTGTATCACAGTTCTTGAGCCTCTAGTTATCTGCATTATCGCCATTTCATTCAACGTGAACACCACTGTTGTACTCACACTTGCTTATCCTTAGACAGAAGTTCAATACTTATGTGACTCCATGATAGACTGGTGCAATGAGTCACTAGCTAGAAATGTAGCTGTCTAATTATTAAATTAGAACAAACTGGGTTTCTTGGTTCAAACTCAAACTGAAGTTTATTGGATAATGTTTATTTCAGATCAAACAAAACATGGTTTCCATTTCCAGGTGATCCCAGTGAAAATGAAAGGTTACAGTCACAGCAAAGGATGAGGCAGACAGTGGGCACATGTGACTATTTTTTCATAGACCATTATAGTGGAGACGTCTTTTTGCCGTCTTTTTGTCATCCATAGTCATACCTATGGAAAATATTTTTAATCCCAGTAATAGACTTAAGTATCATAATATCACTGACCTAACTGCAACCTACACAGTTTTGAGGACAGAGTATCAGTCCAAATAAGAGAAAGGTTTTTCAGAAAATGTTTAATAACACATTGATTTTCTGCAACACTGTCGTGCTTTCAGTCTGAAACTTGCTTTACAGAAGTTTAATTCAATCCAGTAATCCCCTGTGGAACTGAAAAGTGTTACACACACAGGGGAAATGAACCAGAAGGCAGCTCATGCTTTGTACAGAGTAATTCAGCAATGCAATGGTGGAGCCCATGAGAGGAGGCAGGGTATTGCACCTACAGTTCTGTATTTTAACAGCAAACTGTGCTTCTCCTTTCACTACCTCTTTTCTATCTTGACCTGAATGTCTCCCCAGTGTAGACAAAGTAGTGATACTGGATCAAGAAGTGATCCTTACCGCAGATCAAATGCGGTAGCTCTGAGTTCCACGTCGTAAGCAAATGAACGATGTGTGTAGTAACAAGAATCTGGCTTTTAAGTGAGGGGCCATCATCTGGTGGCCAGCAAGGTTGCTGGAAATAATGAGTTCTGGACCCATTTTTATGGATCTATAATGTGATCTTGTCACTAACCTTTTGTTGTGATTTTTTTTTTTCTTGTCAGTCAAACAGGGAAACTGATAATTTTCTTTCCTGTGTGCATGTTGTGATATGTTGTTTTATAAACAATAAACTTAGAGACCTTGGAGCTGCAACACAAAAATTATTTAAATATCTCTCCTTAAATAGAAGGGCAAGATTTTTACACATTAAGAATTTGGATCACAGTTTATGCTTCTGTTCTTGAACTTTATTTCTTACAGCCCCTTGGGCTACCCAGTGGAGAAGAAAAGAGCTGTAGCGCGGTGCTCCATTTATAGCATTTTCCTTGGGCCATAATCCAGTTCTCTTCAAGCTGAAAGAGCTTGCAGAGAGAAGCTGTTCTCAGAGAGTCTTTCTACTTCTTGTAATGCTTCTGGGAATCAGAGTGACATTGGAGATTCTTTGTGTATTTGAGGAATCAGTTTAAGCTCTGCTTTTAATTGTTGACATCCCTTTCAAATTGAAAGGCCTAAAACCTTTCCTACTTTTCTGTTATGTTGAAGAAAATTGCAGAAACAACGTCTGAAGAATAGACATAATGTAGCAATTATAAACAGTCTCACAAATGATTATTGCAAAGTTGTACAACTCACGCATGAGATGAAAGAAAAGAAAAACCAACAGTGTCTGGATCTTGAGAAGCTTACCAATACGGTCACACACATTGAAGAAGAAATTGTGCGGCTACACAAAAAATATGAAAGGGCTATTCAGCAACATAATGAGAGGTATACATGTAAATTTTATGTAAATGTGTTTAATTTTTACATTCATGAATCAACAAAGTTTTTCAACTTATGAGCATTCCCAATTAGGAATACTAAAAGACGACTGCAATACAATGTTTTGCTAAATATTCTCTCTCGGTGCAATGTCAATGCTGCTTTGCATTACACAAATGTTGTTTCTCCATTGATGAAGATGTTAATTCTTCAAAACTATTGCTAAAAATACTGGTGGCTTGGCTGCTGAATATCTTGAGAGCTTATAGCCTCCTGCTCTGTTTGTGCTTTGTGCACAGATAAAGTATAAAAATGCAGAAGATGTAAAGTTCTCTGATCATGTTAATCCATTTTTAAATGAATGCTGTGGAAGGCCAAAAGAGCTGTTAAAATTATATGAATGACTACAGTAACCTTTGCAATTGTTTGTTCTCCGATTTTCACATTTTGTTACCTATTTAAAATGTTGTCATGGTATTAAAATAATATTTGTGAAACCTTTGTACATTTTCCCAGATTATTACTATTTTTCAAGGTTGCCAGTTATGTTCTTGAATGGAATACACTAAATATGAGTCAAACTTTTTTAAATTTTACCTTTCCATTTTGGGCTTATTGCAGTGGTCTTCTGCTCAGAAATCGAGAAGAAGAACTGTGCTTTTTATACGACAAAATAAACATGCAAGAGATGTTGTGTAGAAATGGAGATATTGAGATGCAAGTTATGGATGAAAAGATCAGATTTCTGAAGCTGAAGGTAGCTGAGAAGAGAAGACAGATTAAATTGCGTTTCAAAGCGCTCCCATTCAAACATGCCCTGGATGCTCATCTGGTGGTACTTCAGATACAGGTTGGTGGCAAAGCAAGCAGGTTTTTTTTTCTGTTTGTATTATTCTGTATTTTAAAACTTAAGCTAATTTCATAGGAGAAAATGTCTGGATGTACAAGGCTTACTAAAACAGAAAGTTCAATAGTACACCTGTCTATCAAAACACTGATGCATGCTTGTAAGTTCAGATATGTGAGTTTCTACGCTTATGTGTAACTGGCTGATGCACTTTGCTATGCACAGGCCAAACGCTCCTGGTATGGAATTTCAGCAAACCCACCCCACAGCCTGAAATGTCAGTATGACTAAGCTGGAGAATGGGAGTCATGGGGAAAAAATGGAACATAGATAAAAATTTGTTGAAACTGTATTGATGGGGGTAGGTGGAGGGGTGGGAGATATACTTAGCTCTTCAAATTTCTAAAATAATAACTCAATTCACACTTGACCCTGAGCCTACTCTGGAAACTCTGCTGCCTACAATGATATAATCCACATATATTTTCTTCCACACAAAAACAGTGTAAGTTTTAGTTCTAGTTACAACATGACATTAAACAACTAACAAACTGCACTGTTCGGGACATTCTTTCCTTGCTTTCTGAAATGGCTCATTTACTTTTGACCTTATCTCCAGATGGGAATTTTTTCCATACATATTCTGTTAGTGCCTGCATAAAACTGTGAATTAGGGTGCCTTTCATTATTGCATCTATGCGAGCTGTGACTCACTTAAAAAGTGCTTGCACTATTCTCTTACTTCTGGTCTTTTCAAGCAATCGTATGCTCTGCTAAAGAATAAAATGTTGTACAATACCTTATGTAAATCGTACCCCAGCGAACTTTACAGTGCCCTTACAGATTTAAATGATGAAGAGAGGGAGTATGAAAAAATGGTGATAGGCTAGAAAAAAAGAGATATTATTAGAATGAGACTGAGAGTCACCAAGACAAACGCAGTAACAAAATGCAAATTATTTTTGTGAGTTGATAGTCAATTGTGAAACTTTCATTTTTCTGTTCTGCATTCCTAAAACTTTCTCCTTTGTGATGATGGTTCATGTGAAGCCTCAAGTCACAGTTAAAGGGAGGCTATTGTTACAGGTACTTTAAATCTTTTTGCAATATCAACATAAAATTAAAAAATAGGAAAGTACAGTGTGTTGTGATATTACTCATGGAGCAGTCTTAATAAATGTTCCCAAATCAGAGATTTTCCAGTGAACAATGGCAAATAACCAGTTATCAGCTTTTAAAATGTAACTAGATACTGTGGCTACCGAATATTACAGGTTTGAACTGGCTGTTAACCCAGCCATCTCTTTATGTTCAAACTTTTGATGCATTAGTGTTTTTCCTCCTGCTGCCAATAGCCATTATGTCTAGTGAGAAATCATTTGGCTTTATCTCTGTGATTTAAATAAAAGCTATAAGCCCAAATCTGAATTCTGGTGTTGGTTGCCAAGTTCAGATTGCTAATTCCTGTACCAATTACAGATTTGGCCCTGTGTAAAAATCTGACTCAGCATCTGTTCACTTACGATGAGCAAAGGCTCTTACAATAATGATCATTTGCACAAGGCTTTAACTCAACGTGCTGAATACAGATCTAAGTCTCTTGTCTTGTCTATGAAACCAACCTCTGAAGCCAAGCTGAAATCCGAAGATGTGGTACCAGGAGCTCCTTTTGGACTACCATTTGTCTGTCTTTCCATTTAGGTAATTATAAAAGTTCAGAGAGAGGATCAGTCCACCACAGGACTATGAAATCCTGATTTCTCTCAAAGGCCCTTAGACCTCCTGTAATGCAGACTGTCAATCTCATTCCTGAGTTCTCCTCTCAGTTTTTATTTCTCCATTCTGTTGTGACTTTGTGTAGGAGCCAGCATGCCTAATTCTCACATTGTGTTAGGAGCCCACAGAACAAATTATCCAGGTAAGTGAGCAAGGCCTCTTTATTAATGGAAAGAGCTGGGTGTCTCTGTCTCCAGAGGGAGATCCTGATAACCTTACTTAACTCATATATTCTCACCAGATGCTTTAATTAGCACTGAATTAGCTGTTCTGAGATGGGATATCTATTTCTCTTGGAGATTCACCTCTTGGAACAGATGGATGAATGAGTACACTGTATTCAAAAGGCTGCAGAAACTGCCCACAGGAGTGAATATTGTGAATAAAGTGCCAATATTGCTGTTGTGAACATAAAATTCATCTAGCTCTCCTATATTCCACATGAGCTTCTTAATCATCAAACTGATGTATGTTCTGCTTTTCATCAGAAGACGCGTATTTCCACACAGGAGTGAAACACTGGTGAATAGGTTTTAGCTAACAAAATACCATTGTCGTAAGCAATATCAGACCTCATCTAAGCAAGTGCTAGTAACATAGACTAGGTATTTTTCTTACTATCAGTGTAAAGCATTAAAAATATAAATACTTAAAGGTACTTCCTTTATCTGACACAAAAAAAATACCTGGTGAGATTCTAAGGTGGTTTTCCCTGGGCATGAAACCAACATAAATTTAATTGGGACTGCACATCATGGGACTGTTCCTGCTGACTGAAATGACCCATGAAAACTAATCTGCCTTCATGCATCAGTGAGAAATACTTACCATTAGTCATTAATTAGTCCAACACGTAGACCTGCTGAGCTGTCAAGATGCTGTAGATGGGAATTTCATGCCTCAGAGTTCGACTAACATACAGGGACTGACGGTTTATTTGAGGCATTTGGCATCAATGTTTGTACAGGTTTTAATACAACCCCACGAAAAAGTCCAGACTACATCATCACAGTCACAGAAAAATGGGGCTGGTAGAGAGGAAGAGAGTTTATGTAGGCAGTCCTGCTCCAACTCCAGCGTCAGACTGCCTGTCATTCCTGAGAGGGCTAAGCTGTGCTTTCAGACCACCACTGGGAAACCCCAGTTTCCCCAGCAAGCTATCCCAGTCTTTCCTTAACAGTGGAAAGATTTTTCTTAACCTTTAGCCTGGATCTCTCTTGCTGCAGTGTAAGAATATTGATTTGCATTCTGTCCACCAGAGAGATGACAAATGATAATTCTCTTTCTCCCTGCAACATTTCATGTTCCTGGAAGAAAGTTAATCGTGTTCCTCTCCCATCCTTTTGCTAGGCTACACAACCCTGTTTCTTTCCATCAGTCCTTACAGATCTTTCTTAGATCATTCTTTTTTTATATATATTTCTTTTTTTTTGGCAGCTCAGTCTTTATTTTTCTTGAGGTGCAGTGCCTAATATCAGTGGCTGAGAGTTAAAGCATTGATTCAGGCATTCTGCAGGTTATATTCCTGCTTACGTGTCCAGGTACGATCGTATCCTTTCTTGCAATGTGATATATTGACTCATCTTCATGTAAATGTATGTAACAACCAGATCCTTTTCTACAGAAAGGGTATCTAATCAGTTGATCTGGATTCTGTATCTGTACAGAGATTTTTTTCTTGCCTATATGAAGCACCCTGCATTTGTTATTTAATATTATCTCTTTTGTTCAGACCTTTTTTTCAGACCAAGGTAATTTTGAATTTGAACCCTCTCCTCCAAAAAGTATTTGCAGTTCTCGGAGCTTAATCTCATCCTACTGATGTAGTATTTACCTTATATTTTCATCAAGAACCCATTTCTGTGGCTTGTATATGAGAATGTCATATGAAATAACATTGAAGCTATATAAAAATCAAGATATATGATATCTACAATTTGTCATCCACACACCTGTTAAATTATCGTAATAGGAACTTGGTCTGGTTTGGCATGACTCAACACGCCGATGTTGGCTATTATTCCTACCCTTTTTCTTTTCTAGCTGCCTACCAAGAAAGCTTAATGATTTGTTCCAGATTTATTCTTCAGAAAGTGAAGATAAGTTATCCATAGTTACATAATTCCTTTTTCCCCCATTTTTAAAAATAAGTGTGATATTTGCCCTTTTCTAGTGCTCTGTGTACCTCACCTACCTTCTCTGAGATTTCCAAAGTAAGCACCAGATCTCCACTTTTTCAGACCCTTCCCTTTATTTAGGTATGTGCTTACCCTCATCTGTTCTTTCTTCAGCAATCCCTCCTGACTATCCCTTGTATCAAATCCAGTCCAAGAAAGAATGGATTTTTTTTTTATTACTTAGAATGTCTTAGAATTCTGATAGTCTTGTCCAAGGCAAACACTACAAATTAGGAGAAAATAAAGAAAGATGCCTATAGTCACATCACTTAAGCAGACACAGAACAGCGTGGTTATCTTTAATGTGCTTTGTTTTCTGTATTTTTGGATTAGCCTGTGTCTAATCACTCCTAATTCATATTGGATTTAAAAGTAAGCCTAGTATGAATATTTTCATGGATTTTTTTTTTCTGGTTTGGACAGTGGTTTTGCTGCAGCAGTCCTTCTTCTCTAAATTAACTATTCAATTCTACAAAATCTTACTTGGTGAGCTGTCCCTCATCTCATTAAGGCACCACTGCCTGCAACAAGGCATTTTCAGCTGAGTTAGTGGTTGAGAAATTTGTTCCCAGATACGAAGCAGGACTGGAAGCATACCTGCATCTTGTCGTTTGTGCTAATCCTGCTCATACATTCTTCCACTCTATGTATTATTGGGATTAAGTATTAGTAGTTTATAATTGAAATAAATAAACAAATCCTTCAGTACCCCTGAAACTAGTTACGCAGTGAATGGCATTCATTTTAAACCGGATCATGATTTGCCAAGGGAGTTGTTCATTACAGTCATTTAAGGTTTTTACTTTGCCTATTCTTAGACAAAGTGTAAAAGAAAGAGCTGCATTATGGGTTTTTTTTACCAGAAAAAGAAGTATTTAAGACAAGTGTTCTAGTAATGTTCCATAATCACCCGAGACAATCTGTCTGTTTTCCCTTTTCCAGTGAAACATGATTTGTTAACTTCCAGCAAACAAACCCCATCCCAGTAGCAACATCTAAACATTTACTTCACCTTTTGGCTGACTGTTCATAACTTTAAGAGCCAGTGACCACTTATTTCCTTAATAATATCACCACCTACAATTGCTGGCTAGCATTTATAGCAGCTCACTTGGGTCACATTATGTTCAAGCTAATAGATCAAGGTTGGCGTGACAATGCGCTGACAGATGGCCAGGTGTGTATCAAAGCCCAAAACACCACCACTGTCCAAACATGAAGAAACGGTCCCAGTCACTCCTTCAGCGGGTATTTATGCGAAATATGGATGTCCCTCTAGCCCATTCTGGGAAGCATTACTCCATGGGAAGGTCTCACATCAGAAAGGTCAGGGAACACCTGCCTTTATGGGACCCAGGAGTACCACATCGCTCAGTGTCACCACTGAGTCACCCCAGGACACGAGCCTGGGAACTTTAATGTGGAAAACTTGGATGCCTGTAGGGGTGAGAGCTTTAGTGCTAAGCCGCAGGGAGGCGGGACTGTCAGATCGAACTTGCAACCAAACTGTCAGGCACTTGCATCCTTCTGACATCCCTAAATGGACTCTGTGGGTCCAACAGAAGATTGTAGGGAATAAAGTGGAAAAAAAAAAAGCTCATAATCCTTCATACTACCACCCCCTGCCCCAGCCCAAGGAAACGTCTGTTGGCACTGCAGGATCAAGCTGATGACATACATCCACCTCCAGTTCCATAGGGAAATGTTTTCCCAGTGTTTGACCAGTATCATTTTGCTTAGTCCTACACCACCTGGGCAGCCCAGATGTCTCCTAGCAAGGCTGAAGTCTTGCTTCTATGCTCAGGAGCTGGCAGTGAAGCCACCCCAGCTGCTTTAGTGCAGTTCTCCTGGTGTAAATCAGACACACCAAGACATTCCATCTCTGGTCATGTAGTAATAATGGGGCTTTTGGCTTCTTGTCTGAAAAAAATAACCCTTGTGGTGTTTTGTTTGCTAGTATTCCCAGTGCAAGGACAGGATTAAAGAGCTGGAGGAAATCCTTGATGACCCCGGGAGTAAGAGCAGAAAGCGAGACTTGGGAGGGAAGGACCCATCTCCACCTGAGCTGCGAAAAAAGATTGAGCAGGTAACATCACTTCTCATGTCACGAGCTCTCATGCTGACTGACATCCTTTAGGAAAAGCAAACCATATCTTTTATTTTCAAAATAAACTTTCTGTAAGAGGAATTAAAATCATTATGATTGGCTAAAGGGAACTCCAGCCCCATGTCTGCTTTCCAGGACAAGTGGATGTGGGACATTTTGACTTCTTCCAGCAGAGGCTGGAGAAGGGGAGCGCTGTGCGGTGTACCTGGCTGCGCAGCGTCCGCTGCTATGGCCGTTCGCACCATTGGCACTTCAATGCAGAGCCTCCTGCTTCACTACAGGAAGGCACAGAAAAGGCAGCAGAGGGAAACAGATGCAGAATAATAAACTGCTAACGAACGAACTGATCGTTCTGCTGCTATCTGGCTATTAGCTGTTCCACTATGAGGGGCTGCAAGCCGGAGGCAGGGCCACCACCCTCTTAACAAAATCTGCCTACGTGACAGAGGATCAAACACCCTTCTCAGGCTTGGCTTCACTGCTTTGTTTCCATGCCGGACAGGGAGCTCCAGAGCAGACCTTTGTGGAAGCGGCAGCCAGGCCAGCCAAGCATCCTGACAGCAGCACCAGCAGCCACTGCCAGAGCTAATTATTGGAGCTAATGCTTCAAAAGGAAGCATTAGCTCCAATATGAAAACCAGTTTCAGGGCATCTCCTGTATGGCATAGGGGGGGGAAGGTAAAGGAACAGAACGAGCAACTAGAGTATTTTCTTATATATTTTTGTCTGTCCCATTTATAGAGGCACAAAACTCCCCCCTGTATGTAGTGTTCAGGGGGGTTCCGGAGGCGGTGAAAGTTTTAGGGTAACGGCAGGCTCGGAGCAGTACACACTGAAAGTTCTCCTCTGAAATCCAGTTTGTAATGATTTACCGTGAACACTTAGCAGTATCTGTGTGAATTACTTGAGCTTTTGGCTTTACTCTCACATATTCCTTGGCAGAAGGGAGCTCTGCAAAGCCAAGCAGGCTACAACGCAGCCCTCTATTATCAAACTGCACATAAAAAACCTGGGTTTCTTGGAGTCATGAGATAAGTTTAAACATTCTCTTTCACTCTCCTTGTGCTTTTAAAGTCTTTTAGTTGCATGGCATTTTCTTTTTTAGTCCTTGGAGCCTGGACTTTCAATTTTTTTTTTAGCAGCAGGAAGGAAAAGCTATTACTTAAAGCAAGAGCTGAAAGTTTCTCATTATGGCATAACTCAAGGAACCAGAAGTTTAAAAAAAAAAAAAAAGTCACTGGAAGAAAAACAATTGCTTTCAAGAAAATCACAGCAAGGCAGTAATATTGCTGGTGTAACACCCTGCCCTCCAAAAGGGCCTGATATGGAAGAACTGTATGACTGACAGTAACAAACTGAACCAACTTTGGCCTGATACTTGGCAGAGTGGGTGAAAATTTTGAGAAAGCTGATGGCAAAGTGATTATGGCTGTTCACTGGTATTATTTCAGCCGCTCAAAGCGATCACAGGACCTTGTGTTGCCCCTTCCCCTGCCGTTTCCCTACACCCTGTACACTCCTTCTCGCTGCAGCTGCAGGTGGAGCTGGTGCAGAAGGAGAAGAAGCTGCTGGAGATAGAAGCTCTCTACAAGCATGTTTCCCAGCTGGCGGACAGAATCCAGGCCACGGCAGAGGAGAGGAAGCAGGACACACTGCTGTTAGCTAAAAGGGTAAGAAGGGCATTGCACGCTCTGCTCGCTGGCCTATACAAAATGAAATAATATCTGGGCAAGGGGTAAGATGAGTCACTTGCAAATTACAAAACTAGTAGCTGGAAACATTCATAGGCAAATCATTATGTTAGTCTTCAGAAATTATAGACATTTAGTAATAATGGCAATACAGACACAGCAAGAACATTAGGTGAGGGTACTTTCTTTTTGAAAGCAAGTTGCATCATGAATAGTACCTTTCACTAAAATACAGGATTAGTTACTTCTCAGGTCGAGTGCTTAGAGACTTGGGAGAATCCTCCTTTTGCATGTGTACTTAACAGCCCTTCTACAACAAACATTTTATGGATAAAAAAAAAAAACACGGAAAAGCCAGGTAAGTTCTACATGCCTCCAACACAGACAAAGATAAACTTGGTATCTGGCTGAAAGTTTCTTAGTTATTTAGGTAGGGAGAAGCACACAGGAAAGAAATGTTATTTTCAATAGTTACTTTTATACAACTATAGCTATTTTCTTTTAACTGCCAGTAATATTGTTTGGGGAAGAGCAAACCCCACCTCCTTAATGAAAAAGCTCCAAATACAGCAGAACTGAGTGAAAGACAAAAAAAAAAATGCAAAGTAATTAATGTAAAATAAGGCCAGGGTTGATTTTTTTTTTTCTTAGGCGTTAGGTTTGGCACTAAGGCTTAAAACAAAAAACAAAACACATCTTTATAGTAATCTTCAAATTTCCACAGGCAGAGAAATAACATGGCTTTTACTTGGGTTTGTGAAATCATGGCCATGGGCTAATGAACTACGGAAAAAATGGCAGCGTGACAAAAGTTACATCTGAGTGCTCTGACTCTCCCAATCCCCTATTAGTCACTTAAAAGAGAGTATTTCAGTTGTGCTGGGGTTTAACTACGCACAAGGTCCATCGGAATCGGGGTTTAATACCCGCCTTTGAGGGCAACGGGAGTGTTGCTATTCCGCTGAAAAGGGCAGGAGGCAATTACAAACCTGCGTTGCTGTACCTTGCATGGGAGTCAACGGGACTTCTTACGCTGCCGCCTTCTGTGGTTCTGAGTGTACACAGAAACATACATCCGGGTTCATTAAGTCCTTTTCAAGTATGGAACTATTTTTTAAAACCTGGCCAAGTTGGACTTGTTTTCATGAACTTAATACTTACCAAAGTGTCATGACCAGAAGGTGTCTAAAGGAAAGCCCTAACTAAAATTCAGTTGTTACTTGTTCCAGACAAATGAACTGCAGAAAAAGATAAAGGACAGAAGCCAGAAGATCAGGGCTCTGCTTGCAGAGTTATCCATGAAGCAAGCACTTGTTGTTAAACTCCAGCAGGAAATGAGAGACAAAGAACAATTTTTGCTGACTGTTTCATCAAGGATAGATCAAGGCCTTCCTCCTCCCAAAGAAACAGAAAATGAATGGTTGAAGGTATTACGCAATGAGAAGATGCAAAAAGAAGCAGCTGAAGCCAGAGCTAAAGTAAGTTTTTCCCATACATTGCAATTGGATCTTCAGCCCCATCTTGTCACCGCTCTAGCCTGTCTTTCTGAAAGAGCCATGCTAGCTCACTGCGTAGCTGCTCCATGAAAACATGGAGCTCTAGGAGTCAGTGGAGATGATGGCATAGACTTGAAACAACAACAGAAGTGCCACACTGTGGACCTGTGGAGTTATAGCTGCAGTCAGGCACATGCTTAGGACCGGTCATTGAATGTTAAGGAGAGAACAGATTACGCTAAAAGGAAGATGTGCCTTCAATTATTAAAGTAATTTGTGTGACCATGTTTTAGGATGACTGGTGACATAGCCACTAGTGAAGTGTTGCTTTCCATCTGATTTCAGGTAAAGCTGCAAAAGGTGAAATGTGGGTTCAGGAAAAACACGTTTAGCATCCTCCAGGTACCGGATGCAATGAACATCAGATCAGAAGCAGCAAAAAATCAGATTGCTGGGCAAGCCACTGAGGGTAGGCAGGGCAGTGTATCAAATAGTGCTTTAAATTCTACACGGCTAGATACTGTGCCTCCTGAGTTAAGACCATCAGTGATCCCTGAGTGGAGAGCTCCTAGAGAAGAAGTAATAGTATAAAATGAGATGTGCATACTGAGGGAACTCTTGCTGATGAGAAATCAGCTTTGCTGTATGAATGCTTTAGTTGATCACTCCAAGGGGATTTGAAAGGCACACAAAGCTGGGAGAGCAATACACCATGTATACACTTAAGAGAACTTGAAGCCACACAGAACGGCTGCAGTAAAACTGGTTTAGAATAAGAAACTTCTTTGTCATTAACACTTCTCATCATGCTATGACTCAGTTTCCTTTCAGTGCTATGGATACAAGCTCACTGCAGTAACTATTCAGGAACAGCTGCTGTCAGCGCAAATAAAGTAATGTTTTGAAGGATCAGAACTATTATCTTGTTCCCAAGATGTTCTGTGCACACCTTTTACAACTTTTATAAGTTAATCTAATCTGTTTTCTTCACAAATAACAAAAGCATTACAGGCTCAAATTGTATACTGTTTAAAAGGACAAACTCACATCTACATGGTCAATAGCTCATGCCTTCCTTTCGAGGAACACTTAATACCCCTCTGGGTTTCCTGGTTTGCTAAGGGCTAGACTAATGGCATTCTCTACATTGGCCCAGGAGAGTACTGGAATTTAAAGTGTATAATCACAAAGTGATCAAAAGATGTTTCTTTCACAGCGTGCTGCAGAAGAGGAACAAGCTAGAGCGCCCGGCTATATCCACACGACAGCTGAACAACGCCCAGCCGCCTATATCCCAGACGACGAATACAGCCTGCCATCGCCACGGCCCTACGGCGCTCTGGCTCCTTTCAAACCAAGTGAACCTGGTTCAAACATGAGACATTTCCGAAAACCGAGTGTAAAGCCAACTGAGATCTGGACAACACCTAAAGCAGGAGAGGCCATTACCAGTTGCTGAATCTCAAGAGTCAACAGCATTTACACTACACTGAAGGAATGTCCAGTAGTGTTTAGCCAAATTCCATATGGAAAACAAAGTAGTAGTTAATGCCAGAAGCATAGCTAAATAGTCGGTGATACAAGTTCCCTTCTCCTGGAGAAGCCTGGTATCCTAAATGCACTGCAGTATTTTAAAATGTTAAGAAAAATGAGTGATCATCATACTACACTTGTGGGGTTTTTTCCAGGTGAAGTTTTATTGCATCCGATTATATTTTATAATACATTTAATTAAAAAGAAAAAGCTAGAAAATCTTCTCTTGCTATTAATATAATACGAACGGTGTCCTCGTCACTGATATAAATACACCGACATAGCTTTCTGCAGTCTGGGATAGGAGTTTAATTAAAATTTATCTGGCACGTGTATACTGAGAAATATATTCCTTCCCCTACGCAGTTACTGAGAAAGCTAAAACTCTTGCTCCATGATGGCAACGACAAGGGAATGACTATGAACTTGTCAAGTCACTCCTGAGAACTGGATCTCTATTTCACTGGTAAGGAACAGGAAGCATCAGCAAAAACTACTCAGAGAGAATATCAGAGGTTGTTACTGAAAACCTCCAAAATCTATCAAATTGTCAGAGTTTCACTAGTTTAATAGTCTGAAACTTTGATAGAGGTGTTTATAAATCCAGCAAAGACTGCAAAAATCCTACATGTCAGAACTTAAATTTTTTTCTGCATAGCAAACCGCTATTACTATTTTAAATTAATGTCACAGTTCAGAACTTAAAACAAAAATCAAACAAGATTAGTTCAGTTACGTGCAAATAAAAGTTGAAAATAAAGGATAAACCACCTCCATAATTTCTTTTTGAAGCTGAGGTTTGAACTGTAACACTAAAAGTTGTAAGGAAAGAATTAAGTAAAACTCTGTCCAAGTCACTGTTAAGACAAATTTCCAAAGAACATTTTTCTTATCCTGTATTGCTTACAATATATTATACAGGTCTTAAAAAAAAAAAAAACACAACAAAACCCTGTCACATACACTTTAAGGAGATTATATTTTGTGCTAATTACAAAACTGAAGATATCAGAATCCAACTCCAAAGGGAGAAGTACTGTAAGATAACACAGGACCCCAAAAGGAATTAATAGATCATTACTGATGCATTATATACAAAACCTGATTCATCAGGTGTTATTCTTGCTTGTTTACATAAACACACCAACAAATCATTTCATTACTCCACACAAGTAAAGTTACCAGTTTCTTGTTCCTGTACAATACGACTGGACTACCTTTTTCAGGATTGTCTATCTTGTTAAAATAATTAACACTAATACCAATTTTCACAGCGTGTTTTGAAACCTGCTGTAGTTCCACTCATTTGACCACTTCAAAATGAAACCACAGTTACATTTCAAACCTGGCTTTGTGTCAGATGCATTCTCTAGGATTTATCTAGAAGTCAGTAATTTCAGCCTTAATATGTTGGACCAAACACTATTTTGAGTAGCTTATGCCAGTAATAGTGGCTACCTAAAACTGCAGATTATTTGGAAACAATATGACATTTAAGTTAAAAAAAAAAAAAAAAAAAGAAGGTTGGTTGCACACTTCTGTGTGAATGCTTTTACATGAGCACTACAGATAAACAGCCTTCTTCAACAGCGCGTTACTTCAGGAATATTTGAGGTCCAGAAGCGTCAGAGTGTGTTTGAGTGCCGTTTCCTCTACAAATCTTACGTTAACATGGTCTTGCTTTTCATATGGATGCAGATCTAGAAAAACATCGTGAGACAGTTAGTATTTACAAAATCCTAAGTGTTCCTGTACACTTCGTCCTGCAGTCCACTAAATATTTTTACCTACAATACCAAAAGATAAAACAATAGATGGAACTGCACTTACATTTGCACAAAACACCTACAGCTTTCAGTGGAGGCATTTGGATGCTCACCCATAGCAAAAACTTTCCTATTATGGGATGTAAATACATGATATCCCATATGGTGGAAAGCTAGACCATCTCTGGAGGCACTAGGGGTTTCCATACTAATTCTTCACTGGAGATCCAAGACAAGATTTAAGCACAGTGGCTATGTTAGTACATAAGCTGGACCAGGGCACATTCTCATCTCCTTCTACGTGGTTTACCTCTTTCCTCCCCAGATGGGACGATACCCATACATGGACAACCTTGGTTTAGCCTCCAGGTTCTTATCCTGGCTTTGCTTTGCTTACTAGTACAGGCATAGCCAGTAACGCTAAACAGTATAATGCTTCCCTTAATGCACCTTACTTTTTCAGTAGCATTCAGAGTCTTCAGATGTTTAGGTTCACTGTATGAAGCAAGTGCCCTAACCCATTTGAACTCTATTTCACAAAAAGAAACAGCTTTGAGATGAAAAATGCCTATTACTTCAGAGCACCTCCTAATCCAGTCATATGGGTACTCCTTCTGAGGTGGAAGATCTGATTTTGGCTGCCTCTTAGCCACTATATAAATAAGGAACAAGCCCTTCTCCCAGTTTGAAAACAGAGTAACAGCTACCACCACACTGTACATTAACCAAGTTTCACTATATGTGTTCTGAAAAATGCAAGTTTGCTAACTGGATTCAAGACACAGAGGGTGTGGATGAAAGGATATGCAGTGAAGAAGCCCCCTGACAATTACCATCGGCAGAAAGACGACCAAATCTGCCTGTTCAGACATGACTGGAGTTTTAGAACTCACTTATGTCAATGTAGTCAGGATAGAGCCGAGCACAAAGGTAACAATTACTGGTCTTCCAAAGTGCAGAATTAACATTACCTTGATTCTCTATCTCTGCCAGCATATTAGTCAGGTAGTTAAGTGGCAAAAACTCTACAGGGACTGAGACTCTCTCAGGGATAGGCCTGCTACACTGTAAGGGAGAATATTTCAGGTTAGTTCGCAAAGTCGCACAGCAGCAAGTTTCAGTGTTATCTTTATCAAGGTATGGTCAACATACAGGAATCTCAACACAGTCAAAGCAAACGATTGAAAATAATGACCTATGTGCTTTTACCTGCCTGTTCCCCAGCTTCTCAAGCAAAAGTCTCACATACTTCCGTGCAATGAAATTAGCATTTATTGGATGATTCCAAAACTGGCGGGCCTTTTGACCAAGTGCCTAGTAAGCAAAACAACAAAAAACAAAAACCTGAGAACATAAACACAGGAGGGGAAAAGGAGGAAAAAACCCAAAACAAAATCCAGGCCATAACACAGACTGTTTTGCTTTCAGACACTGATTACAGAAGCTAAGATGTCATCACTTTTAGCCATGGAGCCTTCCTTTCATAGCCAGTAACTAAGAGATTACAATACACTCCCAAAATGGGGGAAACAATCAAATCCTTGCTACTCAGTACCCACTGAACTACTCAGTAAGTTTCTATCAATCAGTCCATCCCATTACCTCTGTCCCACTTTGCATGTGTACTTAACTACTAATTGAGGCTTAAAATGACTGTTTATCCTTTACTGCGACTCTTTGGTTCACATCCATTTTTCTCCCAAAGAATAAATACAGATGCCCCATTCCTCAACGCTCCGTTCAGAACAGGGCTTCTCTCGGGCTCAGTCTAAGGAATTTCACAGAAGCAGAATATCAACAAGGAGTGATACTGGGAACACAATTTGTACCCATTATTTAGGGAATTGATAACATTGATTCACATTCCCAAACGCAAAGCAGATTCAACCCCAGATGTCCCAAAGCTTCCAATCCCAAATGGCTCGCAAAGCCAATAAGCAAATAAATATGAACAGACTGTAAAATTAGCTCCACCTCCAGCTATTCCCCTTATCTACATCTTTCCCCCCTTCCGCCCCCATCAGTTGTATCGCAATGCAGACTACTGAAGGAGTTAATTTAGGAAATGCTGTACAGTTTAAACAGTGTTTAAATACTTGCTTCTGATGCAACTGAAGTCATCTAGTGAATGTAACCTGCTCAAAATAGTCTGAGTCACCCCCAAGTGTCCTTTCTGGCAAACAAACTATTCTCTGCATTTTTTCCCAAAGCTGTAAATAGACACAATAAGGCACTGAGTCTACTGTGGGTAACTAGCAGTACACGTTCCCTAAAGCACTCGCAGCTCAGCCCTTCGCGTCAAAGCACGGTTGGAACGGGTTCCCCACCCACCAGGCCTGGGGCTGACAGCTCAGAGTGGCCCCATGCTGACCCCCAGCTCACCAATCCATGCCCAAAACAAGATATAGAGGACAAAGAACGTCCTGTGGAGTGCTCCTTCCCTACCCCTTCTCAAAACTGCTGCCAAATAAAGAAGCCCTTGTTAGGGGAAAACCAAAGTGGCACTTCTGGCCATTTGAACTATACGTAACAGCTCATAATGAACAAACAATAGGCAATTTATGTTGAGAAAAGCCTGTTCTACAGCAAGGCACTCCCAAAGGGGAATCCCTGGTTTTCCTCTGCTCACTGAGATGTTGCACTTCCTCTGCAGTACTGTGCTGCACACTAAGAACAGAAGGGGAAAAGGAGAAATCAATCTCCCATTCTGTTGGAACTTGTAATGGAGCATCAGTAATTACTCCCAGCGTGTGGCTAAACGAGTAGGCAGGTGAGGCTGGGAGATTTAGGAGGGGGATATCTTGTAACTAAATCCCTGCCACAGAGCTGTGGTACGATCAGATTTTACAGCTTTTACTGTACCAGCTTTTGAACATATTTGATAAAATGCATAAAGCCAAATGCAGAGGTCACAAGTGAGAAAGGCATTTGCGGATCCTACCCCCTCGACCCCCCAAAAAAAAAAACAAATCCTCTTTAAACCCCATGAAACTGTTACTGCTTTATGCTGATGAGTACTCAACGGAACAGTGTCAGTGTTGTCTATTTGATTCCTGCAGGGTACCAGAGACACTGTGAAACACTATGGACAAATCTGTATGTTAAGTTACCAGGGTATCACGTAGGTCATGAGCAGAAGATAGAGACAGCTGTGGAGTTCAGGTTATATCTGTGCCCTAATTGAACCAAGCTAAGTCTTCCATTGGCTGGATCCTACGCCCATTCCTTCCAGAATTTCTTATCAATTCCAAAATCCAAGAAATTACATCCAAAGTTATTAGTTACCTCGGGAAGCCTCATGACAATACTGAACTTCAGTTTTTCATTCTCCTCAGTGTCATCCAGATCTACAAGAGAAAGGGAGGAAAAGCAAAAAAAAACCAAACCAAACCAAAACAAAAACAACAACAACAAAAAAAAAACCAACCAGCACCATTAGTGGTAACCACATAACTAAAACTTTCAACTTTCACTTAAGACATTCTGAATAAATATAATCTCTGTAATGAAATTAAAATTTTAATTTTAAATAAGAGCTATTAGGAGTGTTATTTATGTTTATATTGTTTACATAAATATTTTTCTGTATATTTGTATGTAACTTCACCATTTTATGTAACAATTTATATAGTAAGTCGAACATGTTTTGACTAAGTACAATTCCCCATATTTATAATATTTATTTACCAAGTCCCTTTTCTTGAAGACTGGGGAAGTAGCATGTTAAAAGGGAACATGGTTGCAGCTGTGATGAAATGCATTGCCATTGGAGAGTTGTATCACAGTGTGGCTGTATCCCAAGAATCTCATGCTACGGTTCCCTCTTCCTCCCTTCTGATCTCGAAAAGTCAATTAACACAAGTGTGATGCTAACTGTGCCTGCAGCTGCCAATTTGTCTCACTCCCTGTTTCATTCTGAAGCCTTAGGCCCCTCCTGATGACTATATGGGTTCATACAGAACCAATTTTAACTCCCACCTTTAGATAACCTTACGATCTATTCAGAAGACATTCACAACCTCAATATTTACTAAAAATATTGGGATGCTGGGTCAGGTAGGCTTTTGTTTACTTATTTTGAATTTTTACTTCCTAGCACTGAGTTTCTAGCCACTTGCCAACCCCCAGCACTAGGATAATATCTTGTTCCAAACATAATTAAAGCAAAAGCTGAAGACTGGATAGCAGACTAACCTCCTTACACATAGGTGTCCGCTTTCATAGAGTCACAGAAATCCCTCAAACTTTTCATTCACTTTTCTAAGAAGTCCCAAGTGGAAAAATTATAAACTCAAATTCTCCCCTAACAAATTATCTCTTTGTCTACTATGGTAAGGCTCAATCATACAGCCTGAGCCCTTATTTTCTCCTTTCAGCTGGGCACCGCCATCAGCTACAGCCCTCACCGAAAAAGCACTCTGGAAGAAGAACTGAGTCTCTTGGGCAGTAAATCCTGCGTCTGAGTCTGAATGGCTGAAAGGACATCACTCCCACTTAGCTGGCTAGTAACAAATGAAACGCATGAAAATCACTGTACCTTTCAGCAATTTCCTGACACACGTTTCTGTCAAATGCAAGACTCCAGTATCAATATAATGCAGGAGGGTGTGCAGCGGGAGACATCGAACACCAAGCACCAAGTGCAGAGTGTGAAAACCTATGAAAGAAACACAAACTTGTTTGGTAAAACAATCTATTTTTTTTCCAAGTCGATTTTAAAGACTGGCATTACTCTAGCTAAAGCCAACATTCTCCATAACTTCTGACTGTTTCTAGTTGGTGAGGAAACCAGTTCACCAAGAGTCATGTAGTCTTATTTAGGCACCCTTGAAGTCCCCTCAAGTATAATCCTATCAGAAAGAAGAAAAGCGAGGGGACTGAAAACAGTCACTATAGTCATACACAGCCATTAAACATCTCCAAGCTGTTGCCTTATATCTGAATTGTGTCTTTTATCTCTCTCTTTCCTCCTAATTAATTAAAACCTGAGGCCTCTCCACTCTCAGTATGTGGCTGCCACCCACACATTCCCACAGGCAGCGTCAAGACTTCAGTGTCTCACTTCGTATCAACCAGATGTCTTGTCACCACGTGACACCGTTACATGGCAGCATTTGCGCCCACACAGTGTAAGTGAGGGCCAACCACACGCCAAAAACAGTTTCAAAGACAGAAGACAGATCAGGAAATACAAACTAGAAAGATTCAAACACAATCAGAAAGCATTAAGAAGTCTTTCCCCAACAAAAATAAGCAAGTGCTTTGAAAAGACTCCAAGTGATTATGAGCAGCTCTAGGAAATAAGTCTATTATCAAGATCAGCTCTTCCATCAAGGCTGGAGATAATTGTTTCAGGATAAAACTGAAAAATACCAGCATGGCAACAGCATGAGCAAAACCACTCTTTTTTTTGCTCCAAGATAGGATTTTCCCTTGTAGCCCTTGATACTGAAGTCCAGTTGTCCAAGAAAAATATATAAACAAAAGAAGTCTAAATCCTAGTTCTAAACTCAGACTGTGCCTAAGCACTACACTGGAAGCTTAAAACAGAGAACTACACCTCTCATTTCAGTTTTGTTTCACTTCACTTGCACATGTTTATGGAGGGTCTTCCCCTCTGTAAACTTCCTGAATAGATTTCAATACTGCCAAAGCTAACTTCACATGTGCTGCAACTACTGCTCTTCTGGGAGGAATTCACAGCATTGCTCTCTCCTCACTTATGACTAAAATAGCAAAACATAGGACTTACCAGGAGGTAAAGGCATGCACATGCCATTTGCAGCTTCCAGAATCCGACTCATGATGTGGAACACTGCAAACTCTCCTGCACTTCCTCTCTCATCACTGTATTTAACAGAGCAGCAATACATTAGGAATCTGACACAACCACAGTCTACCGGAGATACCGTCAATTTGCTGTACTGCATGTGCAATAAATGCATGCATTTTGGGTAATTGCCACGGGATGCTGTCTTGTTTACTCAGATGCCTATCACCTAACAGCACTGGCTGTTCAATGTTCAGACACAAAGTCTCTGTGGTGTCTCCTTCCTCCACTACCGCATGTTTACAGGTCTCTCAGCAGTACCTGGTATCAACAGCAATAGATTAAATATTTGAGTGCTGGTGCAAATGACCCGGCTTTGTGTTCAACACCCCGTACCCAGCTTAAGACAAACTCAGCAACTTTCAACTCCAGCTGTAAAACTGCCTATATGACATACAATATTCATGTTGGCTTAGAGAGGGCCAGCAGGACCATTAAAGACAGTACATGACAGACACACTGACGTTCCCAGAAGAGTAAGCACTGACTGTTCAAATGAGTAGTACTGTTGAAGGCCATATTTTAAAAGGCAGGCTGAAAACTTTAACAGATGACTTGCTCACAAGCAGAAGATGCAGGAATTAAGCTGGTATCTCCTCCAAACTTCTTTCATTATTCGATGTACCAGAGTCAGCTGAAACAAAAATGACAAGACTGAATGTTTCTAGGAGCCTGTGTACGCAGTTCCTTGGCCTTCATTCATTTCACACACTAGTTCATGTTAAAAACTTCTCAGGAGACTCCTATTAAGACTTCAGTATTTATCACTTTCTTCTAGGGGCTTCAAATGTAAAATTGATTAACGTTTGAACTCTAAGTGAATTGTCCTATTCCAGAAGTTTAAAGTAAGTGCTTCTAGCTCATCAAAGAATTGTGCAAGACATATAGCATCTCAACAAATCCTGCTTCTTGGGTATCAGCTGATCTCACACTCTTGCATGAAATTCTCAAAGATCTGTTTGCCCCAAAAGCAAAAACTGCATGTCCAAGTGGCTGAGCATTTCGCAAGGAAAGGTCCTGAGGGTCCAGACAAAACAGGATGATGCTGAAGATAGTGGAATACTCAGTTTGCTGAAAAAAACTCTGCAGGAGGAATCACAAATCTAGTTACGGCAATGTGGAAAGATGAGACTAGCAAATGTCTCTCCCCTCTCTGGAGTTTCCTTTTTGTCCCTAGTGAAGTAAAATAATCCCTTGGCCCATATTGGTGCTTCCAGGGTGACCTCCAGTACAGACTGTGAGCACACAAAAGCCACAAGCCCTGTTCTCACTTGGGCCTTCTAAGCTTCTGCAGCTGAAAGAGAAACATGCATGAAAAGAACATAAATAACTTCCTCTAGCTGGTTGCTCACAGTTGTCATGTGTAATCACTTCTGTATCTCAGTAACAGAACTGAGACACCTTCTATCTCTGGGCCTCACAGTGCACTAATCAATCAACCCCAGGAAACTTAGCAAGTAGGACTGATTGCTTGCCAGGGAGAGAGAATATGGACATACAAGCAATTACTGCAGGCTAGGTGGCTCGTGAACTGGTAACCAGGCATACTCAGTCACTGCAGATCTCAGCAAACAAGGGGATTCCTACAGAAACATTTAATTCACACTTCCCCAAGTTACTTCTATGTATACAAATACACAGATCTCTGACAGCAACCAGCCACTAGTCTGTTGTTTTATGAGAAACTGTTAATGCTCCCATGTCTTGGCTACTTAGACCTCAGCTGCAATTGATTTATACACTGGCTACACACCACAGAGCCCTCTTCTCAGACACTCCTTTGCTCCTGAATGGAATAAAATAATCTTTCATGAAAGCAGACAAGCAACTAATTTCAAATCTCTTCCTGTTTCACTAGTTTCTGTAGCTCAGCTATGTGCTGCTGATGCTACAGAAAACTGTTGGAAGAATTGAAACAATTCATTCCCTTGAAGAACTTTCAAACACTTGGATATAGAAAGGTTTAAGATTTAAGAGTTTCTGACTATGCTAAGGGGAAATACAAGCCTAACAATGAAACAACTTCTAAAGATTTCCAAACAGCATCTAAGATGAGCCAGCCAGAGGGCAGAAGCAATTTCAGAGACATATTATCTTTGTTGATAATAGTTTTTCCAAGAATGAGAATTCTCTCAATTGAGTTGACAGAATTCTTGCTTTTAGTGACATTAAAAAGAGAAAATATCTTAAGAGCTAAGAGTTTGCTGAAAGGGAGTGCTGAAATTTGTTTTGATTGTAAGATTTAGTCTACAGTAATTTAGTCTGGCATATCAAGGCTGCATAGGTGTTTTTATATTTTTTTATCTTAGTTTCTATTAAGAATGAACAAATGATAACTGGAAAACAAATGAAAGGAGAACAACATTTCACTTCTGCTTCTTTCAGCACTGTTTTCAGGTACAAAGCTTTGGTCCACGCTGTACTGTTTCTGTTTTAATCAGTCACTGGTTTTTCTTTCCTTCCTATAAAAAAAATACAGAAAACAGACTGCTGATCACCGGTAAAACAACCTGCCAAGCTATTGAGCAAGGCCTGAACAGAAAAGTCAGTAACCTCAGCAGAAGCTGCAGCAGTTCAGAGAACATCGTAATGTTGACAGCAGAACTGATTCGCACAGGACTTCAGAAAAAATGCATGCACCAGTAGCCTCAAGAAAATGATCGAGATTTCTATCCCTAGAAAACAGCACTGAGGGAAGTTTCTGCCGAATTCGGTGACAGGGCTAGCACAAAGACAAAGAACATGATTTACTAAGTTGCAGTTTCCTACAGAAGATACCACCTTAGGCCCCCCCCCACTAACAAAACCAGAAGAGTTGCCATATGAAGTCTTGTGTACTCCGCACCCCGCACTTAAAGGATTTTATGTTGAGACAGACAAAGCTAGATAAAATAACTTCTATACACAACAGTTCCAGTTTTTACAGCTTATTTCTTTAAAGCTTCTCTTAAACAGGATGAAAGACAGAAAATTAGGAATTTGGAAAGTAAGTTTTCACTGTAGCTTATATGGATTTCTTCAAGCAAAACTGTCTCCTGTTAACACTGACAAAAAGGCCATTGAAGTCAGTGTGTCAGTATGCAGGAGTAGTGATTATTTACTCTCATGCCATATAGGAGAGGAATCTTTTTTTCTTAATTTGTATTTCCCCTGATGGCACTTTCATGATTCAAAACATGCAGCAATGCATTCTACAGGAAACAAAATGGATCTAAACACCATTCTTTCAACTTGCAGGATGAGTTCACATTTTCACTTCTGGGAGTAGACCATATTTGTACAAGCTGTAAAGGGAACAGCCTCTTCTGTATTCTGAGTGACCAATACAATTCTTTAATATTATGTCCTTTATCAATATAAACAATATTAATCAGCAAAATATGGCTAAACGTCTTAAAAACAATCTCCTCCCACCAAACATATGCTATATACACACAATACATACCCAAGACCCTCCCCACCCCAACAAATACATGTTTGCTCACAATAGTGATTATGAAATCAAACTGACCAGGTTTGCAACGTAATCCAAAACTATTTGGTCAATCTTCTTTTTTCCTACATACTGTAGATGTCTCATAAGGTGATCCTTTAGCTGAGCAACCATCTACGAAAAAAAGCCAACAATTCAATGCCCGTGCAGGGCTTGATCAATAAAAATTAGCACAACAAAACTTTCCCTGTTTCAAAACTCCCATTCAGAGTGAGATCCCAAGCTACCATAGAAGCTGGCCAAATTCAATCGCTGATCTGAATATTCAAAATGGTGCAAATGTAGCAAAATGAGTGCTAAACTTTCAATGACACTGATACAGTTTTTACATCTCTCTGGGTCAAGCCAAGTGAACAGGGTGAAAGAAGGATTTTAATACGAGCATCAAACCCTGAGAATATAAGTATTTATTAATACAAATAAACCTGAGGGATTTTACAATAGATAAAACTAGCAGAAGTATAGTTTGTGGTAGTAGCCAAGAATGTGAGTGATTAATGGCAACTTCAGGTTAAACATTAATTGTAAACTCTTTAAAATCAGATGTTTGTTATCATACAGTCCACACCACTCCCTACCCTCTCCTTTCTGAAATAGCCTCTGACCTCACGTAGCTTCTGATTGCAACTCAAGTCCATGCTGGCTCTTTCCTGAGAATTACTATGAATTGTTATTTGTTTCAAAGCTCAGAGAAAAACTGCGACAAACAGTCTCTGTCTCAAGCAGTTTACAAGTAGATTAAACTACATGTGTCAGGACAGCAATACAGGCATTAGGAAAGCACAGAGAAAGGACAGCAGTGACCTGCTTTTTGGATCTGTCTGAATAAACTGCAGGGAAGGAAGGCAGAGAAGCTTCAGAGAATGAGAGGCAGAACTTGGAAGCAAGGGGACAAGACCGCGAAGAATGAAAATTTGCCTTAGATTTGGACAGACAGGACAGTGTTGATACACATTTCATAGAAGCAGTGCTGAGACCTTCCAGTGCGTGCTGAAGAGTTCTATTTGGTTCTAATAGAAAGAGAACAAGAGATAAGTGAAGATGTGTATTTAGACAGAGGGAGGACAGGCAGGGATTTGAGATAGGATTTAGTACCCAGAAGCATAAAGATGGTAGATTGTTTGGGGAGATCATCAGTGAAAACAGTGCAAAAGAGGAAGAGACCTCAGAATAGCCACAGCAGTCCTAGAAGTGAGGTAAAAGGGAAAGGGGACAGTAAAAAAAGGTGTTGAATTGAGGAGCAAGAAGACCTGTTATCTTCTTTTTGAGGGAAGCAGTGGATGGGGAATTCAGTTATACAAGTTTTAAGGATGTAAAGTAGCCCAAAAATAACCAACAGATTAAGATAAACTCCAGGAGGATGGAGTAACAGTTTCTAGCAAAAAGTTGTATGCAAAAAGCATTTTGACAAATCAAATTCCCATTGCTGTTTTTCTTTGATTCTGATTTCATGACCTAT
The DNA here is from genome assembly GCF_036417535.1 of Chlamydotis macqueenii. NCBI lineage: Eukaryota > Metazoa > Chordata > Aves > Otidiformes > Otididae > Chlamydotis > Chlamydotis macqueenii. The sequence goes on along the minus strand of NC_141556.1, from coordinate 13,600,233 downwards.
TAAGATCGTATCACGACACAACAACTAAGAACTCTAACACCTAGGAAATACCACGTTTATCCCATAGCTATTTTGAGTGAACGTCTACTCAGCACTAGAACTTGTAAGCTTACTCTTTACATTTGTTGAGGTTGTGCGTCCTCTAGTGCACAATGTGACAAAAGCACGTACCAGTCCCATTAGTAATTGCTGCTGAGAATCTTCCTCTTGAAAGAGAGGTACTAGCCTTTCCTCTGAAATAAACAGAGCAAGGATCATTATGATGCTACAGAAATACCATGAGACTTCAGTCAGCTTCAAAAGTACTTCGAAACATACACAAACAAACAGAAGTTCTGGTTTGATCTACTCATCTACAGAACTAAGATACTGAAGAAGTGAGGGCTGCACAAAAGAGCACTGAGGAATGGAAAATAACCCTGTATCTGCCAACTTCTCCCTCAAGCGCTTAACACTGAGCATAGAGGAACACAAGCCTGTCACATCACTTTACACTTCATTTGCATTACTCTGATATTTAAGGGAGAGTTATCACAGCGTGGTGATTCAGCAGAGCAGAGAGGCTCAGAGAACCTTCTGGCAACACCAGTGCAAATACATATGCTATTTAGAACTTGTCATTTACAAACAAACAAGCCAAAACAGCTACATGGGTTTTCCAAGGAAATGGCTAGACACAAAGTAAATACTCCACAGAATCACTTCCCACTTTCCTGGTTCTCTCCCACGGTCTGTCTGCTTCTGTTATTCAGAATTGCAGACCACTATGTAAAAGAAAACAAATTTTCTAACTAAATGGAAGGAGGTTATAGTATCTACTGAAATTTAATAACCTGTATTTCCTAATCAGTGCTTCCTGTCTACTAACAAAGGAAGGAAAACAAATCTCTTTCATCATGTAGCATAAAAACAAGTCAACATTTTACAGACCCAAGTGCTATGTTTTTACAAAGTTCTTTCCAGCCATCTTTGCTCACCTTGAAATATATTTACTCCACCACTTAGCAGCACAAAGACCTGTGCTGCTTGATTTTAGAGGACCTGAAGAAAAATCTACAGGGAAGATACACTACATTGATGCTTGTTACCAGCTGGCAGCTCTCTAGAAATTCTCTAGTAATAGTTAAACATCTGACGTCTTTTATCAATAAACACCTTTGGAAAACATGAACCTGAGGCCAGCAAATTTGATACACGGTCTCTCAAAGTCAGAGCCCACAGCAATAACCTGCAGTGTTGCTGATGACTGGTGTTAGGGGCTGGAAATGAACGCACTGAAAATTCTTCATTATAAAAGGAGTGAGCAGCACTCAGACAAGCACCATTTCACAGCACAGTGGCAGGGCACATAGAAGGCACTGATGTGTGAACAGTGGGAACACCATTTACTACTAAATTCAGTTTTACTTATTTGTGACAGAGGAACTGGGCATCACAAAATCCCAAGTGTTCCTGGCCTAGTGAATTTCATTACTTGTCTGCTTTCTACACACCATGATTTTTCACCAGCCATGATCTCCTACTATACCCAAGTTCTAGAGTTGCAAAGGCAGCTAAAAGTGGACAAGACTCAACAGTAACATGACATCATTGATACTGTGCTCCAGGAGAAAAATCCTGAAGAAAAAATCCTTAGGCAGACAAAGGTTTACTGCTTATGTTGTTAGATCCAATATGAAGTAGGAACTTGATTTTCAAGCATTTTCTAGTCAGGATATCACGCTACCACAACTATCAGAGTTTTCCTCTAATTTAATAAACACTTATCTTAATGCCTTAAACTCTTCAGTGCTGAAAACACACAGAGCAATTTCTTTTTAGCCAACAACAGCTAGATGGAAGTATTCTAATAAATCTTACAGCTAAGGCCTACACCAAGGCAAGTTTTACTTACCAGAATCCCAAGTGTCCAGATGAGAAAGCACCCTGGGGTTTGAAACAAAAATCAGCTTGTTTCACATGCATTACTCTAAAAGATTTCATAAGGACATTTAAAAGCTAAAATGACCCTTTGATCTTTCAAAGACAGCTAAAGAAACCCAAAACCTGTACATGTTACTACATTTAATAAAGACATTAAATAGAATTAAAAAATTTTATCTCTCTGGTAAGAATAACTCTTCATGTCTACCACAAATTCCCTAGCTCTAGAGGCCTGAATAATTGATTTTCAGCTGGATAATCTTCTCTAAAGCAAGCTACCTAATCAGATACCTAATCATCTATTTAAACGGCACATTTACTTCTTCAACGTATTTCAATAACAAAATAAGAAAGAGTAAATATAATAGAAAACAGTACCTACTTTTTGGCATTTTCAAAAATATTCCTCAAATATGCTGTGGTTGTTCTCTCCTCTCTCTGGTTTGTAAACAAACAAAAATCCCCAAATGAACACAGGACAAGGCCAATTAAAATACTCCCTGATAAAATCCAGATGAGAAAAGAAGCTGGTTTTCCTTCTGAATGCATATAACGCACAGTAGGGCTTCAACCCACCTTCCAACTACCCATGCTCTAGGCACTCACACACATCTAACCTACATGACAACACAGGTACACGCAAGCTCCGCTTTTGTTTCGTTTCTCACATTATGTTAACAGAGTAAGATTTAAAGGGATTCAACTTATAAGTAAAATGACTGCAAGTCTTTGCACTTCTCAGAATCACATTCCTGTCTCTTTACCCTGAAAATAAAAAAAAAAAAAAAAAACCAAAAAAAAGCTAACTCTTCTGTGTTTGCATCCATTTCAGAGGCAGCTCTGGAGACTGTTTCAGTGTATGCATATTTACCTGTTCTGAAAGGTTATGCCATTCCCTCCTGAGCACATTATTGTGGTAATGCAAGTGTGGCTCTGCATACTTCACACTCTCCAAGTTTGAGTCGAGTTTCTCCCAGAAGCCTTTGGAGTTTTGGAACTGCAAAGTATTGCAGGGAAAGTATGAATACAGGCTGCACTCTTAAAGAAATATCTAATGATCCTCCCACTAAGTGACTGGAAGCAACCGTAATTAATGCTGCTTTGTAACAATCCAAATGAAAAAAGTGAAACAGAAGCAGTTACACTATTCTTTCCCAGCACTTTCATTTCCTTGATTTGACAGCAGGGGTAGCACTTACTTAAACTTGAGGTCAAGATTTTGGTCCCTGTAATGCAGATACTTTGCCACCTTAGGATACTTTTAAGTCACTGGAAAGAAATGAGTACTTCTAGGTCATAATTCATCTGACCTATTTCAGATGTTTGGGATGGGGTGGGAATAACTGCACCACAGACTACACTGGTCGTATTGTCTAGACTTCCGCTGACTGTAAAAGGAGCCTCAGGCAACTGACCTAGATGTAAATGTTTACATTTGGTCAAATAAATCCCATCCTGGTTTTCTAGTAGTTCCAAATAGAGGAACACCACCATGATCCTGGCAGCTGCAGGCTGCCGCTATTTTCAAGCTGCATCAATGTTACTCTGCAAACATCCATTTGCCAACCTCAAGTAACAGTGCCTCCCAGAAAAGAAACAAAATCCAAACATTTCCATAGGGATTCTAAAGCCTTTGACTCTGAGTTAATCTAAACTCAGCTGTGAACAGACAGGGGAAAAAGACCCAAACAAAAACACCCTGGCTTCCTGAGCTAGTTCTTGGACTGGGTGTAAAGATTTGAAGCCACTGTTTACGAAGGGGGAGTGATGGGATCAATGCTGAGGAAGAGATGAGATTAAGGCAATTCTTTTTGGCATTTTTAAAAAGCAAGAGACAGTACTTGCCCCTCTTTGTATACATTTACGTTCCTATACAGACACTACAGTAGTTACATTTGAAGGAAGAGAAGTTTGAGTTCACAGTGTTCCTCCATCTTGCATTAACATGTTGGATTTTGCTCTCTCCCCTACTTTTCTACAATGACAATAACTTTAGAAGAAAACATCAGAAGCCTTTAAAACCACTTCCTACTATAAACTACAATTTGCCAAGGAAAATAAATTGCAGAGACTCAATCCTGCCAGCCACTTCCCTCTTGCTGCCAGTGCCGATTGTCGCTTTATTGTTGTAGCTGCAGCAGAGAAAAATAAATCTCCTTTTTGCTTTATGTCAGTTATATTTAGCAGCTGGAAACTAGGAGTGCATACGGCACCATATGTTCACCCTGCTGGAGCTAACTAACAAGATCTATAAACTCCTACTGCAGTATGTTGCCCAAATGTTACCAATAGGAAATCAGAGAAATATCAAGAATATAGTGTAAGGGTATCATCTAGTGACCAATTAACGCAACTGCGACAGCGCTACCAGTGGAAAACCGTATTCAGGCCACACTAGATTTTGTTTGATGTGTGGCGGGGGGGAAGCAAGACAGCAAGTTTCTTTCATACATTTAGTCTGTAACGGGAAGTGGTAGACTTCAGAATTAAAAGCAGACACAACTGAAAATCTGCACTGTATTAAATCTCATTAAGAAGTCAAAAGTTTAAAATAAAGAATTATTTCATTAAATCTGTTATTTCTTGAGGATCATCAGGGCAAGGACTAGAAAGAGAAGGCTTCTTCATCTTAGGTGGCGTTTATTTTGCAGACACTTCTAGAGAGTCAGGAATTAAAACCTAAGCACGAGCACCTAAAAGACATGGCATTACCAGAAGTCAAAGCAAGGCCTTACCAGTTTGCAATCCATTAAAAGCTCCCATGAAGCCTTTTATAAGTAGTGGTTTTTTTTTAACTGAAGACAAAGAGCGATCTCTGCTACATCCCTCTGAAAGAATGCAGGGTGACAAAGACCTTTAAGAGGCACGTGTCCTCTCTGGGGCAACTGTAGGGCTATGTCTCCCCAGCAGTGCAGGCATTCAGAGAGCCGTGTAACTACAGAGCTGCACAGGCAGCTACTCCTGCAGCACTCTTTCACCCCAGTGGCTCAGCACAGCACAAGGGAGAGGCTGCCTTTTCCCATGGTGATCTCCCTGACAACTGCTTGCACTACGTATCTTCACTCTTCTCCTGGACCTCCTCCTATCTTCTTCCCTTCTTTCTCCTATCCCTTCCTTCTCTCCTTCTGATCAAGCCTATTTTCACCCCTTCCAGTTTGGTTTCTGTGTTTAAAAAGGAAAAAAAAAACAAAACACCAACCAGACTTGTTAATTATAATCCTTATGTAAAGCTTTTTGACAATTGGACTCTGACTGTTCTCCGTTTCTCACAGACTCTCTCAGTATGTGTTGCCAAATTGGAATTTAGTGATAAAAATACAACTGTTACCCAATTAGTACAAGTTTTTTGTGAATGTGGACCTAGCCCTCCCAAAGGCTCTCAACAAATAATGAGCTTGAGAACTCAAAAAAGCATTTCAAAGCAACAATTCACCATTGCTTCTGTGAAATGCTATAAAATCTTTGCAAAAGAAATACTACTCATAGGACAAGGTTTGTCCTTTTTGATGCCAACAACACACCAGCTGAAGCCCCAACAACTGACCACTTGAACTCGAGCCACGGTGGGTTTGTGTCAATGGAGTGGTACAAAGCAGCCGAAGCACTAAACCTCACCCTGTGTTTTACCATCTTTGTCCTCACTTAAGAGTCAGAGCAATTTGCAGTCAAAAGTAGCAGGAAATATTTGTCTTTCGTTCAACTCTGACCTTTTCAATCTGTTTAGGTTTCAGACAGAAATAGGAAATGAGTTCCACAATCAGGAAGTATAGCTGCTAAAGGCATTTGCCCCCAGGGGCTTGAGGTTCAATCTCAGACAAATTAAAGGCCTGCTAACTTTGACCTCAGTGAATTAGAAGGATTATCTAGCAACAAATTTTCTCAAGATTTGATTTTCCCAGGTGTCCCAGCTCTCAGGGCAGCCTTCCCAAGCAAAGCAGGCAAAGCCTGATTCTCTGAGAGAAGTCATGTGAATCTGTTGCAGCACAGCTACAGTGTGATGCACTGTTGCAGACTGAGTGAACAGTGGGTAATTTCACTGATTTTACAAGATTCCGTGAACGCTAAAGCTTTACGAGCTAATTATAAACACTGGGGAGGAAACAGATTCTCACCTCTTTAAAGTGCTACATGAAACAATTCTGTAATGTACCTAGAGTCTACTCTCATGTGTTGCTGGTATTCTTGGGTTCAAGCTCTGACTCTTCACACTAGCCCTCCAAAACAAGCTGCTTCTTAAAAGCTTCTTTCAGATTTTGTAGGGGGACACTTCGGAAAATTTCAAGTATTTCTGTAATAGGAGTTGAGGGAGTGAAATGGAAGATGGGAAAAATAATTCATGTTGTTTTCGATGGAAAGTACAATTTCCTACCCAAACAGCTTGTGTTCACCCCATCCAGCTCACCGCCTTTTCCAGGCTGTGCAGGAATTTGTCTAGATTTAGCTGGCCAAAGCCCTGACATCAGTGCAATTACAGGATGCTATGGACAAAACAAACTGAGAGGGTCATGAACCACTGGTACCAATGGCAGCACAATGAAATATCCCTCGAAGTGGAGATGTAGACATGTAGAAATCCTACACATCTGTTAAGTTTACCTCCAGCTAATGTAATCACAAAATGGAGATGTATCAGTCAAATCTAACAAGAATTAATTCTTGGAGGACATTCCCTGCTGAATGGAAGAAGTCTCTTCAGAAAGGGAAAAAAATATATCTTTGAGCTAGCAAACATCAGCCTGAATAACTGATATTTTAGTAAATGCACAAGCCATTTCAAATAGGGCAATTTTCTGTTCACTGCTTCATGAGTATATAGCACAGCCATAACCAACAACAAAAAAAGAAGCTCCTAACCTGCAAATATGAAAGTGGTTTTATACTGGAACTTACCTCTAACATAGGTAGAGAAATTATGTCTGTTGCACATGTTACTCCAGGGATAACCTATAAACACAGACAAATTATAAGAATATAAATAATTTAGCATAAAACGTGAGCCAGTTTGGGTATTAAGTCAATCTCCACTACCTGTTTCCTTTGTGAAACTAGCTAGCTAGCCAAAACTGTACATTCAGTTTTGCCAAAAAGAAACACAGAAGATGTTTCTCTCATGCATCTCATTTGAAAGAAGACAACATATTAGAACAGCATCAGATCAGAGAAATTAAAATAAGCTATTTGTTCTAACTGTAGGGTCTTGCCTGAAGTTATTTTATTTCTGCAAACATACTCATAAATCTTAACTCTGCTGATACTGTTTGTCTTAGAAATAACTGCATGATTTTGCTAGTTAAATATATTCTGTATTCATTATAAACCTCATATGATAACCAAGAAATTAATACCTCATTATGAAAACAGAGATTTAATCATCCATTCTATTATAGTAGCTGTTCTTGTTTTATAAATGCTTTTATTTGTTGCCAAAAAAATAAGACTCATGGAAAACACCACTAAGGCTAAGACTTGACAAAATAAAATGGGCATAAAGCACAGGTACAGATTTAGAGCACATCTATGAAAAGGTAAGGCATACAATTGTAGTCAAAGGTTCTATGAAAGGAGAAAAAACAGACTGCATCTAGCTATTAATTAAAGCACCAGCTGTTATCTTACCCCAATCCAGTCAAGCAGTGACGTGTAGGGCAAAAGTTTACCCAGCCTGTGCGTTTCTGGACACATTCTGCAGTACAGGGAGGCTGAATGCAACGTAAAAAGATTCATAAGGGTAAGACAGTATAAACTATCGGTTAACAAGAGTAGGCTTCACAGTCAGTTCCTTATCTAACGTTTTTTTTAGGGAAAAATATTGCTGCTGTCTCTGAAACAGCTTCCTCCATGGTGGAACTGGTCCCATTCTGTGCACAAAAGGAGGAAGAGAAGTCCAGATGGCTGCAGGGCTGGGTCAGCTGCTTGGCTACAGCTCAGCACTGCAGGGGTCCTTTGTACAAAGGCTCAGGGCACAGGACACACACAAGCTAGGCTGAGGAATCGGCTATTAGAAGAGAATATCATGATATGCCAAATCCTTATGAAAAAATGGTTTGTCTAGGCTAAAGGAGATTTGTTCCACTGCTCCAAACTCAATTATTTACATCCCAGATATCCAAGACAGAAGCCAGATGGAGCATTTGCTCTCCAGTGACCTAAAATAATGATAAATCCATTTGTCCCACTAGACAGAAGAATGCATTTGAAATGTTTTACTGCCGATCTGATTTTTGAGAGATCCATGTATCTTCTAAACTACTGACATTGTCTCTAACATCACAAAATGCAGTTCACATAAATCCAAAAAGTCTGGAAATGAGAGAGTTTGTGACATTGTGGCTTCTCCTTAAGTCACAATTTGAGTATGCAGGAAAATTCAGTATGCAAGAAAAGAAATACCTACCAATGATAAATTCTTGAACGGGGTCAAAAGAATGACACGTTGATAGGTTCTCAAAAATCCACAAAATAACCTGTCAGAATGAGAACAGAGGAGTTTTTCTACAGTCTCTTACAACACATACTTAAACAGAGAGATGTGACACTTTGTTTTCAGTAGTAACACTTTGCATGAAGTAGTGATACCGAGATAGACGTTTTCAGGACAGCCTTGACGAACAAAGCAGTTTGGGCAGCCTAGCTGATGAGCCTCTTGGCACTGCCAAACCACACATATAAATCAAGAGGTTTTTTTTGGCTGATACCATTTATGCCCTGACCCTGCTTTGTATAAGACATCAGTCACTGAAAAAAACTTAGAGGAGGTTTTTTTCCGCACCTGCTTTTCCAAGTCTTCTGTGTGTTGAAAGTACAACAGAGCACAATGTAGAGCTGCCAATCTCTCGCTGTCTCGTTTGCTGTTCTGTAGGAACTGCAGTAAGGCGCTGTCACTGATGCTCACAGCATACATACTTCCTACGTGGCAATCCAAGACTGTTGACGTGAGTGGGCAGCGGACGGAGCAGTTTTGCAACATGTCAATTCTTGCATTCTCACCTGAAGAACATTGGTTTGAGAAGAAAAAGGACTAAGACCATAAAATTTGGCTGCTACCAGCACTTCTCTTTAGACTCCCAGGTCCCCAGCAGTAAGAAACAGTCTGCCTCTTGTACTAGCTGCCCTGGTATTACGCTGAAAAGGAGGAGGAGTGGTGCCAGCTGGGTAAGGAAGTAAATGAGGAGCACAGTCCATACTCTGTTCTCTCCTTCCCTACTGCTGAACCAGAGGTGTACAGATTTGAGGCTCACAATGCTGCCAGGACAAATCAGCGTACAAAGGGTGGAACAGAGAGGAGCACAAGGCTAGTAATAGAGATACAATACTAGAAGTAGCACCTAAGCATAACGATACAGTCCAGAACCACTCACATGCAGAATCATGATACAAACTTGTATTGGTGGACCTCTTACCATCAATCCCAATGGCCAGAACAGAAAGGTTCTGCTCTGTGATTACTGATCGAAGAATTAGACAAAAACCACATTATTTATGCTAGTAGTAAGGTTTACCACCACAGTATTACACAGTAGGATTCCAGACCTTTTGCACCAGAGAAATCAGATCCACCATACAACAGTGACGCTTTCCACTCATTTCAAGCAGAACAGTATTTCACTATGTACATCAACAGGTACTAGCTTCCTGTGACGCTGCCCCTGCATCAGTTGCCACTACTTACTTTTCCTTCACCCAATCAGAACAACAGATTTCTGTTTTCAAACAAAGGCCCCTCACTTCCAAAAATAACCCACTTCCCATAAAGACATGTTTGTTGGAAATGAAATAACATGCCTCTCAGATGAGACTCTAAATCAAATTGCATCAGCCTGATCAGGTGAAGGAAACACAGATTTCCTCTCCCCACACCCTCTGAACACACACATTTAGAGCAACTCAATTGGAGGAAGGAAATGTAAAATCAAATTTACATCTCCATGTGAAATTTGAGAACAGTGGAGGATCAAGAAGCCTGTGCAAAATTGGGGGAAGGGAAACTATGAAACCAATGCAAAGAATTTCAAATTCAGTGAAAGGTCTTCTTCCATTTCACAACAAGCTAGAAGTATGCAATAGATGAAGTATGAAATGTCACTTCAGATTCTCTTTTGAAAATGGAAAGTGGCAAAAATGCCATTCTTATTTTTTTCAATCTCTCTCCTTCTTCAGAACACTGTGCAATAAAGCAAACGTTGAGAAATACAACTTTCATGTAAAGAGATTTGAACATGTTTCCAGTACAATAATAAAATTACTTCAAGCAGGAGTCTTACTATACCTGTCAGAAATAAACTATAGCACAGCAGGTCCGGATGCTGAATATTCAGGAGGTGCAGGAACTGGCCAGGCAAATAAGCAGCCACATAATAGTCTATTTAAAGAAATAACAGTGGTCAATTTAGCACTTGTTCACTTATTTGCTTTAAGAGACTGTTTCACACAATTCTCCTCTTGGCTCGCTTCTCTCTGATGGAATTGATTATATCTAGGAAATATAAAAGGAGTTAATTAAAACCTGCTGTTTTATTAACACAGGAAACACTAGCATACATTTGGGTTTCCAGGGGATGATTCAAGAGGCTTGAGACACTCAAGAACTCAGCAGATGATCTCCAGAGCAGATTCTGAGGCAATTTCAGAGGAAGTTGCTTACTAATAGTGAGGTATTGCAGTATCAAATGCCAAATATAAAAGTTAAGCATAAAAAAATAGCAGCAAAATAACACAAATACTTGGGAGTCAAGAAAAAAAAAATCCTTTCCTTCTAGAGAAGATTTAGTCATTTGTCTCCTTACTGGAGACAGAGAATGGCAGTCACACAAGGAAGTAACACAAGTAACCTACCAAGATTCATAAAAGCCACTTCCTTCAATTGATGAGATTCTGTTCTTTCTAGAGAAACTGTAAAAGTTTTGTTGTAACCTGGAGAGAAATAATAATACTTTAAAAAACCCAAACAATAAACACCATCTGTTACCAGCTAAGTATGACTTTATAGCTAGACACTTCAGTGGTGCAAATACATCCAAACAGGGATATTTTAGACTGTTTTACAGGCTTGTCTGCCCAGACAGATTTACTTCATCCTGAAGAGCATTGCTGCACACTTAGTAGACCTGCACCCACACAATGCAGTTCTTTAGTATGCAGAAACCAGCCACGCACTGTGCAGCTTAGGTTTGTGTTTAAACAAGCACTCCATTCCAGAGCAAGCTTGTGTAAAAATACCTCCCCCCAAACCAAACCCAAACAGCAACCCTTTATATAGCTGCACTTCACATTTTGATGATCTTCCAACTGCTTTAAAGAATTTCCAGTTTGTTTATCTGCATGCCCTATTGCTGTAATTTAGTGCAGCTCCGTTTAAACACAGGCTAATTTCGGACCTGCTGTGTTTGCATGGGCTTTGCACCAATACAGCTGTAATTTTACTCTAGACTTGCGCCATACTACTTCTGGCATTCAGGAAGAATGACACAGAGCCATCAGACTTCCTCAGTTTCTGAGAAAAGCTGAAGTTTAAAAGAAGTAAGGAGACAATGACTGGCCTCCAAATGTCCATGCTGCAATACCCTAAAGGCTGAATGGCATCATGATCAGGATGCTACTTAATACTGCATGAAAATTCAAGATGATAGATCCAAAGTTTACAGGACCACCAAGGAAAAAAGCAGATCATGAGTCATGCTTCAGTCACTCATCCAAGACTGATTCCTGATTCTAACAGACAGATACGTCTCATCTGTGCTGCAAAAAAAAAGAAAAATGAGACCTCCAAAACCAACAGCAACACTACAGATTAAAGGGTATCTAAACAGAATAGTTTTTCACACAAGATACTGACTGAAGTCAGTATACTCATGATTCCCACTCTGTTACTTGCCAAGGCAAATACATGCAAACTAGTATCAGCACCGCAGAATACACCTGCAACATCGTTACTTTTGTGTTTATGGTACATCAAGTGACTGCTTTAACAGGGGCAGGGAAGCTTCCTTCCAAGTTTACAGATGCTACAGCACAGACTGAACTCCTTAGATGTCTCCAAAATGTAGCTTATGGATCTGATACAGCACTGTTTCTGTGGGTCACCTCAGCACCAGTCTTAAAATTCTCTCATTCGACTGATGCATCTTACACGAATCCACAAACTGCTCTGCACCAAACAACTCCATTCCATGAAGATCATTAAAATGCAGCTGGTCAATGTCACCATGTTTATCCTCAGTTTCTTCCTGGTACAGATAGGGATGTACAAGGGCCATGGCTGACTCCAAGCAATGCCACTACCCTTCAGCTACATGTAAAATTCACCCGGGGAAATGAGCCCTTCATAGCAGTACTATGCAGAGCACTACCACACGCAGAATGGACTTTCCCAACTTTTTAATGCCTTCAAGAACCCAAAACTGCAGTTCATTCAATCCCACAATAGTCGGGCAGCAAAGCAACATATTAATGCAGCTCTGACACATGAAAAGTTTCCTGACAGAAAAAAAGCAAACACTTAAAACAGAGGTATGTTGTCCACTTGAACACAGTTACCCCCTACCATGCAGCTTCTCAATGGATAAATAATTTGCCTGTCTCCTGCATGTATCAAATGAGAAAGATCTTGCTAATGACAAGTTTTAATCTGATTAGAATAAAACAATGTTCTTTATTCTTTTCAAGAAAAAAGGTCTTTAAATTAAGAGCAAGAGCACAACTTAGATAGCAACTGTTCTTACAGTCAGTGAGTGGTGCACCTCCTGCTGTGAGAATTCCATGTTGAACTGGAACTCTAAACAGGCATTCAAGCTAGGAGCCGTTGGCTCTATTTCCCATACAAATGCCTTATGGCATAAGTACAACACACCTGCAAGCTTCCACAGATTTCACTGGTGTCTGTGCTCAGCACACCGGAAAGTCTGGCTAGAAATAAGAGACCAAATTAATAGCCACTCACGAGGCCGCTGGTTTGAAGCTACTTGTCCAGTATCAGACAAGAAGTCTACAGCAGGCAAGTCAACTTTGCAGCGAAAGGCAGCTGCTCTCTTTAAACACCAGCCCCAGTAGCCTATTGTCTGTAGACTTTGGTAGTTATCTGTTTTGCAAGGCATTCTGTGACTCTTCCAGCAAAGTGACATTCTCCAAAATAAAGCGTAACTTAACAGGTTAATCTTACCTTTATGTAAAAAATGTATGGAGTATGTTACTTCATCAGGAATATCAGAGGTTAGACTACAACACACACATAAGCCTCCTAAAAAGACCAAAAAAAAAAGGAAAAGAAAATTGACTTGTCCATCTGAATATCTGGACATCTTGACACTGCACAAAACTAAAGCAAGACTGCTTCAAATCAGGAACTAATCTCTCAAAAAAAGTAAAGATTACAGAAATATGTATTACATATCTCTAATCATCATTTACCTAGCAAAACACAAAATAAGAGAGAACAGAGGGGGCAATATGGCACAATGGAAACCTGGGTCCTGACAAGGCCAGTTCTTCTCTACAAGAAGTACATTTTAAGCCCTTCCCCATAGAAATCATGCTCGCAGCCAGAAAACTGATCGAGTCTTTCTCCCCACTGCCTCAATTTCTAGATATTTTCTGTTCAGGGGCAGTCAAACATGCACAGAACAACATAGTAAAACATTGTTTGTTTGCTTTCTAAGTAATTTCACATTGGCAGCAGCGTGATACGCTACCAGCGCCTTCTTATACTAGAAACAGTAGTCACTTCTCCCCTTTCCAGCCTGAAGTGCCCTTAATTCCTGTTCTAGGAGAAAAGTCAGTCCTTGGCACAAGCTTTTTTCAGCCAAGGTACTCTGTGCAGGAATGCTCCCCTCTCCCAGCCTAACTGTAAATCAGACTGATAGACTGTTTTGACTCCACTGGATGGTAGCTCTCCCTTCATCTCTTACAAAAACTTCAATCCACTTACTCCGATGCTTTGGCAAGCTGCTTTGGCATTCATGTTAGAAGCAGCTTCCAAAACACATTATCCCAACACACCTGGGAAAGCTGGGCCACAACTATGACTGTTCACCTTTTACATTTATTGAAAGTTTAGCAATTAAAAGGGGGGGAAAAAAAAAAAAAGAGAGAGAGAGAGAAAAGGTAATACTAATACAGATACTCTTCTGTAAAAAAAAATAAATGTTTATGTATACAAGGTATACAGGAAAAGGCACAGTACGGAAAAAGCACAAGCATAAAAAAAGCACAGCTTTTCTTGGTTAAATGTCTCGTACTTCAGACCACAGAGCTGTACGATAGCTATAATACAGCTATAATACAGCTGAGGCACTTCACACTTCCAGAGAAGGTAAATACTTTCTTATGAGATGCAATTTTTTTTTTCTGCTTATTCTTAGCTGATTGAGTATTGTTTGACACAGTTCTGCTTAGATATTTGAGCCATTTAGACAACAGACAGGACATTTTGCCAGAGCACTTCGCATCTTTCAGAGCATGCATAATTTTTAAAGTAGCAGCATCAGGACTCAAGAGGAAGACTGGAAAAGCTCCAGCAACCCACAATGCTGTTTTATTAGCAACAGCTCCCTTCCAACACTGCAAATTTCTTTCTTGTATGCTGGAGGCAAGTCTATACACTGTTCTGTAAACTGTGCAACATGCAAGTGAGCCCATTCAGACTGAAGCGTCAGTGGGTATAAATGCAAGCTGACCACAAAAACAGTGGCTATGGGGGTCCACTAGTAAGACATGCATCTTTCAACTCTAGGATACTGGTCCTTTACCGTCAGCAAATTGAACTATAAACAGAGAACATCAAATTGTGCTTCATTAATACAGATAGAAACATGACAGTCTCTGATCAGCAAGTGTCCAAGCAATGCAACATTGATACCATCATGGCAATCCCATTAAAGCTGCCAGGGACTGACAATATAAGACAAATTCCTTTCCACCCCTTACCAGTGCTCTCTGTAAATTAGAGCTGGAGTGCATTGATGCACAGAAAGCTTGTTATTGTATTGCACCTACACGGTAAGTGTTTTATCTGAAGGCAGAACCAAGTCTTCTACATTATCCATTTCAAAATCATTTACAAACAGTAAGAGCTGTAGCTAAATGCCACAAGGTGGAAAGACTCACATGAAGGTATATTTGGATGGACTCCTATCTTTTCAGAAATAAAAGGGAAAAAAAATCTCAATCACAACAAAGTAAGAACAAGGAAGCATTTAAAAATTAAGTTCTACTCATACACTGTAACCGTGAGTTACCACACTCAGCAGAATTAGGGAAACAACACTTAAAACTCTGACATTTGATAAATAAACATCATACCACTGAAACTGTATGTCTGCTACGGAGACATGAAGTTCTCCGTAGGAAACTTTAACTTCAAATTCCTCATTTTTGTTCCTGCAGAAGCTAAGTCATAATGCTGTACAAATATCTCAACACAGCATGCAAATGTCACAATTCAAATCCGACACTACCACAGCATTTTGTCTAGTTGTACCAGCTTAGGAGTGACTTGCCTCACTCAACTTCAGCCATCCAAACATCTCTCATTTGGACTGTTACACAGCGAATGAAAAAACATGGATAGAAGCCATCATTCTCTGGAGAGACCTATTTCTCTCTATAAATATAGTTGAGCTGCTTAACTTTTAGGCAGATAAAGTTAGGTGATGGCAATCCAGGGCTTATGTCATCTTACTGCCTGCATTTTTCAGTTAAATTTGC
Source organism: Chlamydotis macqueenii (assembly GCF_036417535.1). Lineage (NCBI taxonomy): Eukaryota > Metazoa > Chordata > Aves > Otidiformes > Otididae > Chlamydotis > Chlamydotis macqueenii. The sequence goes on along the minus strand of NC_141556.1, from coordinate 13,584,612 downwards.
TCAGTATTAAAGGAAGTAACTCTAAAGTGCTAAAAGAAAACATAACAGCTCAGTGTTGTTTAAATAATCACTGAATTCTGGACATACAAAGATAATTCTAATGCTAGAACCGTTTGATCTCTACTAATCTAGAAGTACTTAGGGGTTTTATCTGGAGACATTTTGTCTGTGCCAAGTATAAGGAATAGGGCTACTTTTCTTCTGCTGAGGAAGTTTGAGAAAGCAAGAGTGATTTCACTCAGAGTTCAGACTGGCAGTAGCCAATAACAGTTTTATTAAATGGAAAATTGCATGGAATATTCCATTTTGAAGCTATGCCAATTATTTTTTGCCAGAGATGTCCGAATCGTACAAATAGGGATATCAGCATTATTATTTGAAGCATGCTAGCAGTTCCAAAGAAGGCACAGTCTGTGCCCCAAAGAGCTTGCACTCCAGTTTTGTAAATCACCACAAACAAGAGGTACAAAAGGGAACTTCAGTGTGATTACCTACAGCGTTCTTCAACAACTAGATACGGTCTCAGCACGAAAACCATTTGCTTTCAGCTGTCAGTTACTCAAAATGGGTTGTCCAAAGTAATCCTCCATTTCAAACAACATTGAATGAAAAGCCACATACAATAATCTCATTTATTAAGTACAATTGTCAACTACATGTTTTATATTAAGCATAGTAAAAAGTGAGTGCATGCCAAAGTTCCCACACAGAATTTAAATATTGTGTTCCCAGATGGAACCTCAGGGTAATCAAACAACAGTCTTGTTGGAGAAAAACTTAATTTCATCCTAAACTAAATGGAGGTGCTTCAATCCGAACAAACCCTAGAGAAGTATAGGTTTAAAAGGAAACATACACATACAAATAAATAACATTTTCCATTAGTGTTTGTATACAAACTGTTTATATAACACTCTGTCTTGCTAACAGAGAAGTAGCCTAATCTACATCTGGCAGAAAGAAACTTGGCTTTCTCCTATTTCTAATTTCTTCCCTCTTAATTTGTGTAAGTGTGCTGTCTTGGTAAGAAAAAAATCCGTGTAAGGAAACTGTATTTCACTTGATTTGCATTAATGGTCATTGCAACACAACTGGCAAATAGCAATTCACCCATGTCCATACAGCATGCCTTAAGATGGGAGACATAGAGCCACTTCAGCAACACATCACATCCATATACAACTCTGTAGACTATTCATAAAATCACAGAATCATTATGGTTGGAAAAGACCTCTAAGATGATCAAGTCCAACCGTCAGCTTAACGCCACCATGTCCACTAAACCATGTCCCAAAGTGCCACTCTACATGTTTTTTTAACATCTCCAGGAACGGTGACTCCATCACTTCCCTGGGCAGTCTGTTCCAATGCTTAGCCAGTCTTTCAGTAAATACATTTTTCCTAATATCCAGTCTAAACCTGGACACAACTTGACACAACTTGAGGCCATTTCCTCTCATCCTATCGCTAGTTACTTGGGAGAAGAGACCAACACCCACCTCACTACAACCTCCTTTCAGGTAGCTGTAGAGAGCAATAAGGTCTGCCCTCGGCCTCCTCTTCTCCAGACCAAACAACCCCAGTTCCCTCAGCCGCTCCTTGTAAGACTTGTTCTTCAGACCCTTCACCAGCTTCGGTGCCCTTCTCTGGATGCGCTCCAGCAACTCAACATCCTTCTTGTACTGAGGGCCCAAAACCGCACATAGTATTTGAGGTGCGGCCTCACCAGTGCCAGGGTACAGGGGCACGATCACTTCCCTACTCCTGCTGGTCACACCGTTCCCGATACAAGCCAGGATGCTGTTGGCCTTCTTGGCCACCTGGACACACTACCAGCTCATGTTGAGCCAGCTGTCAACCAGCACCCCCAGGTCCCTTTCCACTGGGCAGCTTTCCAGCCACTCTTCCCCAGGCCTGTACCGTTGCATGGGGTTGTTGTGACCCAAGCGCAGGACCCAGCACTTGGCCTTGTTGAACCTCATACAACCGACCTCGGCCCATCGATCCAGCCTGTCCAGATCCCTCTGCAGAGCCTTCCTACCCTGGAGCAGATCAACATTCCCACGCAATTTGGTGTCATCTGCAAACTTACTGAGGGAGCACTCAATCCTCTCATCCAGATCATTGATAAAGATATTAAACAAGACTGGCCCCAAAACCAAACTTTGGGGAACACCACTTGGGACCGGTTGCCACCTAGATTTAACTCCATTCACCACAACTCTCTGGGCTCAGCCATCCAGTCAGTCGTTTGGTTTTGTGGTGGTGTTTTGTTTCTTTTTTCCAAAGCTTAATCAGACACCATTATTGCTTGGCAGTACGGTCTAATTTAGAAGCTGAAAATGCAAGCATCTGTGATGAACAGATGCTTCTTGAGACCAGTTTTTAATCAAAAAAAAAAAAAGCTCCTGGCGTGCATTAGGATGCAGGGAGACTCATAAATTCTAAAGGTTTAAGGAACATTTTAGGTTTAAGTTTAAGGAATCATATATATACACACACTAAACCCTTCAGTATCATATACTAAGTTTAGTATCACATACTTGGACCTTCTAAGTATCACATACTAACAGCAATATGAAGCTCTTAGATCTGTATTGCAGATGCTCTGTTTACACGTGTTCACTCTGTAACACAACTATATACTACGTCAGATACCCAGACAACATACCCAGCCAAAACCTTCCTTGAACTTGCTTTCCAACATACCTTCGGTCAGCTTTAACATTAAATTACTCTAATGTAATACACAACCATGCTTTGGTACCACCTGTGTTCTGAAACTAGCAGAAAATCCTACAGTGTGCTTAGACTGAGAAATTTCACCATGAGTACATGATACCAGTTTTTTTTGAGGCTGGGCTACCAGAAATTTTCTGGGCAACTGTTTTGTTGTTGGTGTTGATATATAAAATCCTACGTAAAGGGTAAAAAAAACTTCAGGAAAATAGTGAAATAGTGCACAGTTGTCTCAGAGTTACCTGCCAAGTACAGGCTAAAAGAATGAAAATCGCACACACATACAAAAACCCCCACAAAAAAATACAAATACATAAAATGTCTTATGAAGAAATTTAGTAATCAATTATGATTACATTGCATGATAACTACTAGTGTAGATAATTTTGACAATACTTGTATTTATTCATTACCTGCTTTACTTGTAAAAACCTGCAGATTCAAAGATTTAGATGCAACATCTTCATCTTGACAGTAATCATATCCAAAATTCACAAGTCTATGAGCAAATAAAAATCACTAAATAAATCATTTCTTCATCCACAGTGATTCATCACAATACAAAGATCACAAGAACAGTCACTATATAATCAAACTCATACTAAGTAAGTTACAATTAAATGTTCTCTAAAGCAAGTTAAATTAGGCTTTAACCAATCCACTCAACACTGTTAGAGATGAGAATCCCAAGACTGTACACTGTTGTCAGAAACCAACAATTTTGATTACACCTGCAAACTTCACATTCACTTATTGCAGCACTGTCCAGCCACTCTCAAACTCTGAAGTGAAAGCAAGTTCTCATGAAGTACTGGCAATCCAACATGCATCATACCTGAGAACTCAAAGGCTTTGCAGTCTAACTCTGGCATTCTTATGTCTGTAAAGCTATATTTCAATCTGCAATTAGGCACAGTAATTTCAGCGGAAATATGCAAAAAGGAAAGCATAAAATCACATTCACATGGAACTTGTTATGCCATGACATTTTTTTTCACTCGTTTGCCTGTGCTTTAATAGTTTACGTATCTTAAAAATCTACAAGTCCTATTTTTGCCACGCAGAACATGCAGCAGAAGACTGTAGTCACTCTCCTTTGGCTTTGTTGGTGGTGGGTTTTTGTTTGGGTTTTTTGGGTTTTTTTTTTTGTTGTTGTTGTTTGTTTCGTTGGTTTTTAGTTGGTTGGGTTTTTTTTCCCTCAGAAAAAAATTTTGATCCTGTAGGGATTTTCCCCTAGACTTTCTGCAATAATTTTGGAAAAAAAAAAAAATTACAGCATTGAAGCTCTCACAAGAATTGGATTTTTTTCAGTACTAAGTGCAAGAGGACACACTGCCCATGTAGGGCAACCTCCATGTGCAGCAGCACCACACTGAGCCTTTTGCATAGCACTGAGACATTCTGAAAGCCATAGTTTGGACAGGGTGGAACTCGACTACCTTCAGTTATTGATATCTGATCTAGTAGTTCTGGCCTCCCTTTTTATTCACAAAGAGCAACAGGTCCTTTTGGAATGCAAATTCAACTGACTGAAGACAGTTGAGGATGAGATGAATTATGACTGAGAGTCAGACCATCCTGACTAGTTTTTCCTCAATTAAAACGGAGCCTTACGGAGACAAGCTCAGATGCAGTCATGTGCATGGTAGACAGATAGAATCAGACGAATCTTAGGCTTTGAAAGTGCAGGCTGCCTGGAAATAGCATGCTGGAGGAGAAAGAGTACAGGCAGTGTCTCATACACTATAAAAAGAGCTTCTGGTCTGGTTAACTGCCCAGTAAAACATGTAACAGCAATTAAAAATTGAGAGTTTCCCTTGACAGGAATTTTGACATCACCACTACAGCATGCCCAAGATTAAAACAAATTTATTTCAATAGGTACAGAATACTCAGAGGAAGGATGGTTTAACCCATAGCTAGCTCTTCAGACAAATAATCTCAAACAGTATCAAAAAGCAGTCAAGGATTGAATTGCATTTTACACTGGAACCTGATGAAAATGAGATGAACTGGAGGTTTGGACACAGTGTTCACATCATTCTTACGTTCCAGTACCATATAGGCAACTGCAGACAAAGATACTTTGGTTCTGACATATTTTTTGTAACATGTTACCCTATACATTAAAAGGAAAGCAAAACAAAACATTAAAAAAAAAAAATCTTACTTTAACTTTGTGTCATTTACAGAAATATCCAGGTGTGATTCCAGCTGTTAATCAAAACCAAAAACAAACCTATTATTCAGTGAGGTCAGTATACTATGATTAATATCTCAGACTGGTAAAATGTGTCAAACTCACACTTCACCAGATTCAACATTACCCTCCACTAATCACCCCCCAAAATACGAAATAGATTATTTAAAAAATAAAATAAAATAAAATTGTGAGATATTTAACCTTCTGCATCACAGCAAACTTCAGCCACTGGGACAGAAGTCTAGTAACAATGACATGTTCAACAGTTGTAATTTTTATGTTCTGTTCTCTGTATTTTGGCCGTGACCAATTTTCCTGTCTTGCTTAAAACTCATACAAAATTAGTGCATGGTTTCTCTGTCTAGTGCATTTGATAATGCTGCTTTTCAATACTTAAGATCAGTATAACGTCATGTATGTCACTTACTTCTAGGTCAATATCCATGCAATTCCACAGAAGTTACCTTACAGTAGCACAATGTGAATCTGACTGAACATTATCTTGAAAACAATATAACGCAAAAACAACCACCAAAAAAACTCCATGGAAAAACAAAACCCAGTTTTCCTCTGCAAAAGTTCCAATAATAAAAGACATTGAAACAGATCTCTCTATCAGTGCCCGGAACACATAATTACATCCCACTCAAAATCATTGTATAATAAAATACTCAGGACTTACTATTGAGTTAAAATTTTCATCAGGATAAAACTGGACACATTTTAAAGTACTCTTTGATTCCTGAAATTAAGAGGATGTGTTTTGTAACTGATAAAATAGAAAGTGTATCACATAGACTGAAAAGTGACTGGATACTCCACACCACTCTCCCCACTCAACCCGCTTTGCTAAGAGATATGCAGAAGTTAGGGGACAAAAGACAACTTTAAAAACCACATATAACCCCCCACAACAGCACTATGACATGTTTCCTTCCTGTCCCAGATCATTATCTGCCAATCATCTATAAATGCGTGGGCCCTCACTTGAAGCACAGCATTACATGACACACACACACACAGAGATACATTCTAGAAAGTTAAAAAAAAAAAACTTTTTGCATAACTACCTATACAGCAAAAGGAACCGTATCTTATTTTGACTGGTTCAAAAATGGTACCTCAGAAACAAAAACAGGAATACATTTCTCCATCACAGTTCACTTCCTGTTATTTCCTAACCCTCTTATTTTTTTGTAGCTAAGAAGAGTTAAGAAAAATCAATTTTCATTTACATAGAGTACATCAAGTGCAAATAGTCCCTCAGACAAGACAAAACAAAAAAAAAATCCCAAACCCAAAGAGCTTCAGCATTTCTACCCCAGAACCTGCCCTCATACGGTCACTCAGTAAGTCTGTGTACAAAATACTTTTGAGATGTGAATTCTCTAGAACTAAAGCATTATACTAATGACAGTTTTTGGTAGATCTAGATCCTTTTGAACAAAGACCTTTTTAAAGTCAAAAAACCTAACAAATACACTGTTTTTTTACAGAAAGGCCTAAGACCACCAGTCTTCCTGCAGTTTAGTATGCTCAAATAGCAGTTAAGGCAAGTCTGGCCTTTGCTTTAGGTTGAGGCAGGAACAAGACAGACTAAAACCATAATGAAAAATAAAACTCGTGCTATTATTGCCACCCACACTCAAAACTATACTGTCATGAGACAGGCAGGAACAAAACTACTAGAATGACTTTCATCTCACCTTTGGAACAATGTAGAAGAGTCTTTGTTCCACCATATCCCATTGAGCCCAAATGAGATCATCTGCAACTCTGGCTCTTGGAAGCTGACCCGAGTTCTGAATCACCTAAAGGGAAAGAAAGAGTATTGGAAGTTGTCAAATAAGCTTCTCTAACAATTACACACAGTCTGTGCTTCAAAAGCACAGAAAAGCAATGACAGAAGAGATGCAAATACTAAGGTGCTTGAAGGGAATATGCTACTTTTTAGCTGCACAAAGTCCACCTTCATTGTGTGCAAGGTGCTCAGATTGAAGAGATCAGAGGCACAGTTTTCAGGGTACACCTGATATCAAATATTTTCTTTAAGATTTCCTTGCTTGCAAGAAATTCAGCACTTAAGCTGGTCCAAACAAATAAAGAAAATCAGACAGCACTCTTCACTATAGAGAAGGGGAGAAGACTGAAATACCCCAGTCAGTTCACAACCAGCTACATGAATATTGAAGGAAGATGCATTAGCTCCAAAAGGGATTTCTGTCCAAAGTCTGAGCCACGTGACAGAGCACCAGCAGTAGGGAACGGGCTAGAATTGTGGAAAACTGCTGGGATTGTATAAATGCACTCTTGAAAGATGTAGGGAGATTTAATGTCAACCAAAACAAATCTGCTTGTTAGAAGGACATCGGATTCACCTGCTTTTTCTGATTACGCTCTTAGTCTTTACTCCACTACTGTAGTCTAGCATACAAAACCCCTCTACTTTAAAAGCAATGACAAACTTTGAGAAAACCATGAAAGTTCAAAATGACTGAAAAATCAGGACCTTAACTTCTCCCAAGCCTACATTTATCTCCATAAAGTGAAATATTGGCTTTTGTAAAACAATTTTTTGCTATATTAGATGCTATATTACTTATTGCTATAATAAGTACTTTAAGCAAAGAATCCACAAGTTGTTGAAGAGAAATTAATGCAAAAAAAAAAAAAAAAAAGGACAAAGATGAGGAGAAAAAGAGATTGGAATATTCACACTACTTGAAGTGTATCTAAGTTTTATGTCTTTTGTTTGCTTGCTTGTTTGTTAAACGAATCCTTTACTGGGACACACAGGCTCCCAAAAGGCAAAGTTAGGAACTTGACTCTGCTAATATTTCAAATGGTTTAAAAATATATACACATACGTTTACTCCCAACTTCGAACATGCAGACACATTCAGCAATAAAGAAAAAAGAATAAAATAAGTAACTTTCCTCATCGATTACATAGTATACAGGTTTTCCATTCAGCTTTACAATTAGCAGCATGAGCTGCCATACTATCAACACTTTTTAAATACAATTTGTGTTGCCCAAATATAAAACTACAAAAAGTTAACTAAAATTACAGATGTTTAAATTTTCAATTAAAGCAAACAAACTCAAACCCCAAGATTTTTCAAGTCTTACCACTTTGTGTTCTTCTTCTGCAACAACACAAATGTCAAATTGTTCAACATCTTTAAAATACACAAAAAAAAAACCCCAATCATTACAAACGTACATTTTCATATGCTTTTATACAGCTTATTAAACAGTCTCACCCCTTAGAATGTTGTAAAAACACATTTAAGCCAGGAAAGTTCAACTTAGTGTAAGAGGAAATCTGTGATATACTAACACAGATGCCTATGCAGAGATCTGGCCTCTCTTCCTTTCCTGAGCCGAGGGAAGAACCCCCTCATAGAAACTGCCCACGTAGTGCTCTGTCCACGTCAGCATAGTATTGCCAGCAAGATTGCTAACTGAAACATGCCAAACCAAGCCAAGGAGTGTGTTTATAAATAAAGAGCATGCACAGCTGCACGCCTGTGCCCAAGACTACATCCTAGCCCTGTTTCAATTCCTAGCATGAATACTACAGTTCTTTCCCACGCAAAATTCCTAGAAGTGGTTGGTAGTTTGCCTATGCAAAGGGTGCAAGATTCACCCAGTAGATGTTTGTTCTGGTTTTGTTAGTGAGGGGGGGCCTAAGGTGGTAGCTTCTGTAGGAAACTGCTAGAAGTCGCTCCCCTTTGTTCAGTGGACTCGGCCGGGTCTAGGGCGGACCCGCTGCTGGCCAAGGCCGAGCCAACTGGTAGCAGAATGTCCCGTGATAACGCCTCTGCGATAACGTATTTAAGTAGGGGAAAACAGAAAAAAAAAAAGGGAGAGAAGATGTGAAGCAGCTGAGCGGGGGGCAGAGAGGGGGAGGCGCGAGCCTCATGGGCCTTGCAGGCCTCACCCTCTGGCCTCCCGCCGGGCAGCCGACTGGGCCCAACTCGGCCCGGCCTGGCTGCAAGAAGTGGAGAGGAGATGAGAAGTGAATAAGATGTAAAAAGGATCCTGAGAGGCGTCTGCCAGCCTGTTGTGAGGAACGGCTGCAGACACCAAGGTCAGTGAAGAAGGAGGGGGAGGAGTAATACGGCTCCTGGCCAAGATTCCTCTGCAACTCGTGGTGAAGACCATGGTGGAGCAGGTTGTCCCCCTGCAGCCCATGGAGGTCCACGGAGGGGCAGAGATCCACCTGCAGCCCGTGGAAGACCCCACGCCGGAGCAGGTGGAGGCCTGAAGGAGGCTGTGGCCCATGGAGGGCCCGCTGGGACAGCTGTTCTAGAGGGACTGCACCCGTGGAAGAGATGACCCACGCCGGAGCAGTTTCACGAAGGACTGTGGCCCGTGGGAGGGACCCCACGCTGGAGCAGAAGAGGAATGCGAGGAGTTCTTCCCCCGACGATGATACAGCGGCGTAAAACAACACGTGATGAACTGACCGCGACCCCCATTCCCTTTCCCCCCCCCGTGCCGCTCGGGAGGGGAAGGTAGTAGAGATAATGTTAAGCTTGGGAAGAGGGAGGGGTGGGGGGGAGGTTATCTTGTTCCCTGTCTCATTCTCCTGCTAATTTTAGAAATAAATGAATAGTTTTCCCCAAGTCGAGTCTGTTTTGCCCGTGATGGTAACTTTAAGGATTTCTCCCCGTCCTTATCTCAAACCTTGAGCTGTTTTTCTTATATCATCTCCTCCTATTCTCTCGGAGGGTGGGGGGAGCGAGAGACAGACTGCGTAGTCTGGTCGTGATCGGGGCTGAACTACGACAATGTTATAAACGTTTCTGACATAGTTCACAGCACTATGGGAATGTATTAGGTAAACTCTGCCCACCTAAGTCCAGCTACCTAAATGTTGGTGTCTAGCTTTGCAGAGAAGATGAGCCTCTCCAAAAAGATGGGAAAAGCGATCTCACTCTATAATACAGTGAAAAACAAGAGGGATAAACGGCCTTTTCCAAGTATCCGCCTCTATCCATTCCCTCCCATTAGATTAGGCTGAACATACAAGGTTAGCTGAATCCAAGGAACTGTGGTCCTATTCTTATCCCACCTGTCACATGGTCAAATCACAAACCACCTCTCACAGTCAACTGATGTGCTCTGAATTTATACAGGTAGCTGTAAGTCTACTTTAGCTTTTTTAGAAATGAAGATGACTGATGAATGCATGAACTAAGTAAATAACTGCAGTCAAAGCAGGCCATTCTCCTAACATTGAAAATAATCCTATTAAGTGACACAGTTTTTGAAAGACATTCAGAACACCCAGAATAGCTCACACCCTTATTTTACCTTTTTTTCCCCATAAAAGCCTACCAAAAATAAAATCTATAATGATCATTTTCAAGCATAAAAGTGACAATGTACTTTCAAAATATTAACTCACAGTTATCTTCTGAAACTAGCAAGAGGCGACTTTCTGTAGAAGTATTCCTGCCTTCAACTGGATAAAGAAACTGCACAGAAAGTGTCACAAAAGTAAATAAATTACAAAAGTAATTTTGGAATGCTTACCTAAAATGTTGTGTTTTTTTTTTTAACTGGATATTTATATATTTTAAAATTAATACATGCACACAATGATATTTAATTAATAAATACAGCTATTATTACAGACTAATAGGTCTCAATCGCTCTAATTGCAAACTTTTGGAAACTGAACAGAAATAAAAAAGTACCCTTCATGTCTGAGAAATATTCTACATCAAATATTTTATGAAGTTTCTCATTTTTTTAATTCTATGAAGAAACATGGGCACACAAGCTCTGTCACAGCTGCAAGATAACATGAGATATTTCTGCACTCAACCGCTTTTTCACTCCAGTGTAGTGAATTTAAAAGGTTTATATTTAGATTAGTTGAATAACTTACCTGCACTCGAACACAGCTATCCACAGCCTTCAGGACTCTCACATTATTAATGGGATGAATTTCAATTAGCCAAGTTAAATACTTGGATACTGCAAAAAGAACACGTTTTAGATAAGATTCTTTTTTATACACAATTTTGTTTTCTAAACAGAAATCATGTGGAAAGAAAAGCAAAAGGGTACAATATTTCTAACAGTATTAAAACAATTCACTTGTAGTACCTGACTGTAATAGCCGACTTACTCTTTCTTCCTCTGTGTATTGATGGAAGCTGACCGCTACGGGAAAAAAACCCAACACAACCACAAGTGAGCATGAGTATTTGATATTAATCTTATTAAACATTCTTGGAGAACAAGCATCACAATTTTTTTTAACCAAAAACATATATGTTAAAGGAACAACGGAAGCTTTTCTGGATGTAAGAGACGTATATATACGTAAGGGGGAAGTGAACAAAGGGTCAGTATGTCTTAAGATTTTAGTTTCAATAAAACGGCAATATCGTTACAGCTGTGTCTCTATATTGTAACCTATATTATTTAGTGATGGATCCACTGAAATGGATAGAAAGTTGTGGGCAACATATGAGTCAAATCAGATTTAAGTAATTCTAGACTCAAATGTGTCATCCTATTAAACTAAATCATCTTTATCATGACATTAAAAAATTAATGATAAAACACATATTTACCCAATAACGTCCTTTCATTGTTGACTGAACAACTGATTATGCGTAGATCCCTCTCAAACATATAGAGGTGCTATAGAGAAAGATATTAATGATAATAAATTATTTTTTTAACTATATAAAGAAAACCATCTAATTACTTCTCCTTAGGAAAACACTGCTGACCAATACACCAATTTTTAAAGCAAATCATTTCATGGCCAGAAGAATCATATTTCAAGCCTCATTCGTATCACTTCTCCTTTTTCTCATTTGTTTGTTTCTTACTGGTTCTTTTGACCTCTGTGTTGCCATTAGAGCAGCACAGCAGACCTTTATCTAAATACGAAATTTCACCCATTTCATACTGTTATGTGGACACCTGCAAAGGCCCGCTATCATGAGCCCAGACACTGAATTGCAGTACCTTCAGTTTTAGAATAATTTCTTACAAATAGTAGCAGCAAATGGACTCAGGGTACACACATAACAAAGAAAACCCAGAACATTTACTTCTTAGCACAGATGTTCAGTGTGAACAGGAGTGGAAAGGGCTTGAATTAGTTGCTGAGAAATAAAGATGGCAGATGTGATTCTTTACCACTCCCAAGTCATTCAGATGTTCTGTAACGTTCTGCATCTTAATACTACTGAGCATTATTTGAATACCTTCTAGGTCCCTCCTCTGTGTCAAACAGGCATATACTCTTTAAGTACATAACAGTGTTACAAGGCATCAAAATCGGAAACACTACAGCACTGTCTTCACCAGGGTAAAGCATGGTATTGCTCTCACCTCATTTTGTTTAGTCTGAAGATCATACAATCCAATGTGAGTATTTCTCTGATTTCCCTATGGATGAAAACAAATTAGCACTGGCAACATACATATATGCAAAGTTAAACATCGTTTTTAATTTTCTCCTATCTTCCTCCCCTCTCCTCCCCCCATCTCCTGACACACATCCTCACACACTTCCCTGTCCTGTAATACAGACAGTAATTATCTAATTCCAAGAAAGGAAGGCAAGAAACAGAACAAAGATTTTTTTTTCTTTTTTTTTTTCCTTTTAGAACACATGGGATAAAGCTGAAATGCGGCCAATCCACAGCCCACAAGCCATTGCATAAACCAAGTGCCTCTCTCACTTTCATTCTAAACTGGCTTTAGTTATAAGCAGAAGGGCCAGGAAGAGAGACGTCTGCACAGGAATGAAAGAGGATGCTATGGTCCCTGGAAGATTTAAAGATGGTATTCCAAACTTCACCAACTCAGTGGGTCTTTGCTCCAAAAAGAAGCATAGAAACATCAAACATCAGCAAACACAGCTTCCAGTGACCTGGCTGCAGGCTGGAAAAAAAAGGATTTCAGCTCTGCCCCAGGAAATGATTGTTTGAAAGCTAAATATATTTCACAAGCTCAGATGACACCACTAGCCTGCTGCCTTTGAAAAGAAACATAACACGCATCCTTTCTAGCTTATTGATAACAACATACAATGACTTTGTTTAGGGTACTTCTAAGACTATACAACTCAAAACTTTTCTTCTTGGTAATTTTTACCATGCTTTAATATTTTTTTTTATTAAAATAAATTCTGCATGGCAGCATATGTCGTATATCAAATCAAGCTGAACTCCATTAATGTACTGTAAGTATAGGCACTAAATTACTAAACTGTTGAAATTCAATCCAGCCACACAGGCTTGTACTCAAACAGTGAGCATCATTGTTTTTAACTACAGGTTGGGGGGAGAGGGGAGAAACCTGTGGTTATTTACAAAGTTAAGGCATCTTGCTTTGTGAAGTTAAAACAAAAGTCTGAGTATTCTATTCCTAAGGAGTCTATTTCTGAGTGTCTCATTATCATTGTGGCAACGACAAAAGTCTTTGACTTCTGATTTAAACATGGAAAACAAAATGTCTTTATATCAAGATACAGGCTTCAGGCCCACTAATTTAAGGTTAAGCAAGTGCTTTCACAAAAAAAAAAAACAAAACCAAAAAAAAAAACCAAACCAAAACAAAAAAAAAACCATTCTTTTTAAGTGTGTCTGAAATGTTAACATCCTCTGTGCTTTGCTACTGAAAAATATATTTCACAAGACTGGTAACAGGACTACATCAGTGGCCATATGTGTACACAAGCTAATATGCTTGTTTTCACATTTACTCTAAAGATTCTTGTATTGCCTTGCAAAATAGAAGTGCTGACACTAGAATTCACTTCTGTTAAAAATATCTTTCTTTATACCAAGTATCAATGCCAAAAAAGGCAGACACTTTCAAAACTAAAGTACAACACAATACTCTAAAATAAGCTTGAAAATAAAGCTCATTTTTCACCTTCCCCTGACTTCAGGCAGAATGCACTTGGTTTTCTTCCACTTAGCAGACAAAGGCGGTTTTCTATTTGCATCTATGAGGAAACAAGCCAGGGTAGCTCCGTTTAGTTTACATCCTTGTTTGTGCACTATTCTCACTGACAATGTCACTGTTAAAGTTTGCTGCTATAAAACCAACAGGAAAGGCTCAGACATATAGCTGTGACTTGAACAAGTCGTAGCTCATTAGTTATAAATAGTTTGTCACGAATGGCGGGGGGAGAGAGAGAAAAAGACAGATATTAAACTGCCTTAACAGCTCAGTAAGATCTGTAGTTTGCTAGAAGTTGTAATTACATTGTGATTTCTCCAATGTAAGTTTAAGGAAACAGAAGGACTGGCTGCAGACACTAAAATCAGACTGTTTTCCCCAGGTAAGCTTCCCAGTGTGACAATGTATATTAGGAGAATAGAATAGCAAAGTGCAAAGAATACTTCTATTTCAGAACAAGTTTGTAAAAATTTTTAAAAAGTGTCAAATTGGGGCCTAAAACTACTTGTCATTAGCTAAGATAGATACACCAAGACTTCTTTTTCTTCTATGTAAAGATGAATGGATACTTATCTTAAAAGGTTTGCCGTTAACTCCAAACCCACAGAACTATACCCTCACGTTGCACACGGACTGTTTCAGAAAAGGAAGCAATTGGATTGAATCCTTGTTAAGTCAGTAGTTAAGTGTAAAAAGATAGACATACACACAAAGTTCTCCCAGTACTTGCTGGTTTTTAGCATTCTGCTCTTGAGAGAGAGGAAGAAAAAAAATTCAGTCCTACTTTAAGGTACCATGGTCCAAGGTGTGACTGCAGCTGACAGAGACATAACTAACGTAACAAAAAGTGCAGACACCACAAAGGCACAGCACTAGCAGCCTGTTCAGGACTCTGGGTGAGTGCTATGCAGCTACAGCCTGGGTGGCCACATGTGCTCCTACCAATATACAAGCCACCCAGACTAACAGGAGCCTTGAGGCAGACATACCCACATGTTCTTATCAAGCATGCAGACTAATGTGGAGGTGTTGACTCTCAACAACATCAACAGCATCTAACCAACACTTTCAGCTGATGGGCAGAATTTTTATTGATCCAAGAAAGAAATGTGTACCACACACTATCAACAACTTCTCTCTGGGAGAAGCATTATATAGTTAATGCAGTATCACCTTAAGACACATTTGTTCTTTGTGAGAAGACTCCAGGAAGTATCTTCCAGCTTGCCCACTAGCAAGTGTAAAAAACACTTACAGTAGAAGCAAACAAAATATGCTAGCACCCTCCCCAACAGAAGAATAAATAGATGCTGGTTCTTCAGCAGGCTCACTCACTCAGGAGAAAGAGATCAGACTACTTTATCACGGTAAGAAAACAGAAAAAGAAGCAGCACCAGCATCTCCTTTGGGATGGAATTTGAGAGGTGAAAACTTCAGTACAGCTGTGCAGTTTTCTAGTTTCAGTTCTCAGGCTTTGTCATCCAGCTGTTTCTACCACACAGGCTGCAGAAGCTACTTTATTCCCAAAATCACAAAAGAGAAGCTACAGTGAACATTTTCAGTGACTTCCTGTAGACTTTACCTCTAGGTTCGGGGAACTAAGCCTAGGTGTTTAAACCCTGCCTCAGGTGTTTAAATGCACCCTCTCAAGTCATTGGCCTATTCAGTCAATGGAGGCCAGTGGATATTTGTCCACCTCCTCCACCCCACACACCTCCTTCCAAAGTACCGGCTACAAGTAGCCAGTTCTCTAAACTCCAACAACTATTTTGACCAGATCCCTACTGACTACAGCAGGATCTTAAGACACCTAGCTCGCAGGAAGACATCTACATTTAGATGTGTGAACCTCGAGCTACAATTCATCCCTCGTGTCAGCTGCAAGAGCCTGAACAGCATACAAAGCAGTTGGACTCTGCTGTCAGAAGCCCAAAAAGGCTTACTGTGAGATTCCATAGATGCTAGAAAGCAGCAGCATCACACATACACAGCACTAGACCTCCTGCTGGGAGCTAGATGGGTTACTTTCATTACGTCTGTCTAGAGTTTTGAGCAATGCAAAAAAAGACTTGACACATTATGTAGCGTTGGTTTTATGGTTACTGTTGTCTTTTACAGACTCTCCTCCCTATATTTGTACTAAAGGAAACATCCACCCACAGTTAAAGTATATTATACCTTTGTGAAGGCCTCACCTCTTCCCTTAACCCTAGGGAAGCTGGAGAGTTTTAGCATAGTTGAGCCAAAGAACGAAAGGCAGCCCTATTCTACTGGAGTCTGCTCCAATCTGCACTACCAAGAACCATGATCCTCCAGAATCCAGCTGAGACTACAGATTTCTCAGAGATGCACAGAAAAGAACCACAGCTTGTCTCATGAAGGGGAAACCTTCTCAAATAATTTTAAAATCTCTTGGAACTACAGGTGTTTCATCCCAAAAACTATACAAGTGCCACAGAGAGAAGAATCCCATGTTAAAAAGGACAGCTCTAGATACTTCAGGATATCAAATAAGCAACAGTTACTTCAGACTACCTGCAATAATGTTCTATAGACAAATCTTAAAGTAACAAAGAAGGCAGGAGCAGAGTTAGTGTTAGATAAATGGCATCTTAATATAGTCCTAACCCTCACTGCAAAAAATTTTAAACTCCAAGGACTCAATTAGGCACAGACACACATACGGTGTTATTCTCTGCTGTATTTTTCTTAAGTTCCGAGACAGACTTACCTTCCAGGTATAAATAATTTTTCCATTTCTTTCAACATTTACAATGTAGAGTGCCGATGAATTCTCAGAAGTATCTGAAATGATAAGTATCAAAATGCACAGGATTTTTATTTGAGCTGGCTCATCACACAATTTAAGCAAAGATACTAAATACTTTTTTACATATAAATACTTTTTTGTACATGCCAAAATGACTGCCTTCTGGAAAGAAAGAGAGAATATTTCTTATACCATGATTTAAATTTGATAAACTTAAACACAAAATAGTTAAGGGGTTTCAAAACACACAGGAAATAATTATTTATGTAAACTCCTAACTCTTCATTACAATTGTGACTCTAATGGCCACTACCTTTTGTGACGAAAATGGAATGTTTTTTTACAGTCTTCTATTCACAGAGGGGGGAAAAAAAACCCCTGCATTTATCCACTACACACAACCTGGAGTTCAAACAGTTAAGTTGCACTCCAATTCTCAAAACACTACAGGGAGATTGAAGTAGCCTGAGGAAAGTGTCACTTGCTTCCACCTGCCCCTTCAGCATTGCAAAGGAATGCCTGGGAATAAACTACATCTTCAGAGGTTAGTTCTATACTACCACCCCCACAAAAAAAAAAAAAAGCAACAAAAAAAAAACCCCAAGAACCAAAAGAGTAAGCACTCTCTGTGTGTGCGCGTATGTATATGCAACATACCTATAGGTATGAAGGAATTAAGCAATGCAGGACAAGAGATATGACGTGGGGTGTTGAATGAAAGAGCACGGTTAAAGGGGAAACAGATGAGCAGGAAGCAAGGATGGACACAGAAAGAGAAGAGCACATCTAGACGAAGCAGCAGAAATACAAAGTAAAGGAAAATATCAGAAAAAAAAAAGATAAAATATCATACTCTAAGTGACAAAAATGCATGTTTTCCTGATGCTGCTTTTCTGTTTTCTAATCACTGCAGCCACCAAAAATGTGCAGGTGTAACTTTCACTAAAAGTAGAAAATTTGCCCTTAAGGTTGAGAGGTGCATGGTTGGTCCTAGTTTTAAGATAAGGTAGCCTGTGGTTCAGTAAGCATCAACAAAAAGAATTCTCCACAACTCTCGGTAAGCATTTAGTCAAGTTCAACACTATTTACTTCGAAGTTATCACAAAGCATTGATAGAAGACGTGTGAAACTTCATTTCACAAGCCTGATATTATAAACTGGCTTGTACAGCTTGCAGTGATAAGGGAAACAAAAAAACAACAGATTTTCAAGTATTACCAGAATGAAATTAGTTCTGTATTTTGTTGTGGGAGGACAATGAAAATCTTCAGGGTACATTTAACAATGCATCACTTTCTACTGGTTTCAGATCACTCAAAGTACACTACAATACCACCACATTAGGGCTAGGCAGTGACGACTGATAAAGTCTCAGACAACCATATATTCTGTTCTTTTAGTGAAAACTTCCTGGAATTTAACCACCACCTCAGACTTTCAAGATGAGTACTACAGTCTCCATACTTCTCTCTTATAAAAGACTTCATCAGAACAGAATTTAGCTAGAGAAGAAGGTCCTCAAGACAACTCCATGACAATGAATTTCTCTATAACCCAATGCAGAGATCTTAAAGGTGTTGAAAAAATTCCGTGTCAAAAGAGTTTCATGCCACTGAAACATTGTCAGTGAGAATATGAAGCCAAACAAGAAGTGGCAATCACCTCTGCCCTTGGAAAGTACTGCAGTAAAACTCTGCACATAGAATTACAACTTCTTCCTCATCCTCACAGCTGAGTTGAGCTGAGCAGATGAAGGCCTGCAAAGAACCAACCCAACCTGCCTGCCCAGCAAACAACTCTTATCAACATATGCAGGAGAACGCAAAGTTTGATTTCCTGAAGGACATTACGTGCAGCTTGTACAAAAATAAGTGGAATAAAGAGAACAAGGCTGGTTGAATAAAGAGAACAAGGCTGGTTCTCTTGAGTTGCCGCTCCCCTCCCATCATCAGAGCTACTCCCAGCTCTCACACAACTAGAAATTCTCACACACTATCAAGGGCTTTCAAGTCCTCAGGAAAGAAAAGAATAAATATGAATAACCATAACATCTGAAATCACTGACACAAAAATATCACGACTCCTAAAAAATTACTTGCTTTCTGTGAATAGATATTTCTTTGATGTTTAAATGAATCTTTTCAAATTCCTACCTCCCACCTTGACATTCCTAATACAACAGCCCTACATCAGGGGAAAAAATGTCAGTATACACAGACAAAAGTTGAAATGTGATACAGCAACACTGGTAACTGATCACACGTATCTTCCAATCTAGATTTGTCTGATTCTGTATTATCTGAGTCATTTACTGAACGAAGAGTCTGTATTACATTTTAAAAAGCTGAACACGATTGCTCCTTTCCCAAACACAAGTCAGCACCATTTTGAAATCATAGAATGGTTTGGGTTGGAAGGGACCTTTAAAGGTCATCTAGTCCAACCCCCCTGCAAGGAGCAGGGACATCTCCAACCAGATCAGGTTGCTCAGAGCCCCATCCAACCTGGCCTTAAATGTTTCCAGATCGTTGCGATATAAATTGATTAATTGACTCATTTAATTAATCACAGATGCATTGATAAATTCATAGATGAATTGATTATGTGTGGAGAATTTCAGAATTTTACTTCTAACCCCTTCAGTACACCATTCAACAGTTGTCCAGTAAACTATCTAGTATATGTAAAATAATTTTTAACAGATTTTGTAACTGGTGGAGGGTAAATAATTTTCTTTTATAAAACAAAAAAAAAAGCTGATACCTTCTGGTTTACCCCCAGACAAGTTCTTATGAAACTATTTGATAACAGCCCTTCAACATTGGGGGAAGTTAAATATTTTTAGTTAATTCAAAGCAATCAAAGGAGTTGAGGTTTCAAGCTCATCACATGGTGCACCAATGACCATCTATTTCTACGGAAGTAATATTTTTTTTTATTTTTAGATTTTCCATCAGTTTCTGAAAAGCAGAACTGAGCCATCTGTCCTGCAGATGAATGAGAACAAACACAAGCAAAAAACCTCAGGGGCATGAATACAGTGGGGTCGTTCTTTTTTTTTTTTTTCCAACCACTAGATCGAGCGCTCGCTACGCCAATTATCGCACACTGCTGTGACAGCTAACACTTAGTCTAATTTTAACGAGCACTCATTTACCACGTAGATGGAGGTGTTTGGGTGTCGTGCCTCCCAGCCCCACGAAAGGAGAGTAGCGTGGGAGTCACGCCAGAAGCCTTTTTTGGAGGGGGGGCGGGATAATAAAAAAACCCCATGCGTGAAGAAGCAAGAAGGAACAAGCCGCGGAGCGCAGCAGACGTGCAGAAGTGCTCTCGGCATGTGAGAGGCTCCTGGAAGGCACCGCACTTCCCCGCCTCAAGCACCCCGGGCACAGGGCCCTGAGGGACGAGGCCCCCGCGGCCGCTCACCCCCCGCCCCCGCTCCGCGGGGGATACTCCGCCGCCATTACCCCCGACCCCCGTGGGTCTCGCCCCAGGCCCGGCTCCTCCGCCGGCGGCAGATCGGAGGGCAGCGCATGGAGGCGGCTGGGAGCCGGCGGAGAGAAGGAGGGGGAGATCTTCTCGGCCCCCCCCGCCGCAGCGGAGCCCGCCGGCGCAGCACCGCCCGCCGCGGCGTTACCTAGAGCCGCGGCCCAACCCCGCGCCGCCAGCCAGGGGGCCACATCCCTCTGCAGATCAAACTCGGCTACCAGGTGAAGCAGCATAGCGACCGCCTCTCGCCCCAGCCCGCCGGGGACGCGGGGCGGCCCCC
The DNA here is from genome assembly GCF_036417535.1 of Chlamydotis macqueenii. Lineage (NCBI taxonomy): Eukaryota > Metazoa > Chordata > Aves > Otidiformes > Otididae > Chlamydotis > Chlamydotis macqueenii. Next base: position 13,564,179 of record NC_141556.1, on the reverse strand, counting down.
AGCCCAGCACGGAACCGCTCCACTCAGGTCGCCAGAGATCCCCGCCCCACCACACCGGCCGCTGCGAGGAGGCCGCCGCCACGGGCCCGCCCGCTCGGGCCACCCATTGGGCGCAGCGGGTGTCACTCAGCTGGTGGCGGCGCGGAGTGGCTGAGCGCGCTGCCACCTCCCTCTGCCCTCCTCACCCGGCGGCGGGACGGGGCAGGGCGGGCTGGCCGAAGGGTTCCGGCGGTGCCGGTGCCGGTGCCGCTCAAGGGGCGGGTGGTTTTCCGCTTCCTACTGGGAGACGGGAGCGGCGGGGGCAGCGCCACAGAGCCCCGCCGCGGGGGGCACGCTGCGCGCGGGTGGCCGGGGGGCTGCAGGGGGAGTCGAAGACCCTCGTTTGCCCGTTGGAGCAGGCGCGCGGGCTCCTGCTGGAAGAAGGGGCGATCCTTCTGCAGCCGCCCCCACTGGGTGACTCACAGCGACTTCAGCGGCTGTCTGTGGGGGAGATCTGGTGCCAAGCTTCAGCTGCACACTGTCCACTGACCGGAAGGCCCCAGTCATCTGTTACGCTCTTTGCCCTCCCCCTGGAAGCATTAGGCGTTTTCCAGAATTTCTAGCAGCATTCCTGTTTTCTGAGATTGTGCACTTTGCAATTGCTTGTTGAATAGATTGAGTCTCTGTGCAAATGGCTTTGGCAGAACTCAGGATGTCCTCTTGGACTAGACCTGGCCTGATCCTACTTTTCATCTGTCTGCTAGCAAAGGAGATAAAGCTTAGTGTAATCATAGAATGGTTAGGGTTGGAAGAGACCTTCAAAGGTCGTCTAGACCAACCCCCCTGCAAGCAGCAAGGACATCTCCAACCAGATCAGGTTGCTCAGAGCCTCACCCAACCTGGCCTTGAATGTTCCACGGATGGGGCATCTACCATCTCTCTGGGCAACCTGTCCCAGTGTTTCACCACCCTCATCATAAAAATTTATTTCCTTATATCTAGTCTAAATCTACCCTCTTTTAGTTTAAAACCATTGTTTAAAACCCCTTGTCCTATCACAACAGACCCTGCTAAAAAGTTTCTCCCTGTCTTTCCTGTAGGCCCCCTTGAGGTACTGGAAGGTGGCTATAAGGTCTCCTTGGAGCCTTCTCTTCTCCAGGCTGAACAGCCTCAACTGTCTCAGCCTGTCCTCATAGGAGAGGTGCTCCAGCCCTCTCGTCTTCATGGTCCTCCTCTGGACTCGCGCCAACAGGTCCATGTCCTTCTTATGCTGGAGGCTCCCTAGCTGGATGCAGTACTCCAGGCGAGGTCTCATGAGAGCAGAGCAGAGGGGCAGAATCACCTCCCTCGACCTGCTGGACATGCTTCTTTTAATGCAGCCCAGGATACAGTTGGCTTTCTGGGCTGCAAGCGCACATTGCCAACTCATGTTGATCTTCTCATCCACCAGTACCCCAAGTTCTTCTTCTTGGGGCTTTATGTGGTTTGTTTGATTGAGGGGGGTTTTAGCTTTTGTAAATATTTGTAGTGCTGATAAGATGCTACTCCATGGCTATCTATAGCCTGCCTGTAATTACCATTTCTCTTCTGACATGTGCTGCCTGATGTCAGCCAGCTAAAAGTGGCATAAAGGTGGATAGACTGTAAGGGCACGCACCAAGCTAGATACGTGCCAAGTACAGAATAGCTTGAGCCTGTTCTAAGAGGTAATCCAGTACCAAGTTTTTTCCCCTTACTGCTAAGCTTTGGAGCTATATAAAGACTAGATGAGAATCAGGTACGACTGCAAAATGCGGATGAAAGGCAAGTTGATAATCAAAATGCAAAGCAGACATATGCTTTGTCTCAAACTCCGTATTGTCAACTTTTACAATTTTATCACAAGTTTCATAGTAAGCATTCTTCTTAAATCTCCTTGGATCAAGTGGTTGTGCAAGAATTTCAGCTTATATTTTCACTGTTGTGAAATAAAGCTTGAAAATGTGGCTGGAATATTTATTTCAGAAATAGAAGTAGAAAACAGACAAAAGATCCCAAATGGATGCATTTTTTTAGGAGATGAGGTGGGGCTAATTCATGATTATGAGTATTTGAGAATGACACAATTGAAGAGGCAAGCAAAGGAGGGAAACAAAGCCAATGAAATGACTGAGCCTATTAAGTATGTGCAAAAAGGGAAATTTTCACATGGAGAAAATCTCTTGTGCCCAGAGCTATAGAGCGCATTTAAGGCCAGGATGAGGCCAACTGGCAGAATTTTTGCTTCTGCTGTAAAGCAAAACAAAAACAAATGTAGAGATGGGTAACAAAGAGTCTACCTATAACAGCAGGCACTCCAAATGTAAAAGGAAAAGAAAGAAAATTAAATACAGCTGTCTAGTTTGATGGTCCTGCATTAAAACAAACAAACAAACAAACAAACCAACCCAAACAACTGTCACTGTTCTTTTGTTTCAAAATCAACCGTGTCAATTATAGTTCTTGAAAGAGAGCCCACATAACTGATGGATGAATTATTCTCTAATATTTACAGACTGAGAATCATATGACAACGCTGTTCCTCCAGAGTATCTTGCACAATATGTGCAAGGCCTTTCAGACTGTAGGAGCTATATGAAGTTAACTAGAGCAACTGCTGGGTCTGACGTAAAACTTAAACTGGTTAACATGATTAAAGGGAATTGGAAATGTTCTTAGATGATGAGAGCTGGTGAGTAGCTATGCAGACAAGTGCGTGTGGAGGAGCTCCATGCACTTGTGGCCTGTACGTAGAATCCATTCCACAGTCCTTATTCAGGAAAGGACTGGAAGAGTTTATACAAGTTGCTGGAAGAGTTTGTACAAATAAAGACTTCACGGTCAGGTGTGCAGTAGGAAAAACCTTTCTTGTTGAGAAAATAGTTAACAAAGTTTCCCCTCAGACCGTGTTTTCAATGCAAAGGACTTCATTATTTTTGTATGCCCAATATGTTTGCATTGTCTCATTGACATTTCTAAGTATGCTTTCTTGAGACTCCTGGCATAGAGTGGGTCCTCACCTCCAGTGTACCTTTCTGGGAACTTGGAAGCTTCTCTGATGTTAGTTCCTGAAACCAAGGCAAGAGAAATTCTCTCAGAAGTTTCCCTAACTCTTCAGTGAGAAGGAGGAAGTGGTAGCTTGACAGATGAAGAGATTTGAGAAACAGGAAGGGATGAGGTGATTCATGATGACTATTGGGGTTTAGAGATACAGAAATATAAGAAGAGCGACCATGCAGAGCTGGGGAAGATGGTACCAACTGAAGGAACTGATAGGAGCAAGAAGCCAGAACAGAAGGGAATGAAGAAGAGGTAATCTGGAGAGACAAGACAAAGGTTTATAACTTGTGTAGAACTGAAGTCAGGATTCCTAAGTTTCTCTGTTGTCCAGCAAATGATTTGAAATCCACTATTTTCCAGTGTCTTATCCATATAAAAATACAAGATATTACTTCTGCCAGTTTCTTTGGTTCAAGTGGTAAAGGTTTCCTTGTGAATCTCAAAGGTCCAACCCTGCTGATGACCCTTGGGAATGCCATTGTGATTCTATGGTGTAATCATCTGTGCTTTCTCAAAAAAAATCACACACAGTTATATATAAAATGACAATAAAACCACTTTTAGTTTAGATAACAGTCTCATTTGTTGTATCTTCTTTCATTTCTAGAACATAATCCATGTTATGAACAAAATAAAAGGAGAATCTTAAAGAAAATGGAGTGTAAACTACAAGATTGATGATATTTCAAAAGGAACTAATTAAGCTTGTACACACAATGCTTTTCTGGCAATTTCTTTTTTTTGAGAGCTTAATTTACATTAGGAGTACAAGTATCTGCATTCAGTTGCCAGAAATATATTTGAGAGAAAGCAGATGGTTTGCCAGCCTGTTTGTGTGTTTACATAGTACAGAGGAAATACTTCCAATCAAATAAATGGTTCACAGTAAATGGAGAAAGTGATGTAGTTTCTGAATTGATTAACTTTAGCAGTCAGACTTTTTAAATTATCACAGGAAACATCATAAAATGCTGATGACTGATGTCAGCATTAACTCAGAGTTAAAACGTACAAGATACCCCGTCTTTCAAGAAACAACAACTGTAGATTTGGGGCTGTACAGTCCTACATTTAAGGAGCAAGCAAATGGTCTCGCATAAGAATTTGCAATGCCACAAAGAAATTTAATCCACTGATGCTCTTTCTCTTCAAGATACCACTATCTAACTGTTTGCCACAGCTGCTGTCACTTGAATGGCACCCAATACTTTAAAGTGGGTTTCTTCTTTCTCTTCCTGTCCTCCCATTGTTATCTGCTGGTTTTATTCTCTCGTTTCTACCTTTATTATCTATTTCCTTCACAACTGTAGAAAATAATTTGCAGATTTAGAGCTTGTTATGTGAAACTCATTATTCCCTGAGCTATCAGTCTGGCTGTGCACATTGGAGGCAGTATCTACAGGCCCAGAGATCCAGGTTGAATTCCTAGAAGCACAACACATTCCTCGGAAACCACAAAGCTGACTCATTCGGAGTACTTCAAGTAACAGTACAGTGTATCATGCCACCTCAACCCTGGTAGATAAAATTAAAAGCTTGATGCAAAAGCCATAAGCATCTAAAAAAAAAACCAAACCCTTACACTTTCTTCAGCAGGCTTTGAATTACCGCAAAGGTCCTCACGTATTCTTGATAACATCTGCCACTTTGCTAGACAGAGAAAGAAGGTCTTGGTTTAAAAAAAAAAGAACTCAAATTCTTATCTGCCAAGTGAAATTAATGTTATAACCCATTTCTGACTTTTGCTTTCTTTTTGCTTGCACCATGAAACCAAATTATGAATTTCACTTTCTATTTATATTCAGTGTCCCTTTCTGATTATCATGCTCAGTTAGTTTGAGTTTCTAGAGCCAGACTGAAGCTGTGTGCAGGCACAGGAACTGATTCCAATGGAGCAACATCTGAGATAGGGATGTGAAACTAGAGCTCTTGTAAAAAAATGACAGGTTAATTTTTTCTTTTTTTTAATCAAGAATCTGTTCCTACCTTAGTAATGGGAGGATCTCCTTCAAATTTCTAGCTGGAGTGGGTCTTGACCATAGTGAGGCAAATCATCAGAAAGCAGTAGTGGCCCTACTGATCACATTGTAACCAGCATCAGCATTTTTTACCACTAACAACAATTGTTGTGCTAATTGCCTATCATTCCTTTTCAAGCAGTTCATGTGGCAGGAATTACAAAATCATGCCATGAAACAAGTGTGGGGCTGATGAGGCATTGCCCCCATCCTGGCATTGACGGGTGTAACATACCTTTCAGTCCTCTCCACAGAATAAAGCTTCATTCATGGACAAAAACATGTGGAGCCATAAATCATCGATGTGTTCCGCATCAGGAAATTATACTTAAGACTTGTTATGAAGAACGAATATCTGAAATAATTATTTAAACACATGACAGCCTGGCAGACGGCTCATGACTTCTTTGGGAAATGCTACTTACTGAGGGCAACGTCTTTTCCCGCCATTCTAGCAACAGAGGGCTTATTGTCATCATGTCTAGACAGTTGTTTCCTTGAAGAATATTTTCAGCCAGTCAAACACGAAATATATAAAGAAATTGTTTTCCTCGAGGAGGTGGTCAATATGTTTATTAAATCCTCTAGGAAACACAAATAAGATGCAACTAGAAATCAATATTTTGGTAGTCAAAATAAAGGCTGATATTCAAGGGCCTTTATTTCTGTGTGTGAGAATAACAAGTTTTTCAGTATCTTTAATCACAGAATGTGAACATAAATCAGAGTAGTTTCACTGAAGTCAGTCAGCATCCTTTACAGATGCCAGTACTTCATGGACATGTTTTTCTATGCTTTGTTTAATAATTAATCATAGGAAATAGTCTTTTAACTTCTAAGGGAAAAAAATCCATCTTGCTATTCATGCTCATATTGAACAGCACCTTCTTCTTTTAAATAGCTTCACTGAAGTCAATAACATGGTCAAGCCATTAATATATTTCAAGTCAATGAGGCTTCTGAAACAATTGAGGTATTCCTCAAAGTGAGGTGGGGAATGGGACCTAACGAAGTTCCTCACTGTCATCCAAGTGGCCTTTTTGTTTCCGCTGGTTCTCCCTCCATGGCCCAGGCTCTGAGGCTCCTTTGTTCTTTCCACAGATGAACCCCTGCTAACGCTGATGAAAGCTCTGTGGGCACACACTGTCTCAACAGCTGTTGAAGGAGCTCTTTGCTCTCTGTTTGTTCTTCCAGCTACAGCCTCATTAGAACTCATCAGCTGTGTTTAGAAACTTGCCCTTTTTCCCTTCGTGATCTTTCCATTTTGACTTCATTTCGCATTGCAAGAGGACAATGTCGATAATCTGCAACAGACTTGCAACTCTTTTGGGAACAGATATAATAATGCATTTATCAGCAGATTAATTCCAATTTCTTTCACTTTTTATGTCTTTTCATTTTCATGGATTTTTTATTGTAAAATATAAAAGAAATATTTGTGCATTCCTTTGAAATGTAAGGCTACAGCATGGTTGTGTGGAGATTACAGACAAGGACAGCCAGGATGAACACATCAATTGAATTTCATCTCATTGAGCTTCAGCTGTTTTGAAACCAAGGTTCTACTATGAGTTCTTTGTCTAGGCTCCTTCTAGTTAATGAAGAAAGATAAAAACTCCAGAAGGCAATTGATTCAACCTGGTTTTGGGACTTAATTTATGGTGCATTTTGCCTGAGTCAGGATGCTGGGTTTCCTGTCTCCTCCCATCTGCTGTCATGCCTACTGGGAATGTGCAGCTGGAGGCCTGGAGGAAAGTGGGACTGTCCCTTTCCGTATCTGCCTCCAATTAGATCACATACAATGTAATACTGAAGAGGGCCCTGAGGGTGTGGTTTGATGAGCAGCTGATCTAACAACTCATGACTGTTGAAAGGATGGTCCCAGACTTCCTTCTCTTCTCGTATTTTCACCCTACCATCATCCTCAGGTTATCCAGCGCTTTTTTTTTTTTTTTTTTTTTTTTGCCAGCTCTGCTGCACATCTGACGCCTGTGTGATCCAACTCTACTTGCTAATCTACTAAAATCTATTTACTTTTTTTTTTTAATGGTTTAATTTTCGGCCAGATTGTGAAGGTGTCTCTGGTGACAGAAGTCTTTTACAAGTGCCACAGCCATTGCAAAGGGAAGTGGAGGTAGCCTGCAGCTGGCAGCAGGGAGGGGAACAGGAGAATAGAAGACCTCCCTGTAGTGGCACCAATGAAGTGTCAGACCCATATGGCTCATTCAGAGACTTTGCCAAACACTGTTGTCTAATTCCCAGGTTGAATTAAAGACACAGTTGTTCTGGCCCAGCCACCACTGGCGTAGTTTCCAGACCAGAGAACTGGTGCAATTGAAAAATAACATTGAGGGGAGAAAGGATGAGGTGGGAGAAGGTGGTTTCAGTAATATCACCCATCAAGTTTACTGAACCCTTATGCCAACAAAAAAGAAGAGCAGAGGACAGAGGAGAGGTTTGGAGCGGGGAGGTTTGGAGAGGAGAGGTTCAGAGAGGTTTGGAGAGGAGAGATTCGGAGAGGAGAGGAGTTGGAAGGGATCTATAGTGATTGTCTAGGAATTCTACACAACTGGGAACAAACCACTCATGCTAGGCAAAGGGCCTTGGAGAAACTGCTTTTCCTGATGTTCGTGCTCAGTTAGGCCAGTTTAAGTTTATGCCAAACTACAGTCTTATGATGGGGTTAATTGTCCGTGGAGGCACCTGCTTCACTCAGCTTAGAGTAAAAGAAGTCTAGGTATCAGCTCTTACCTGGTATAAATCAAGCAAGTAAATCTCATTCTTAGCATCCTTGGCCTGGTTTCCCGTTTCATCAGAATCAATAGAAACCATTGGTTTTTACTATCTTATTTGTATGCTGTAACAACCATTCCTTTGATACAGTGCAACACTTCAAATACATTCAAATTATTCTCTCAAAATCTGAATACATTTTCCTGGCATGTCCTAAAAATATCTTTTATTTATTATATGTGTTGGTTCCAAACAAATGTCACATTAATAAGCAGAGAGGGCTGGGTAGGTGTACGTCATGAGTCACGCAGTGGTTTCTTTTTCCAAAATACTTCCAGAATTCAATCTGACCTCTTTTAACAATGAACTATTTATAGGATTCATAAGAGCCTTATCCTCCAACCCTGACTCAGCCAAAACTCACCACTGACCCTGACCTCCTGTAGTCTATTCTTACAGCCTTACTCATGTGAGGAGCTTTTATTCGCTGACCTGACTTGGGGAGTGTATTCTCATGAGTATGATTTTGCAGGCCTGGTTCCCAGCTCAGTGGGACTTGGTAAATGTCACAGAATCAACTCCTAAGGATGCATATATTATTCTTACAATGTTATAAATACAAAAATCAGGGGAAAATATGCAGTTAAGTTCTGCTTCCAGTACCACAATAATAAGCTGAGTGTAATTACATTAGGTTTTTAGAGCTACAAATAAAAGCATTGAATTCTCCTTATTTTGGAAGACAGTGCCTACATTTTTAGAGGAAGCAATCACTACGTTTGAATCATAACAATTATTACTAAATAAAGTAGTTGTTTTTTCTCAACAAGATATAATTGTTAAGTAGAATATTGTTGCAGTGTTAGGTGATTACAGTAGCACAGTATGACGACGGCAATTTTTTTCTGTATTTTTTACATCTTCTTCTGTAACATCTGAAAACATAATAATAATTTTCTGGTTTTCATTCTGATACAAGATGATACATTTTTTTAAGCTAATATACTGTCATTAGTGGAGCTGAGTAACAAGAGGTATTGTCTGTATAAAAAAAAATATTCTTAGCAGTCTACTATCTCTCAGTTTGTTTGAATGACTCTTCCAATTATAAAGATAATAAATAGATACACTTGATGGATCTTCTTTCCAACATATATTGTGTTACATATCTCTTACATTTCCTTTCTTATTCCTCTCTTGTGGAAGAGTCCAACTTTTTAGGTGCTTCTGTAAGTCTCCAGTGCTTTTTTCATTCACATCCGAACCACTTCTTTTTATTTCCCTATGTTTCATCGTACTTGGTGAAAGTGTATTTATTATATACTTGGATCATCAGTATATTATATGGTGGTCTTTTGTAGCTCCTCTATTTTATTTATTCTTTTGAATATAAGCGTGCAACGAGTGGGTGTCTTCAGTTAGCTGTCTACTGCGATGCCTAGGCCTTTTTCTCAAGTAGTTACAGTAAAGGTGGAATCCATTAAGTTCATCAGTAATTGAAGGAATTCCTTCCAATCAGCACTGTCATGCATTTATCAGCATGACTTTTGTCTGTATTGCCAGTTAGCCTAGTTTCACCAGTCATCAGAGCTTTTTGTATTCTTTTATAGTTCTAAGTGAACTTTATAAAAAAAAAAATGGGTAATCTGCAGATGTTCCCAATGTACAACATACTTATTTTTCAAGGTATTCTGAAGTATAGATAGATACGTCCCCAAAGCTAAGTGGTAGCATTTCATTCTACAATAGCTGCTTTCCTCTATATAGTTAGTGAGAAGTACTTGATCATTGTGATAGTAGCCCAACTTCTTCGAGATTTGCTTGGAGATCATGTAGAAGATGCTTACAGGACATACAGGGTTTAGCATCCTTCTCTTGTTTCTTTTCCAAGTTCTTCACACTATGGGTGTAATTGTCATAACTCATTGTTAAAAAAAAAAAAAAAGTCTCATTTCCTTGCTTCTGAAGACCCACAAACAGCAGGGCCATAGGCAGAAAGGAGCTGCCCTTTATCAACCGTGTTGGAAGCTGAGGCTCAGATTTTTTTCTCTCTCAAGACCAGGCCAAGGCCATGGTGGAAAACAGACCATGTGTGCCTTAACTACTCCATTACTGGCATCAGAGGAGTTCAGCTCTTCTATCCCTTCTGGCTCCTTCATATAGTCTTCATATTTAATGGCCATTGATCCTAATGTCCTACAAGCAGCAGTCTTCATGCCTTGTAATTTCTTTTTTTTTTAAGGTCTCCAGCTTCCCTCCATTCCCTCCAAAACACAGCTGACATAGATATCTGTGCCAAGTTCCCTACAAGCACGTACTGGCCAGCCTCCTCTTCTATATTTTCCTTTGTGTACTCCTCTCCTTTAATCCCAATCAGCAAACACAAGCATTGAAATCATCATATCTGACATGCTTACAGCTGCCCATCTACCCTGGTGTTTAACCAAAAGCCTTCTTTTTTTCTTTCCTCTCTCTCTTATTTTGGGCTACTGGCACCTCATTTCACTACAAATGCCACCAGTCCTAAACAGAGGAATGCTGCAACTTGGCTTGATTCTACCTCTTCCAACAGCACTACTTAATTGTTCTTGTCATGGCGGGAGTACGGGAATTGAAAATGTATTTAAAATTGCATATAGATTGCACTGTTGTACATTCAGAAGTGGTCAATTCCAAATGCTTGTGAGAAAAGTGCAAGAATCCCTGTGGTTGTCAGCTAAAGATATTCTGCACCTGTCTTGGATGTTAGGTTCCACTCCGATCTCTAATAATCAGAGACTGATTTATACCTCCAAATCTAACATTTAATATTCCAGGGTATTCAGATTAATTAGAACTCTGTATATTCTTGAAATCCATGGAAATGTTTAATTCCTTTTTAACTTCTAGGCTCAATGACCGTTTTTATCCGCAGTCTAATTAAAGGGTACATAAGAAGTAAGAAATGTAATTATTTAAGAAACTTCCATCATTTAATTACTTTGAATTAAATTCAAACTCCTGCTCCTATAGCGTGTTTTAGTCTTCTGTCTCTTAATAAGTTAATCACAATTAATCTTCTAGATTTGTCTTCAGAGAAGATGCTTTCCATGCTATGGATCATTCTTAGAGCCTTTTCTGAATGTCTTCTGAGGAGGTACTATGAAAAACTTTATTTAAAAAACAGAAATAAGGTATATGTCCTTGTTTTTACATTTTGTCAGCACACTTAGATGATAAGGAGCATGGTTTTCCTTTACATGGGCAGAAACGTTTGTCCTATGATGCTCATGGTTAGGCCTTTTGTAAGTCTGTCTTTAGAGACCGTCTCAATCACTTGACCTTGTGAAAAAGACTCCCATCTTATAATTCCTAGAAATATTTTTTGTCTTAATTATGTAGATATATACACATGCTACAGACTTAAAATACTATTAGGTAATTAGATTATTTAAAATCAATTCTATTATTCAAAATGAGAGCATTTGTGTGTTAGCTCATTAACTTTCTCATTCTTAAAGTGTAGTTGGATGTATCTTGCATAATTTTTCTTCTAAATTTATCAGTTTATATTAACATCTAAGTCATTTACTCTGTACTCTGTTATTGTATTTCTATTATGATAATAATATGATTTTAACAATGTTCTCTGCTGGAGAAAAAGGTAAACAGAGATGATTATTTGTTTTGCATAAAACTTCAAACTAAGTGTGCCGGTCAGATCAAAGGTCTATCCAACTAGCTCTTGCCTCTGACAGTGTCCAGTAATAGATGCTAAGAGAAAGCATATATAAAACCATAACTTATTATATTTCCTTCCATTGTAACTCTTTCAGATTATAAAAAAATCAGGGATCAAGACAATTTGGAACCTATTAATTATTTTGGCATCCAAAAAATCTTGTGACAAGTAGTTTAATGGTTTAATAAATGTGAAAAAGTACATCTGTGTATTTAATTCTTCTGCCTGATAATTGTGTGATATACTCTAGTTTTTATATTAAGAAAAATAGTGCATAATCATTCTCTAATGAGAATTTTATATATATTTATCATGTTTTCCTTCCCTCTCATCTTTATTCCAAGGTGAGGAATTATTTAATGTCTCTTCATGTAAAATCCATCCCTTACCTCTTATCATCTTTATTACACTTGTTTGTGTTTTTCTATTACTGTATATTATATTTGAAATGGGATACAGAGGCTTTAATGCTTTGTAATTTTTGGTTTTATTTTCTTGGGAGTCTCATGGATCCATAATTTTTATCTTTAATATTGTAATAAAGTTCCCTGTAATTTGTCTTAAGTCAATGTCTATTTGTTTGTCATATTCTCACCTAGGTCTTCTAATTTCCATTTATACTTTATTTTCCATAAGTATTTTTTATGAAGAATGTAAATTAGTGGTTTGCTTTTCACAGGCACAAAAGCCATCCAATGTTAATTATCAATTGTAGTTCAAACATTGTTTTTTTGTTGCAGTCCCTGTGTACCTGTCAGGGCTGGCTTTAGCCCTAGGGAAGGTAGCAGCTGTCTAGGATGGCAGACTGGTGGAGAAAGCAAAATTGCTGTAGAAACAGTCTGTACTTGGCACCATCCACACTGAAGGCTTCAGAATATCAAGATGAACTTACTTCCTCAGCCCCAATAGTAAGACACCATAGCACCATGTGAACCCCATGAGGTTCAACAAGGCCAAGTACAAGGTCCTACACCTGGGTTGGGGCAATCCCCAATACGGAGATAGGTTGGAGGATTAAGAGGTTGAGTGCAGCCCTGAGGAGGCGACTTTGGGCGTACTGGTGGATGAAAAGCTGGACATGAGCTAGCAACGTGTGCTTGCAGCCCAGAAGGCCAACGGTATCCTGGGCTGCATTAAAAGAAGCATGTCCAGCAGGTCGAGGGAGGTGATTCTGCCCCTCTGCTCTGCTCTCATGAGACCTCGCCTGGAGTACTGCATCCAGCTAGGGAGCCTCCAGCATAAGAAGGACATGGGCCTGTTGGAGCGAGTCCAGAGGAGGCCACGAAGATGATGAGAAGGCTGGAGCACCTCTCCTATGAGGACAGGCTGAGACAGTTGAGGCTGTTCAGCCTGGAGAAGAGAAGGCTCCAAGGAGACCTTATAGCCACCTTCCAGTACCTCAAGGGGGCCTACAGGAAAGACAGGGAGAAACTTTTTAGCAGGGTCTGTTGTGATAGGACAAGGGGTTTTAAACAATGGTTTTAAACTAAAAGAGGGTAGATTTAGACTAGATATAAGGAAATAAATTTTTATGATGAGGGTGGTGAAACACTGGGACCGGTTGCCCAGAGAGATGGTAGATGCCCCATCCGTGGAACATTCAAGGCCAGGTTGGGTGAGGCTCTGAGCAACCTGATCTGGTTGGAGATGTCCCTGCTCCTTGCAGGGGGGTTGGACTAGACAATCCTTAAAGGCCCCTTCCAGTCCAGAACTGTGCTATGATTCTATGAACACTACTTGCCAAACCCATTTTCTTACCTGCTTCTTGCCCAGCAGGAAGAGAGTGGCCACACAAAACAGCAGTGTCATGCAGTTGCAGACACGTTTACATGTTCTCACATTCCTGATGGGGACTGTGGGCAGAGAAATGTGCAGGGTGGTGCCAGGTACCCAAGTAGTCGGACCATGGTTCCTGGTTATGGGAACAGGAAGCTTGCTTAGTTTTCATGTTTTGAACTGTTTAAGGACCTCAAATCAGATGCTCTGAACTGCTTTCTGGACTGAGAGCCTAATCAGGTTAGCTAATGAGTTGTGTCCCCCATGTTGTGCAGAGTGAATGTTTCTACACAGTTTTATTTGAAGAACTCCATGAATAATGGCCTTGAGTGGTATTCTCAGGCTGGAAAACAACATTTACATTTAAAAAATGTAAATATGGCTTTAAAAAAAAAGTTTTAATTGTTTAGAAGTCTTAATTCTAACCGTTTGATTGTTCTGTGACTTCCCTCTGAAGTGAGGTTACAGTTGTTTAGGTACCTTAAGGACACATTGCTATTTTAACTTATTTTATTTCAACTATATCTAACCTGAACTCTGAATATTCTGGGACTCAGAAAACAATTCTTTTTGGTAATTACCACAATCTTATTCTTTATTCTAGACTTTAATTACTGGTACATACTCTGTATCCATATTAGTCTCCTTTTCTCAATATCCTGAAATAATATTTTTGACTCTCAATATAAAGGTCAGCTTCATAGGTCATTTTAAATATCAATACATCTCAAATTGCTTGAACTAAAGCCAGTGAAGTCAGTGGAAAGTAATACAGCCTACTGCTGATCTGCTTTTTGTCATTTCTGAAAGGTTTGAAGTTGTTTAATGTGTGGAAAGTTTGCAAAAGAGTAAACTTTTTTAAAATCTAGGTGGAGTTAGAAAATTTGCTACTGTCCCCACAAAACAACTTGATGACGTAATCATCAGGGTCACCGAGGAGGGCAGGTGGCATCCTGCAGAGCCGCACTCCCAGCTCCAGGATTGGGCTTTGTTCATGCAACTAAAATGTGTTGAGGAGCAGCGTATGAATGCACAACATGCAAATCCAACCATTTGTTTGTACCTTTTGTAGTTCTCACATGACTAAGAAGCTAATGATCACAAGTAATGTATTTCAGACTTTTATCCTGTGTCTTTTTATCTAAAGATGGGATCCCCAAGACATCACCTTCCCGAAACCGTGGAGAGCACAGACTGCTTATTTGTAGAGATCCCCTCCATGCTTCATTTTTGGATGCATCACTCTGTAAAGCTGCCACTCCTCCAGCACACATAATGGGCTCACCATCATAGAATCATAGAATCACAGAATGGTTAGGGTTGGAAGGGACCTTCAAAGGTCATCTAGTCCAACCCCCCTGCAAGGAGCAGGGACATCCGCAACCAGATCAGGTTGCTCAGAGCCTCATCCAGCCTGGCCTTGAACGTTTCCAGGGATGGGGCTTCCACCACCTTCCTGGGCAACCTGTTCCAGTATTCTATAACTCGCATTGTAAAAAATTTTTTCCTAATTTCCAATCTAAATCTACCCCCCCACTATTTTAAAACCATTACTCCTTGTCCTACTGCAACAGGCCCTACTAAACAGCCTCTCCCCATCTTTCCTGTAGGCCCCCAATCAGTGTAAATACATCTGTTTCAGTGGGCTGCAAACACTGAAAGTAGCTCTGCTTGTGTCCGCTAGCTTTCATTTTGCTCAGGGCTGCAGCCCCACTGTAATGACCGCTCTCTGACCATCCTTTCAGTAGGAGTTGTCACAAGCAGGGGAAGCTAGGTGTTCTGAAACATGCTGTTGTTCCTGGAAGACCAGTTTAATCAGAACAGACTAGTCCTTTCAGGTGAAATGCCATTAATTCACTTATAGGCTCTGGATGCACAACATTTGGAGTAACCAGGTGATGACTTCAGAGAGTGAAGTAAGAGTCATCCCCATGGTTGGAGGGGATGAGTGTGAGGTGGAAGGCTTTATCTTCTCCTGTGGAAGCTTCAAAACATAGCCAAAAGCTGATGAAAACATCCCAGTCCTTGAGAATTACCTGAGAAACTAAACTTGTGAAATTATTTAGCCAGCGGAGGAAGAAGGGAAAGAGTTGTTCTCCATCTGGATGCTTTGTAACTATCAACCCTGCAATACAAAGCCAAAGCAATGTGTAAGAATTATGAACTCAACGAGCAAAACGATTGCAACCACGACCTGGGCCTGCTCCTGGCTTAAGTTGGGCTTAGTAGCCTGCGAGGGTGAATTGTGTTCATAAAGGTGGGGGAAACGTGGGGGTTTTTTTCTTACAGGTTTGTTGGGATTGGACTAGATCGGGTATAAATATTGCAGAAGCAAAAAAGCACAGGAATTACTGCTGGGCCTGAAAGATAAAGCTGCAACTTTTACCATAACTGTGCACATGTAAGGCATGTATCATTTTTGCTTAAAATGGGGTATCTTTGAACAATAAGAAGTAGATATGTTAGGGTCTGTAGGTACTACAGTAAGTATCTTCTATTTTTATTTGCCCAACAGAAAAGGGAGTGTCACTGTAAATTAACTGGCTTATTGGTCTCAGACCATCCCAGAAGCTAGATTCATATTTCAGCTACTGTTACCCCATGGGTATATAGTTAAAGCTACTAGGAGTTGTATTTCACAGCATACTTTCTAAATACCATAATCCAATGTTTGGTTAGGCTTCCACCTCTCCCAACCCATCTAGAATACAGAATAAATGCAGAGAATTAGAAGCAGATATTACAGTCTTGGAAATACAACTAATAAATATAAAAGCTGGGAAAAAAAAATCTGTGCTGCAAAAATAAATTAACATGATTAGCATAGCATATTTAAACTTTCTTTTTTTAATTGACACAACTGCAGAATTAAAGTCACTTAAGACTTGTCTTCAGGCCAGACTGACTGGAAAATGTTTCAATTTCAATAAACCACTATTTGGTTTAGTCTAAAACTGGTAGGACGTGAAAAACTTCAGCAAAACCTCATTTAAATATAGTGATGCCCAATTTCGGTAATGTAACATGTATAAACAAGATGTCCACCAGTTTAGTTGGCAATTTTGAAAGATTTCCACTAAATACTCTGCAATCTTCTGAAGCATTTGAGAACCACAGATGCTAGGGACTTCTTTGCTATTTAAAGCGTAAATGTAGCTTACTTTCTACTGTTATTTTATGCTAGGATTTTTTTATTCCTGCTTCAGTGTGGTTGGTGCAGTGAAGCTTTTGCTCAGAGCTCAGCTGGAGTCTTTTATTCTGTTGGCTACTGGTTGTGCCTTTGACCTGCAGTGGGGATTTCCTGGTGCAAACCAGGAACATAATTTGGTTTTGGTTTGGAGCAGAATTTGATGCAATGTTTATTAACATTTCCATTCCATTTGCATCTTTATAGATTATACTTACGAGTTAAGTACGGGTGCACATTTGAAAATCAACTGTTAGCTTTCTAGACACTAGCTAGACAGGTAATTTTGTGGATGGGAATAAAATCAGGATTTAAGGGGAACATCGGTGAAGTTTATTTGCTATTTTTCGTGTTTTGTTTCCTATAGTATTAGTTAGAATGACTGTATATTTTTAAGTGTGTCATTTCAGCTTTCAGTTTCTATTTTTACAGAATTAGATGGTCAAGACTGCATTCGGGTCAGAGTTTGGATTTTTACAGACAAATGTAATTTGTACCATGAAAACTCAAGTCACAAATTTGCAAAAACTGAAGAAAGTGAAAGTAAGCTTTATACACAACAAAGGAGTTACGCCGCCAAAGAATTTGGTTCAGAGGCCAAGCTCTGGCTACTTGGAAGGATTTGCCCTCTCTAAAGGGGTGCAGACAATATGACTGCAGTAAGGCATCAGTTTTCAGTTTGGTTCATCTAAACTATTTATTTACCAGAAGTGCAGGCAGCTAGCCACAAAAGTGGCCAAACCAGGAATGTATTGTTCTAATGTTTATACAGTCAAAAAAACCCAGGCAGAAACCCTTCAGCCATTCTGTCCCTCTTTGTCAGCTCTTCTAAAGTCTTGCAAAGACAGGGTGATAGGAAATATGTTTCATTTAGAATAAAACGTTCCCAGAGAAAGCTCTGAGGGCATAAGCCACATTTCTGAAAATCACAATGACTCAAGTGACCTCTTGTTCTGACAACTGCAATTTTAAGCCTCTGCTACTCTGATCTGTAATCAAGATAGGGAAAAAGAAACAGTGATGTGGGCAACACAGACAGGACTGGATTGCATCAGAATATGGTATTTGTTTTCTTGGCTGACCCAATATAATACATGACTTAGAGATAAAGAGTAGTAAGAAAACTGTAAGGACATTTCCTTTCTCTTAAATTTATTCACTTGTACAATTGTTTCAAATTGGTCATTTACTTTCAGGATTGTTTGCACTGCACCAGTCTAAGGGCAGTCCTGCCCCTCTGGGATCGTAGTGCTGAAAAGCTGGATGGGATTTTAGGACATCAGTGGTGCACTCCCCTACACTGGGCTGGTTAGCTGTGTCCTTGACCATCCTCAATAAAAGTATGCCTAAATGTTCTTAAAACTTTGTTGTGGTTTTGTTTAGTGAGGGGGGGCCTAAGGTGGCAGCTTCTGTAGGAAACTGCTAGAAGTCGCTCCCCTTTGTTCAGTAGACTTGGCCAGGCCTAGGGTGGACCCACTGCTGGCCAAGGCCGAGCCAATTGGTAGCAGAATGTTCCGTGATAATGCCTCTGCGATAATGTATTTAAGAAGGGGAAAACAGAAAAAAAAAGAGAGAAGAGAAAATGTGAAGAAGCTGAGCAGGGGCAGAGGCGCAGAGGGGGAGGCGCAGACCTCATGGGCCTTGCAGGCCTCACCCTCTGGCCTCTCGCCAGGCGGCTGACTGGGCCCTACTTGGCCCGGCCCGGCTGCAAGAAGTGGAGAGGAGATGAGCTGGATGATGTGAAGAGATTCTGAGAGGCATCTGCCAGCCTGTTGTGAAGAACTTTTCCTTGTGAGAGAAACAGCTGCAGTTACCAAGGTCAGTTCAGAAGGAGGGGGAGGAGTAATGCGGCTCCTGGGCAGAATTCCCTTGCAGCCTGTGCTGATGACCATGGTGGAGCAGGTTGTCCCCCTGCAGCCCATGGAGGTCCACGGAGGAGCAGAGATCCACTTGGAGCCCATGAAGGACCCCACGTCGGGGGAGGTGGATGCCTGAAGGCAGCTGTGGCTCCTGGAGGACCCGCTGGGACAGCCGTTCTGGAGAGACTGAACTCCGTGGAAGAGATGACCCACACCGGAGCAGTTTCACGAAGGACTGTGGCATATGGGTAGAACCCCACAACAGAGCAGGGGAGGAATGTGAGGAGTTCTTCCCCCAACCATGAAGCAGCGGTGTAAAACAACGTGTGATGAACTGACCACAACCCCCATTCCCTCTTCCCCCCTGTGCCTCTTGTGAGGGGAAGGTAGTAGAGATAATGTTAAGCTTGGGAAGAGGGAGGGGTGGGGGGAGGTTATCTTGTTCTCTGTCTCATTATCCTGCTGTTTGTAGTAATAAATGAATAGTTTTCCCCAAGTCAAGTCTGTTTTGCCCGTGATGGTAACTTTAAGGATTTTCTCCCTGTCCTTATCTCAAACCTTGAGCCGTTTTTCTTATATCATCTCCTATTCTCTCGGAGGGTGCAGGGAGTGAGAGAGAGACTGTGTAGTCTGGTCCCGATCAGGGCTGAACTACAACAAACTTCCAGTTTCCTGACACCTTCCTAGTCTATTGCCTTCTGAGCTGACCTATTTTGGTGTTTAACAGTCCTTTAGGTTGGAAAGCATTTTCATAATGTCTGTGCTAAATCTCCCATGCTATAAATTAAGCCAGTTATTTCTTGGTTTTCCTCTTGTGGCCATGAATAAGAATTAGCCATCTGCTCTTCATTTAAGGAGAGATTGTTTCATTTTTTAAAATCTACAATTATTTAAGTATATATTTAATATGATAAAATGCAATAATACTAGTAGGATGAGGATTTTCTGTGTTGGACCTAGTTAGCGGCCTGTAGGCTCCCTCTCCTTTCCCTGTGCCAGCCTAAAAGCATTCCTTTGCAGTAAGAGAAATCTTCCCTTCTACTGGATAAATGGCTGCCTGTATCTACATCCACTGGTGTAGCCATGAGTAAATTCAGTAACATCTTGTCCTGCTCTGTAAGGGCAAAATTTTTACACTTGCAGAGCAGATGTAGCAAGTACCTAGGGTATTGGCAGATACCTGTGTTCTGTGAATTTTTCTCTGGCATAAATTTTATCCCACAACCATAGTAATCCCTTACACAAGCTTAACCTCAAAATGAGTAAATCCTGCAATTGCTTAAAACTATGGAATCCAGTAAGACCACAATGATAGCTTTGCAGATGAGGAGAAAAAAATTGATTCAATATTTTAACCTCTTTAAAATATTTGTAAACACTAAAAGCCAAATTATATTATCATGTAAAGCAACTGAGTTCTGCTGAGTTAATCCTGAGTAACGCTGCTGCCCATAAAACCAAGTTTGACCTCAATGTGTATGACAGACAGGATTAATCAGTTTAAAATATTTTCAGTATTTCAGAAACATGAAATGTGGTGTGAATGGTAGATATTAATTTCTCTATATAATGTGGATTTCAATTGACAATGGAGAAAAGTATTTAGCCCAGTGACCAACATTTGGTCTCAGTGTGAGGTACAAACTGTAGCTCTGCAGAGTGGCTGGGGTCATCCTGCTCTTACTCCAGGCTGTGTACAGGAAACTTAATACAAGCATAGTAAATGAGGATAGTAAAAAGCTCAGGATAGTAAAAGCTTAGGAGCAACTCAGCAGAACAAAACTAACTCTAAGAAATAACAACGATGTTTCAGCAGGTCCCTTTATGTCTGTCCCCCTGCATGCTTTGAAACATGATTGTCACATACACAGACTGTGCAATGGGTCTGTGTCATGTAGAGGGGCATTTACGGGACCTACCAGCAAATTCAGACTTCAGGAATTTCAGAATTTCAGGAATCATTAACAAAAAGGGATTTTTTCACCTCATAGTTATGGAAAAATCTCCAATGTGAGCCATTTTGCCCAGGCTGCAGAACTGATGCTGTACTATTTTAATCAATTTGCAGAGATACCAGGAATCTCCAAAGTGTGAATATTTCTACCTTTCTGTAGCTCTCGTGACAATATAACACTTTATGATACTTCTGTAGCAGTACCATTTAACTGGTTAAGTGCTGGCCAGATTCTACCTTTGATCGTTGTACAAACCATCCTCTGCTATTAATTGAGAAGTGACTAGGGCAGGTGTAAAGTGCAGACTTGGAAATTCTGCATTTCCTTAGCCTTTCTGCAGCTTCGAACATCCCTGCTGAAATCCAACATCATATTCCCAACTGCAAACTGATGGTGATAGCTTCCCCAAAGCTATCCTGGCAGCACAGTCTTATCCATCGCTTTCATGCAAACCTAAGTATTCTGTTTAAAATTCAGTGGGATTTTTCAGAAAATTCAAAGTAAGTGGGTATTTCCATGTGGGTTAGAAGAACAGAAGCAACACAAAAATGAAAATAACTCCACATCTTGCACTCAGTACTGCATTGGAAAGCCGAAGCACTCAGTTTCCCAGTAAAACTTCTCAGTGCCAATTTTCATGCAAAAAACCTACTGCTTAGAATGCTAATGTGTCTTTTGCTATGACTTGTGATACATGTTTCACTGTTTTGTGATATTCTTTTGCAGGTGCAATAGCAGTCTATTGCCTACATAAGATTACACTTTCAAAATGTAGTCTTTTTAATGTATGTGCCATTGTTCTGGCAATTTGAATTGCATATAAAAATTAGTGTGAAATTTTGCATTGTAAATTGGCTTTTACTGTGCAAATCATAGTGCATGCATGAAAGTTTTCAGTCAAACATTGGGAAAATAGACATAATTTTTTTTTCTAGTGAACTGATAAGGAGATATGTGGAATATGCAAAAATATTTAAGAAAAGGAGGAAGGATACATAAAATGTCAGCCTTGAAATTTTTGTCACTGCTCATTTACATTTTTCATGAATGAAATAATGTCCAATAAAATGCCAGATCAGCTTTTCTTTTCCTTACTTTGAAGCAGTATTTTTAATAGCTAAGATTAGATATTTACTCTTTGGGGCAGAATTGGCCTTCTGTAGTCCTAGCTTTAAGCTGTTACTGTTGCTTTCAATGAAAGTTTCCCAGAGTAAAGAGTTTGAGATTTGGTTCTCCCAAAACATGGCATAGAGTTCATGGAAAAATTCATTCTGCTTGAAATGGGCTTTGCTTCTCAAAAGAAAGAAGCAATGGGATGGTTTAGCTTTATTTTCTGCTCACTGCAGTCTGTTGTATCTACAGAACAGCATTAACCTCATAGGGAACATTATAACAAGTAATAAGGATTTTTTAAAGCAAATTTTGATTGCAAATATAAATTTGGACCAAACACACAGTCAGCAAACAGTATAAATGCAGTAGAGATCTTCGGAGTTGCAAAAAGGCTCAAGTGGGCTTTGAATTCATTCCAAAGAGCCTTCAAGCCTATCCCTACAGTTAAACTTGTCTTTGGAGCTCTGCAAATGCATTGTATTAATTTTTTATTAAAGTTCTCTTGACTCGTTATGCACACACGACAAAAAATGAAAAGATGTTTTAATAATATAACTACAGACATCTGAATGATAATAAAATATTAATAGTCTCTTCGTTTACTTTAGCAATTGATCGACACTAGGGAAATGGAGCCTTGCAGGTGCTGTTTTAAAACAGAAAGTCTATAGGAGAAGATTGGTAGAAACTGCACAAAATAATACAAAAAAGTATGGATATGTTGGAGAAAAATCAACACAGCCTTTGTATGTGATGTGGTGTTTCACAATGTTATTAGGGATGTTAGAGGTCAACGGGCAAGGGTCACCTAGTGTTTATAGCACACTTTTGTTTTCAAGATTTTTAAAAGCTTAAGGCCCTCACCAAAGTCTTTGAAAGAAATGGAGGTATCATACAAGAAAAGAGAAAGTCCTCTTCAGGATTCTTGGCTTCACAATGAAGGAAGTTATGAGCAGTTTCTGAAGGTATCTGTACTGAGACGGATACTGCTCAATAAACCAGCCATAAACAATCTTGGATAGACAGAGAAGATCCCAGTGATTAGTTTGAAAATGGTGAAGGTTTATTCAAGATAGTCAAGTCCAAAGACAACAGCTGAAAACTGCAAACATTGACTAGCTAGAATAGCTTCTGTATGAAGAAAGCCAAAACAGATTTGGACTGACCAGCTTACAAAAGAAAATTTAAGGAGGGATTTAAGAGAGAACTCTGAACTTGTGAATGCAATGGAGGCTAGTCATCATTTTCTGTGGTCCAAGGAATTAGGAGGAGTCAAATGAAATCCTATCAGACAACCGATTTTAAATGAACAAAGGGATGTACTTTTTCACATAACATATAATTACGTTGTGGAACTCAGTACCACAGAATGTTTTGCACATGAAATATATAGTGCCAAGAAAAGGAGCTGATAAATTTGCAGATACTGTTTGGTAACTATAGCACGGGACTGTCAATATATAAACTCTAGTTCAGGATCTCCTTCAGCTACTAAGTGTCAGTGCCTGTGGAGGACCACCCCATGGACGTGTGATCTCTTGCATTCATTCTCTTAGCATCCACTGTTGGCCACTTTAGAGACAGGTTACAGGCGGATATGGACCCAGATGAGACTATGGATCCATCTGTGATCTGACCTACCATGACAAAAAAAAATGTTGTAATTCTTTCTTCATTTAAATTTGGGAAAGAAACACAATGAAATAATTTTGCTGAAATTCATTCTTTGACCTCTGTGTACATCAAATAACAGTACAGAAAAAAAAAAGAAAAAAACAGAGGCATAAAAATAGACAAATTGTTAATGTTAAGGCTTTTAGCAAATATCAATGAGTGACCATTAACTGACCATTACTGTGGGAGACCATTGCCTTTAGACTGCCCACCTGTTGAATTTGAGTGGAGAGTGAAATAGTGAAGGATTTTAATGTATGTTGCTAGTAGTCACATGCACATTAGTATGTCAGGTACATTCAACAGACCTATAATTTCTACACTAAATTCCTAATTCTTAGAATTTTATCCTATTTCAACTGGAAAAAAACTCCTCTTCTGTTGAAATATTTTTCTTGATAGCAAAAATATTTTCTCCACCTATCTCTCAAACAGATGTAGAATGTAGAATGTAAAAAGTAAGATGTGCTGGATTTTTAAAGCTTGGGTGATTAATCTTTCTTATTCAACTTTGGTAGAAATCAAAGCCTTACTGAGTAGAAATATACATTTAGTAGCCATCTACCACAATCCATTTTGAATTATAAACTCAGAAGATGACAAGAAAATAATAACTGAAAAGGTATTACCATAAACATTTCTGCAAGGTAGGTTCTTCTGTGAAAAATAACTGAGATCACTGGAAGGTCAAAATGAAGAAGTTTGCATTATACAAGTGTGTGATGAGATGAGCAATGTGCACAAAAATGACAGCAAAAGGAGTGAGAGGATTAAGTATTTGGCATTCATAGGACATAATCTACTAAATTATGTTGTAATAATATTGAAAAATAATTACCTGACCTTCAGAAAGCTATTTAAAACCCCAAGTTTTTGAGACATGCTTCACAGTTTTTTCTGCAGAAGCAGAAAGTATTTTACAATGTTAAAGATTCTCTATGCACTTTTTGCCAAGACGGAGTATGGTATTTATGAGATGATTGATTTTGTTTCTGCCTTTGCAAATTATTGCTAATGACAGAATAAAAGTGCACATCAGAATCCCCTAATATTAATGTTCTTAAGCTTATTCCATCTTTATTTTCTTGTGGCCGCACCACAAAGAAGAAATTCAGAACTCAGCAGCGATCAATATACTCTAAAACAACAGCCAAAGCCGGTGTCGACTGGACTCCAGCAGTGCTATCGGTGATTCCCCGTACCCCTTTTCCTGCGGTTGACCCGAATGAATGTTCACGCTGGCTACCTCCATTCCTCTTCACAGAGCATGTGGAACAAGAAGGCTAAGCAGGGCTATCTCCTGTGACAGAAATACTGGGTAGTACAAAAGGCCACAAACATCTGCTCCCATATTGTCCCCTAGGTCCTGGCAGGCTGTCGGCTGCATAGGAGCCTCCTGCAGAAGTTGGATTGCAGTTGCTGCTGGGAGTGTCTGCAACCAACATGTATTGTCATTTGGGGCGTCTTTCAGCTTAAAACATGACTTTTTCTAAAATATAAACTAGGCTGTTCATTATTGATGAATTATGTTTGCTTAAGCTTTTAGGAGATGAAATGAGAAGTCTCTAATAAATACCGATACCCATGTATATGCTGTTTTAAAAAAAGAGGCTAAGCAGTTGAAATCAATGGAGACTCCGGCTTTTTGGTGATTGCTTCTGCTGAGCTGACTGTGGAAAGCAGAGTGTGAGCTGGAAAGCCTCATAATTCCTGAACGTATGGAAAGCAAGGGGAAATGCCTCAGGTTTATAAGCTGTTTCATAAGCAGCCCTTGGAGCAGCCTTGTGGCAGGAATGGAGCAAATGGAGAACACTGATGCTGAGGTAGCAGAACTGTGCTCAAGCAGAAAAAGAAGTATTTCACATTGTCACTAGATGTCAGAAAGTGTATCTGTGGTCATTCAGCAACAGTCAAAAGTACCAACCTCCTCCCAGTAGAAAGTCACATTTGTAACAGTAAGAAAACATTCCATGTTTCGTAGTGAGACACGTGAAAATCATAATGCATCTACAAGAACTTTGGAGTGAGACATAGTGATAGGGACAGCAAGGATAACAGTCTGGACAACCTCTGGATAAGTGAATTGTATAAAGAATTCCTAGAAAATACTCTTGAGGAAGGTTTGGTGTCTCCACTGCCAACTTTTAATTGAGAAATCTTAAAAGACAGAAAAATATAGCTTGTAATTTAACTTAATCCTGGGGGAGAATTTTGACAAAATGGTCTCACTTACTCTATTTCAGAGTATGAGAATATGTAAAAGATGTAAAACCAAGAAGAAACAAGAGCACAATACACTTAACATAATCTACAAATGATCTATCAAACATAGACAGAAGCAATGCTTTTAAAGAAAGAAAAAAACTTCAGGATAGCTGGTAGAAAACTTCATCAGTTCTTACAGACATCTAAAATAAAAAAGAGAATTGACTGTAGGGAGTGGGCTAGTCCTACAAGAAAAGAAAATAGTTCTTCTGTGGAAAATGCATATTTGGGGAATATCCCACAGAACTCATGCTAGTATTATGCTAACCAAAGAACATGAAAAAAAAAAAAAAAGAAAAAAGAAAATAATCCAATACGAGGCAGAAACAGAAGATTTTTTTTTTTCACTTTAAAGAAAATACAAAAAAAATGAACTTAAAATAAGCCTGTGCTAATTTGTAAGGCAGCCAGCAGAGCCTGGAAGCATTTGGTAATGGAATTATTTGAACACAGACGTGGCCAGAGCCTGCTCAGAGTTGACTATTGTGCTAGCTGTATTAAAGAAATTCAGCTAAGTAATTCATTAGTCAGCAAGGAAATGAATCACAACAGTATAGCATTAGCCAACAACATTGATAATAAAGCTGTTTCAGATAACAGAACACATTAAATATCTCAGGAATTACAAATATTTGAAAGGTATGGGGGTTTCATAGACACTCTTGCAGCCTGTATTATTCAGAGGTCAATGGACTTTGAAAACTATGTTGAAACAGCAAAGCAAACACTAAGGCAAATGAAGATGATTAAGGTCCTAGCTTGGTTTACCTCACTACAAAGCCACACCTCTGCATTCAAGAGCCTCATTCACAGGTATAATACGGACGAGGAAGATCAGTTTGCCAAAAATGCAGACATTTCAGGGTGTTCTCATGAACTCAACCGCCTCTCATTACGAGAGTGCAACTTGTCATGACAAAAATGACAAGGGTAAAGAAAAGTAACTGTCTAACAAACCCTTAGATCCTACCACCAAGCAGAGACAAAGAGGCAGCTCATTTGCAGACAATGGAAACAAGAACCACCAAATGATATAAAACCTGTCTTTCAAGTCAGAGAAGCCGCATTCACTCGAGATAAAAGAGGATATTCCAAGCAGGACTACCATCCTTCTGTTTTCTCATGAATACATCCTCTTTCTCACTTAGGAATTTTGTCTGGCATGATAGAGAGCAATTCTGTATTTATCTAAGATTTTGAGGTATGCAGCAACCTTTTCCTGGTAAACCTGATGGTTTTGCAATGACAATGAGCAAGCACAGTTGCGACTGGAGGTTTGACATAGTTTTGGAAATCCTGGACATGCACAGCACATTGGAGATTATGGTTCCATGTGAGCAGTAAGTTTGATGATTCCACAGAAAGTGCGGCCATGCATGCACAGTATGATGGCACTGCTCAAAAATTCCAGGCTCATTCTGCAGGTCCAGCACAGAAGACTTCTATTGTGCACACTGATTCTACCCTGACAGTGCATAACCCCAATTCAAACCTGAATAGTAAGATCAAACCTGAAGGCTAAGATCAGAGTTTCATCTAGCTCTGCACCTTGTCTCCAATAGTGACCACCATGTCTCGAGAAGATTATAAAGACCTTCTAAAGACTCTTCCCAAAATATTTTTTGAGTATCTAGTGATAAGGCTTCCTAAATTAGATGCTGTGGTTTTGTATTGAATAGCCCTTGGTGTCTTTTTCTTCCATGAATTTATTGAATTCTTTTTTTAATTCAGGTACATATTTAGCACCCACAAGGTCCTGTCACAAGTTCTACTGGTTAATTAGGTGATGAGTGAAGGCATAGCTCCTTTGGTATGCCTAGAGGCTGGCATCTTCTGGTTTCATTTTATATCTTCCAGATTTTGTATTGAAAGAAACAGTTATTTCCTATTCACCTTGTCCAGGCCACCCCTGATTTTATTGATCTCTGGCATATGTCTTCTTAGTGCTTTTCAGAACAAAAATCTTCATCTATTTTATTATTCTTCATCCTGTAACTGCTCCATATCTTTAACCGTACTTCCTGCACTTATCTTTTACAGTACTTCTCTATCTGTCTTCAGAAGGATACATAACTATAAACACTATTGAAGATGTATTTATACAACAGGAAAAAAAAAGGATATTTTATGTTCTTGATTCCTTTTGTAGTGATTTCTAGCATTGTTTGCCTTCATTTTACATTTCTGTATAGTGCATATTTGCTGCCTAGTCATTAAGTGGTAGAAGGTTCTGTGACTCTGCAGTCGGCTCTAGCCTATGTCACTCTGACATCTTCAGTGTCATCAGCAAACATTTTCATCCCTTTTTGACACTGTTTTCTGATCACTTGTGATCTGTGTTGAGTAACACAGACGTCAGCACAGAGCCATGTGGGACTCCACGTGTGATCTCTTTCTACTGTGAAAGGCAGCTATTAGTTCCTCTCCCGTCTTCCTATCTTCTAAATGTGTCTTCATGTCTGATTAGTTTCCTCAAGAGCCTCGAGGGAGGCAACTTTTTGAGTGCCTTCTGGAAATACAGGCAGATAGTATCAAACAGATCTGTGTTGCCAACATGTTTTATTGACTCTGTCAGAGGACTTTGGCAGATTACTGAAGCTCGACTTCCCTTTACAAAAGCCATGTTGACTCTTCTTCATTGTACCATATTTATCCTGATGGCTACTAATTCTATTGTTTATTATAATTTCTTTTTATTTAACCAGTACAGGTTATTAGTTCAAAGCATTGAAGATCTGCCCTGGAGTCCTGCTTAAAAACTGGTATCAGGATAATGATTTTGCAATAAGGGTGGTGGAACATTGGAACAGGTTGATGCCCCCTCTCTGGAAACATTCAAGGCCAGGTTGGATGGGGCTCTGAGCAACCTGATCTGGTTCAAGATGTCCCTGCTCCTGGCAGGGGTGTTGGACTAGATGGCCTTTAAAGGTCCCTTCCAACCCAAACCATTCTATGATTCTATAATAAGCACTACGTTTAGCAATGTCTTCTCCGAGCAGTCTTTTATGGTAGGTGCATTAAATGAAGGCAGTTAGACAGTCAGAGCTCTGCCCCTTTAACGTACATGCAGGAGACAGCTCCCAGACACTGTGCATGCCACAGCATGGGTTGAGCAGTGCTGCTGGGATCACTGTGTGTGAGAATAATAATCTTGCTGAGTGTTTGCTCTCCTGTGTGGATCTCCATTTCTGCAAGCAATATAGAAGATGACCATTCATGTTTCATTTAGAATGAAACAAGACCAAAACAAAAACAAAAAAAAAGCTCAGGTAGCATCTAGGTTTGAGCTTAACAATAGATCAGGCTTTTCAGGATTGGTGAATTTTGCTGAGTGTATTAAAAGACTGTATATTTGGTTCTACTAGTTTCACAACACTGACTGTTGATTTCATGGGATTTGCATAATGGAAATAAAGGCTAAAATGAAAAGCAGATTTAAACCATGAGTATAGCTAACTTTGTGAGCATTCTGTCTTAGAAGTTGTGTGTGGACCTAAGAGTCATTTGTTTTTCTCTATTTGGTATTCAAAGCATTCAGCCATGATATTACTTACTCATTGACTTTGCCAGATAGATTATGGAAAAAAGTAAGTGGTTTGTTATGTTACAGGCTCTTGGGTTCTTGGTTGTTTGGGAGAAAAATAATGTAATCCAAAGAGTTTCTAATGGATTCTGCAGGTATTTCCAATCAGATGGCTTATATGTATATATAGCAGATTTGATCTATTTAATGTTTTTCAATTATGTATATTATTCTGGCCACTTCTTCAGCGGATGTTCCAACACACTGAGACCATAGTCATTTGTAAAAAATATCAACAGTCCAGACAGTATGTCTATCACAGGGCACATGCTGTAACTTCAAAAAACATGAATGGAACAGATTTGCCTCTTATTTTTTTTGTACATTGCTTGTGATTATTGCTGTCAGAAATTAGAAGTACTCAAGTGTGTCCTCCATCATGCACACTTTCAATTTGGCTTTGTTGTTTCCTTGACATATGACAAGATGCTGTCTGTAATGAAAGGCACAACTTTATCTTTGCTGCTCTGCCCACATGCTTAGGCAGTCTTTCTCTTTCTTGATATTAATAGTTTTCATCCAGTTACATTCTTTGACACATAGTGCTTTGAAAATGCCTAGTATATGCTATAATACTCAATGCTGATTTATATCTTGCTTATTTAGTGTGTGAAATTACATCAATAGAGGAGGGAAAGCCATTTTCAATTTGTAAACACGAGGTTCCCAGACAGCATAACCATCCAGATGGCAGAGAGCGTGAATTTTGCATTTTGATTGGGATGGTTAATATTGATGTGAAAACAACAAAAAAACCCTCATGTTGGCAGAAAATTGCCTGCTGACTATGCACCTGGCAATGTAGCAGGTACATTATTTATTCCAAGTACAGAGAACATGTTGCACTCAGAAAACATCCCCAAGTAAAATGGGTTCTGATTCTAATCAAGCAGATTTTCTTTTGTGACGAATGGAAATTAAGGTGTTCCCTACTTGCAGAAAGTATAATTTAGTACGGCAGCCAGTAAGGAAAAAGCAGTGAATTGTTTTAATGTTAAATAATTGAACCAGAGAACATATATACAATCAATAGTGCAACCAAGTTAGGTTAATGCTGAAGTCTTAGCACTTTCAGGAGTGTGTGCTCAAAAATGATAAGCAAATGCATGTGCAAAATAGGTTTATGACTGATTTATTTAAGCAATTACTGCATTTTTGTACATAAGAGCTAAATAAAAGGAGGAAAAGAGATCATTTTTAAAAATCCTCATGTTACTTTTCTTCAATGAGTGATGCTGAAATATAACAGCTACATTATATTCTACCCTCTTTGTGCAAATTTCCTTTTATCACAAGTGAATCATTTTTTCTTCCTCTTTCTATTTTAGTTCACGAATGTATAGATTTTACTATCTACTTTAGATTGCTGTGAAACTAAGTAGCCCAAAGCCTCTACTATGAAAATGGAACAGTATTTAACTACTGAACATTGCATGCTAATATTTTTTACTCTCTGGATTCTTTTGTTCCATCCAATTTAATTCAACAAGTGTCAATATAGGTGCCAGCTGACAGAAATCAGCTTTTTAAAAGAATATTCCATTATAATAGTCTGATTAGAGAAGCCAAAACTGTATGCCAACATTTTGTAAAATGATTACATATGTTAGTATCCACTGCCTTGATTAGCTGTTAATGGAGTGTGCTAGGAATGTCTATGGTTTATTGATGTCTACGCTGTATTCCGAGTGCAATATATGGTTTATGGTGTGAATAATGACGGCTACCCATTAGGGTACCTTCGGCCATTCCTTGCTGCTGTTCTCAGGCAGCAAGCATAGATCCTCTAAGTGACATGCTGGTCTGCTCTTGCTTACCACTAAGCAGTGGGACTCTAACCAAAAGCTTCCTCCCGTGTTTGCTTCTTTGCCCTCATAATCGTATCTACTCATTGTGTCTTTTACCCTTCATCCCCAGCAAGCAGACCCAGATGTCTGGGAACGTAAATAATCTGGAAGCTGGGACATATCTAATCTTCCTTATTCAAGAAAGATTGATTCAGCTTAGAGAACTAATTTGATTCTCCGGCTATGGAGAAGACCTGTTAGAAATGATTAGAGGTTTATGGCATAAGAGGACAGTGGAAGTGTAGCTTCTCTCATGTAGTAAGACAAAGATGATTGTGATGAAGAGATATTTTACACAGGAAAAAAAATGTCCTTGAAATATTAAGGTTGGAAGTAAGAAAAACCTCCCAACATTATAGCACTGAGGTTTTGGAACAGTCTTCTCATGTGGCCAGCAGAGGCAAAAAGTGATTTATTTTGAGACGAAGCTTAACAGTGTTATTAATCGAACTATATCCGGGTTTACATGTGATGGCAGGAGCTTGGACTTGGTGATTTTTGCTACTCATTTCCAGTTCCTACCCAATGTTCATCTATTCCTAAAGTCAGGGGACGGTTGTGCCCACAGATTTCAGCTATATGTGAGGCTATTATGCCTTTTTTGCTCTGTCAATAATGGTTTGTCATACTCCAAGCCCATAGTATGGCATCTGGCATATCTGATGGAGATGCTGAAGTAACAAAGGCTAAATTAATGGCCACATTTTTTTTCTACATTTTCATTAAGAACATGATATGCATCAAATCACTATATTTAGAACAGTACTGCAAATGGATTTCTGCAGAAGGGAAACTTCACTAATGGTTCTTGCATAATGTGTATTTCTCATGTCACTGAAATAATTCTGAATAATTCCTCCTTTTCTGAAAGACTTTCCTTCTGAGATAGACATGGTCAACAGTCAGAGAATAAGGAACCAAGGACTGCAGGGGATCTCCCAGGTGAACTCCACACGATGGTCTTGAAAACAATAGCATTAGATAATTGTCTTACAGAAAAATAGCCTGTCCTCGTCACTCTGCAAAGGCTGCTTAAGAATTCCGTAGTCTTCTCGGAGTAAGAAGGCTAATCATTTCTAGATTTCACAGCCTCTATTTATTTATTCTTATGACAATGTTGTCTTTTCACTCAGCTACATTCCTCTTTATTTTTTTAATCCCTTGATATGTTTACAGAGCAGTCATGTCCCTTTTCAACCTTCATCTCCAAGTCCTTATTATTCTCCAAAAAGAGAGACTTTCCAATCTCCTTTTCACACTAGTAACCACTCTGAATGTGACCGCAATCTCATTACAGACAAATTGATAAAGCAATACGGAAACTCGTTTTATTTAATTTTTTCTAGGAGGTCTTGGAAAATTCAAGTTGAAAAATTAGTTTATGGAGAGAATTGGCTTTCCTACCTCTATTCAACCTGTTTATTTTTAGCTGAGTATTACTGAATACGGAAGCAGTCCAGTTTACATCCTGGTTTGATTTCCTGTTTACATGAGCCAGTCTGGTGTCACCATCATATTTCTGGATCACTCTGGAAGCCTGTGTGCGGCCTTCCTTCCACCTCTGAGGAGAGCTGCCCTACACAATAGAACTATTGTTGTGCTCTCCGATAACGAAATAGGAATATTATTGAACACAGTATATGCTGTCATTATGTCACTTTGTTAAATGTGCACTAAGTATTATATGCCAGATAAAACAGAAAACCTCTCATTGAAATCTCTGGGAAGACTCATATTAGAGAGTAAATTCAAAATTTTACCCACATTTGTTCCAAGTTAATATAAAAACAGACCTGGTCACATATAGGGTAGCTCCCTGTAGTACAATTTTCATGGGCTTGAGGGGGAGGGGTGTTTTAAGTTTTCTCTTTTTTTTTGGCCTGGTTTTGTTTCCCAACTATAAAGCTCACTATTTCCCGTAAGAGACTATTAAAAATTTTTTTTTTCAATCTACGAAATAGTTGAACATCCGAACTGGCCGTTATGACTCCTAATGGTCATAATGGCAGGCATTTCGCAGGAGGAACTCTCAGAGAGCTCAGTTTCAGCAGCATATCTAATGCATTAGTAGCAGCAGTCTCAGTCCTTGTTATTATTATTTTAATAGGATTTTCGGAATAAAATGGAATAATATGTGTGTCCAGAGAATGCTAATGCCAGGTAAAAAAGTAGTGTTAATCATTCTGGCTTAGATTTTGTCTAATCATTTTTAGTTTTATTTTCAGAAAAGACAGGTTTTAGAGAAGTGGAAATATTTAAATTCATATCAATTAATATAAAACTAGAGACAAACATTAGACTGAGGTTTGTTTAAGGATAATACAAATATTGCTATGCTAATGGTTAAGAACCTTGAAATAGAACAGATAACAAACAGAAGAATTATTTTGTTCTTGAGGCTCATATACCAAACCTGAAAATGATAAATGATGCAAAGCTCATTCAGTTTTTATAGATCTTTTTGATCAATTGATGCAAGATTTTAGTACTAGGATTTTTGGATTTTTTTTAAAAGGAGAACTGCAGATATAAATTTTGTTCAGACAAAATCAAAATTTGAATGAATACCTCCCATTAGAAAATCTGGATTCTTCCCTTATTTCTTTTAAACATGCTGTTTTTTTTTAACTATGCTTTTTCTGATACTTGTAGGCAAAGATTTGAAAGCATAAACACCTAACATGCCCTATGCACAGGCTTACCTTCTGCTGCTGGTATTTCCATTTCAGATGTGCTGCGGCCGTGCCTGGGGAATACCCTTGACAAAAGCTTTGTCACAAGGAGGCAAATGAGGTTCCCCCAGCGCAGCCCACTGTAGTGCTGCAGCTGGCGGCAAACCAGACCCGTGTCACCTTGTGTCAAATGTACGGCGTAGTCACAAGATAGAAATATTCCTGCTTCAGAAATCGTACGTACAATTTTAATAAGGTCAAAAGATACAGATGGCAAATGGCTCCTGATTTTCCTGACCTTATGTCCAATGGTGCAAAGCAAGTACCCTACCAAAATCAGCGTTCCTGCGTTAAGAGTGGCATGTATAAATAACAGTCCTCAGGCCTCTTAGTGATTTACAATGAAACTATCAAAAAATAGCTAACGAAAGGACACACAACAGTTTGTTTGGGGCCCATATGCTATTTGTTTTACTACCGTTAAAATCTTGCAGAAAATATTCATTGTGTTCTGAACGCCTCCTTTTTTTACATTCACAAAAATCAAACAAAATGCCTCAATCAGCAGAGCATATCTTTAATTAAATGAAAAATTTTAAAAGTTAAACAGAAAAATTTTAAGTCTGGACAGTATTTCACAGCTGTTTTCTTTTTATAACTGGTTGTGGTAGAGGATTGTGTTGATGCTCATAATGCACACGCTTATTTTTGTTTCAGTTGCATGTTAGCAATACCTAAAAACCACCTTAAACCTGAATGCTGCTACAGTAAGTACGGCAGCAAGAACAAAGTTTCTTCTATGTATGGAAACTGTGTGCATATGGGGAGGGATGTGTGTT
Organism: Chlamydotis macqueenii; assembly: GCF_036417535.1. Lineage (NCBI taxonomy): Eukaryota > Metazoa > Chordata > Aves > Otidiformes > Otididae > Chlamydotis > Chlamydotis macqueenii. The sequence goes on along the minus strand of NC_141556.1, from coordinate 13,529,880 downwards.
ACAGTTAGAGAGGAATCCAAATTATGCACTGATTATGAAACTCAGTAATTATGATCTAAAATATTTATTAGCTGTAGAAGAAATGTCACATTTAAAGTGTTTCAGCAATATTGTGCAATGAATCCCAGAGGATGGTAAGTAAATAAATAAGAATTAAGCAAGCCAGGTAAAATTAAATTGCAGTAGTAGTATTTTCAGTGGTAATTATAGAAGAGGAGTCTGTCATTGCCTAACTGAGAGTAATAGAGGCAAATGTCAAGAAATCCAGCAGTCACATGGCACTTAATTAGTATGAATGGAGCATATTATACAGAGACTGATCAGGTCTTTATGACTCATTTAAAATTAGATTATGTTCGGGTTTAAAGCAGAAATTCAATCTGTTTGTTGTATACAAAGGATACGATGTATCTTCCTTGGATTTATTGCCCATAATGTCCTTTGTGTTCAAAACTAGTATTTTGAGAATCCATGAGGATTGCTGTTTGTTAGTTTGTTACTTATAATCTAAGTGGTCAGACTGTAACTGAGAATTAGCCAGAAAACACAATATATTGTTTTTATCCTCTTTGGAAGCAGAAGTGACTAAATACCAAAATGTTTTGAGGGTCAGAGTATGCAAAAAGCTCTTGATGTGATATTCCTGAATGTTTCACTTAACTATTTTCATCCGGCATGAAACATTTTGTCATTTGTGGAAAGACACTTTGCATTTCAGTTTGTCAGATCAAAGACAAATGTTTCATTTGGACTTAGTTTTTATGTGTACCCTTGAGCTGTTCAACAGCTTCCTGCTCCAGTTCTTTCATGTGCTGGGTCCCTGTCCCAAGTTGTACTGTCTTCAATGGTAAAGACATTTCTGCATCTGTAAGTATAACAGTGCATTGTTTTTGTCAGAAAGCACAAAAACTTTTGCAAAATTGTTTCCTGTGGAAAATTTAACTTTTACAGAAACAGCATTTTCCATTGAAACATCACATTTTTAGAAAACTTCCAACCAACTGTACTTAAAATATATTTCAGGAGTGTTATTTTAAAATCTATGAATGCTAACATCTATTTTTTATCCTAAATGATCTTGATTACAAAAACTTTTCAGACTCTCAGTGCAGATAAAATTAATTGAGGTTTCATGTACAGGATATATCGACCATCATTTAATTATAATTACAGTAATATGTCAGTAATTACATACCACCATAACAAATATGTTTCTCCAAATAAGTAGTTAAAACCTAAGAGTTTGTAGATTATTGCAAAGGGGAGGAGAAATTGGTGACAAAGTGAGCTATCATTGCAATATAGTCATGCCAAATTACAAGGAACGCACAAAGTCTTGCTTTGCTGGACAAAGGAGGAATCAAACCACAGGAGACGATGCCCTTCCTCAGAACTGTAGGGTTCTTTCAGCCTCCCCTCCCACCCCAGTTCTTTGATTTCTTTCTGGCACAGAGTTTTGGGTAGACACGCACTGGGTTTTGAACATGGCTCCAAGCCACACAGACATTGCAGCCAAACGGCTCTGAGGTGAGCCTGTGCTCCATCTCAGTCTTCAGGGAAACCTCTGAAGCGTGGTAAACTAGGACGTTTGATGCTCCCATGCATTTACTGGGCATAACCATGGTATGCATGCTGGGAAGCACATTTACCAGTTAACACATGCTTACCTTGTGGGAACATGAGAAGCCACCTTTGAACAGAAAAAAACTGTCTGTCTTCCTTCCCTGCAGCAGCTGACATACTGTAAAGCAGGGTAAAATGAGATTTATAGCAGAGAAGCCACAGGTGATCTACTTGCTTTTCTCCAAGGACCATACTTGTATGGATTGTTAAGACACAACCACAATTTTCTTCTACAGATTTTGGTTACAACTTCCTGTTCTGTCTATAGGGTGAGTAATTCGCCCTGCGTCTCTCTCTTTTTTTCCGCCTCTCCTACAGCTACACAAATAAACACTCATGCACACATGCTAGATTGGTCAGATGTCTGGGTTTAACCCAGACAGTTTGAGTTTCAGATCAAAAGTCTCAGTTAAAGCACTGCTTTTGCTGCTGAAAGTTTAGGTTTCTGTGTTCACAGCACAGAGACGAGACAGCCTCGTGCAGCCTGTGCGGGGCTGAGGGAGATAAAACTGGTGCCATTGGGTTTGTGCTCAGGACTGTCTGGCAGCTCTCACAGGTACACGCGCATATGCAAACAATGCCAGGCAAAGTTCTCCACCCGGCTATTTCTAATTTCTTTGTTTCATATATGCCTTTATTTTGGCTAGTGACACAGGCCTGCTTTGGGGGGCTTTTTTTTTTTTTCTTCTGAGATTGTATATGTAACCAAATGAAAGGTCGCTGCTACACTCGGTAGTTTGCAACAGTTTATTACAATGCAACATAGATTATGAACCAGGCCAGACTGAAAACTGGGTTCTTTCAATGTGAAGCAATAATGACATGAGATTCAAATGCAATAAATCATCATCTTTCCTTCTCTCCTAATGAAGTCTTCTGTAACTCTGTTCTGTGAATAAATGAGTGAAGAAAACCATAGCACATGCAAGACTTCATCAATGGTTTGCTTAGTCCCAGGTATCCCTTTTCTAAAGTTACATGCCATCTGGCACTGGGAGCAGGTTTGCCGGGGCAACTGCTGAGCAAACTAAGCAACCTTCCCGAAGCAGATGGAAATCAAGCAAGGTGGCCTGAAGAGATTATATGATGATCCAAGTCACAGCTATCCTTGGTGACCTCTGTGCCCTTTCTGTCTATCTACCTTGTTTCTGTATTTCCCTTTAACGCTGCGTTTTGGTAGGGGAGAAAGAGGAGGCTTGGAGAAGGAAAAGGAGAAGGAAGAGAGAGAGTAAAGCAAGAGGAGCAGGCATCTTTTGTGGCTCTTCAGGGCTGACTGATGAGCTTGCTTACGGAGGCTGGTGCAAAGCACGAGAGGGGACTGAGCTCTGACACCTGATGTGTTTGTGTGGGGTGCTCAGGCTTCAACAAACCTCAGCACAGAAGCACTTGATGCCCTTTCCCAGTTCCTTGATGTGTCCTCATGTCTGCTGTATGTTAAGCTCCATGAACATCAACTGCTTAAAAAATAGCTCTTTTATAAGAGGCTGTAGTCTGCAGCAAATCATGCAAGAATGCTAACCCTCTCAATTTTCCAACCTGCCCCTCTGCCAGAGATGACTGCTTCTGTAGCAGATGCAGGAGAAGGAAACGTGTGTCCACGCACCAGCAGCTACAGTTCAGGGTCCTATATCATAGCTCAAAACTTGCCTCCATGAGCATGCTGATGAGTTGATGGGCATTGAATCGGGCTGAGGGGTGGCAACATGCCATTTTGACAATTCTGGTGTAGAGGTGGTAATCTTTGGCAGCCATCTAAACCAGTAATATCTTACACCATCACAGGAAGACCAGGCTTTTATGTAGGCTTGTTTTGGTAGCAAAGCCACCTTAAGTCAATCATCTGAGAAGAAAAACACTTTTTTATCTTGTGGGCTTATGTTGCAGCTGGTTCAATGTAATGTCCAGCAAGCAGTTGTGCTGTGAGACTGCAAGTGCGACCTACTACAGCGGGTGGGAACGAGCAGGAAAAAAAGGGGCAATTTGGCAGGAGCTAACCGGGTTATGCTTCTCAACGTGGACCTTTTATCATTAGTATGTGTGACAAAGTTTTATTGGATCAACTATACCAATAAAGACTGTGTAGTTCTTCACCAACAAAACTCTACTTTGAAAGACTTGACTTAGTATATTTTTATGCTATAAGGCTATGCATACACACACTCCTAAAATTGTTTTGCTTTGCTGAAGCAGAAGTTATAAATGTCATCAGGGCACCAAACATGAAGATATTTTAATGTTTAACTTTTTCACTTAAAAGAAAGGCAGAAACGGTTATGTCTTGATCTTGCTGTCTCGTCGTGTTTTGACATCGCCAAAACATCCAACACCATGTAAGAAAGGCATTGTACAATACTTTTTGGCAGGAAGGCCCGAGGCCATCCCCGCTGCAGCACTGAGGGGTGGGGGGACCCCGCTCCTGTCAGGAGCCGTTGAAGCAGCGCTGCCCCCCCAAGCCTGCGGCGTCGCTTACCGCCGCGGGAACCAGCCCACAGCCCCTTACAAACACCGGCGGGCAGCGCTTCCGCGTTTCATCCTCGCGTGCGGACATTTTTATTAAGAACACAGAGATACAGACGGGCGGGGAGCAGCCCCCGGCCAGGAGTCCGCGCCCGGCCCGTCACCTGCCCCAGCCCGCCCGCCATCTTCCCGCCGCACGGTGCGTTACCACAGCGGCACCGCCCGCGGGGAGCCCTTGGCCCCGCCTCGGTCACCCCACCGCAGAGACCCCCCCAGGGCGCTTTCCAGAGCTTCTGGCTTCCCACACGAGGAGAGAACCCTTCTCCTCCGGGAATTTCTGTGGGACGCTTCGCGAGGAGGGGACAACCCCCAGACCCGCAGTCCGCCCCCGCTGCGGGCCGCCGAGCGCCGGGGACGCAGCGCTGCCGCGACTACAGGTCCCGACATGCCGCAGCGCCGGCCGCTGCCTCCCGGCCCCGGAGCTGCAGGTACCCACTGCCGCCCCATTGTACTCCAGCCGGAGGAAACCGCACTTCGCTCCGCTCAGTCGTCCCCCCCCCCCCCCGCATTCCGAGTGGTCCCTTCCAGAGCTCCATTCGGCGCCCTTCGGAAGGTCCCATCCGTGGGAAACGGGAGGGGCTGGCAACGCAGGGCGAGGCTAGGAGCGCAACGATTTCTCCCTCGAGGCTGGGCTAGCCGATGATTAGCGTTCGCCGCCACCAGTAGGACGAGGCGGCCGTCAGAGTAGCCAATGGGCATGAAGCGGAGACGGGCCAATTCCCGAGGAGGGGCCGGGCGTAGAAAAGCCGGGGGAGCGGGAGCCGCGCCTGCGCAGAGGGGAGGAGGTGGGGACTTCGTCGTGTCCCTGTGTCGGCGGCGGCGTCCAGGGAGGGTCGGGCGCAGGGAGGGGAGGAGAGGATGGAGCGGGCGGCCGGGCGGCCGTGAGCAGGGTGGGGAGCCGCGTTGCGCCGCGCCAGCAGGCCGCGGGGCAGGCCCGGGGGCTGGGAGAGGAGAGGCGAGGCAGCCGGGTGACGGGCTGGTGCTGCGGAGGGGGCTCGAGGCGGAGAGTGGGCGGGCGGCCGGGGCTCCCGCTCCGCAGGGCGGCCGGCGGGGCAGGATGAGCCAGGAGGAGATCCTGAGGAAATTCATTAAGCGAGTCCAGGCCATGAAGGACACGGACCACAATGGGGAGGACAACTTCGCCAGCGACTTCATGGTGAGGGGCGGCGGCGCGGGGTGGGGCGGGCAGGGCTCTGCCTCCCCTCGGGGCGGGGGCGGGCGGTCCCGCCGGGGGGGGCCGGGGTGCCGGGCTGCCCCCGCAGCCCCTGCCCTGTCCCCCTGTGAGCAAGGGGGGCTCAGAGGAAGCATCGCTTCCCCGGGAGTGACCTGCTATTTTGTGGCCCCCAAGCTCGGCCGGCTCCCTTGTGCCCCCCACCACTTTTTGAGCTCGGCGCGCGGGGGGGCGGGAGGGAAGCTGGCGGCCTCAATTTACCCTGCTTCCTGCTCCCACTCCCCCGAGAAGACTTGTCCCCGCAGTCCCCTGCCCCGGCCCGTCTGTCCTCCCGAGGCCGTGGTAGGTGATGGACTGTTGCAAAATTAAACGGGAGCCTTTCCCCCCCGCCCCCCCCCCCCCCCCCCCCCCCCCGCCTTCCTTCCCTGAGCAGATAAAGGGGAGAGAGGCGGCTCGGGCAGGGCTGGCAGCGCTTCCTCTCCCTCGCAGCCCCTCTTCTCGCGGGCTTGTCGTGAATAATGTCATCTGGGGACCATCGGGCACCCCTTCCCCCCGTTATCCACCCTTGTAGCCGCCTGCCTGAGGTTTCTCTCCTTTGCGAGGAGAAATGTTAAATGTGTGGAGTAGTCCTGGGAGGAATATTCATCTTCCTTTCCCGAACATCTCCCTTCGCTCCCCATCCCCCATCGCAGCCCTGCCTGTATCCCTCGTCCTTTCTTCCTTCCAGATCAGTTCACTGTCAGCCTTTGGTTAACGTGTGTGCTCGGGGGTAGAATTTATTGGGAGAATTAGCTCTTTTCCTGGTTTATTTTGGCTGTTTAATCTGGCTGTTAAAATGTTTGAGGGGATTTATCTTTTGAATAGATGGTCTGAGCTGTGAACAATAATTTTCATTGGGTAGATGCTGCTGGCACTTTTCATTATTGTTTAAGCACTTAATATCAAAATACAGTTTGACCCACAGAAGAGCTGAAGAGGAGCGGGTCAGCGACCTCCTTATGTGCATATCTTTGTAGCTTGTTTTATTATCTGGCGCTATTTGGGATTAAAACCACATCGTTAGCCCTTTAAGCTGTCAGTCTTTGCTAGTCGTCTGGGAACAACAACAACAAAAATCTCAATGTAAATGTCGCATCAGGGATTGTCTGAAATGTGGGGAGGAGGCCGCGGATATTGCGCAAGACAGAGGGGCGTTGGGAGCGCTGGCAGGTCCAGGGGTGGAAGAGGAAGTGGAATGGACTTTGGGAAGCAAGGAGTTCATCCAGGGTGGGGTGGGAGCCCGTGGGAAATCGGCCACGCTCTTTGGGCAGGATTTTGCAAATACTGAAAATATGCTGCTGAAACATCTGAGCATGTGGGAAAGGAAGAGAGAAATATGTAAAATGAAGAATGGCATTGGAGCGATAGGACATGTCTAAATATGTTTTGTGAATAAAGCATCTTCACTTCAGAATGTAAAGGTTAAATACTTTGACAGTACAGTTTCATTAAGTGATAGTTTTAGTAATGTAATCGCTATTAAAGACAAACTGATATCTTGTCTTGTTCTGATGACTCTGTCTCGTTCACATCAACTGCATGTACTTCACAGAAAGGGTGGCCTCGACTACTGGAAAATGCAGGATTTTTTTATAGCCTTTATGTTAAATACTTTGTACTAGATCTCCTAACTCACTTCTACCATCTCCTATCTGACAAATAGCCTAATAGTGTAGGCTTTCTTGTAGTCTAATGGCATACAATGATTTTGTCATCCTTTCTTTGAAGTAACGGCACCTCTGTACAGAAGAATAGCTTTTGTTTCAATTTCTCTATTTGGCAGCACATTGTTTCTATAGCTTTCAACTCTATAGTCGGTAAGCTTTCCCATTGCTTTCATAGAGCAGCAAGAAAAGAGAATGCTGATAAAAAATGGGAATAGGATTGTGGGAGCTAATTGGCAAGGCATTTCAGGAGAAGGATGTATTACCTGAAACAATGTTAAATGCTTTGGAAAGAATTGCATTCAAAATGTCTTTTGTCCTCTTAACACTTGCTATTTCAAACTTTTGTATTTGATTTTTACATAATAAATTATAGGAAACCCAGGAAACTAGGATGCTGATCTTTGGTCTTAATAATCACATTAGTCTCAATATTCACCTCTATATACTAAAGCAGGTGTAGATTATTGTGGTGACAAGAATCATGATTACTGACTTTTTTTTTTTCCCACTATGAACATGTTGGGGTTCTTTGTTGTTTTTTTTGGGGGGTATGGGGGTATGTGTTTTGTTGTGTTTTGTTTTTTTTTTTTTTTTTTTTTTAAACAGAGACATGCTTAGATCCTCTTTAGAATGGTTGAAAAGGTTGAAAAGGGAGAAGAAAAGAGAGTTGAAGGGAGTAAAAAAAGTCATTATTCTGTTTTATTTAAGATTTAGTAGAGATTTTTCGGGGGGGGGAGAGGAGGGAAGGGAGGAAGTTGTATTTTTCTCATTTAAGTGCAGGATGTACTTTTGCTGTTAAGCAGTGGTAAATTTGTGGAATAAGAATTGCTGTTACTCATCGCTTCATTTCCAAGTCAAAATGGAATCTAAAAATAGGAATGGAATAGTGGGTGAATGCAATTGAAACAATTCTTTATTTTTACATCTTCATTGCCTCTGAATGTGTTTAGTAATGGTCTTACAGAATTATATTTAGGCCTGAGTGAATGAACTAAAAGTACCTGATAGAGAGGTGACAGGGAGTGCTGGAAGAGAGGGCAGAGAATCAGAGTTACGTGCAGGTACACTGATTAGCCTGGCTGAATGTTACTGAAAGTCCGTAGCGTAGATGACTAAGAGTGCTATTAAATAATGCCATTGACGTACCTGAAAACATGTTCCACTTGGAAGGTGGAAAGTCAATTATTTCCCGCCCCCCGCCCCCCCCCAAGACAAACTGTATAATCTGGGCACCAATAGCAACTTTGTTACTAGAGAGCAAATGTATTTAATTTTAATTAGTGTTCCCTGGAAAGTAAGCAGGACTTACTAGTAGATCACTACAGTACTATGAGTGAACACAATGAGGTTTAAATGAGGCTGATGGTTTGAAAACAGTATAGGCTTGTCTGGTTTTTTGCCAGTAAGCATGTATCTGTGGATATCTGAGCAAGTGGTCTTTTTCCTAAAATAATGTAGGTTAGGATTTTACTAGTAGGGTTATAATACAGCCAAGAGTATACTTTTTCCTTGTTTTCTGCTGACATTGCTATTTAGGCAAAAGGAAGTAAGTGTAGATTGCTTCCTCTTGGTGTTTCATGTTGTATGAATACAACCAGCCTGGTCTAGATTCTGATTTTCTATAATGAATATGTGTCTTACATCAAGCAAGGACTGGAATTCAAAGCTCCATTTTGGGGTAAATAAAACAGTTTTTCTAGATTTTTAGAAAGACCTCAATAAATATTTTTTGCTGATTTTAATTTAATTTATCCACAACTAACACATTTTTGTTTTCTTATGCAATAGTCTTGACAAAAGCATTCTGATACTCTCATTTCTATCATTTGTCTGATGTAGATTAACATTGTTACAGGAGAACTGAAATATGAATGGTGTAAAGCTTTACCTTAAAAAGTCAGATGTTATGTTTCACATGTTTTGTGTTATGTGATGATCTTGCTTAGCCTTTTGGCTTTTATCTCTGGCTAATCTGTTGTCATGGAACACAGAATGGCTGAAAGCGTTTGTGGTTTTTGCAGTGGGTACAGTGTAGGGGACCCTGCGCTGTTGGCTGGAGGTAGTGGTGTCCAAATGATCCTGTCTTATATAATTGGTCTAATAATGATTTTTAACAACTTTGCAAGGCATTACTAGGTATCTACATCTGGTATCAGATCTTTTTATACCTTTCTTTCAAGAGGACACTGGTAACTGACTTGGACAACTGAATATTGTGTATCTGTGTTCTCTTCAATCCATCTAAGCTGAAACTCTTAGGTTTGGAGATAGCAAAGAACTTGATTTACTGTTTTCTAAAGTATGAAAGGGGGTTTGAATGGGTCATTGATTTGAAACAGGGAAATAGGTAGTTTCCATGCTTTTAACCTCTTGATGGTTTTATTTTCAGAATTTTTATTGGTAAGTACTCCTTCCTCATTGTTTTGTGAAAATTTTATTTTTAAAAAAGGGGAGATGGACTGTGCTTGACTTCTAAGCATAAAAGCTAAACTGATCATATGCAGTGCTGTGCCAGATGTTATAAAACTTGCTTTCCCTGTTTTGGGAGTTGTTGTGTTTTTTGGTTGTTTTTTTTTTTCTTTCTTTTTTTTTTTTTGTTGTTTTTCCAGGAACGTGCATCTTTAATAAAATGCCTGCCTACTAAAATGACTACTAAAAATGGATTGGCAATCTAGACTATTCTGAATCACTGATCAAGACAGCTAGGTTACACAGTGAAAGTCCATGTACTAATGGCAATTGTGAAGTTGATTTTCTAATTCCTGTACACTGTTAAATAGCACAATGTAGATATCACAAATACTGTGTTCAACCATAGCCGTATCACTTGGGAAACACCCTTCTTACAGGCTCGTCTGTATATTAATGTGCATTTGTGTAAAGCTTCCTGATTCAAATAGCATTATGCACCTCTTGGGTGTCTGTGAAGATAGTTTTTCAAATCTGTAAGGCAAAACATATAATCTGGAAACTTAGTGAAGAAATATAAGAGTATTATATATCTCTGCATTTTTATTTTTAAGTTTTTTTAAAAATAAGCTGTATAGACATTTTTTGAAAGTATGTTTTCTTGTATTTATTTACTGAGTTTCATGCTTGTAGCACATAGTTTGAAACATGAACTCTCAACTTATACTTTATCGTATACATTGTAAAATACACATTGTCTTTTAAAGAGAAATAATTTTTATCTGTTAAGGCTAAACGAGGAAGAACAGTTTGGTAGAATCAACTAGATGGTACACTGTTTCTTGAAACTTTAAAAATAAATTGGTGTAAATATAGCTTTGCATGAATTTCTTGTAAATTGGGGGCTTTTGAATGAACTTCAACAGTTCTGAGCACTTCTTTCCCCTTAAGTGTGATAGAAAGAGTGATTGCCTTGGAGAAAACCACCCATAAGTGTGTTGTACAGCTGATCTGTTCTGAGAAGCTGTGCTCTTACAGATGTGTTAATAGGTCATACACAACTGTCACTTTAGATACACTTTTAGCATTTTTATAATTTCAGAGTAAAAAAATGGATCTGTTACAACCCATTTTCCATATTATGCTTTAATTTGAGTGTTAATGTATTTTTTAAGTTTTATTGCCATTAACTGTGTTTCAGCTAGATGCTGTTAATTTGATTGAGGGAAACGCACTGGCAGATTACTTCATTGTGAGCAGTGGTAGTCATCCAGGCCATTCGTAAAGCTTCACTTACATAGACTACGTCTGCTTGGAGCAATATGACTGAACAGTAATTTCAGTAACCCTTAACTTCAGAGGCTTCTTAAATTTTTGTGAAATACTGTTCTTTAAATGTTATACAAAAATACAAGTTTCTGTGAACAACCATTGTGTTTAAATATTCAGCTTTTTTTGTCCCCTTCTGAGGAAATGAGTGTTGTTGCTGTGGTTTCAAAGATGCCATTCTGAATTTTCATAGACGCGAGTGAATGCAACCACAAAGCTGCTATAGTGACCCTGGAGTATAAGAACTTGCAAACTGCCTAAAATTGCAGTAGTTCTTTCGGGCAAATGAAACTAAAACAAGTCAGGTGATGCTCTGGGTTGTGTCAAATAGCTTGTGTGGCAGTGAGTTCTATTCGCTCAGTCTCTAAAGACAGCAGTGTATAAGTCAA